>NC_091068.1:85841560-86487810 GCF_000393655.2 Nicotiana sylvestris | reverse complement strand
CTGGGACTGAATCAACTGTAGGGGTATCAATACTAACATCTCTCACATATGCTAGATACGCGTCACACCCCTTCTCAACCATACATTGAGCCTTAAGGAATGAAATAACTTTACTGGAAGTATAATCTAAGGTACCCCTCCACTCTACTCGCGGTACACCTGGCATAGCCAGCGTAACGGTTTTGGCGTGACAATCATTAATAGCATAATGGGGCGACAACCAGTCCATGCCCAAGATAACATCAAAATCTACAATGCTGAGCAATAATAAATCGGCTCTGGTCTCAAAACCACTAGGAGCAACCAAACACGACCGATAAACATAGTCCACAACAAGAGAATCTCCCATAGGAGTAGAAACATAAACATGGGAACTCAAAGAATCCCGAGATATACCCAAATGCAGGGCAAAATAAGAAGACACATAAGAATAGGTAGATCCTAGATCGAACAAAACCGATGCACCTCTATGACAAACCAGGACAATACATGTGATGACAGATGTAGAGGCGACAACCTCGGTACGGGCAGGAACAGCATAATATCTGGCCTAGCCTCCCCCTCTAGCGCGGCCTCTACCTCCCTGACCTCCACCTCTAGTTGGCTGAGTAGGTGGGGTAGCAACTGGTGATGTGATAATAGCTTGAGAAGTCTGTGGAGGTGCACCCCTCCTAAGTCTGGGGCAATCCCTCACCATATGGCGTGTGTCACCACACTCAAAACAAGTTGTGGGAGGATGTGGCGGCTGTGACTGGCTCGGGCTAGGTCTGCTGGACTGACCACTGAAAACACCCCGTGCAGGAGGCGCACTAGATATTGGAAGTGCATAATAAGGCTCCTGAGGTATAGGAGGAGCTAGAATACCACTAGCTGCTGGAAGAGCTGAATGAATGGGGCGACTCATATAACCCCTACCATGACGAACTGCAGCTGGAGCACGGACACCAAAATAATGGCCCGACTCTCGAGACCTTTTGGCCTCCCTTTCCTCTCTATCCCGAGCATGCATACCCTCCGCTCTCCTAACAATTCTCACCACCTACTGATAAGAAATATCTATCTCCAACTCACGAGCTATGCTAGACCTGATGCTGGGAATGAGCCCCTCAATAAATTGGCGAACCCTCTCACGAATAGTAGAAACCAAAGCTAGTACATGTCTAGCCAAGCTAGTAAAACGGATAGCATACTCCAAGACAGTCATAGTACCCGAGCGCAAATGCTCAAACTCTGTGCGCCATGTGTCCCTGAGGTTCTGAGGAACATACTCTCTCAAGAACATATCAGAAAACTGAGTCCAAGTCAGGGAAGCTGCCTCATCCGAACTGTCTAACTCATAAGCACGCCACCACTCATAGGCGGCTCTTCGAAGCTGGAAGGTAGCGAAGGAAACCCCACTCAATCCTGATATACCCATGCTACGGAGGATACGATAGCACTCCTCTAGAAATTCGAGAGCATCATCTGATGTTAGACCACTGAATATAGGAGGCTTGTACTTCTTGAACCTCTCAAGCCTCCACTGCTCATCCTCGGAAGCCGCTGCCCTATCCTCGGGGCTGATTTGGGGATGCAGGCTATACAGGAATAATCTCTGGGACTGATCAACATGCACTCGCTGCTCAGGAGTGCGGGCGGCGGGAGTCTGTGCTCCTCCCCTGGCCTGATATGTGGCTGTAGCAAAAGGAAGCAACCCTGCCTGAACCAGAGTAGAGTACACGCTCATAAATTATGCAAGAGTCTCCCGAAGAGCTGGAGTAGTAGTAGCAGTAGGCGTATCAAGTGCCTGGGCTCCGGCAGGAGCTACTGGAAGTTCCTCGATGGTAGCTCGTACGGGTGCTCTGGCTGCATCGCATGCGCGTCCTCAGCCTCTACCCTGACCCCGACCTCTGACGGCTCTAGTTGGGGGCGCGGGTGCCTGATCATCTATGGTAGCACATGTCCTCACCATCTGTGAGAGAATAGAAGATAGAAGTTCAGAATTATGATATCAAAAATCTCGCACAACAAGGAAATCAAATGAAGTGGAATTTTCCTAACAGTTGCATAGCCTCTCGTAGATAAGTACAGACGTCTCCATGCCGATCCGCGAGACTCTAATAAACCGGCTTGTGAATTATTACTCCTATGAACCTAGAGCTCTGATACCAACTTGTCACGACCCCAGTTCGCCCTCCGCGAAATATCATGACGACACCTAGTCTCTACGACTAGGTAAGCCTAACAATTTGCGGAAAAAGGAAACAACAGATAAAGACTAGTAGAAACTGTGGATAAACATAATAAAAACGTTAAGATGCCGCTCGGCATATACAGATATAACTCTCAAACTGAAACAACTCCCAAAACCTGGAATCTCATAAAATCACAAGCTATAGATACTACATAGCGTTCTAACTCCAGAATGTCTAAATCAAAGGAAATGAAGAAGGGTTATAACTACAAGAGAGAGAATGGAGCGAGACTCCTCGGTCTGCGGATGCGGCAGATATACCTCGAAGTCTCTGAAGAATCGCCTCGCCTCAAGGATAGTAGGGCTAAGTCGAAGAACCTGGATCTACACACGAAAAACATGTGTAGGAAATGGCATGAGTACACTACTGCGGTACCCAGTAAGTGCCAAGCCTAACCTCGGACGAGTAGTGACGAGGAAGGTCAGGGCCCTACCGGTCATATACATACATATATAAGGAAATGAATCAGTAATAAGTAACACAGGATAATAAGAAAAACAACAACTACAACAGAGAGAGAAATCACAGAATGAATATAACTCCACACAAAGGTAGCAACCGGGGGATCTCCCAGGATACCATCCTGTAGTACCCAAATATAAATATCTAGTGGATCTCCCGGGTATCGTCCCGTAGCCCAACTCATAGTGCGCGGGGATCTACCAAAATTCCGATCCGTAGTTTCAAATGTAAATACCCAGTACTGGGGAAATATACCGGGTGCAGTCCCGTAGTTCCAATATAAATGTGTAGGGGGATCTACCGAAATACCAATCCGTAGTCCCAAAGTAAACATACAGGGGGATCTCCCGGGATATCATCCCGTAGTCCTAAAGTAAACACACAGCAGCAACACAAAGAATATTCAATTCAATCCAAATTTTATACCAAAATCAAATAGGTATTTCTATCCTAGCATGCTGCACAGAATTCAAATAAAGCAGTTTGAGCAAGTAAAGCAATTAATTCAATTAGACATGTTTCCCTAAGCTAACAGTAGGCTTAAATTGCAAGTAGTATAAATAGGAAAGAAAAACACAGTTATAGTTACTTAATGAAAACAAGATTTTTCAACAATTATCACATGTACGCACTCGTCACCTCACGTACAAGGCATTACATACATCAACAATACCAAATCCTAAGAGGAGTTCCCCCACACAAGGTTAGACAAGCCACTTATCTCGAACCAACTCAATGAACTCGATATCACGTTCTTGCCATGAGTATCCAACTCTGGGTAGCCTAAATCTATTCAAATTAATACCAATGCGTAAATACAATTACAAACAACTAATTTAGCTAAAGGAAATGAAGCTAAGATAAGAAAATAGGAACACGCCCAAAAATCCTCTACGGGACCACATCTCGGAATCGGGTAAAAATCATAAATTTTGAACACTCATTCACTCACAAGTCTAACCATACCAAAATTCCTCAAATCTAATACCAAAACCTCGATCAAAACACCAAAATTAGGCCTAAGAACTCTCAACTTTTCCCCAAATTCGAATTTAAAGGATGAATTTAAGCATACATTCGTGGAAACTAATCAAAACCGAGTAAGAATGACTTACCCAAAACACCCAGGTGAAAATCTCTCTAAAAATTGCCAATCCCTGAGCTCCCAAGTCAATTTCCAAAGTTTGAGTTCAAACCCTCGATTCTGCCCATTTTCTGACCAGTGAATCCGCTTCTGCGGCCAAGGGACCGCATCTGCGGTCCCGCTCCTGCGACAAATGGACCGCACCTGCGACTTTTCATTAAAGTCCAGCTTCCGGACATGTGACCTCTTGTCCGCAGATGCGATGCCGCTTCTGCGGTAAATGGGCCGCATCTAAGACCAAACCCCAAATCGCCTCAGACTGCACTTGCGGTCCTCCAACCGCTTCTACGGTGCCACACCTGCGGTCCCACACACGTAGGTGCGGTTATGACAGGTTCAACACTCAGATTTTTGCCTAAGTCCAAAATCAACTTCTGTTAAGCACCCGAAACTCACCCGAGGCCCCAGGATCTCAACCAAACATGCCAACCAATCCTAAAACATGATATGAACTTATTCCAACACTCGAATCACATCAAACAACGCTAAAACCACAAATCACTCTCCAATCCAAGCCTAAGGATTTCCAAAACTTCCAATTTTCGCTTTCGATCAAAAAGTCTATCAAACCTTGTCCGAATTACCTGAAATTTTGCACACACGTACCAAATGACACAACGTACCTATTCCAACTGCCGAAATTCCATTCCGACCCCGATTTCAAAATCTCACTATTGATCCGGAAACTTCAAAAATTTATATTTCGGCATTTCAAACCTAAATAAGCTACGGACCTCCAAAATACAATCTGAGCATGCCCCTAAGCTCGAAATCACCCAACAGAGCTAAAAGAACCAACAAAATTCCATTGCAATGTTGTCTTTACACTGCTCTGACTACGGTCCAAATTCTAAAGCTTAAACTCTCATTTAGGGACTAAGTGTCCCAAGACACTACGAAACTCAAAATGAATCCTCCCGGCAACTCACAATAGAAGAAATAAGCACGGGGAATGCAGTTATTAGAGGATCAGAGCGTAAATTCTAAAAACGATCAGTCGGGTCATTACAGGTTTTCTCTCCAGATCTAATTACACCGGCAGTATCAGTTGGCTTATTGTCTCCTCTACACTAAGCTTCAATTTCCTGCTCACTCCAATATCAATTGAAGATCTTTCTTCACTCGTAACCATCTTCGTCAATTGGTGCTCTGGTGATATCATCTCCTTTGATTGGGGTGGACTTAACTTCCTAGGTTGAGAGCTAGAGCTTACTGAGCTTCCGAAAGCAATAATAGGTGATTTATTTGGCCTTCCTCGTCCGCGACCTCGGCCTCTTTCCATGGCAACCACAACCATCTTACATTAGCTAACGTGTGCTGAGAGCATGAGAGAGAAGACGACTATTTGGATAATATCATGTATCATATATATATATATATATATATATATATATATATATATACACACATACACACACCCTAAAGATCAAGCTAGATTCCTTTTTTGGGATTAAAAAGAGCATTGGAAATATCATGAAATTTTACTAATTGCTCGGAATGGAAAGATAGGAGAAAAATGGTTGAAACGTCAACTGTTAACTCAATTTGAAATGTATTAATATTAAGTGAGTAGCAATACTACTTTGATTGGCCCCAAAAACACAGATCCTGCAAGGAAAAAATAAATCACACCAAATAAAAGCAATCCCTAATTATATATTGAGTGTTACGACCCAAAATCGACCGTCGTGATGGCGCCTATCGTGAAACTGGGCCAGCCTCAACTTAACAACCCATCAAAGCAACAATAATTTTGAAAATAAAACGGAAGCATTTGACATTTAAAGAAACCTTTTTGAAACATAATAAATCCCAAATACGATACAATCCAGCCCAAAACCAGGGTGTCACTGAGTACATGAGCATCAAAATCAGAATACAGTACTACACTGTCTAGACAAATAAACTAAAAATACGACAAATTATAAAGGAGGAGAGTAAAGGCCTGCGAACGCCATTTCCTAGACAAGGAGTAACGTGAGTACACCAACTCAGTAAGTAACGAGTCCAAACTTTGGACTAAAAGGTAGTGACGAACTCAACTAGAACAGATAAAATAGAAATACATATGCATAAACGTAGGCATGCTTTTAAGTTAAATAGACAACTTAAAGCAGTAAAGTAAATACAGATCCAAACAATGTAAGGTATATAACTCAACTATCTCTACATGCCAATGCACATACAGTATAAAATGCACCATGTGCTTCCACTCTCAAATGCTCAACCACTCGGTACTGTATTTGCCCATCCGGCCCAAGGAAGATCCATCCCGGAACATATATATCACTGACTGTAAGTCACTCAGTACCGGGGAAAAGGGAAATCCAGCCCTGTGGAGAAGATCCATCTCCAGGTATCAAGTACCTCGAACAAGATCCATGTCCAGGGAAGATCCATACCTCAATAATATCAACTGCGCTCACTAGGGGGGGTATTACAGACTCCGAAGGGGCTCCTACAGCCCAAGTGCTATCACAAATCAATATTACCGCTGCGGCATGCATCCCAATCCTATAACTGTCACTCATAATCAGGTTCTCGACCTCACTCAGTCATCACTCTCTCCAGTCTCACCCACGGGCTCACAATGTCATGAAACTAACATGGAACAATGATATGATGTATCAATAAATAACTGAGACGGAAATATGATATAAATATTTATGAATGTGACTGAGTACAAAATATCAATGATATCAGTAAGATGACAGCAAGAAACGACCTTTAAGGGTCCCAACCATATGGGCATCAATCCTAAACATGATATCTAGCATGATTTACAGATTAATTACTTACCACATGATGAAACACAGATATCAACAAGATAGAGTCACTATGCACTTCCATGGAATCAACCAGGTCACAATTCTCACGGTCCACGCCCGCACGCCCATCACTTAGCATGTGTATACCAATCACATAACATATAATTTGGGGTTTCGAGCCCTCAGAACCAAGTTTGAAAGCGTTACTTAGCTCAAACTGAGCAAATCTCTACTTTAAAATGCCTTTGCCTCTCAAATCGGCCTCCAAAATTCCCGAATCTAGCCACAAGTAATACAATACAATCAATATAGGCTAAAGGAATTAATTCAACAAGAAAATACCAAAACATAGCCAAAAATCCAAACTTGGCTCAAACCCGGCCCCCGGGCCCACTTCCATATCAAGAACACTTCCTCTTTTCCCCCAATTTTTCACCCCAAATCACAAATTAAATGGTGGAATTAAAGACATAATCAGGGAATTTGACCAAAATTAGATAGGAATCACTTACCCCAAACACCCACGCATGAATTTCGTTGCCTTCTACCGAGCTCCCAATTCAATTTTGTGATATGAACTCAAAACCTTCGATTTTGAATCTTTTATTCTGCCCAATTACAACTCCTTCGCGAACATAGAAGCATCCTCACGTTCACGAAGCACAAATTGCCTCTGACCAGAAATCTCTTCTACGCGAACGCGATCAACAACTCACGAACGCGAACCTTTACTGACCTCTCTCATCGCGAACACGACCTTACCTCCGCGAATGCATAGACCAAATGAATGGGGTCCGCAGTTGCCTCCTCTATTCTTCGCGAAAGCATTCCCCATCTCGCGTCCGGGATGCACTCTACTTCCAAACCTTTGCGAACGCGTCCTCTTCTTCGTGAACACAAAGAACAAATCCTCCTCAACCTCCAGGTATGCCCCGCGAACGCGAGACCTGCCCTACGAAAGAGTAAGAGGAAACCAGCAACAAGAAAAACCAGCAGATCAACTATCTCTCAAAGGCTATAATGATCAGTTAACCACCCGAAACTCACCCGAGGTCCTCGGGACCTCAACCAAACATACCAATGAGTCCCAAAACATCACACGAACTTAGTCGAATTCTCAAATCACCTCAAACAACATCAAAAACATGAATTACACACGGATTCAAACCTAATGAACGTCAAAATTTTCGAATTCAACAAACAACGTCAAAACCTATCAAATCAAGTCTGATTGACCTCAAATTTTGACATACAAGTCATAAATGACACCACGGACCTAGTACAACTTCCGAAAATCCAATCCAACCCCGATATCAAAAAGTCCACTCCCGGTCAAACTTTTCCATAATTCCAACTTTCGGTATTTCAAGCCTAATTCTACTATAGACCTCCAAAACACAATCCGGACGCGCTCCTAAGTCCAAAATTACCTAACGGAGCAAACGGATCCATCAAAATCTAAATTCGAGGTCATTTACATATAAGTCAACATCCGGTCAACCTTTCCAACTTAAGCATTCAATTAAAAGACTAAGTGCCTCAATTCACTCCAAACCCGAACCAACTAACCCGGCAAGTCATAATACAATTGTAGAACACAAAAGAAGCAGAAAATGGGGCAATGAGGCTACAACTCTCAAAACGACCGGCTAGGTCATTACATCTTCCCCTTCTTAAACAAACATTCGTCCTCAAACGGGTCTAGAGACATACCTGGAGCCTCAAATAGGTGTAGATATCTGCTCCGCATCTCCCGGTCAGTCTCCAAGTAGCCTCCTCCACAGGCTGACCTCTCCACTGCACTTTCACTAAAGCTATATCCTTTGACCTCAACTTTCGAACCTGCCGCTCCAAAATAGCCACTGGCTCTACATCATAAGTCAAATCACCATCCAACTGAACTGTGCTGAAATCCAGAACATGAGACGGATCGCTAATATACTTTCGGAGCATAGAAATATGGAATACTGGATGCACACTCGACAATAGTGATGTCTCAAATCCTGGTACATCTTCGCGGCACCCGGATGAATGAAATACTGCGAGCTGTGGGCCTCCTCCAGAATTAACTCCTGTAGCCCATCTATATTGGGCACACATATCTGGCCCTGCATCCTCAACACCTCATCATCTCCCATAGTCACATCTCTAGCATCACCATGCTAAACTTTGTCCTTGAGGACAAGCAAATGAGGATCATCATACTGGCACTCTCTAATGTGATTAAATAAGGAAGACCAAGAAACCACACAAGCTAGAACCCGACTGGGCTCTGAAATATCCATTCTCACGAGCTGGTTGGCCAAAGCCTGAACATCAACTGCAAGAGGTCTTTCCCCAACAGGAATAAATGCAAGACTACCCATACTCATTGCCTTTCTACTCAAGGCATCGTCCACCATATTTCCTTTCCCAGATGATACATAATATTAATATCATAGTCCTTTAGTAGCTCCAACCATCTCCATTACCTTAAATTGAAATCCTTCTGTTTGAACAAGTGTTGGAGGCTACGATGATCAGTAAATACCTCACAAGACACACCATAGAGATAGTGCCTCCAAATCTTCAATGCATGAACAATGGCAGCCAACTCTAAATCATGAACAGGGTAGTTCTTCCCATGAGGCTTCAGCATAAGCAATCACTCTACCCTCCTACATCAAAACACACCCTATACCGATGCGAGAAGCATCACAATTGTATAAGAACCAGAAGCTGATGGTAGAACTAAAACTGGATCTGTGGTCAAGGCAGTCTTGAGCTTCTGAAAGCTCGCCTCACACTCGTCCGACCACTTGAAAGGAGAACCCTTTTGGGTCAATTTGGTCAAGGGCGATGCAATAAAAGAGAAACCCTACATGAATCAACGGTAATAACCAGCCAAACCAAGAAAGCTCCTAATCTCTATGGATGAGGACGGTCTAGGCCAACTCCAAACTGCCTCTATCTTCTCTGAATCAACCTGAATACCCTCACTGGACACCACGTCCACAAGAACGTCACTGAACTGAGCCAGAATCATACTTGGAGAACTTAACATAAAGCTTCTCCTCCCTAAACCATTGTAACACAATCCGCAAATATTGGGCATGCTCCTCCTGGCAGTATATCATCAATGAATATAATAACAAACGAGTCAAGATATGGCTGAAATACGATGTTCATCAGATGCATGGACACTGCTGGGGCAATGGTCAGCCCAAAAGACATCACAAGGAACTCATAATGACCATAATGGGTCCTTAAAGTTGTCTTAAGAATATCCGAGTCCCGAATCTTTAACTGGTGATACCTTGACCTCAAATCAATCTTGGAGAACACCCTCGCTCTGTGAAGCTGGTCAAATAGATCATTAATACATGGAAAAGGATACTTGTTCTTGATTGTGACTTTGTTAAACTGCCTATAATCAATGCACATTCTCATGGTACCATCCTTCTTCTTAAAAAATAGAACTGGTGCACCCCAAGGTGACACGCTAGGCCAAATAAACCCCTTATCAATGAGTTCCTGAAGTTGCTCCTTCAATTCTTTCAACTCCGTTGGTGCCATACGCTACGTTGGAATAAAAATAAGCTAAGTGCCCATGTCACGACCCAAACTGGAGGGTCATGACTAGCACCGGCCATACTTGCCGAGCACCAACGTACATTTTATCTACTATTCTTTATTATCTTTTAGGGATAATGAGATCAATATAAATGGTAGACATGGATCATGGACAACCAACAATAAAAGATGATGGCATGAACATACATAACATGGGATGGCCAGACAATCAAGAAACTATATATAAGGTACGAGCTACCACACTACCATGAAAGACAATACAATAAAAAATCAGCCGACAAGGCATACCAAACTATATGAGTCAACACCTGTCTATGAGCCCCTAAAGGAATATAAGTGCACAACATTGCCGGAACAGGGCCCCGACATACCCATAATGTCTATAACAAAAATGCATACCAAGACCGCGGCAAGTTTGAACAAGGGATCTCGCCAATCGTCGTTGAACTGGACAGCCTACTGTGGTGAGAGAGCTGCGCCTGCCTATCTATCAAGACCTAAAATATGACATGCATCGTCCACAAATAAAAGGACGTTAATACGAATAAAGTACTGAGCATGTAAGTTAGGGAACCATAAGTACAAACAGTAATGTAAGCAGGGATAGAGAATATACAACCTGTAACATCTGGGTACCTCTGAGGGCTACTGACATAAAATGCATGATACACATGTATATATACATAAACTTTTAAAACATACGCCTCTATGGGTATCATCATATCGTACCTGGCTGTAATAGGCTCAGTAAAAACAAACCCGGCCATTATAAGGCTCGGTAGAATCATACCCGGCCACATGGAGCTCGGTAAAACCCAACTGATCAGTGGTTGCACAATAGGTGTCGTACCCAGCCGTCTATAGTGTGGCTCAGTAGAGTAAAATAGATACATATATATAATGCATGCTGGACTCAATGGAATAATATTCTGAACCTTTCGGAGTGACGTAAGGTCGGTATCCTCTGTACACGTTATTAGGACTAACTCTTCATCATGAATCTTATAAGAATCAAGAAGTACCAACAACATTGATAACATAAGAATAATAGAAGCAACATCAACATCAATCGCTCCATAAGAAAGGAAACAATGTAAGTACTGCTAGCTTCTAAGAGTAGAGTATCTTTGGAAGCTCGTTCATTACATCATGTACAATCGGAGTCATGCAAAAGAAGGAAAGGGATAGCCTCACATACCTTGTATATTCTTCCCAACCTCAAGCTATGCAATTTCACGACTCCTTAGTCTACAATAAGAGAAATGACATTATCGTTATCGTTTAGGCGTCGTAACTATTATGTATCAAACACAACCTATTTTACGAGGAAACTGACAACACCTCCCTATTTATATGACTTCTCACAAGTCAAAACAATCACCAAACAGCCCAAACAACATCAATAATAGTCATATTGAGCCTCCCAAAATAGTCCACCAACCAACAACACTACTACCAAGCCTTTTGATATAAATTTCACAAGTTCTAGCTTCAACGACTTAGCCGCAACTTGGATAATCTTAAATACATGTAGAGTAAGAGGTTCATTACATTTAAACAGAAAGAACAACTCCAATTTGACCTTAATTCTCCATGAAATAACCCTCCAATACGGCCACAAGAACAAGGTCGAAACTAGCAATCAATTAGCGTTTTTTCGGCACTAGAATCACTTTAGAAGATTTGAAATCACCTAGGGTTGATATTAAAAACTTGAGGGAGTATTTATAGAATATAAAACGCTTAAAACAACCTCCCACGTGAGTTAGAACAACACAAAAATGAGCAACAACAAGACGAACAAGAAACTTACTAGAGCCACGGGATTCCCCACACTTGATTTGTGTTGTTTGCACTTTGATTGGGTCTTGGATCATGAGAGAAACTTGAGAGGATGTTTTTAGGGTTCTAAGGTCTGAATATACTGAAAAATATGACTTAAAACGGGTTAGAGGTATCATATATATATATATATATATATATATATGTTTGTGTGTGTGTGTGTGTGTGTGTGTATGTATCTACATATATCCAAATGTCTTAAACCGCCTAAGTGGGCCCTATAGAGAGGTGCTTGGCGCGGTCTCACGAAAACACGAATATCTCTCTACTCCGAGATTGTATCGACAAACGGTTTAATGCGTTGGAAACTAGACTCATAAATCTTCAATTTGGTTGATATATTACCCTGTAATTCCATCAAATTAAGAGAAAAGCGTAGTAACATTTGACCTAATGTTTAAGTAAAATTATGAACCTAAGTTGCAACAACTTTTGTCTACCTTTGTTTCATAACTCGTTTGACTTCAAGACTTATGATACGGATATTATATGATTCAAATACCTTAAAACACGACCTCTTGAGTATATTAAGAATCTCTAGGTTTACCTGAAAATACGGGTTACAACATCCTTGATTCGTTTAACTTCTAATACTTGTTAACCACCCTTATACACCCTTGTATCATACAAGACCAATAGGATTAACTTTTTACCATCTTAAAGATAATCTCTTCATGAATTTATGTCGACTATCTTATGGCATGAACTAACATACGTGAATATGGGTTGTAACACCCTCCCCCATGTCATTTCTTCCATATTCTTGTTCCTCCACAATACTTTGACAGAAGCTACATCTTTTGTTCTCAGCTTGCGGACTTGTCGATCTAATATAGCCACTGGCAATTCTTCGTATGATAGATCCTCTGTAACTTGTACATCTTTGATAGGGACGACCCTAGAAGGGTCTCCAATACATTTCCTTAACATAGATACATGGAATACCGGGTGGACATATTCCAATTCGGATGGCAATTATAACTCATAAGCAGCTTGTCCAATTCGTTGAAGAATTTTATACGGCCCAATATACCGCGGACTCAGCTTACCTTTCTTCCCAAAATGCATAACACCCTTCATCGCTGAGATCATCAGGAAAACCCAATCACTAACCTCAAACTCCAGATCACGACGTCGGACATCGGAATAAGACTTTTGCCTGCTTTGTGCCGTTCTCAATCGCTCATGTATCGCTTTCACCTTCTCAATGGCTTGGTGAATCAAATCTGGCCCATATAATTCTGTTTCACCGACTTCAAACCATCCAACTGGTGATCTACATCTCCTCTTGTATAGTTCCTCGTATGAGGCCATTTTAATACTGGAATGGTAGCCATTATTGTAGGCGAATTCTATGAGTGGAAGATGGTCATCCTAATTCCCCTTGAAATCTAGAACACATGCTCGTAGCATATCTTCAAGTGTCTGAATGGTACGTTCAGATTGTCCGTCAGTCTGCGGATGAAATGTAGTGCTGAGATTCACTTGTGTGCCTAAACCCTTCTGAAAAGACTTCCAAAAGTTAGCCATAAATTGAGATCATTGGTCTGATATAATAGATACCAGCACACCATGAAGCTTAACAATCTCCTTGATATACAACTTTGCATAATCTTCAGCCGTGTAAGTTGTCTTAACTAGCAGAAAATGGGCACATTTTGTAAGTCGGTCAATTATCATCTAGATGGAGTCAAACTTATGATAAGAGCGAGGTAATCCAATAATGAAGTCCATATTAATCACCTCTCATTTCCAGGTTGGAATCTCTATATTCTGAAGCAATCCACCGGGTTTCTGATATTCGATCTTTACTTGTTGACAATTAGGACACTGGGCTAAAAATTTTACAATAGACTTCTTCATGTTATCCCACCAATACTGCTCCTTGACATCTTGATACATCTTTGTCGAGCCGGGATGGATAGAATATCGGGATTGATGAATCACATTCATAATCTTCTCTCGCAACCCTGCCACATTAGGCACACATAATCGGCCTTGGTATCTTAGTGCCCCATCTTCTCCGATCTCAAAAGCCATAATTTTACACTGCTGAATGCTCTCTCTCAATCGTACTATGATAGGATCTTCATATTGTCGTGTTTTTACCTCGGCTACCAAAGATGATTCCGATGTATTCTGTATAGTAACACCTCCGTCAGTAGAGTCTAACAATCTGATTCTCCTATTGGCTAGCTGATGAAGCTCTTTTATCAACCCTTGCCTACCTGCCTCAATGTATACTAAGCTTCCCATTGACTTACGACTGAGAGTGTCTGCCACAACATTGGCTTTACCAGGATGGTACAATATATTGACATCGTAATCTTTTAGTAATTCAAGCCACCTACGCTGCCTCAAATTCAACTCCTTATGCTAGAAGATGTATTGTAAACTCTTGTGATCTGTGTAGATGTCAACATGGACGCCGTATAAGTAGTGTCGCTATATCTTTAAAGCATATATTACTGCAGCCAATTTCAAATCATGGGTCGGGAATTCTTTTCATGCTTCTTCAATTGTCTTGATGCATAAGCAATCACTTTCCCATGTTGCATCAATACACACACCAAACCTATACCTGAGGCATCACAATATACCACATAACGTTCTGTTCCTTCAGGGAGAGTAAGCACTGGCGCTGATGTCAATCGATTCTTTAGCTCCTGAAAACTACGTTCACAAGTGTCAGACCACTGGAACTTGGTAGCTTTCTGTGTTAACTTAGTCAATGGTGCTGATATTGAGGAAAACCCTTCTACAAACCACCTATAATATCCTACTAGCCCCAATAAGTTGTGTACTTCTGATGGTGTTGTAGGTCTCGGCCAGTTCTTTACTGCATCGATCTTCTGAGTGTTGACACTAATACCCTTGTCAGATATCACATGGTCAAGGAATGCTATTGAGTTTAGCCAGAATTCAAATTTGGAGAGCTTAGCATATAACTTACGATCCTAAAGCATTGTAATACTATCCGCAAGTGGCCCGCATGTTCCGCCTCCAAACGAGAATACACCAGAATGTCATCAATGAATACAATCATGAACACATCAAGATAGGGCCTGAATACAATAGTCATGAGATCCATAAAAGTTGTTGGGGCATTTGTTAGCCCGAACAACATCCCCAAGAACTCAAAGTGCCCATATCTTGTCCGGAAGGTTGTCTTTGGAATATCCTTCTCCTTAACCCTCACCTGATGATACCCTGAACGTAAGTCAATCTTAGAGAAATACTTGGTACCCTGCAATTGGTCAAACAGTTCGTCAATTCTTGGAAGTGGATACTTGTTCTTTATAGTAAACTTATTCAACTGTCGATAATCAATACACATCCTTAACGGCCCGTCTTTCTTCTGCACGAACAAAACTGGCGCACCCCAAGGTGAAGTTCTAGGCCTAATGAAGCCCTTATCTAGCAAGTCCTTCAATTGTGCCTTCAACTCTCGCAACTTTTCCAGGGCCATTCTGTATGGAGGGATAGAGATTGGTTGAGTGTTAGGCAACACATCAATGCCAAACTCAATCTCCCTTTCAGGAGGAAGGCCTGGGAGTTCATCTGGGAAAATATCTGGAAATTCATTGACCACGGGGATTGATTGTAGAGTAGGCGGCCTCGCCTCCGCATCCCAAACACAAACGAGATGATAAATGTAATGTTTTGAGATCATTTTCCTTGCCTTAATATAAGAAATAAACCTACCTTTCGATGTAGCAATGTTGCCCTTCTATTCAATGGTGGGTGCACCAGGAAATTGAAACCTAACTATCTTCGTACGATAGTCAACATTTGCATAGCATGAGGCCAACCAGTCCATTCCCATTATCACATCAAAATCAACCATTTCTAATCCGAGATTTGACGACTACAAATCATCATAGTGCAACCTCTATATACCCTTCTAGCAATCATAGAATCTCCTATCGGAGTAGATACCGCAAGGGGTTTACTTATCAGTTCAGGTTCAACGCCAAACTTATTAGCCACAAAGGGTGTAACATATGATAATGTAGATCCCGAATCAATCAGCGCATATACATCATAAGAAAACACAGACAATATACCTGTAACAACATCTGGAGACGACTCGAGATCCTATCAACATATTAGAGCATAGGTTCAATTTTGAGCACCGCTCGAACTCGGCATTACACCTCTACCTCTACCACGACCTGTCCACTGCTAAAAATGCCGTGTTGGAGGTCGAACTGAGGAAGAACCAGACATATATCCAGTCGGCTGAGCCATACCACCACCTCCTCTATTAGGACAATCTCGCATCATGTGGCCACGCATTAGAACCTTGACGGCATAGTCCAAAGTGGGTCATGCCGCACTGATCACAACGTGGTGTTGGGGGTCTCGTCTGACTAGTATACCTATAATATTGCGAGCCTGATGCCCGCAAACTCTAACCTGGACCAGAATAGGTAAATCAATCATATCGAGGCCTCTGAAACTGTGGAGGCGCACTAGCTACCGGTGGCGTCGAACTCCTCGAAGACTGGGGCCCGACACTGCCTCTGAAGTCATCAGAATACCCTGCAAATCTTGCCCTCTTATGTTGGCCCCTATACTGCTCTCTATCTTCCCTCTGCTGGCGTTTATGATCCTCTAGGGTCTGGGCATAAGCCTGAATACGGGAAATATCCATGCCCTCCACCAAGGAGGCTGACGTGCACTCATTTATCAGATGTGGTCCCAACCCGTTCATGAATAGATGCACCTTATCACTCATCTCGGCCACCATATGGGGAGAATACCTTGCTAAAGAATCAAACTGCATACTATACTCTCGCACACTCATATTACCTTGTCGACGGTTCAAGAACTTATCAGCTCTTGCTCGTCGTATCTCAACTGGCAAGTAGTGACGAAGAAAGGCCTCAAAAAATTCCTTCCACACAGCTGGAGGAGCGTTCGGACACCTGGATCTCTCCCAACTATCATACCAGAAAACCGCTAAATCTCGTAACCGATAAGAAGCCAACTCTACTGCCTCTGTATCACTAGCATGCATAACCCGTAGTGTACGATGAACTTGATCAATAAAAGTCTGCGGGTCCTCCTTGGGGTCCGATCCGGCAAACACTGGAGGGTCTAGATTAATAAAATCATGAACTCTCATACTAACTGGTTTATCAACAGCGCCGGTATTCTGCCTCTGAGCCTGAACAACTACCAAGCTAGTTTACAACTGCACTGCACTCCACATATCCTGGTCTATAGTTCTAGATGGAGGAATGGTGGTGTTGGGTGCCTCCTAATATCCTCTGGAGGAGACGGAGTAGATGAGGTATGAGACGGCATCTCACTCTGAGCCTCACTTTGGCCAGCTCTGGCTTGGGGCACCTGACTGGTACCCTATTCCGCAGCTGTATCAAGCCATCTACTAATCGCTTACTTCCTAGTCGAAGGTATCGCTAAAAGAAAATAAGGTGAATATTAGAGACGAACACTTACGACTCAACTCTACGCACAATCTAGATTCAGGAAGAAGGCAACAACCCTAGATTTCATGTAGCCTCCTGATTATAAATGTGGCGTGCTACACATCCATAATCAAGACTCTACTAGACACGGCTCATAGACAACCCCTAGGATAGACTTGATCTGATACCAAGTTTGTCACGACCCAAACTGGAGGGCCATGACTAGTACCCGACCATACTTATCAAGCACCAACGTACATTTTATCTAACCTTATTTATTATCTTTTAGGGCTGACGAGATCAATAAAAATGGTAGACATGGATCATGGACAACGAACAATAAAAGATGATGGAATGAACATACATAACATGGGATGACCAGACAATCAAGAAACTATATATAAGGTACGAGCTACAACGCTACCATGAAAGACTATACAACAAAAATAAGCCGACAATGCATACCAAACTATACATGAGTCGACACCTATCTATGAGCCTCTAAAGGAACATAAGTGCTGCAACATTGCCGGAATAGGGCCCCGACATACCCATAATGTCTATACCAAAAAATGCATACCAAGACTGCGGCAAGTCCGAAGAAGAGATCTCGCCAATCACCGTTAAACTGGACAGCCTACTGTGGTGAGGGAGTTGCGCCTGCCTGTCTATCAGGACCTACAGCACTACATGCAGCATCCATAAATAAAAGGACGTCAATACGAATGAAGTACTGAGTATGTAAGGCAGGGAACCATAAGTACGAACAGTAATGTAAGCAGGGATAGAGAATATACAACCTGTAACATCTGGGTACCTCTGAGGGCTACTGACATGAAATGCATGATAAATATGTATATATACATAAACTTTTAAAACATACGCCTCTGTGGGCATCATCATCATCAAATCGTACCCAACCATAATAGGCTCAGTAAAAACGTATCCCGGCCATCATAAGGCTCGGTAGAATCGTACTCGGCCACGTGGAGCTCAGTAAAACCCAACTGATCAGTGGTTGCACAATAGGTGACATACCCGGCCGTCTATAGCGTGGCCCGGTAGAGTAAAATAGATACATATATATAATGCATGCTGGACTCAATGGAATAATATTCTGAACCTTTCGAAGTGACGTAAGGTCGGCATCCTCTGTACACGTTATTAGGACTAACTCTTCATCATGAATCTTATAAGAATCAAGAAGTACCAACAACATTGATAACATAAGAATAAGAGAAGCAACATCAACACCAATCGCTCCATAAGAAGGGAAACAATGTAAGTACTGCTAGCTTCTAAGAGTAGAGTATCTTTGGAAGCTCGTTCATTACATCATGTACAATCGGAATCGTGCAAAAGAAGGAAAGGGATAGCCTCACATACCTTGTATATTATTCCCAACCTCAAGATATGCAATTTCATGACTCCTTAGTCTACAATAAGAGAAATGACACTATCAGTATCGTTTAGGCGTCGTAACTATTATGTATCAAACACAACCTATTTTACGAGGAAACGAACAAAACCTCCCTATTTATATGACTTCACATGAGTCAAAACAATCACCAAACAGCCCAAACAACATCAATAATAATCATATTGAGCCTCCCAAAATAGTCCACCAACCAACAACACTACTACCAAGCCTTTCGATATAAATTTCACAAGTTCTAGCTTCAACGACTTAGCCGCAACTTGAATAATCTTAAATACTTGTAGAGTAAGAGGTTCCTTACCTTTAAACAGAAAGAATAACTCCAATTTGACCTTAATTCTCCACGAAATATCCCTCCAATGCTGCCACAAGAACAAGAAAACGAAACTAGCAATCAATTAGGGTTTTTCGGCACTAGAATCACTTTAGAAGACTTGAAATCACCTAGGGTTGATATTAAAAACTTGAGGGAGTATTTACAGAATATAAAACCCTTAAAACAACCTCCCACATGAGCTGGAACAACACAAAAATGAGCAACAACAAGAAGAACAAGAAACTTACTAGTGCCACGGGATTCCCGACACTTGATTGTGTGTTTTACCCTTTGTTTGGGCCTTGGATCATGAGAGAAACTTGAGAGGATGTTTTTAGGGTTCTAAGGTCTGAATATACTGAAAACAATGACTTAAAACGGATTGGAGGTATCATATATATATCTTAAACCGTCTAAGTGGGCCCCATAGAGAGGTGCTTGGTGCAGTCTCACAAAAACGCGAATATCTCTCTACTCTAAGATTGTATCGACAAACGGTTTAATGCGTTAGAAACTAGCCTCATATATATTCAATTTGGTGGGTAGATCACCCTGTAATTCTAAGCAAATAGGGAGAAAAACTTAGTAACATTTGACCTAATGTATAAGTAAAATTATGAGCCTAAGTTGCGACAACTTTTGTCGACCTTTGTTTCATAACTCGTTTGACTTTAAGACTTATTATACGGATATTATATGGTTCAAATACCTTAAAATACGACCTATTGAGTATATTAAGAATCTCTAGGTTTACCCGAAAATACGGGTTACAACATCCTTGATTCGTTTAACTTCTAATACCTGTTAACCACCCTTATACGCCCTTGTATCATACAAAACCAATAGGATTAGCTTCTTACCATCTTAAAGTTTATCTCTTCATGGGTTTATGTCGACTATCTTATGGCATGAACTAACGTACGTGAATATGGGTTATTACAGCCCTGCACCAAGTCAATACCAAAGTTAATATCCCTGTCCGGTGGCATACCCGACAGGTCTGCAGGAAACACATCCGAAAAATCTCGCACTACTGAAACAGAATCAATAGTAGGGGTCTCTGCACTGACATCCCTCACAAAGGCCAAATAAGAAAGACAACCCTTCCCAACCATCCCTGGACCTTCAAGTATGAAATCACTCTACTAGGAATATAGTCTAAAGAACCCTGCCACTCAATCCTAGGTAACCCCGGCATCGCCAACATCACTGTCTTAGTGTGACAGTCCAAAATAGCATGACATGGAGACAACCAATTCATACCCAATATCACGTCAAAATCAACCATACTAAGCAGTAGAAGATCAACTCTAGTCTCCAATCCCCCAATAGTCTCTACACACGACCTATACACTCGGTCCACAATAATAGTATCACCCACTAGAGTAGATACATGAACAGATAAAACTAAAGACTCACGGGGCATATCCAGATAATGGGCAAAATACGATGATACATATGAATAGGTGGAACTCGGGTCAAATATTATAGAATCATCTCGGTGACATATTGAGACAATACATGTGATCACTTTGTCTGAAGCAATAACATCTGGTCTGGCAAGGAGTGTATAGAAACGGGCCTGATCGCCACTTGATCGGCCTCCCCCATTAGGGCGGCCCCTAGCTGACTAAGCTCCACCCCAAGCTGGGCGGGTGGGTGGTGAAGTAATTGGTGCTGAAGTCTAAAGTTGACTCCTCTACTGAGATGAACTCCCGTAAGGTGGGGACGATACCTCTTGATATGACCCAAATCTCTACACTCAAAGCAACCTCTCCCCGTAAATGGCTGTGGGGACTAAAGGGAGCCCCGAGAACCGGGATAACCGCTAGAATGACCTGACATAGAGGAACCTTGAGCTGATGGTGCATGAGTCGAACTCTGGGCTGGGAGGGAACTAAGAGATGAGTGACCCTGCTGAGAACTGTGAGAACCATGGCCAGATGATGCACCACGATGAACTGGTCGAGCCGTTTGAGCATGCCTGTAGGGACGACCCCTGCCGTGGTAAAATTGACCTCCAGAAAGAACACCACTAAAACTACCTAATCCACGAGGCCTCTTGGCCTCTCTCTCAACCCGCTCCTAGCGGCAAACAGACTTTATCTCCCAAGCAATGTCAACAACCTCCTCAAAAGTAGCATCATACACCCTCTCTCTAGTCATAAGTATTCGCAGCTGATACGTGAGGCCATCAACGAACCTCTTGATCCTCTCCCTGTCTGTGGGAACCAAACAAACAACATGACGGGCTAACTTAGAAAATCTCATCTCGTATTGTGTTATAGTTATATCATCCTAACGCAATTGTTCAAACTGTTTGTGCAGCTCCTCTCTGCGAGACTATAGCACATACTTCTCCAAGAAGAGAACAGAGAACTCCTGCCATGTAAGTGGCGCTGCACCAACCGGCCTACGCCTCTCATAAGCCTCCCACCAAGTGAAGGTAGCTCTAGTGAACTGAAAAGTAGTGAATGAGACCCCACTGGTCTCGAGAATACCTGATGTACGGAGAATCCTCTAGCATCTATCCAAGAAACCCTGGGCAGCCTCTCCCTCTGCCCTGCTGAAAGATGGAGGCTTGAGTCTCCCAAACCTCTCCAATCTACGCTGCTCATCATCAGGCATGACAGGAACCACATAGTCCTGAGCAGCTACAACCGGTTGGGCTGGTGGTGCCCCCGGTATCTGGAGTCCATGTACTACCTGCTCGGGTGTGCGGGCGCCGGGAGTCTGAGCACCTCCCCTGGCCTGAGAAGTGGCAGCTGCGGCCAGAACAGAAACCGCCTGAGCAAGACTGGTGCACACGATTAAAATTTGGGCTAAGGCCTAGAATCACAATAGGCATTGCTAGTGCCTGAGCTAGTCCTACTGGCACATCCACAAATGGGACCTGATCCTGATCTGGGGCAACTGGTAGATCTGCAGGTACCACCCTAGCTGCTGTACAGGCTGCACCTCTGCCCTTACCATAGCCTCCACTGTGACCTCGGCCTCTCGCGCTCCCAACTGGTGGTACTGGTGGTTGTCCGTCCTGCCTAGTAGCACATGTCCTCACCATCTGTGATAAAGTAGAATAACAGAAGTTTAGTTACTAGAATCAATAGATTCGCACGATAAGAATTCAAGAATGTGAAGTTTCCTAAGGTTTCTGCAGCCTCTCGAAGATAAGTACAGACGTCTTTGTACCGATGCCTAAGACTCTACGAAACCCATGCATGACTCGTGAGACCTATGTAACCTAGGCTCTAATACTAACTTGGCACGACCCAAAATTGACCGTCGTGATGGTGCCTATTGTGAAACAAGGCCAGCCTCAACTTAACAACCCATCACAACAACAATAAGTTTGAAAATAAAACGGAAGCATTTAACATTTAAAGAAACCATTTTGAAACATAATAAATCCCAAAATACGATAAAATCCAGTCCAAAACTGGGGTGTCACTGAGTACATGAGCGTCTAAATCATAATACAGTTCACTACAGTGTCTAGAGAAATAAACTAAAAATACGACAAATGATAAAGGAGGAGAGTCAAGGCCTGCAAACACGGTGCAACTACCTCGATAGCCTCCAAACTCTGAAATCTCAATAAGCAGACGTCGTTGTGGCCAGTATCTCCTAGATCTGCACATGAGGTGCAAGGAGTAACGTGAGTATACCAACTTAATAAGTAACGAGTCCAAACTTTGGACTGAAAGGTAGTGACGAACTTAACCGAAACAGATAAAATAGAAATACATGTGCAGAATCGTAGGCATGCTTTCAAATTAAATAGACAGCTCAAAGCAGTAAAGTAAATGCAGATCCGAATAGTGTAAGGTATATAACTCAACTATCTCTACAAGCCAACGCACATACCATATGAAATACACCATGTGCTCCTACTCTCAAATGCTCAACCACTTGGTACTGTATACGGCTCATTCGGCCCAGGGAAGATCCATCTTGGAACATATACAGCACTGACTGTAAATCACCCAGTACTGAGGAAAATGGCAATCTAGCCCTGTGGAGAAGATCCATCTCCAGGTATCAAGTACTTCGGACAAGATCCATGTCCAAGGAAGATCCATCCCTCAATAATATCAACTGCGCTCACTGGGGGGGTGTTACAGACTTCGGAGGGGCTCCTACAGCCCAAGCGCTATCACAAATCAATATAGCTGTTACGACGTGCAGTTCGATCCATAACTGTCACTCATAATCAGGCTCTCGGCCTCACTCAGTCATCAATCTCTCCAGTCTCACCGACGGGCTCACAATATAATGAAACTAACCCGAAATAATGATATGATGTATCAATAAATAACTGAGACGGAGATATGATATAAAAATGCATGAATATGACTGAGTATAGAATATCAATGAAATAATTGAGATGACAGCAAGAAACGACCTCTAAGGGTTCCAACAGTATTAGCATCAAGCCTAAACATGATATCTAGCATGATTTACAGCTTAATTACTTTACCATATGATGAAACACGGATATCAACAAGATTGAGTCACTATACAGCGCCATAGAATCAACCAGGTCACAATTCTCACGGTGCACGCCCGCAGGTCCGTCACTTGGCATGTGTGTCACTTTAATACCAATCACATAACACATAATTTGGGGTTTCGAACCTTCAGAACCAAGTTTGAAAGCGTTACTTACCTTAAACCGAGCAAATCTCTACTCCAAAATGCCTTTGCCTCTCAAATCGACCTCCAAACGTCCCGAATCTAGCCACAAGTAATACAATAGGATAAATAGGCTAAAGAAATCAATTCCACAAGAAAAATATTAAATTATAGCTAAAAATTCAAAATTGGCTCAAACCCGGGCACCAGGCCCACATCTCGAAACCCGACAAAAGTCACAAAACCTGAAAGCTCATTCACTCTCAAGTCTAATCATACCAAATTTACTCAAATCCGATAACAAAATCCCATCGAAAACCTCAAAATTCCATATCAAGAACACTTCATCTTTTTCCCCAATTTTTCACCCCTGATCACAAATTAAATGGTGGAAGTAAAGACATAATCACGGAATTTTACCAAAATTAGATAGGAATCACTTACCCCAAACACCCATGCAAGAATCTCTCCAAAAATCGCCTTCTACCGAGCTCTCAATTCAATTTTGTGATATGAACTCAAAACCCTCGATTTTGAATCTTTTATTCTGCCCAAGTACACCTCCTTCGTGAACGCGGAAGCACCCTCGCGTTCGCGAAGCACAAACTGCCTCTGACCAGAAATCCCTTCTACGCGAACGCGATCAACCACTCTCGAATGCAAACCTTTACTGACCCCTCTCATCACGAACGTGACCTCACCTCCGCGAAAGCGTAGACCAAATGAATGGGGTCCTTAGTTGCCTCTCTTCTTCGCGAACACGTTCCCCATCTCGCGTCCGCGATGCACTCTACTCCCAAACCTTCGCGAACGCGTCCTCTCCTTCGCGATTGCGAAGAACAAATCCTCCTCAACCTCCAGGCACGCTTTGCAAATGCGTAAGAGGAAACCAGCAACAGCAAAAACCAGCAGATCAGCTATCTCTCAAAGGCTATAATGATCCGTTAACCACTGAAACTCACCCGAGGCTCTCGGGACCTCAATCAAACATACCAGCAAGTCCTAAAACATCACACGAACTTAGTCGAATCCTCAAATCGCCTCAAACAATAACAAAAATACGACTTACACACGGATTCAAGCCTAGTGAACTTCGAAATTTTCGAATTCTACAAACGACGTCAAAACCCATCAAATCAAGTCCGATTGACCTCAAATTTTGCACACAAGTCATAAATGACACCACAGACCTAATCCAACTTTTGGAAATCCAATCCGACCCTGATATCAAAAAGTCCACTCCCGGTCAAACTTTCCCAAAATTCCAACTTTCGGCATTTCAAGCTTAATTCTACTATGGACCTCCAAAACACAATCTGGACACGCTCCTAAGTCCAAAATCACCTAACTAAGCTAACAGAACCATCAAAATTCAAATCCATGGTCGTTTATACATAAGACAACATCTGGTCAACCTTTCCAACTTACGCTTTCAATTAAGAGACTAAGTGTCTCAATTCACTTGAAAATCACTCCGGGCCCGAAGCAACAAACCCGGTATGTCATAGTACAGTTGTAGAACACAAAAAAAGCAAAAAATAGGGGAATGGAACTACAACTCTCGAAACGTCAGACCGAGTCGTTATATTAATTAAGAGTTTTTTTAGGAGAAAATTGTGCATTTAAGATTCTAATGATACACTTCCTATTTTCACGTTTAAAATGAGATATTTAAGAGATATTATAGTGGTATACAATCTAATTAGAAAGTTAAAAAATTATAGTAAGTTGTATATAATGTAATTATTTAAAAATGGTTGTATTTGTTATAAATATTCTTTAAATCTTTGTATTCAAGGTAAATTCTCATTCCGATTTCAGGCATTCGGTAAAAAAGGAAGGGAAATTTTCATAGTTACTTATGAATTTATAAAATATTCCATAATCTACAACTTGCATTAGAATTATAAATTCTACAACAAAATATAAATGATACACTCTAAAAATATGATAGATTCCCTATTAATGAGGAATCCTATTCTCAAACGTATCCTTATTTGTTCCTAAATCTCCAACTTATTAATATTGATTATCACTGTAAACAGCCATTTGCTTTAATTATCTGTGTATTGTATACTAATCCAACCATATCCCCTTGTATTATGCATCAATCAAATCATATCCTTACCAAAAGAAACATGCCTTTTTTAGTTTTAAATTTTTTTTTCAAAATTGTTTTTCTCTATTAGAACCCCTATGCTATACATCATCCAAAAATCTCAAAGGATTCCCCAAATTTGATTCTTCTTCATCTCTTTGTCAACCCAAAACCCTGTTTCCTCCAAGTTCTTTTATAATATAATATTCTGTATTTTTAATATATACATGATCTATATTATTTTATATGTATTATACTCTGTGTAGTATATTTATTAATGATGTTTTTTTTTCAGTTCAGTGTTTGTATATTATATATATATATATATATATATATATATATATATATGTGTGTGTGTGTGTGTGTGTGTGTATTTGTATCTATATTTATATTTATATCTATATCTATATCTATATCTGTATTTATATCTATATTTGTATCTATATCTGTATTTGTATTTATATCTATATCTATATCTGTATTTATATCTATATATTGATCCACTCATAGATTTTCTTCTAAATTAGATAGAAATATGGAGGTAAAAAATTAATTTAAAAACTATAATAGAAAAAAATAAAAAAATATAGAAAGACGTAAATTGAGATAACCTATGACTATTTATACTTTGAAGTAAGTTTAAATATAAAATAAAACTTACTTAATATCTATATATTGATTAACTCATAGATTTTCTTCTAAATTAGTTAGAAATATGGAGGTAAAAAATTAATTAAAAACTATAATAGAAAAAATAAAAAATATAGAAAGACATAAATTGAGATAACCTATGACTATGTATAGGGGTGTTCATAAAAATCCGAAAACCCGAACCAAACCGAAAACCAAACCAAACCGACGAAAAAAACCGATACTTTTTGTTTTGGTTTGGTTTTGGTTTTGAAATTTAAAAACCGATCAAATTTGGTTTGGTTTTGGTTTTAATTAAAAAAAACCCGAACCAAACCGAATATATGAGTAGCTATTTTAAATTTATTATTACACCTATACATATGTATACTTTTATACAAAGTTTTAAAAATTTTATAGTAAATATTAATCGTTTGCACTTTTAGTATAGTTCCTTACCTTTACATTCTAGTTTAATTGGTAGTTTTCTTTTGTTAAGTGTAAGAATCTATTTCATGTTAAAAATAATATATTTTTAATTGACTCCTTAAATTGTTCATCATTATTTGATTCAATTATCATCAATATATCTTGGTAAATAATAGATTTCTCAAAGGGCAATTGATTTGATAGTGTTACATTGAAAATGTGGCCGCCGAAATGTATGTTTGGTAGTGTATGTCTTATATTTAAGAAAAAACCGACAAATAACCGAAAAACCCGAAAAATCGACATAAACCGAATCGAGAAAAAATCGACTTAATTGGTTTGGTTTGGTTCTAATATTTGAAAAACCGACTTACTTGGTTTGGTTTCTTTTTAGGGAAAAACCGATCCAAACCGAACCATGAACACCCCTAACTATGTATACTTTGGAGTAAGTTAAAATATGAAATAACATTAAAATTTACTTAAGGTATTAAAGATTTATTGACTTCAAAAATTAAAAAAAATTCAGGCGGTAAAATAAGATCTTACATAAAATACACAATTATTTATAAGATAAGAAAAAAATTAAATATCTATATTTTCTATCTATATTATATTATATTAAAAGGAGGGTAGTGAGGCATAATATTAAGCCAATTAGCATATTGAGAAAATGTCACTTAGCATTATCTAAATAGATTTTTTAATTTAATAAGGATTAAAACAACTTAGATTTGCTCAAATTTAATTTATGGTAGAAATCAATTAAAATTGACACACATTCTTATAGTAATAAATTTTGATAGCTTTCCAAATATAATTATTCACTAACCACTTGATCTGTTTTCTTTCATTTCATAATTTTATTATTTTAAAAAATTGTACATAAAAAAATAAAATGATAGTGAAAATATTGTCATTAGATATAATGTGTTCCAACAAATAAAAAAATTAATTTTTAGATTAATATCTAAATTGAGTGTAGTTATTGAAAGCATAAGATAATTTTTAAAAATGCAGTCCAATTAAAAATTAGAAGGATATAAATTTTTTGAAGATAAAAATATTCTTCTTAAAATATATAAAGAAAAATATTAAGAATAAATTAGAAATAATGTGAGAATGTTTATGCTAAGAATTAGTTTATAAAATAAAATAAAGTGAAATAAAATACTTAAAAATACTATTGATAAATTTAAATAACTCAAGAATTCAAGCAATGTTTTAAAAATAAAATAGATACTTATTTAAGATTAAAAAAATTCTAGATTTATCTATATTATATTAAAGGATAGTAATGGATAATTATATTAAATAAAGTGGCAACTTAATTAAAAGCCATATGAAACTGTGATAATACTCAATTAAAATTGACACACATTCTTATAGTAATAAATTTTGATATCTTTCCAAATATAATTATTCACTAACCACTTGATCTGTTTTCTTTCATTTCATAATTTTATTATTTTAAAAAATAGTACATAAAAAAAATGATAGTGAAAATATTGTCATTAGATATAATGTGTTCCAACAAATAAAAAATTAATTTTTAGATTAATATCTAAATTGAGTGTAGTTATTGAAAGCATAAGATAATTTTTAAAAATGCAGTCCAATTAAAAATTAGAAGGATATAAATTTTTTGAAGATAAAAATATTCTTCTTAAAAAATATAAAGAAAAATATTAAGAATAAATTAGAAATAATGTGAGAATTTTTATGGTAAGAATTAGTTTATAAAATAAAATAAAGTGAAATAAAATACTTAAAAATACTATTGATAAATTTAAATAACTCAAGAATTCAAGCGATGTTTTAAAAATAAAATAGATACTTATTTTAAGATTAAAAAAATTCTAGATTTATCTATATTATATTAAAGATAGTAATGGATAATTATATTAAATAAAGTGGCAACTTAATTAAAATCCAAATAAAGTGAAATAAAATACTTAAAAATACTATTGATAAATTTAAATAACTCAAGAATTCAAGCAATGTTTTAAAAATAAAATAGATACTTATTTTAAGATTAAAAAAATTCTAGATTTATCTATATTATATTAAAGGATAGTAATGGATAATTATATTAAATAAAGTGGCAACTTAATTAAAAGCCATATGAAACTGTGATAATACTATATATCTGATAACATAATAGTAAAAGTAAAAAAAAATTAAAAATTTAATATTAGAAATGAAAGGAAAAGACTATTTTACTTAATGTTAGGAAGTTCTTAACATTATGATGAGAATGCTCAAACTATGAATAGGACTACCAAAAATTAAAGTCTTGCTAGATATAGAATTAAATTTTAAAAAATATAAAATAAATATCTAATATAAGTAATTTTTTAACGAAAACAAAAAATCAAATTTTGTGTCTTGAAACTAAAAGGAAAAAATTATTGCATGTAATACAAAAAATAAATATAAGAAAAACTCAATAGATTTGGAATATAATAATTAAAGAACTTGTATATTAATATTTTAGACTAATCAAAGTTATAATTTAAAGTAAAATATGATATAATTTTGATTACAGGTACAATATTAATATAAAAAATTAATTAAAAATTTCTTAGTAGGGAATAGACTGTATAAAGAAAAGAATAGAGATAGTATGAGGATATTTATACTTTAAATTATTTTAAAATAAAGTAAATAATTGAATAATATTCAAAAATAATACTGATAGATTTAAATAGTAAAATATTTTCGAGCAAGAGGATAAAAGCGTAAAATATATTAAATTTAAAGAATAAAAAAAATATTTATCTATAATTATTAAAAGGATAAAAAGTAAGATAGTAAGTCAATTAGTAACCCGAAAAAATCATATGAAAGTATAATAATATTAAATAATAAATAATATAATAATTATAAGCAAAGAACAAAAAAAATGTGTAAATTTTAAAAGAATAAGACTTATTGGAGTTTGAGATAAAAAATGAAATGATACTAAGAATTTTATTAAAATAATATGATCTAATATGTTCAAACGAGACAAATCACCACATGACATATTTAGTATTTTTTTTAAAATATTGATAACGAAACGAAATTCAAGTACTAAAATTAACCGGTTAGATTATATAAATATAGAAAAAGAAAAAAAGTTATCAACTAAGAGATTTGCAAAATGATTTTTTGTCTTACTTCTTAATTAATATCTAATGATTATCTATAAATTTTATCTGGAAGGATTATATTTTAAAGTTATTTATACATAATTCAAATAATCTAAATCACAATCCGACATGGGCTGTGTCCGTGCATCACGTGGGTACTAATACTAGTACAATACATTAATGGAGAAATTAGGAGAAAATTAATATAATTGATACTTTTAGACGAGAGAGAATCTTAAGAGAGAGATATAAGGATACTTTTTAGGTAAGAGAATCTCAAGATAGAGATATTAGGAATATGAAAAATTGTAAATTGTATTATATATAATTTTATCAAAGCAGTTGTAGAAAACTTAAATAAATATTAGAAAAGTTGTATAATATGTAAATTGTGACTGTTGGGACCCAATTTTATCTTCTTTGGGTTGGCTGCAAAGAGCCAAAATGTTGAAGTTTCACGAGAAAAAGATACTATTAAAGAGCCCCTTTCGAAAAATTTATGATCAAAATGCTCTTTTTCTTAACCATGACAAAATATGTCCCATTTAAATTTTTTTTACTTGAATGGCCAATAAATTTTTAACGTCTAATTAGACTGAAAATCATTCAAATTAAGAATAAAAACTCGTTGCTTTTCCTCCCTATAATTTTATTGAAGTTGCAGCCCTATGCCCAAGCTCCCATAAGGTGCTCCCCCTTTTTCTCTCTTTTAATTTTTTACTTTTTTTTTTCTATTTTGTTGTTATCTTTTCGCTTTATTTTCTCTTTTTAATAAAATTTTGGAGTCTTTTTCAATTTTTTTGTTGTTTTCTTTCCTTTTATGTGGAGTAGTTATTTATTCTTTTTCTCTTTTTTTTTGTTCTTTCTAAATTCTTTTTCACTTTATTTTTTCTTTTCTTAAAAAATTAATATTTTTTGTTGTATTTTTTTTTCTCTTAATTTTGTTCAGCTAGTGAAATATCTTCATCTAAAATATTTGTTATTTCTTTTATTCTTTTATTTTTCCATTTTTTTAGTTTATTTTTTTCCTCTCTAATAAAAATTTTGCACTCTTTTTATTTTTGTTTATCGCTATTTTTTGTTTTTCATTCCTTTTTTTTGTTATTTCTAGCAAAAATCCCTCACTCTTTTTACTTTATTTTTTTCTTGTCTTGATTTATTCATTATTTTTTCTTAATTTATTCTTTCCTGTGAAATCTCTTCGTCCAAAAATAATATCATCATCATCATCATCTGATTCTTTTTTGTAATTTTTTTTCTTTTTTGTTTCTTTCTAGTAAAGATCTCATACTCAGTTTTACTTTATTTTTTATTGTATTTCCTTCTTTTTAAAAAAATATTCCAGTAAAATCTCTTCATCCAAAAATAATTATCACTTTTTTTCCTTTATTATTACTTTTATTATTAGCATTAGTATCTTAGTTTTTTGTTATTCTTTCAGTAAAATTTCTCCGCTGATTTTTTTCACTGCTGTTTTTGTTTTTGTTCTTTTAGATAATGTCACGACCCAATTTTTTCCTCCGTTGGGTTTCGTGATGGCACCTAGTCTTAAGGACTAGGTAAGCCTACTAAAATGCGGAATAACAACAATAACTAATAACAGCTAGAATTCTTCTGAGATGAATTCCTTATACAATTAACAACTTCTCAAAACCCGATAATACAAGTCATAAGCTCTACAGAGTTTCGCTACAACTTCTAAACAGAATCGTATGGAAATAAGTACAACAATGTGAATATAAAATAGGAAGGTGAAGGTGACTCCGAAGTCTGCGAACGCAGCAGCAGGACTACCTTGAGTCTCCTCGGCAAGAATCTGTACAGCTACTAGCGAACAATATCTTGATCTGCACAAAAAAATGTGCAGAAGTGTAGTATGAGCACACCACAGCGGTGCCTAGTAAGTATCAAGACTAACCTCGGTGGAGTAGTAACGAGGAACAGTCAAAACACCTACTGGTCTAATATACATAACATGATATATATATATATATATATATATATATATATATATATATATATATTACGCGATTCAACTAACAACACAGTAATTGTAATAAGGAGAGAAAAACAGCAAGTACTCGGTGGAACACCATAAGGAAAACACAGAAGGGTAAATGAGGAGACAATCGAAATCCAAAATCATAAATACGGTAAAGACAAGTCATAACCCAACCACTTTGATAATTCTCACCTTAAGTCTTAACCCGCAAGCATCAATCAAATAATCAAACTCTTTTCAAGTGATAAAAATGGTTTGAAATATACTTCCTTCAAATAAATGTTCTTTTCAAAAGAGTTCCTTTAATGATAATGCTTTCAAATATAATCTTTTCAAACAAATTGATAACCTTCGAATATAAGTCACCCTGTGACACCTCATCTCATAATCTTACAATATGGGTCTCAACACCGGAACCCTAACACCTGGCATCCTGTGCCCTCGACACACCTCCTGATCATACTGACAACTAACGTACCTCAAAGAGTCATTCTCTCATGGAAGGCAAATAACAAGGTGTGCGTCTATACTCAGAAATCTCAAGAGCCTCCTACCCGATAAGGGTGATTAACTACGTGTATGCTTGTGCAAGTGTCCTAACATAGTTCGTACCAACTAGTAAGTATAAGGAATAGAACGGAAAACACATATAATGTTTGCACGAGGATAGGATCAATGAAACATCAACTCAGAACGCAATGATTTTTAACATGGGATCTCCGAGGATATCGTCCCGTAGTCCCAAATGTAAATACTCGGGGATCTCTCAGTATCTCGGGGATCTCTCAGTATCCCAAGGATCTCTTAGTATCCTCAATATATGCTGGGAATCTCTCGGTATCCCGAGTATATCTTAGTATCCTCAATATACGCTGGGGATCTCTAGGTATCCCGAGGATCTCTTAGTATCCTCAATATACGCTGGGGATCTCTCGGTATCCCGAGGATCTCTTAGTATCCTCAATATATGCTGGGGATCTCTCGGTATCCCGAGGATCTCTTAGTATCCTCAATATATGATGGGAATCTCTCGGTATCCCGAGGATCTCTTAGTATCCTCAATATGTGATTGGGATCTCCCGGTATACCAAGAATCTCTTAGTATCCTCAATATGTGTCTTGGGGATCTCTCAGTATCCCTCACTACAGTCCAAATCAATTTATGTGTACAGGGGAATCTCCCGGGTGCAGTCCCGTAGTCCCAAAAAGTAAATATGCAGGGGGATCTCCCAGAATACCGATCCGTAGTCCCAAAGTAAACATGCAGCGCAACCAACAGAAACAATAGTCACAACACAACAGAAAGCTCGTACATCACCACAATACATAAAACAACAACAAATGACAATATTACAAGGTAAGACAAGTAAATCAACTTAAGGACTATAAATCGCAAGGAAACGGCAGAACCAGCTTAAAAGGAATAGCCATAGAAAAGAATGCTGGTATAAAGGGAATAGTTCAACACGGGAAAACTAACGTATAGCGACGGTCCCGCAATATACAAGACAGTAACAAGGAAATCAACGTGAGTCTAGTAGTCCCAAATAAGGGCAAGTCAACAAAGATATAGGTTATCTAACTCCTTTTAAGGTTGGACAATTTTGAGGATATTCGACAATTCAATTAGAGAAAGATGATTTTTAGCTTCACTTAAAACTAAACAAAATTTCAAAAGGATAATAATGATTCTCAAATAATACAAACAACTATGAAAAGATAGCATGACAATAAGAGAGGCGAAATTCTTCAATTAAATCAAATAGGAGTCAGTTAAGCAGTAAGTGTGAATCATTAAGCAATTATTTCCAATCAAGCATGTAGATGTGAAACTAGCAAATAGAAAACTCAGCCATGCCAAGGACACATTCATACACAGTAAATATAAGGACCTAATAACTCTAAGAAGACCAATTTTCACAGATAAGTCCGAGCACGCACTCGCCACCTCGCGTACACGAACTACAATCAACATAGAAGACACAAATCCTAGGGGGAAGTCCCCCACACAAGGTTAGGCAAGATACTTACCTCAAAGACGACACACTAATACTCTAAATGCACTTCTCGGGTAAAAAGGTCTCCGGACAGCTCAAATCTAACCAAATTAAATTCAAAGCACAAATAAAACACATAAGAAACTATTCCGGATCCTAAAGTTTCAAACTTTAACAAAATCTAACAATTGGTCCAAAAGTAGACCCCCGGGCCCCCACCTTGGAACCCGACAAATTTTTCAAAATCCGAATACTCATTCCAATAGGAGTTCAACCATACAAAAATTACCAAATTTCGATACCATTTCGTCCCTCAAATCATGAAATTTCATTTTGAAAATTTTCTTCAAAAACCAACAATTTTTCCCTAACTAAAAACACAATTTAAATGATCAAAACAAAGACTAATTCATGTAATATATTTAAGTCTCAATGAAGAACAATTACCCAATCGAATTATCTGAAGAACCCACCAAGAACTCAAAACCGAGGTCTACAAGTCAAAATATGATAAAAATAGTGAAATCCTCGATTTTGGAATATATTCTGTCTGCCAGACATTTGTGCATCGCGAACGCGAAGAGAGGACCGCATCCGCGAAGAAGAAAAGTTAAGGCTTCCCAGGTTGCTCATCGCGAACGCGATGATGAGCTCGTGAAGGCGGAGAAGAAGGGCAGGAACCTACGCGAACGCGTAGGGAAGGACGCGAACGCGAAGAAGGAAAATGCAGGGCTTCGCGAATGCGAAGTGTTGGACACGAACGCGAAGAAGGATTTCGAGGTTGTCAGCAACAAGGCATCGCGAACGTGAAAGGCTGTTCGCGATCGTGAAGGAGGATACCAGAAGCAGAAAACAGCAGTTCCAAAAATGGGAAAAATGACCTGTAGCCCACCCGGAACACCCCCAAGGCCCCCGGACCCCGTCTAAACACATAAACAAGTCACATAACCTAACACAGACTCGCTCGAGGTTACGAATCACATTAAACAATTCCGAAACAACGAATCAAACCATAAATCGAACTTATGAATTTTCAAATCTTCAAATTTCTAAACTCGTGCCGAAACCTATCAAATCAATCCGGAATGACGCCAAGTTTTGCAGACAAGTCTAAAATGACATAACGGAGCTGTTCCAACTCTCAGAATTGCATTCCGACCCTGATATCGCAAAATTCAACAATGGGTCAAACTTCTCCATTTTCCAAACTTCAACTTTTTCAACTTTCACCGAAATGCCTCAATTTACCCTACGGACCTCCAAATCTGAATTTGGACGTGCGCCTAAGTCCAAAATCACCATACAAAGCTGTTGGAATCATCAAAAATTTATTCTGGGTCCGTTTACTCAAAAGTCCAATTTCGCTCAAATTCTCACCGCTTAAGCTCCCAAAACTAGATTCCTTCTTCCAATTTGACTCTGAATTATCCGTTAACTGAATTCAACCATGTACGCAAGTAGATACTCATATTATAAAGTTGTTCCAGACCTTATGTCGCTGAACAGAGCTTAAATTCTCAAAACCACCGGCCGAATCGTTACAGATAACTAACCGAGTCTTAAAATTTATTTTGGGATACTAATCAATTATGATTATCGATATTTACCATGTTGCTCTTTTTGATTCTTTTGATTTTTTATTAAATATTTGTAGATAATTTTTATATTTTGCAATTTTTAAAGTAATTTTACACTTTTTTAAAATAATTCTTTTTATTATTTTTCACATTTTTTATTCTTTCCAGTTAAATCGATAATCCTATAATTTTGTATACTACGTTAATCATGGAATACTAATGTGTAGTATATCAAGAATATTGAAAATATCATCATTCAACTGTAATCATACAACAACAACAACAACAACAACAATAATATGTACGCAGACCTTACCCCTATCCCGGAGGAGTAGAGAGGATATTTTCGGAAGACCCTTGGCTCAAGAAAATAAAAGGACAAAGACAAAAGGAGACAATATCAGTATCACCCAAAAATCATAGGAAAAATAGGAACAACATGGAATCCAGAAGAAAGATACAAAGCAAAAGCAATAGCTAGTAAATAGGTCCGACACCAAAAAGCGAAATAGTAAGATACAATATTGCCACTAGCTATCTTAGACAAAAATCCTACCAGACTAGTCTCACAATGGTATGAAGTAAGGCAAGACTTAACTACCTCCTAACCTACAACCCTAATACTCGACCTCCACATCTTCCTATCAAGTGTCATATCCTCAGAAATCTGAAGTCTCACCATGTCCTGCCTGATCACCTCTCTCCAATACTTCTTAGGCCTCCCTCTACCGCTTCTCGTGCCCTCCACAATCAGCCTCTCACACCTTTTTATCGGAGTATCTGGGATTCTCCTTTGTACATGCCCGAACCATCTGAGCCTGGCTTCCCGCATCTTGTCATCAATGGGAGCCACGTGCACCTTCTCTCGAATATCATCATTCCTAATCTTATCCATCCTAGTGTACCCCCACATCCACCTCAGAATCCTCATTCTGCTACTTTCATCTTATGGATATGTGAGTTTTTAACAGGCCAACATTCAGCCCCATACATCATGGCCGGTCTAACCACTGCTCTATAGAACTTACCTTTGAGTATTGGTGGCATTCTCTTGTCACACAGGACTCCAGATGCTAACCTTGACTTCATCCATCCTACTCCAATACTGTGTGTGACAACCTCATCGATATCCCCTCCCCCTGAATAACCGACCCAAGGTACTTGAAACTACCTTTACTTGGGATGACCTATGATTCAAGTCTTACATCCACGCCCACTTTCCCCGGCTCAGCGCTGAACTTACACTCCAGGTATTTCATCTTCGTCCTTCTTAGCTTGAAACCCTTAGACTCAAGAGCCTGTCTCCAAACCTCCAACCTCTCATTAACACCGGCTAGCAACTCATCAATCAGAACTATGTCATCGGTGAATAGCATGCACCATGGCACCTCCTTTTGAATATGGTGTGTTAACGCGTCCATCACCAGGGCGAATAAGAACGAGCTGAGCACAGAAACTTGGTGTAACCCTATTTCAACAGGGAAATGCTTAGAATCGCCTGCTACTATCCTAACCCAGGTCTTAGCCCCATCATACATGTCCTTAATCTCCATAATATAGGAAATCGACACGCCTTATGCCTCCAAGCATCTCCAGAGAACTTCTCTAGGAACCTTGTAATATGCTTTCTCTAGGTCAATAAAGACCATGTGCAGATCCTTCTTCCTCTCTCTTTACAGTTCCACCAACCTCCTAACAAGGTGTATAGCTTCTATAGTAGAACGACCCAGCATGAACCCGAACTGGTTGTCGGATACAGACATGATCATCCTCACCCTCGCTTCAACCACCCTCTCCCACACTTTCATGGTATGACTCAGTATTTGATACCCCTATAATTGTTACAACTTTGGATATAACCTTTGTTCTTATACAATAGAACTACCGTACTCCACCTCCACTCATCTGGCATCCTCTTCGCCTTAAAAATATCATTAAACAACTCAGTCAATCACTCCAAACCTGCTCTCCCCACGCACTTTCAAAATTCCACCGGAATCTCGTCTGGTCTGGTCGCTATTCCCTTACTCATCTTAAGCATATCTTCCACGACCTTCTCAACCTTGATACGCCTGCAGTACCCAAAGTCACAGTGACTCTTGGAATGCGCCAATTAGCCTAGCACAATATCCTGATCCCCTTCTTCATTCAAAAGTTTATGAAAGTAAGTCTGTCATCTCCTCTTAATCTGGGCATCTTCCATCAACTGTAATCATAGTATACCAATATTTAGTATATCAAGAATATAGTGGATACTATTTAACACACCAGTAATATCATGGTATTCCAATATATAGTGTACCATACTCAAAATTCAAGTTTAATCATGTTATACTAATGTATAATATAGCATGAATATTGAGAACACCATTATTCAACACTAATTATGGTATACTTAAGTGTAGTTTATAAAAAAATATTGTGGATATCACGTAACATACCAATAATATTATGGTATACCAATATGTAGTATACTAAGAATATTAGGTATATCATTTAACATACTCAAATAAAGTATACCATGATTCAACACTAATCATAATATACTAATGTGTAGATGCTGGGAAATAATTCTTAATGTGAAATAAAGTATACTATAATTCAACTGTTGTTAACCATACAATATACCATGATTCAATAGTAATCGTGGTATACTACATAATATACCAATAATATTATAGATATCATTTAAGATATCACTCATCATAGTATACCATAATTCAATAGTAATCATAATATACTACAAAGTATATGAAAAATATTATGAATACCATTTACATACCAGTAATTACAACATACCATAATTTAACTATAATAATGGGATACTACATAATGTATAGATATACCATTATATGTATCAAAATACATTATATATATCATTAAATAAACTTGTACAAGGAATATTCTGTATATACGTCTTCTTCCACTTATAATGCAACATGTACTTGTAAAGAAAGAGAAAATAACAATACAGCCTTCCTCTAATTTAGTGTTTTTTTTTCAAATTTTATAAGCTTTAATAAATAAAAATTTGAGAATGTTTTATTTTAGTAGTAATATATATTTGATTGTTTTATAATTTGTATATATGTATTTAGTATTCTTTTTTTTTAATTTTTAGTTTCAAAGAATAAGAAAACCAAATGAAAAGAAAGAAAAACAAAAATTAAAAAGAACAAAAGAGCTAAAGGCTTACGTGTCCACAATCTACTTTCTTCAAGTGCAAATTAAAATTTATTGAAAGATGAAAGACATAATGAATTATGAATTGCATGGGATATGTGTAGTTCCATATGTGTAATAAATCTGTATGCGTAGTCAGAGGCGGAGCCCGTATTTAAAATTTATGAGTTCAGTATTCTAATTCTTTTAAGTTATTAGGTTTTAAATTAATAATTTGTGCATAATCCAATAACTTTTAAAGACAAATACAGGGGTTCAGCCGAACCCATATTGGAAGGGCTAGCCCCGGCCTTGTGCATAGTGTTTGAGATAAGATTTTGTGCAGGTTAATGATTGTTTATGTACAGGAAGCACCTAGAGGCATCAATGCAAGGAGAATGATAAATGCATAGACTCCTCCGGTCCACAATAAGTGACCAATTTTTTTTATTTTGGTGCAATAAGTGTTCATTTATATAATCAAGTAAAAATTCAATTTGTTTTTCCAAAATTACCCTTATGTACTGTAACGATCCGATCGGTCGTTTTGAGCTTTAGCGCGTCATTCGGCGGTTTGACGCCATGAGTAGCTTCACTTCAGGTATTATGTCACGACCCAAAACACGACCCATCGTGATGGCGCCTATCGATGATACTAGGCCAGCCGATATTACCAAAAAACACTTTCAACAATAACCAGAAATAAAATAAGACTTTCAAAATAACTAAAATCTTTGACATGGGGTGAACCCCAAAACATAAGTGCGAAAATAAAGTCTGACATCGGGACATCACTAGTCATGAGCATCTAATATAACTGATTCGAAAACAACAAGACTAACATTGTCTGGAAATCCAAAATATAGAAATAAGGAAAGATAGAGAAGAAGAAAGCAGGGCTGCGAACGCCGGCAACTACCTCGCAATCTCCAATGACCAGCTATAGGTACTATCAACAATCATCGTATCATACAGCTCCTGGATCTGCACACGAGGTGTAGGGAGTAGCGTGAGTACGCCAACTCAGTAAGTAACAATAATAAATAAGGAACTGAAGATAGTGACGAGCTACACAGTTTAGTTCATTTCAATAATCTCAGAAGGCAAGGATAGTCGTGTTCCCAAGTTCATGTTTCATTCAAGTCAAATCAGTTCAGGCAAGTTCAAGTAAAAATTAAATAAGAATATCTTTCAACAGTTTTCAAAACATGAGTATAAAGCAATTGTATGCATCAATAATATAATTATATGCTGCCTCTCAGGAAAACATCTCTCAGTTCTCCCAATCAATCCAACCTCCCAATCATTCATTCCTCCCAGTCACTCATTCCTCACAATCACTCGGCACTCGCACTCAGTAGGTATCTGCGCTCATTGGGGGTGTGCAGTTTCCGGAGAAGCTCCTTCAGCCCAAGCGCTATAACAAACCAATCATGGCATAAATCAATCAGACCCTCGGCCTCACTCAGTCATAAATCAATAAAACATGTTGCGGCGTGTAACCTGATACCATAAATATCCTCACAATCAGGCCCTCAGCCTCACTCAGTCATCAATCTCTCCAGCTTTTTGGGCTCTCAAAAATCAGGAAAATCAGCCCAAACAGCAATAATATGAAGTATCAAATAGAGTACAGAGACTGAGATATGATATACGAGTAAAATCGGTGATTGAGTACAACTAGCATTTAATAGGCAATTCAACATGTAACACGGCCCCCACGGGACCCAATAGTGCTAACATATAGCCTAAACATGGTTTCTAACATGATTTACAGTCAATCTTTCATGACACATAGATAACAAAGAGCTAACAACATGTTGTTCAACTTTACAGTTTCTACGGGACGGACCAAGTCACAATCCCTTCGGTGCATTCTCACACGCTCGTCGCCTAGCATGCACGTTACCTCCAAAATAGTCACAAGATACAATGTTCGGGGTTTCATACTCTCAAGACCAGATTTATAACTGTTACTTACCTCAATCCGAGTAAAAGTCCTACTCTGCGATACCTTTGCCTCTCGAATTAGCCTCCAAACGTCCCAAATCTAGCCAAAAGTAATACAACACAATCAATACATGCCCAAAGAACCGATTCCACAAGAAAACTACTAAATTGGGCTCAAATCCCGAAATTGGTTCAAACCCGACCCCCGGATCCAAATCTCAAAATCCAACAAAAGTTACAAAACTAGAAATCCCATTCACTCACGAGTCTACCCATACTAATTTTATAAAAATCCGACATAATTTAGTCTTCCAAATCCCCAAATTACACTCACCAAAATTTCAAGCCCTAACCCTCAATTTTCACTTCAAAACTCCACTAATTAGGTGGGAAATCAATGGAAAAACACCATAGCTAATAATAATAGAGCTCAAGCAACTTACCTTAGTGAATATCCCTGTATCCCCTTCAAAAATCCTCCCAAGACCTCCAAGTCCGTATTTAAAAATCGTGGAAATGAGCAAAAATTCGCGAAGTCTCCTTTTTATACTTTCTACCCAGTGGAACCACACCTACGGTCCACATCCCGCTTCTGCGATGCCGCACATGCGGAATTCTCATCGCAGGTGCAAAACTCACTAAAATGACAGGCTCCACATCTGTGGCCAAATCTCGCTTCTGCGGGCCCGTAGATGCGACCACTCTTACGCACCTACGGTTCCATCCCAAATCCTCTACATCCACATCTGCGGCTCTCCAAGAACACCTGCTACCTCACATCAGCGGTTCTTACTCCGCAGGTGCGAAAACACCAGCATCAACAGCTATAGGTGCATTTTCCAATTCCAATCTCCCCGTTAACCATCCAGAATCACCCTGATCCCCTCGGGGCCTGAACCAAACATACCAACAAGTCATATATCAACATGCGAACTTAGTCTAGCCATTGAATCACCCAAAACAACATCAAAACACCAAATTATACTCGGATTCAAGCCTAAGAACTTCTAAACTTCCGAATTCCACAAACAATGTCGAAACCTATCAAATCACGTCCGAATGATCTCAAGTTTTGCACACACGTCAAAAATGACACCACAAGCCTACTCAAACTTCCAAAAATCATTCCGACCTTGATATCAAATTTTCCACTGCCGACCAAAATTGCCAAATTTCCAACTATCTCCAATTCAAGCCTAATTCTACTATGGACCTCCAAATCATATTCTGAATGCGCTCCCAAGTCCAAAATCATCTAACGGAGCTAATGGAACAATGATAATTCAAATATGAGATAGTTTACACACAAGCCAACATCCAGTCAATTTTTCAAACTCAAACCTTCTCCTAAGAGACTAAGTGTCTCAAATCCTCTTCAAAACCACTCCAGACCCGAACATCCTGACTCAACATATCATAATATAGTTGAGGAACACAAAATTAAGTAGAAATGGGTAAATAACTCTCAAAACGACCGGCCAGGTCGTTACATATTATGACTTATGCGCGTGGTCGGAACTGAATTTTGGGAAGTTCGGAGTTGATTCGTAGAGAATATTCTAATTTCAGAAGCTTTAAGTTGGAGAAATTGACTAAGGTTTGATTTTTGAGTAAACGACATTGAAATCGGGATTTGAAGGTTCCAACAGATTCGTATGACGATTTTGGACTTGGGCATATGTCCGGATCGAATTTTGGATTACCTAGGAGCGTTTCAACGCCTATTGTGGAAAGTTGGCATTTTGGAAGAATTTCATAAATTTAAGTTGCAGTGAATTTCAACGTTATCGATATCTGTTTGGGATTCCGAGTCTGAGAATAACTCCATATGGTGGTTATGGTATTGGGAGCGTGTCCGAATGTTGATTTTAAGGTCCGTAGGTCATTTCAGGGTCATTTGGCGGAAGTTGGAAATTTTAAGGTTTTTGAGAAGTTTGACCGGGAGTTAACTTTTTGATATCAGGGTCGGATTCCAATTCCGGAAGTTGGAATAGGTCCGTAATGTCAAATGTGACTTGTGTGCAAAATTTGAGGTCAATCGGGCGTGATTTGATAGGTTACGGCATCGAATGAAAAGTTTGAAGTTATAAAGTTCATTAAGCTTGAATTGGGGTGCGATTCATGATTCCGATGTTGTTTGATGTGATTTGAGGCCTCGAGCATGTCCGTGTTATATTTTAGGACTAGTAGGTGTGATTGGACGGGGTCCCGGGGGCCTCGGGTGTGTTCGAGATGGTTTCGAGTCATTTCTCCATAATTTTCTATTGCTGGTTTCTAGTGTATCTAGTAATTATCACGATCGCAGTTGATGGGATGCGATCGCAAAGAGGAACTGGAGATGGAGAGGGAAATATTCATCGCGAATGCGATGGGTGAGATGCGAACGCAGAGCTGAGCTTGTGGAAGCCTACGCAAACGCGAAGAGGAAATGAGTTGGGGCCTTCCAGGCGTTAAGCCTTCGCGAACGCGAAGGGTAAGGAGTCACCAGGTTTGTGAACGCGTCCATTGGGTCGGCAGTGTGTTTATCCTTCGCGACCGCGAAGGCATTCCTGCGATCGCGAAGAAGGGCAGTGTTGGGCAGTGTCATTTTAAAGACAGGATTTGGCCCATTTTTCATTTGTCTGGACGATTTTGGAGCTCTTGGAGGGGAGATATTCATTATATATGTCAAGGTAAGTGATTCCCACGTATTGCAAGTTAAATACTTGGATTATATACGGATTTTAACATAGAAATTCATGGAAAATTTGTAGAAATTGGAATTTTTGGTAGAAAACCTAGAAATTTGGTATTTTTGGATTTTGACCATGAAATTGGACATGGAATTTGGAATAAATTATATATTTGAGTTCGTGGTATTATGGGTAAAGTTTATCTTTAAAAATTTTCGAAGTCCGGGCATGTGGGCCTGAGAATGATTTTATTGACTTTTCGAGTTGTGTTGAAAATTATTGTAAATTGGATTATAATGAGTATTAGAGATTATATTTATGAATTTGCACATTTATTGACTAGTTTTGGAGCATTGGGCATCTATTTGAGTTGTCAGAAAGGCTTGGGAGCCGGCTATGGAGCTTTAGAGCGAAGAAAGTCTCTTTTCTAACCTTGTAAGAGGGAATTAACCCCATAGGTGAATCGAATTCATGTGTGCTCTTATTTACGGGGGCTATGTACGTACGATGTGACGAGAGTCCGAACGTTTGTACTAATTATGCCTATGTCCGAGTAGTTTTAGATATACACCATGCCTTGTTGGTACCGTTATTTGATTATGTTTATTATTTGCCTTGAAAAAAATTGAGATTGAGTATGCTTATTAATTGCCTTGAAAAGAGTTGAAATTGAGGATTTCGAGATTTGGATGTTTTCATGTAAATTTCATATTTTTGAAAAGAATTGAGGAATATTATAATAATTTGAGAATTCTATGTTCAACCGCATCGCAAACATATTCCGCGAGAGGGGTAAATTTCCACTACTCTCATGGGAGCGCGCCGTTCGCCTCGGCAGGTTAATAGATGCATCTATGATTCATGTTGTTCGACCCTCGACAGTGCACAATTTATATTTATATGTCGTGCCATTCGACCCTCGGCAGTGCACAGTTTACATTTATATATTGGATCGGGCCGTACGACCTCGACATGACTTGCACATGATAACTCTTTGGAACTAATAATAATTGATATTTGCTTTATTGGCTTGAGATTTAAATTGTTAAATGATGAAAAAGAATTTGGGAATTTCTATCAGTAAAGGGATTGTCGATTATTTCCGGTTATTGGATTTTTTACCTATGTTATATATTCCATGCTTAAATATATTAATGGCATTTTATTGTTAGCCTATAGTAAGTGTCAGAGTCGACCCCTATTCACTACTTCTTCGAGGTTAGACTGGACACTTACTAGGTACGCGTTGATTTACGTACTCATACTACACGTGCTGCAAATTATTTTGTGCAGGTACATATTGTCGCTCCCCCTTTTCTCGCAAAATCGGGTTTCCATATTTGACAACTCCTTTTGAGAAGAGAAAAGGATTAGTTATTGGGAGAATCGCCACCTAACGGATTAAGGTGTGTTAGGGCACCTATTGCAAATAACTCAGATTATACCGGTTTGCATTATCAGAGATCGGGCAAGGGCTCAAATTACCACTAGAGGAAGGTGTTAGGCACCCCTCGAGGTCTACAACGGTGGGTCCCTGGCCGAACATAACTTAGTGAAGTAGTCTAAAGAAAGCGAAGGAATCATTTAATAGGGACGGGGGGTCCTAAGTTTTTTAGCCTATAGGATCACCCCGTGCAACATAAATAATACTTCGTAACTCCCCCAAGACGGGGGTGTTACTCATATTATTCAGCGGGCATAGACTATCCCCTCCTGCTACACGATTACTCTCTTTGAATTTTTACCTAAAGCGCTCTAATCAATTCCAACACGTGTCATATACGTGCATTGCCCGTCCCTTACCTATGGTCCTGAAGGCATTGTGACCTCTATTTTGGGATGGTTCTAGACTTAGCTTAGGTTGCTCAAAATTGTAAAAACTAAGCGATATATAAAATATATTGGACTTTTCATGCAAAAGCAGATAAAGACTCAATTTAGCTTCCACACATAAGGCAGCAAATGCACGCAAAACATATTGGCGTATTGATAGTTTAATTAGTTAAGGATATTAAATCCTATAGACATGATTTCTACGTGACTCTGGATTTTAAACATGCTAACAGTAGTTTCTAGGTGATTTTGTAATTGCCCATTGATTTCAATTTAAAGAGTTTGAACTTATAGGCAGGTTATCTATGTGACTTACTCGACAATTGGCAACAAAAGTGCTTCACAATTATTAGTTACTCCTATAGGCATGCTTTCTAGTGGTATGCAGAATTCCAGTTTTAGTATTTAACACAAATGGCAGCTATCCCTATAAGCGTGCGTTCTACTTTTAGTGATTGAGTCTGTTTATTAATTCCTAAAGACATGCGTATCAACTAAGCGATTATGACGATTGATTAAGGCCTATAAACATGATTTCCAAAGAAACAGATCTGAGTATGCTATAATTTAAACTAATTATTGCATTTCCTATAGGCATGATATCTAATTATGCGAAACAAAACAGAAAGTATACTCGCAGAATTTATTTGAACCAGAATAAAATGCTTATAGGCATGTTTTCTAACCTGCGATGGCAGACATAAGCATTCAGACAAATTTTAGCACACAATTTCTGGGCATAAAATAAACCATATGGGCATGTTATCTAACATAATAATAATATAAAACCTATAGATATATTATCTACCCACAGAAAATCAAATAAACCCATTTTCCAATTTTATTATCACCCCCAATCGTTATTACACAAAATTATTATAGACCAGAATTAACTGAATAAATTACAAAGTGTGTAGTCTATAGGAAGCCTTCAGCAGGCCTAAAACAACATCTGGATAGGCCAGGCCCTTCAATCCACAACTTCTCCAAAAGCCAGTGTTCATAGAACTACAAAGTGAATGACTCACTTCTGTTTTAAAGCACGGGCTTACCAAGACCAATCCTCTGTTGTGTCAGAGTTCCCAAGGGCTTCGTGAACCTCAGGAAGTGATCACACTAGAGTGAAAAAACAAAACCAATTGAAGGGAGGATTAGAGACCAAATCCTGGTGTGTCAGAGTTCACGAGGGTCTCATAGGAACCCTGAGCAGTGCTCACACCAAAAAGGCCAAGGACAGTGCTCAGATTAGCAAGGATTAAAAGAGTGCAGGACATGATTAAGAATCATACTTAGGGATAGAGTCACACACAAAAATAGAGACAAACACTTTGAAACTAATAAGTTTTGAAACTTTAACAAGGGATCAAAACATACTTCACAAGGACAGTAAAGAATTCAGATTAAGAAAATAGAATGTTGGTGATTAGTAAGAACTAATAGCATAGTAAGCACAGAATAATATGCTAACAGAATAGATTAAGGGGTACATGATAGACTGGTTTTAGGGAATGATAATTAACACACTTAAGGACAATATTGAATGCACATAATCAAACAGGTTTCATCACTAGGTTAAGACAAGCCTAACACACATAGAGAATTGAATCTAGTACAATAACATATTGAGCAATTAAATGATAGAGAGGTTTAAGTGACTTACTGATTCAGATGCAGTAGGAAAAGGTTAACTAATGAGGCAATGAACATCAATAGCAGCGAGTGACAGTGCAGATTTCTTGTCTTGGGTTTCAGCCGGCCAGAATCAAAACAGAATGTAGTAGTATAGAGTATAAAGTTTTTTAGGTAAAGTAATTTCGAGTTCTTAATCTTATCCTAAGGGGAAAGAGGGAAGGAGTTTAAATAGCAATAGACTAGGATACATAAACATGGAAAAAAATTCTTTCAATTAATTTAAGGAAAAACTCAGAACATTATTAAGGCAAACCAAGAAGAACAGTACATAAACACGTAGTCACAGTAATCAAAACAGGTCTAAGAATCAAAGATTCTTAGGTAATAATTAAGGCAAGAGTCATAAATAGATAGACAGAATCAACAGGGAAATAAAGAATCGAAACCCTAATTTTTTAGGGTAAGTAAATTAGTCAAAAACAACTAAAGGAATAACATAGATACACGAAAATATTAAAGAGAAAATACTCAAAATTAAGGAAACATAACAGATCTAAAAAGATCTGAGCCCTAATTTTGGGCGAGTAAAATTAGTTAGGAAATTCACGAAAATCACAATAGAATGCACATAGACAGGTATGCAGAACATTAAAGAAGATATTCAACCAAAAATAGAACCAGAACATATCTTAAAAGATCTGAATCCTAATTTTAGGGCAAATGAGATTACTTGCAAAAAATATTCATAGATAGACATGCAGAATACAACAAAAAAAAGACATGCGGAAACATAAATAAGAATTTTAATAAAAATAAGAACAAAATTTTAACAGATCTAAAAAGATCTAAACCCTAATTTTTGGGTAAATAAAGAATCAATGGAATCTCAGAGATTCGTACCCCAAAGAGATAAAAAATAAACCTAGATGAGAAAAGGAGAATGTTCGAACCAGATTTGATCCGAAATGAGAAAAATTGGCTTGCCATGTTAGGCAACCCACTATGTTATACCATAAACGAGTAACCAATAGTGAGACATAACTAATAAGGTAAGAAGATCATTGATTAGTTCCATATCCGTTTGGAATCAAAGAAAGATTTGGGGTGATGGCGCTTAGGGTTTCAGAGGGGAGGAGAGGAGGGAGTTTAAGGGAGGCGTTTGGTAAGAGTGATTAGGGTTTTTAGGGGGAGTTAAATTAAAAGAGGGGGTATTGAATAGGGGAAGATCAACGGCCGGGATTGAATGAGGGTTTGGGGCGGGTAAAACGGGTATTGGGTTAGGCGGATTGGACTAAGTAATTGGGTTGAGGTAGTTAGGTTGGTTTGGATAGCTTGGGTTCGAAAATTCAATTAAAAATTAGGGCCAGATTTTAAATACTCAATTTATTAAACAAATAATTTATAAAAAATAATAAATAAATAACAAAAATATAATTTGTGCATAAAAATGGTTAATAACAATTATTCAACACTTTTAAAATATATAAAAGTTATTTTTTGCAGAAATAAAATAATTATAAGTATATATGGGCTATTATTGCTAAATGTGCAATTTTAGCCTTTAAAATGCAAATGTATTTATGATAAATATTTAAAACCTAATATGGGGGTAAACAATGAAATTAGATGATAAAATCATCATAAAAATAATTTGTGATGCAATTAATGAGTATTTATATAATAAAACATAGGAATAAATTGATTTAAAAATATTTTAAAATTATAGAAAATAAAAAAAAATGCTTGTATGTATTTATAAATCAAGTGATGATGTATATGCACTATTTTGAAAGTATGTATGTATATTTAAAAATATTAGGAAAAAATTGGTATCAATACATATATGTCTAGTGGCCTTGTGAGATCATATGCACGGTTAATGCAGAGACTTAGGTGAGCTGTATTCCATATTACCACCCGCAACCAGCAGAGTCTCCTTCAGAGTTATTTATATTTTTTCTGTCTAATTAGTATTCGGACAGATGTTGTATTTTATTTTACTCTCTTGTTGATGCTCATGCACTCGTGACACCGGGTCTTGGGGGTATTTATGAGTTATTTAGTAGTGTAGTTGGGAAAAATATTATCAATTACTATAAATTTTATTCCTTATTATTTAATTTAAGCAAATTTATGATTTCAAAATACTAAAATGAGTAGTCGAGTTGATAAATTATTGTTGGCTTACCTGACACCAGTGTTAGGTACCATCATGACCTTTAATGGATTTTGTGTCGTGACATGTATGTATCCCTAAAAAGTCATTTACTCCTCACTTTTGAGAAGAGAAGTAAGTGCTACTATAACGATGTTGCAATATTTAATTAAGAGTAATTTATTCACACTAACTATTTTGTCTAGAATTAAGTATTTCCTTAATGGGTGTGCCCAAAGTAAATTGATCATTTATTGTAGACCAGAGGGAGTAAAAGTCAATTTGACTGGTGGGGAGTACCTCCACATTTTGGGGTCTATGCTGGTAATTTACAATTTGGGAGTATCCACGGTTCATTACTTTTTTTTTGGTGTGGCATTTATGCCCATACCCTAAGTTTCATATGGCAACCAGTTTGTATGCAACGTTATTGAAAAGTAACCATTATTTAATGCAGAGATAAAATCTAGGCAAAAGTACCTTAGTGAAATACGGAAAGTTACAACGTAATGTCGCGCCCCAATTTCTCGTGAAAGCGGGTTTCGACATGTGACAACTCTTTTAATTGGGTATTAAAAGAGAAGAGTCCCCACCTAACGATTTTGAGGTGATTAAGGACACCTATTATAGAAATAACTCTTTTGACTAGTCAACACCACCAAAGATCGGGTAAAGGCTTAAATTACCTCAAATAAAAGGTGTTAGGCACTCTTCGAGATCCACAACTGTGGGTCCCGACCAAACTTTAGACTATGTGGATTATATAATTAGGCTAGTGATCAAATAAAATGAAGGAAAATTCAGAAGTTGTTGAGTTTTATTAAAACATGTGAGAATCAGTACAAGTCTCAATAACTACAAAGATATAAACCACATTGATCTATATTAAATGACTAAGTGTGAATAACATGCACATAAACGAAAAGGGGGGGGGGGATCCTAAGTTTTTTAGCCTAAAGAATCACCCCGTACAACATAAATAATACTTCGCAACTCCCTTTAGGCAGGGGTTGCTCATATTATTCAGCGGGCACAGACTATCATCTCCTGCTACCCGATTACTATGTTAAAGTTATTTACATGAAGGCGTTCTAATTCAATTCTAAATTATATCCTATGCGTGCACTACCCGTCTCATGCCTATGATCCAGGAGGCTTTGGACCTACTATTAGGTAGTTCTAGACTCAAATCAGGTGCTCAAAAGGATAAAACTAGGCAACAATCAAAAACAAATAGGACTATATACAATTGCAATAAAAGGCTCAAGTAACCTCCACACATAAGCACGAAAGACGCAAACAGATTTCTGGTGAGGCAGTAGACGGGACTAAGATATATTAGAATAGTTAAGTCCTATAGGCATGATTTCCATGTGATTCTGTATTATGTAGGCAGTGCTGTAATTTCTAGACTAGCGTATTGGCAAATCAAAACGTCACAAATCCTATAAACATGATAACTAATCGTTTGCGTAATAAGTTGATGAAAAAAATCCCGTAATTCTAAATTACTAATGCTGATTTTATAGATATGCATCTTAGGTAGGTGACAGTACCCTATAGACATGATCTCTAATAGACGCATAATTATGCAGTGAGGTCGTTTGAAAACACAGGGTTAATAGCGTCAATAAACACCCTAAAGGCAGGATTTCTAGTAATTGATAATTAGACTTGATTTTATAAAACTTTATCACTATAGTCATGCTATTTAAGTGAGGCAGTACAAAATCAACATGAAGCAGTTGATTAATTAGTTAAGACTATATGGTCATGGTATCTAGATAAGCAAAGGTATCACATTGTTGTATCCTATAGGCATGTTATCTAAGAGCGTTGAATAGTAGACATGGAAACAAGTGTAGCATATTTGACAAGTGAAGTGAAGTGTGTGCGTGATTCCTATAGGCTTTCTTCTATTAGTGTACAACACATTAAACTAAATAACATATACGGCATGCTGAATGAAATAGCAAATAGACTACATAGACCCTATAGGCATATTTGTTACGATGCAAGCATTAGAATATACATGTTTTCCCTGACTTCACTAATACCCCAATTATTTGTTGTTATAAGTTATAGGACCAAAATGGAATACGAACTCAAAGGTGATAGAAATACAGACTGAAACAAGTACAAGCCATATCAAACAATATAGGCCCTGCTACAAACAATCCCGTTAATTTCTGGGCCTTCAGCAACCCCATCAACCAACAACCAACCCCATCACAAGGGCAGTAGAATCTTCCCAAGTCCAACAATACATATAGCCCAACATCAGGCCCAATGAATAACTTACTTGGCCAAACGGATGTCAAACTTAACCAAACAGGTGACAAACCACTCATAGGATTGATTAATAACTTTTCACAATTAACTCCTAAAGCTGTAACACATAGACAAAAATATATGAAATATTGGCAAGTTCACAAGGCAGATTCATATTTGTATTTTCAGAAACAAAGCTAAAGTAACAATTTTGACCATCACAGGATAGTAAACTATTCTAAAAAAAGTTTCAAAAGTAAACTGATTCAAAATTAGCCTAAAAAACTTTAGACACAAAATCTAAAAATGAAAATCTAATAGAGTCGTAGACAAGAACAAGTAGAGCATAGCCTTCACATGAAAGATTTAACATGAAGGCTTAGTGAAGACAACATAACAGAACATGTTCATGATTGAGAAACTTTAACATGCTGCGTATCAATTACGATATCAGAAAACTTATAGTAAACAAAAACATGTCAACTTCATATCAATAGGACAGACAAGCATCAAACATTACCCTAGTAGGCCATATATAGGAGAAAATATTGGTTATGATATTTACTCTAAAGGTCTCAACTAATATTGAGGAATACAGGATTGAGCAAGTCAAAAACATAATAAAGTTACAAATAGCATGGGAACAGGTCATAGCTGACAGTAGAACTAAAAAGATAACAGGTTGGGCATGAATGTCTCAACAGAGATTAGAACACATTCTAGGTATGGGTTGGTTATTCATAATAGTGAAGGACAAGGTAAGAAACCAAACTCAGAATAAGCAACAATAATAAGCATTCGAGCACATACATTAGCAGGCAGACTTAAGAAGGCAGAATCAAGGTCACAAATAGGAAGATTGAACTACTAGAAGTCATAGAGCCTCAAGAAGAGCTTCAAAACATATAATGGCATATTGATTCATACAAATCCTTAGAGACATAGATTTGCAGAGGAGGAATACAAACAGAAAGAAATGAAATTGTAAGAGTTATATATACATTACCAGTTACAGAAGAACAAGTAAACAAGAGGAGTAATTTTGGCAACACTTCAGGGTTAATAGCAAAACGAACAGTAGAACCCAGGAATCTCAGTGCGTCAGAGTTCCCAAGGGTTTAGAATGAACTCGGGTAGTGCTCACACTAAGAAAGGTTCGAGAATTGAATTCCAATGGCCTTAACTTTCAGTCGGCCAAAAAATTGAGCCTCAGAATAGTATAAGACCAGAAAGAATAAGAGAACAATAGTAGTTTTTTATTGATTCTAGTCCGTTCAAAGGGGAAATTAGGGAGGGGTTTATATAGTAGTAGAAACTGAAAGAACGAACATGGAAAGAAGTCTAATCACACATAATAAGGAAAGAAAATCAATCATACAGAATAAGGAAAATGCCACATGCAATCTAATTTCAAATCAGAATTAGGGAAATGAGTAAGGAAAACCCTATTTAAGCTATATTTGATGGAAATATACCCAAATCAGAGAGATACTCTGTGTCCTTTGATGTACCTAGCCGGAATCCTACAATATCTTTAAGATCGAACCCATTTGGACCCGATTTACACGAGATACACCTTCCATATATGGAACGATACTCAATATCACCATATCAGAGCGGTAAGCATTCAGAAAAAGCAAGAAAACCTCTGGTTTGAAGGAAATATGCAGAGAAAGGGCGAGACAATTCCAGTCGCTAGGTTTAGTTTTAAGAGATGAAGGGAAGTGTTTGAAGGCGGCGGAAACGGAAAATGGGGTATAGGGTTTAGGTTATGGGGATGTAAGGAGAAGTTGGGGTTTATTATGGGTCGTTGATCATCTGAGATCAACGGCCATGATTAAAAGGAAATGGGGCGGGTTAGGAGAAAGGGTCCCGATCGGGTTAGAAAAATTAGAGGGGCCGTTTTGTTTGGGCTGGGGAATTGGGTCAAGTGTTTTGGACTTATTTTGGTCCGAAAATTCACTTTAAAATTGGGACATAATTAAATACACGAAATTATTGAAAATATAAATTATAAAAATGACCTATAAGTAATAAAAATATTATTTATGCAGTAAAATGCTTAAAAATAACAGTTTGACATTATAAAAATATAAGAGATTCTATCTTAGTATAAATAATATAATATAAAAAAACTTAAAGAGGATACTAAAGTAAGCTAGTGAAGGGAAGGAGTACAAATCTAGCATAAAAATTATTATAGTGCATATAAAAAGTTCAAAGTTAGCTTGGAAGGAATTTATATGATTATTATATATTATTCAAATAAGAACATAATTTATAGAAGATTAAGCTTTAATTAATTTCGGATATATTTTAATTAATTCTGGATAAATTTTAATTATTTCAGAATCCTAAATATAAAGACTTAATTCAAACATGGAGAATTTAATAAACAAAATTTCAGCTATGCTCAAGATATTATGGAGTAAATATTAAGAAAAACAACATTAAAGAATTATAGTTATTTTGCAATAAAAATTGTATGCTCAAAGATTTTTTTACGTGTCTTTTTGACAAGTAAGCTAACGTTTAGCCTTAAATTTTTTCTAATTTTTAGTACTACCAATTATACTTGTGTTATCTAGTTCAATTAGGAAAGAATTTATGAAAGGTAAATCTTAAATGATTTTAAAGTCTTAAATATTAGAATCTATATTAATATTTTAAACAAGGAAAGATTTAATAGTCAAAGTTTAGTTGATTTTAAAGTGCTAAATATTAGGAAAATAACTTAAGTTACATTTTGTCCAAAATAAAATTTATTTTTAAAGGGTAAAAAAGGCGAACGACATTTCGTTAATAGCTTTCGTGTTTTTAATATACTAATAGATAATAGATAATAAATAATAGATTAGGAGCTTATTAGCTTTTTTCGGAAGTTAAAAAAAGAGCTAACGCCTTCTTATGCTGTAGTTTTTTAAATAATTAATATTTCAATTCAATTTGTAACTAGCCATGAGCCCATGACATTTCTCTTTCTCGCCTTTTACTTGTCTCAAAGTTTAATTATTGGTTGCAAAATTTTAATCCACAATTGATTAAGGAAACAAGGCAGTAGTTGTGAGATTCTGTTTTTGTGAATATTTAACGGAAGGTTGGGTTGTTACTGTGATTTGGTGTGAAGATGACAGGAGGGTTCTGGTGATAAAAATGATTATTGAGATATTTTAACAATTAAGCATAATTAATTAGAGTAAAAATATAAATAATAAATAAACCCTAAAAATAAACATGAATGCCCAGACGAATGAGTTGCGTATCGAGTATTGGGTCGAGTAAGTTTTAGCCGGATGTTCTAGTTGGCTTAAATGGCCTCCACGTGTCCCTCCGTTAACTTGATGGTATGATCGAATAGTATAACAAAAGATAATTTTAAATAATTTTTAATAATATAAGGGTATATTTTGACTATTTTTCGTGTAATATTTGCACATCGAGCTAATGACGTTGAAGGAGAAAACCCCTTGTTTAATTTAAGGGTATTTGCGTCTAAATATTACTCCAATTATACTTATTATAAACTGGATAGACATTAAAATAGGGTATTTGAATATGGGTGTCAATGAATATTTTAAAATGGAGTAAACCGATCGAATCATACCATACCGAATTGACTTTTAACTTTCTTTTAATAAAATCGTAGGTTTTTATATAAATCTATAACCGTACTAATATTTAAGATAAGTTTTTTATTTTATGAAAATAAACAGAAAAAATACCGAACCGTACTGAATAAATTTACCTGGGAAAAATATATTTATATATTAAATTTAAAAATAATAAAGCAGAAATTATGAAAACGGTTACTAGTCAACAAGTAATTAAACTCAAAATTCTAATTCTCAAACCTACTATACTAGTGCTATTGAAACTAAAATCTTTCCAGTATATTCACTAGCAAGACACAAGGCATTTTAGCGATTATGAGTAGCAAACTAGAATGTATTGAATATGTTTCCTTTCGTATAATTTAAATTTATATTTTCGAATATTTAATCTTCTATAGATTTTATTCTGGAGTCCTAACTTGCATAATATCTTTAAACTCGTGTGATTTATATTTTCTTTGTCTTCGCTTAGTTTTTTTTACGCTGTTGTAGAATAGTTAATGTATTTATACTCCGGTCATTTTTTATGTTTTCTTAATTTGTCACCTTTTAAATAGTAGAAATGTGCAGAAAGTTTTGCTAAGTTCTATAAAAGTACATGCATTATGTTTCTACCAGTGATTTTTAAATGATATTTAAAAAATATTGAAAATTAATCAGATTGTACCAATACCAAAGAAAAATTGATACGGTTTCTAAAAGTCTAATTTTGCTTATACATAATAGAATAAATGAAAATGTTATATGATATAAATTTTATAAAATAATGTGCTGAATCAAACCATTGACACCCATAAGTTGGAACCAGAGTACAACATTTTGTAAGAAATCAATTGGTCTCTCACTCTCGTTCCCTTCTTTGCTCTCAGTCCTCGTCTCCACCGTTCCTCGCCACCGCCCACCGGCACAAAAAGGTCACTTCTCTCTCTCTTATATAGTTGAATGAAAAGTATGAGGGAAATACAAAGGATTAAGAAAAGGCTCCCAACATTCCCAATGTACTGATAGAAAACTAGGTAGGTACTCTGTGCGTAGGCAGGGTAACTGTAAATTCCCAACATTAGAACCGTGAATTAAACGGTATAGCTCTCTTTTACTTTTTAATTTTTCTTTTTCTTTATTGTTCGTTTGGTTTTTTTAATATTTTTATTATGTTTTAAAATTGAAATTGTTAATAAATAGCAGCAGCAACATGGAGAAGTGAGATCCCAAAAACATCTCAGAGGCAAACAAGTTCGCTTATTTTTTTTTTTTTTGATGATTTCATCACCCAAAAAGTCAAAAAACTAACCAAGCACGAAATATTTCGGGCGAACGGCACAAATAGCCACTAAAAGCTGTGACTTTTATTTTAAAGCCACTGTTTTCAATGTATTTAGACTTTAGTCACTCCTTTTAAAAAACTTATACTTGACTGGACGAAAATACCCTTCTGGTATAACTTATACCTACGCTATCAACACAAGCAGCAGTTACACAAAGAAAAGAAGCGAGCAACAGCAGCAGTTACCACAACGGCGATCAACTAAGGACGAACCACCATTTCTCTTCCCGATTTCAAAAATTCAGCAATCTAATCCAAAAAAACGACATAGATAAACAGTAAGTTGTAATTTCATGTGTTTCTATCAATTTTTATTTCGCTATAGTTATACTTTTTTAGATCTGTATTGATTTGATTATATATTAGATAAGAATTTGATTTTTTTGAATTTCTGGATTGATAAATTTATATACACCGCCTCCTAGCAGTCCTTAACTTTTAATTCCATGTTTAAATGTTAAAGGACAGGCAGTCATTAGCTTTTAATTTCTAGTCAAAAGTTAAGGACTGACAGTCCTTAACTTTTAATTCCATGTTTAAAACTTAAGGACTGACAGTCCTTAACTTTTTATTCCATGTTTAAATGTTAAAGGACAGACAGTCCTTAGCTTTTAATTTCTGGTTCAAAAGTTAAGGACTGACAGTCCTTAACTTTTAATTCCATGTTTAAAACTTAAGGACTGATAATCCTTAACTTTTAATTTTAATTCCATGTTTAAATGTTAAAGGACAGACAGTCCTTAGCTTTTAATTTCTGGTTCAAAAGTTAAGGACTAACAGTCCTTAACTTTTAATTCCATATTTAAAACTTAAGGACTGACAGTCCTTAACTTTTAATTTTAATTCCATGTTTAAATGTTAAAGGACAGACAGTCCTTAGCTTTTAATTTCTGGTTCAAAAGTTAAGGACTGGCAGTCCTTAACTTTTAATTCCATATTTAAAACTTAAGGACTGACAGTCCTTAACTTTTAATTTTAATTCCATGTTTAAATGTTAAAGGACAGACAATCCTTAACTTTTAATTCCATGTTTAAAACTTAAGGACTGACAGTCCTTAACATTTAATTCCATGTTTAAATGTTAAGGACTGACAGTTCTTAACTTTAATTACATGTTTAAATGTTAAAGGACTGACAATTCTTAACTTTAATTACATGTTTAAATGTTAAGGACTGGCAGTCCTTAACTTTAATTACATGTTTAAATGTTAAGGACAGACAGTCCTTATCTTGGTCTTGCACTTACAGTACACCTGTTCTTAATTCTACAAGGATTGCTTTATAACGTATGTCCTTTGTTTCCCATTCTCTTGACTTGTAGGATGGAAACAATATGCATAATAGTTGCTTTTAATGGTAGATGGACTGAAGACTATAAATATCTTGATCATCAAACAAAGCTTTTCCTAGCACCTGAGTCAATTCAGTTTGAAGATTTCGTTAAACAGATTTTTGAGCTTATTGAATTGGATAGAGAAAAGTTTGAAATAGTGATATGGTTTGATATCAACCTTGGAACAAGCAAAGGAATGCTTGTATCCAAAGATTTAGATCTTCACACATGTATAGAGTTGCTAAAAACTCATTCACTCTTCAAGAGCTGTCGTTTCATAGTTGATATTTCGGAAAGAGTTTTTGCATCAACAAGCAATGAACATGCCAACACAAAAACTCAACATGACAATCAAGAGCGATGCCAACAGATAGTTGAAGTAGATATGGTTGAAGCTCAACCATTAAATGAAGAGGTGCATCAAACATTTGATTCTATTCAAGTAGAAGGACAAAGCATTATAGAGATTGACAACGAACAAGCTTTGGGTATTCAAGTCTTAGAGAGTGCACCGGTAATCGAAGTAGTTGCTGACAAAACCTGCACTCAAATAACTAAACGAAGATCAAATTTGAAACAAAAAGAATCCCCAACTACGATATTAAGAGAAAATGCTTCTTTGGATCAAATAAAAGTCGGATCAGTATTTGACAAGAAGAAGAGCATAATTAATTGTTTTTCTAATGTAGCAATCAAAGGACATTTTGAATTCAAAGTTGTTAGATCAAGCTCAACAAGATATTCGTTGACATGCAATGATGATAGGTGTCGTTGGTGTGTGCGTGCTTTCAGAATTAAAGACTCAACATTATTCAAGATAGTAAAGCTTGAGAAAAAGCATGACTGCTCTGTTAACACTAGGAAAGCAGATCAAAGGCATGCTACTTCAAAGTTGATTAGTGGTTACATTATCGATAATCTTCGGGACCCAAGATTTGAAGTTACACCAGCTTTTGTCATGGCAGAGATGCAAAAATTGCATGGACTAGACATTGGATATCACAAGGCGTGGCGTGCTATTCAACATGCTTCCGCTTTAATAAGAGGAAGTCCCGAAGAAAATTATGAATTATTGTGTTCATACTTGTATATGATGACAAGTAAAAACCCGGGAACTTATACTAACATAAAGATAGACGACAACAACAGGTAAACAATTTAGGACATGCTGTCTTTAGCCTTGTTAACTTTTGAGTTATAACCAGAAGTTGAGGACTGCCTATCCTTAAGTTTTGAACTTGTAATTAAAAGTTAAGGACTTCCAGTCCTTAAGTTTTGAACTTTGAAATAAAAGTTATGGACAACATGTCCTTAACTTTATAACTTGTAAATGTAAGTTAAGGACTGACTGTCCTAAACTTCAGGTATTTTAACCTTGTTTTATATTGTATTTTCAGGTTTCTTTATATGTTTTACGCATATGGATCATCGATAGCTGGTTGGAATCATTGTAGACCAGTGATTGCTATTGATGCGACTTTTTTGAAGTCAAAATATCGTGGTGTTTTAATGATTTCAGTTTCAAAAGATGCAAATAACCAAATTTTCCCATTAGCCTTTGGAATAGCAGAATCTGAAAACAACAATTCCTATGAGTGGTACTTTAGTCAGCTTCGCAATGCAATTGGGAGCCGTGAGAATTTGATTTTTTTATCAGACAGGCATCAAGCTATTGCAAATGGCATTGTAAAGGTATATCCTGAAAGCCATCATGGGATTTGCATCTATCATTTGGAGCAGAACCTAAAGCGAAGAAAGGTGAAAAGTGAGGTCATAAAACTTTTCCAAAGTGCTGCAAGAGTATACAAGCGTAAAGAATTTGACATATACATGTCAGATATTGCAAATGTAGATAAGAAAACTTATGACTACTTGATGGAAGAACCACCGGAAAGATGGGCACGTTCTTGTAGTCCACAACGAAGATATGACATGCTCACAACAAATATAGTTGAGTCGATGAATTCAGTGCTATTAGAAGCAAGGGAGCTGCCTATACTAAGAATGATGGATTTCATTCAAGTGAAGCTACAACATTGGTTTTATGAAAGAAGAAATAAAGCAGAAGGAACATTTTATGATGTTTCTTGTTGGGTAGAGGAGGAATTGAAGAACAGAATAGATTTAGCATTTACTTTGAACGTAAGTATTATGTTTTATGTTTATATTATGATTTTGACATTTTTTAACATAATGTACTCACTTATAATTTTTCAACATTGAAGGTCTTCCCTGTTGATTCATGGCGTTCTAGAGTTGAAGAAGAAGGAATAACTTTCTTGGTGGACTTAAACAAAAGAACATGTGATTGTTTTCAATTTCAACTTGATGAATTACCATGCATACATGCAATTGCAGCTATCGAGAAGAGAAACATCAAGAAGTCCGACTTTTGTTCGCACTGGTACTTAAAAGAATCTTGGCTGAAAACATATGAAAGACAAATACATCCTGCAGGACATACTGATTCATGGATTGTACCAGAGAGTGTTAAGTCACAAATTGTTAAACCTCCAGATTTTAAAGTGCCACCAGGTAGAAGGCAAAAGAAAAGGCATATTCCTGCTACCGAGCCATCAAAAATAACATTCAAATGTGGTCATTGCAGAAGAATTGGTCATAATAGAACAACTTGTATATATTCTCCGGCACTCCATCCATTTTCAAGAAAGCATAGAGAAGAGTAGAAATATACACTTATGTTTATCGACTCTTTTAAGTTTTTGCTATAGATTGTATTCATTATTATTCTAATTTGAGCGGATGCCTAGATTTTCAATATTTATATCTTGTTACGTTCTTTTAATTTCTTTTGAGTTCAACAATTAAAAGTTATTAACAGGAGTCAGTAAGTTCAACTTGCAATTTTGAAAACGTAATGACTGTCTGTCCTTAACTTTGAATTTTAAGTTCAAACGTTAAGGACATGAGGTCCTTAAGTTATAGTCCCATATTAAAAACGTAATGACTGTTTGTCCTTAACTTTGAATTTCAAGTTCAAAAGTTAAGGACATGAGGTCCTTAAGTTATAGTCCCATGTTAAAAACTTAAGGACTGTATATCCTTAACTTTGAATTTCAAGTTCAAAAGTTAAAGATATGAGGTCCTTAAGTTATAGTCCCATGTTAAAAACTTGAGGACTGTTTGTCATTAACTACAGGAGTCCTTAAGTTTGAAATACAAGTTAAAAACTTAAGGACTGTCTGTCCTTAACTTTAAATTTTAAGTTCAAACGTTAAGGACATGAGGTCCTTAAGTTATAGTCCCATGTTAAAAACTTGAGGACTGTCTGTCCTTAACTTTGAATTTTAAGTTCAAACGTTAAGGACATGAGGTCCTTAAGTTATAGTCCCATGTTAAAAACTTGAGGACTGTTTGTCATTAACTACAGGAGTCCTTAAGTTTGAAATACAAGTTCAAAAGTTAAGGACATGAGGTCCTTAAGTTATAGTCCCATGTTCAAAACTTAAGGACTGTCGGTCCTTAACTTTGAATTTCAAGTTTAAAAGTTAAGGACATTTGGTCCTTAACTTTGAATTTGAAGTTCACTTACACTTAGTCATGAACAAATACTAACAAACTCAATGGACAAATCAACAGTTGAGAGAAACAACGAAATAAATAACAAAATGCCTTGACATAACTTTTGAAATTGTAATTTTGCATAGCTGTTACAAAAAATTACGCTATGCCAACAAAACAAAATATAAGTGCCTTTTCACAAATTTACAGAATATTTCAGAACTATCCTAAACTGGCATAATTCAGATGTCACCTTTACAACAATTTTATACAAAAATAACACCACAATTTCTTTACAACTTCTTTGGACAGAATGTTTCATTTTCACTCTCATAATTATCACCAACATTTTCTGGTGGAGTATCATAACCAGAATTTCTTTTCCATTCACCATGTGCCCAAAGATTTGCAGCAAGTTCTTTTCGAAAGTCTTTTATGTCTTCGGGTTGGAATTGCTGCACGTCCTTTCCAATCATCAGCAACTCGGCAAATTTGATCAGGAATGCACCACAATCAGTCCTAAGAGAAATGTAAGATATGCAGTGAATTAAACAATAAATCTTAAGTACATATAAATAATATAACAAATAATAACACGTACGATCCAGTTTGGTGTGGTGATCTTTGCCACTGTATATCAAATTTGTTGAAGACATTCCCAAAAGACTTGTGATTTTTGTCAAACTGTGAGAACTTTAGCAAATGGGGGATCATGCGTGCATACATTTGCATGTAGTTCATTCCTGCTTCATATGGCTCACTGTATATGGAATCATATACATCAATCTTTTTTTGATTCAAGTCCAATACTCCCAACAAAAAGTGTGTCACAGCTTCATCATCTTCTGAAGGAAGCCGACATGGAAAAAAGATTTTGTCAACCTCAGTCCATGCAATTCCACATCTACGGCTGTCCCCCACACATATGGTGTCAGAAATAACTGATTATCACCGGCACACCAAAACTCATCACTAGCATCTTCACTGAAATCTTTATACGCAAGTGCCATATAATTATCAAAAAGAACATCAGTAGTTGTGCATCGAAAAGGATGATCGCGAGGGTGGTAGCATTCCTTCTTTCTTAGATAATAGAGAGCAATGTCAATATGCTTCATAAAAAGGCAAAAAATAAAACAAATCAATAACAAATCAGTCATAAAATAATGAAAAAATGATAAATTAATAATAGAAAAAATAAATGCCTTGTGAATTATCTAACCTTATCATCAAGAACAAATTTGCTATCTGAAAGCTCAAGGAAAAATATTTTGCTACTGATTTTTTGATGATACAATTTGTATGGTTTTTTCCTCAAACTATTATCATCAGCATATAAATCAATTTGTCCCCTGAAAATTTTGAAAATGTCAAGTTAGAATTTTGAAAACTTTAATCTATAAGTTAAGGACCAAGTGTCCTTAGCTTTTGAATTTGATACTCAAACTTAAGGACTGCATGTCCTTAGCTTATGAATTTTGAATTCAAACTTAAGGACAAGAAGTCCTTAAGTTTTAAACTTGAATCTATAAGTTAAGGACAGTTAGTCCTAAAATTAGTCTTACAATCACAGAAGTTAAGGATGTAGTGAAACACATTAAGAGACTTACTCTTTTTTGCGACCTCTCCTTTTCTCCTTGCCCAACCACACAATGAATTTCTTCACTAATTTTTCATCTTCTTTGGCATAATGAAAAATACACCTACGAGTATAGGTTGATTTTATCCAACCTGAACTCTTCAGAGTATTTTGATTGTCTGCCTTGGAACTTACTGCTTTTTCCTTCCTTATCAAAAGGAGATTTCAACTGCCAGCTTAACTTCTTGTTCCTTTTACCTCGACCAAGTTCTTCTTCAACATTTCCTTCACCCTCCATAGTCAAAGTCGCATCAATGTCCATTTGTATACTTGGAGGAGTAGGAGTAAGAAGAGAAAATGACGGACCATCATAACCAATACTGTCTCTCTTTCTTTTCCTTGTATATTGGTTAAGATCGTCATCATTGGTGTCCTCTTTGTTTTCCTCTGCTGGCGATACTATATATATATATTCATATTAGTTTTCTGCAACAGGTCAAATGAAGAGACAAAATTTCAATTGTACATATAATAATTAGGGCACAATCAGTACCTGTCTTCTCCGCAGTACCTTCTTGTGTTTTTTCAAGAGACAAACTCAGCTAAAATATTGCGTGCAACATTTTCTTTTTCTTGCAATTCCACATTTTCTTTATCTTGCAGTTGTTCACCATGATCTTTAGATGCTTGTTGACAAGATTCTGCAAAAATATTTACAACAACTAACATGTTAATAATTTTTAATTAAAACAAACATATATAAAATTTAAAAAGCACTGCCTAACCATTTGCAATATCCAAGATCATTCCAGCTACATCATCATCATCACATGTTGCATCTATAGATTTGGAACCAATCTCACTTCTGCCTATGTCTTGAGATTGTAGTCCAGTTTTCTCTTGATACTGCACTCCAGCTTCTTCGCTTGCTGCTTCAAAAGATACAATATATAATGAAATAAAGATACAATATATAATGAAAATTTTATCTAACCTTGACTGGCACAAGTTTGAACTCCAAATTTTTCTTTGTATGACAGCGGTGTAGAGAGATCATACGTTGCTTCTAAGCATTTGCATACAATCTCGCTGACACTTGTCCCCAATGGACTTGTTAAATCCTCATGTGATTGCAATCCACAAACTCTACAAATTTTCTTCGGCACTCCACAAACTTCTGCATGCACATGCATAGTTTATATGTATTAATCTATTGAATATACATTTCAACGAAAATAAAAATCAAAATATATATCTAACCTTTCCCAATATCAGTAACATTTTCAGTTTCATCATCTAGATGTGCATCTCTAAATTCTCTTTCATACTGACCCTATGCATGCACATCCATATAATCACGTTCAACACCACCTGCATCTTGGTTGAATATGTCGGTACGCTCAGTAGCACGACAATGATCATCAACTCCATATTTTCTAATTGGAACACTAGATTCTCTATCTGTGTTCATCTGATCAGTTTTCCCAAACATGTTCATCAAAGTATCAAGCTTTGATCCTAGAGTTTTCTTTAAATCCTGAGAAAGCAACTAAGTTACAAAGAAAAGGACATGTTTAAAACTTAAGGACAGGCAGTCCTTAAGTTTGAACTTAAAGTTCAAAACTTAAGGAAATGCAATCCTTAAGTTTGAACTCCAAGTTCAAAAGTTAAGGACAAGAAGTCCTTAACTTTGAATTCCAAGTTCAAAACTTAAGGACATGATGTCCTTAAGTTTCATTTCAAAGTTCAAAAGTTAAGGACAAGAAGTCCTTATCTTTCAATTCCAAGTTCAAAATTTAAGGACATAAAATCCTAAAGTTGGACTAACTGAAATTACCTTGATTTCGTTCTCAATCTTTTTTCTGATACAACAATTTTCTGATTAACTCTGGTAACTTCTGCTTGCAAATCCTTCTTAAAACTCTCTAATAATCTCTGAATCAAAAAACATAATATAAAAAAAAGGTGTTCGTAAGCAAGAAATAATAAAATAAAAAACTAATACTATTCAAAGGCAGAAACACATACTCTAACAATTTCCTTAAGTACGCCTTCGTCAAATTGTGTGGAAGAAGACCTTGAGCCTCGATCTTGTGAAACTGGCTCCTCTACACAAAGAGGCTCTGTATCTTCTTCTTCCACGGGAATAAAGGGTGACACCTCAATCAACTTAAACACCTATTATATAAGAAAAACTAAACATAAGTATACATAACTAAAACAAATAAACAAAAAAAGAGATAGTAATTACATTAACTTACTTTTTTATTATGGAAATATTTTCTACAAAGAGCATCAAATTGTGGAGACTTCATTTCAGAATAACATAACATTCGAGGATAACCAACTTCTTTGAAGTTCACAAATTGTTTCTCTTGGAAAATAGGAAGTACTTCCATAATCCAGACACAAAACGCAAAAGGAAAGCCAACTAAAGTGTAGCTATCAATATCTTTTTCTTTCTCTTTCTCCTTCTGAACATCATTCTCATTTGATTTCAAGCAACTCTTCAATGATTTTAATAGCGTCTCATAAGCAAGAGAGCCCCAGTTGAAGGAAGCGCAAATTGCATCATCGTCAACAATTTTCATTATTTGCTCCGACATATTCCTATTTTTCCTCTTGCCCATCAAAATCGACTCAACAAAATAGAGTGTTACCAACTTCAAAGCATCATCATCACTGCCAGCAAATGATGAAGTTGTACCATGTGGGCGACTAGAAATAAAACTATACAAATCAGCCAACTCAATTTTGTCCTTTCCAGGGAAATAGACTCTTAAAAGCCTATTCTCTTTCTCATTTAAACCTTTCATGTCAAGCGACGAATAAGACTTCAAACCAGTAATAATATGGAATGCATCACGAGTAAACTTAATATCGCGGTCAAATACCTTGAAGGTCATCGAATCAGGTTCATTACTAACAATTTCAGAAAGCAATACACAGTGCATAAGTTTACCCAAGAACTTCACACTTTGTAATCTGAAGAAGTTTCCAAAAATACTTTCCCTCAATTTCTTCCATTGGCTATTCGACAGAAAACTTTTAATTGTTTTCTTATATTGAAAATCTCCTTTCCAATATACCAGAAAATTACGCCAATCGTCAAAATCAAAAAAATGATCGCCTTCCATTATAACACTAGAAAAGAAGGAAAAACAAACAAAGATTAGGACTTAACTTAAAATTTCAAGTTTAAAAGTTAAGCAAATACAATCCTTAACTTTAAATTTTAAGTGCAAACGTTAAAGAAATACAGTCCTTAACTTATACTTTCAACTTCCAAAGTTAAGGACACTTAGTCCTTAACTTCAAGTTTCATGTGCAAAAGTTAAGGACAATAAGTCCTTAACTTTAAATTGTAAATGCAAAGGTTAAGGAAATACAGTCCTTAACTTATACTTTCAACATCCAAAGTTAAGGACACTTAGTCCTTAACTTCAAGTTTCATGTGCAAAAGTTAAGGACAATCAGTCCTTAACTTTAAATTGTAAGTGCATAGGTTAAGGAAATACAGTCCTTAACATATACTTTCAACATCCAAAGTTAAGGACACTTTGTCCTTAACTTCAAGTTTCATGTGCAAAAGTTAAGGACAATCAGTCCTTAACTTTGAATTCCAACTACAAAATTTAATGTCGTTTCTTCTTTACATTTAATGAACACAGTTAACTGAAAATTCATAATCAGTAAGCTTATGAATTTCTACGACTATTTTTATGAAATATACCTACATAATCAAATATATTGAATCAACCACAAACACATTTCAAATTTCACACACTAAAAATTTATCAAAAACAGAATCACACAAAATATACTACACTGAATCAACATATAATGCTAATTTTTGAAATTTCACACATACTTCACACGGTATTGAACCAACTTACAAATAAAGAAAAACGAAAATGCATAAAAAAAAATATATTACCAGTCGCGATTGATAGAAGATGACGGAGAAGATGAAGGAGCAGAAGTTTAACTGAGATTGCAGTTTGCATACGAGGAAGATGAAGAAGCGCAGAACTCTGAACGAATGAAATAAGGGTTTTCGTCGATTTTGGGATTATACAAGAAATAGAGAAAGGGTAATTGTGTCTTTCCCCCCTTAATAGTGGCTATTTTTGATAAGCATTTTAAATAGTGGATAAAAATTAAATACACCCTTATTTAGTGGCTACTACACTCCATTTTTACAAATATTTCCAGGTTTTGCCTGTGTGAGAAGTTTATTGGAATTATTTAATTATTTCATATTGAAATTGTTATTTTACTTTTTAAACACCGTTCTTTTATTATTCGTGTTAGTTTATTTTAGTTTATAAGCTCTTATTCTCTTTAAGTTTAATTAAAGTTTATTATTTGTGTTACATTTTTGTCTGTTATTTATTTTGCTTAAAAGATATTTAAATATGTTACTTCATTTCGAATTCTGCAATCTATTGTTAAAGTAAATAACTTTTAATTGCTTAAATACACAATCATCAACTATACTATACCACATAGTATAACATTTACTTGCTATTTGTCGAGATTACCGGAGTTATTTACATAGTAATAATGTATTAAGTTAAAACCTTTTTAATAATCAAATGTTAGTGTCTCTACTTGCTCGGACGACTATTTCTTATGCTGATTTTTTTTTCATAGTAGGCCTGTAGGGATTTGCAATTTAGTGCAGATATGGAAAGTGATAAGTGAGCAAGTTTTTCAGAAGGAACGAGTGATTCTGAAGGCTATGGGGAGGATCTTGATGATGATGACCATTGCTGTGCATACGTGTCCGCTGATATACCCCAGTTGCAATTCAGGTTTCATCTCATGATATAGAAGCATGCTCTTCTGTTTGGAATTTTATCTTCATTATGAAAAATAAATTTGAATAAGGAATGTGAATGTGCATCCTTTTTGTTCAGGAAAGATATTTCAAGATCACGGTGGCTTGACTAATTAGGAATGGCTGAGGTCGTAGAGAGGAAGGGTGGATTGTGGACAACTACTGGGATAGTTCGTAACGGCAAGATATATTGCTTCATTGAAGAGATTTTGTAGGTGATGAAAATCCTTTTTTTTTGTTATCTCCTGTAGTTGTAGAGTTAAATACTATTGACTTTGAGTACATGCATACTTGAGAATAGGCCATGAGAAATTAAGAACTCGGGACAAATACGGATGCTTTTTAAGCATATTTTGTCGGGATTCAAATTTCAGATCTGTTTGGCCGAGAAATAAAATGAAAGAAGGTACTTTTCTTTAGTATCTTAATGAATCTCGAAAGAGGTATTATTTCTTTTGTTTTTATAGGCTGCAAAAATTGAAAATTGTATAGGACATAGGTCGGGTTGGCATACTTTTTCTGTTGATCTTGCCTCATCATTGGATTTGGAGGCTAATTTGGTACAGAGATTTCTCATACTCTTTAAGTGTTAGTTTCATTACCCCTCTAAGTTATGCTTGTGTACTTTTGTTTACTGCTTTAACATTGTAGAAATAGTAGTCTTGAAAGAGGGTAAACGCAACTTGATAAAGTACATAAAAAGACAGATAACAAAGTATTATACTAAAGGGGTTTTGTCATTTTACAATTATAGTTGTACTATAAATTGGATATGAAAAATTTATGTTTCATTTCAGAATTATCTTCTGCAATTTTCAGTGTTTAAAGAATGATAATGGTTTTGTCATGTATATCTTGCCGAAATTGGGGCTCTACATCCCTTCAGCAACGATGACACGCCCCTTTCTTTGGAACACATATACAACAAGGTTGCAGAAAGAAAAAGTGGATGTTCCTCAGAATATTTTGAAGCATATAAGCAGTTGAAATCCCTTGGTTATATAGTCGGGCGTCATGGTATTCCTTGATCAGTAAGAAGGTCAAAAGTAGACTCTGTTATTAGCCAAGATCCCCCGGAGACTGCTCAAAGTGGAGATGAAGAATCAAGAAACAACATTCTCATCACTGAAATGTTCAAATTGGTGGATTGAGACTGGCTTTTGACGTGTACCCTCTTAATAGCAGACTGCTCAAAGTGGAGATGACTTTTTGTTTTCTTTTTTGTGCAGTGAGTATCCACCTTCCAAAGAAGAGATTGAAGATCTTGAGGGACATTCTCATGGTATTCCTTTGAAATTTTGTCTGGTTGAGCATGGGCGTGTGAGCTTTTTCTCATTCAACAAAGTTGAGCTTCCTATCTTTCCATGATCCGTTCGAGTAACGAATGAAAATCTTGTGATGCACTGAGAAGAGCTATGGTACAATTATGATTTTTAAGTTTGTGAATTGATGTTCCACCATTGTGTAGTTGCAAAACATTATTTAGGTGGACCTTGTCTCCTTTGCTTATAGCAAGTCCTATGATCTTATCATCTTCTTCCTCAATGTTGTAAAAGCTGTATTGTCTACCATACATGATACAATGATGAAACTCTAGTTGAAAGTGATCTATATGTTAATAAGGTGAGCAATGAAGGTACTTCCATTTCAAAAAGTAAAAAGTCAATTGACTAGTTAGGATGCATTGGCCAGGCTAATACTGAGACTCCATGGTTAAACGCCCAATTCATTCTTGTTCATGTCTTTGCGGTGATCTGTCCTTTGTTGTTTCACTAGCAAAAGCAATTCCTCTATCTGCCTAAAAATATTTACTTTGTTTGAGGGGAGAAAAGAAAAAATGATCCATGATTAGTTTCCTGCTTTCTTTCTGCCTTTATAGTAATTGATTCAGTAGCACATACAACATTTTTCATATGCAGTTCATTAAAGATAGATTGGTGTGAGCGGTGATATTAAGAGTATCAAGATTTGCTTAGACAATCATGCTGCTCCACACGGACAACTTTCTTGCAAAGTTACACGGTATTTATGCTGATGGGAGATAGCAAGTACTCGGTGGAGTAGTCAAGGTGCACAAGCTAGCCCGAACACCGTCTTAAAAAAATAATAATCGTGCTGCTCCACAAGGACAACGTTCTTGCGTAGCTGTGGTTAAGCCACTATCTTCTACCCCATGACACTATCTTTTGGTGGGTATGGACAGAAATTAAATCGCAGATGTTTTGATGGAGTTGCAACTCCAAATCACTCTCTATATGCTAAATGTCTTTACAATTTATTCTGCTGAAGCCACTTGTCTCCTGTAAATAATAGTGATCATATTTTGTACTTTAGCTCTCTAATTTTATGTTAGAGAGTAGCTTGGTAGATACACTTTTTAGTTTTTATTGAAAGTGACCTGTAGTAGATTTAATAGTGTAAAAATTCTTTTATACTTCTTCGTATCAAAGGTAAACTCCAAATGAAACCACACCCTTTCCTCGTGTCTAGTTTACGTCTCTTCTGTCTGTCTGGCAGGCTTGAATCTCGTGAGAGGTTGTTTGCTTTCTCGTCTAAGTATTTCTTTTCTTCTTCTTCTTACAAAAACATACCAAGTATTATCCTACGTCGTGGGGAGTGAGAGGGTAGTGTATATGCAGATCTTACTTCTACTTTGTGAGGATAGAGAGACTGTTTCCAATAAACTCTCGGCTCAGGAAAGCATAAGCACCACATTAATGAAAATATAGACAAGGGACAGTACCAAAAAGCCATACAAAAGCAGAATAAAAACAACAAGATATATAGTAAGGTGATCAACAATGAAAGAAAACAACGGTTAGTCATAAAAATCTACTACCAATAGAAAGTGAGACTGCGTGCCAATACTACTGTTATGAACACTATAGACTACCTACTCTACTACCCTAATCCTCGATCTCTATATCTTCCTATCAAGGGTTATGTCCTCGGTTAGCTGAAGCTGCGCCATGTCTTGCCTAATCACCTCTCCCCACCTCTTCTTTGGCCTACCTCTATCTCTCTATAGGCCCTCCAATATCAACCTCTCACACCTCCTCACCGAGGCGTCTGTGCTCCTCCTCCTCACATGACCAAATCACCTAAGCCGCGCTTCCCGCATTTTCTCCTCAATAAGGGACACGCCCACCTTGTCGTGAATAACCTCATTTCTGATCCTATCTAACCTGGTGTGCCCGCACATCCATCTCAACATCCTCATCTCTGCTACCTTCATCTTCTGGACATGAGCGACCTTGACTGGCCAACACTCAGCCCCATACAGTATCGTTGGTCTGACCACCACTCTGTAGAACTTTCCCTTTAAGTTTTAGTGACACCTCCTTGTCACACAAAATACCGGAAGCGAGTCTCCATTTCATCCATCCCGCCCCAATACGATGTGTGACATCTTCATCAATCTCCCCATCCCCCTGAATAATTGACCCAAGGTACTTAAAACTTCCTCTCCTAGGGATGACCTGCGAGTCCAGCCTTACCTCCCCTTCCCCTCCTTGAGTTTCGCCACTGAACTTACACTCCAAATATTCTGTCTTGGTCCTGCTCAACTTGAAACCTTTAGATTCCAGGGTCTGCCTCCATACCTCTAATTGTGCGTTCACACCATCTCGCGTCTTGTCAATCAATAGAATATCATTTCCAAATAGCATGCACCAAGGCACCTCCCCTTAGATGTGGCGCGACAGTACGTCTAGTGCCAGCGCAAACAAAAAAGGGCTAAGTGCCGACCCCTGACGCAACTCCATCATAACCGGAAAATGGTCCGAGTCCCCACCCACCATCCTCACCTGGTCTTTACTCCATCATACATGTCCTTAATCAACCTAACATAGGCAACATGTACACCTCTAGCCTCCAAACATCTCCACAAAACCTCCCTCGAAACTTTATCATACGTCTTTTCTAAGTCGATGAGCACCATATGCAAGTCCTTCTTTCTTTCCCTATACTGCTCCATCAATCTCCTAACAAGGTGGATGGCTTCTGTAGTAGAACGCCCCAACAAAAACCCAAACTGGTTCTCAGAAATAAACACACTCCTCCTCACCCTTAGCTCAACCACTCTCTCCCAGCTTGTTATCCCGATAGTTATTGTAATTTTAGATATCACCCTTGTTCTTGTATACAGAAACTGTCGTGCTCCACCTCCACTCTTCGGATATCTTCTTCTCGATATTTAAACATTTTTTACCCTTTCCGCAGCCTATTTTATCCTTTGTGACAGGAAACAATCAAACAACTAGGCCTCGAGTTGGTCCAACGTAAGAGCATAGTGTGTGGGGACAAAAACAGATAGATTGATTGGATTACCATGGGATAGGATCGGACATCAACATACTCGTCTTGATTAGCCATTCAAGCATGAATTGACAGGCTGCCCTTTTTCAACATTTTGAAAGTGAAGTTTTTAATATTACATGTAGTACTTGAAATTGTTGTAGATTGATGTTAAAATGACTTTTAAGGTTTGCCAAGCATCAAGTGCAGTGGGCCGAAGAGTTATGTTAGACAAGATTCTAGTTGAACGCAATGGCGACAGCCATATAGACGGAAGGATGGTAATTGAATACATTTTGCTGGAAAATTATACTGTATACATAGAAAATTATAGTGCATATACAGGTCAAAAATTACTTTTTATACACACACATATATATATATATATATATATATATATATAATCTTTAACATCTTATAGAAATTTCCGGCTTCACCCCTTTATACTACTTGGTATGTTCCAAATTTGTTGTCTGAAACCATTGTGAATTATGGTTATCAATATCTAGTCCTAAATCGATTAGAGACTACCAGGAAGCAACGGTTCTTAATTTTCCAATCCAAGTGGGGTGGGGTGGGGGGTGGGGGGGGGCGAGGAAGACAATTAAGCAACCCAGTTACAATTTTCAAGCCACAGTTCGCTGCACCTATTTTTTTCATTTAATAATGGGTCGGTTATCCCACTGGATACTTGTTATTTTCACTAGCATAAATATTGAGTAATTTTATCTATCAAAAATTAGGTAAATCGGAAGAAATTGGTTAAAATATTTTTGTTGCATTTGCTTATTTTTTTAACAAACATGTGCAACTTATGGAAAAAATATTAAAATCAATACTTTCCACATCTTTGCAACTCATAAAGTGCTCAACGAACTCTTTAATAAGCTACAACTCATACCACTAAAAGATTTGAACAACTATCTAGTTGTCCTTTAGTAGGGTTTCAATTGTTAGCTACCGTTACTATTAAACAGCTCAGTAGCCTCTTTTTTATTTTTTTGGGTCAAAACAGCTCAGTAGCCCAACTAAAAGAAATGAAAGAAATTGATGCCAAAAGAAAAAAGAGAAAGATAAGATCCACATTAATGTGTTTTCTCTTCTTTCTTTTTCTTAATTAGAAAAAGGTCCAAGTATATCTCTGAACGATGTGAAATGGTCATATCTACATTAAAATCAGTTCTTGTCGTTATAATTTTAGGGGAAAAAGGTCACATTTGTCCCGCTATTTTAATAAATGAGTCACGTTTATCTCTAATTCTACTATCGGTCCAAATCTATCCTTATCGTTATGATAGTAGATAAAGAGGGTGTTTGACCAAGCTTATAAGCTGATCAAACTGGCTTATAAGTACTTTTTGGCTTATCTACGCGTTTGGTAAAATTAAAAGTGCTTATAAGTTAAGTGCTTATAACCCAAAAGTCATGAGTTGGTTTCCCCCAACTTATCAAATTTCAGCTTATAAGCACTTTAGGTTTGACCAAAATATTTACTATTCTATCCCTAAAATACTTCTTTTTAAAACAAAACTCTTCGTATACCCAATTCTTCAGTTGCTTATTATTAATTTCAGCACTTTTATCCAAACACATAGTAACTGCTTATTTTTTAAATCAGCTTTAGCACTTAAAAGTACTTTTCCGCACCTAATGCTTATCAGTTACTCTAAATCAGCTAAGCCAAACAGGCTCTAAATTATCTCTAACCTTAACGGAAGTCCACCATGGCAATGAGACCCCTCACTTAATTTGCCAACTGGGATTCAAACCCAAATTTTAAAAATTCATGCCCATTTTTTTTACCCAACTATCCAACCACCTTATGGGTCCCACCTCTCTCTCACACACACTATCTCTCGGTATCAAAGCAGCTGAACCGGAGCCCCTCCCCCAACCTCACTCTCTCTTCTCTTCTCTTCAAATATGGTGAGCTTCACCAGGTTTTGGCCGGAGTTTTAGACATAGCTAGTCGGAGTCTAAATCTGACAAGAAAAAGCTTTATCTGACAATCCTTATTTCTTCTTCATCTCATTTTATTGCGGGGTTTTCCCCCTAGGGAATGTATTGAAAAGAACCCGTTGAGTTTTGGGCGAAGTTCTCACTCGCCGGATTTTGGCCGACATATATTTCACGCGACGCCTTATTTCTTTTATATTCTGTTGCCCATTCTGCTCAAATGCTCATTCTTTTATTTTTTTTTACAGGTCATCAAAAAATAGAAAATAAAAAGGAATTTCATCTTCAAATCTCACCGAAATAGTTCGTCGTAAATTTTTTGTCCGCTTTTTCTGATTTGCCGAAGACCTTCCATAAGAAATATTCGTGGAACTTGTATGAATTTTAATACTAGTTGGTGTTGGGATTCATACAAACGGAACATAAATAAAGCAATTATGCGAAAAAATCACCTCATGCCCATCTGAAATGGTGGAAACAATGATTTCAAAACCAGTGGAGTTGTCAATCCAACTAACATTAAGAGCATGAACAACACCAGGAACCCCAACAAAATAAACCCAAGATGAAATCTTTTGTTTGGATAAGTGAAATTCAGTTGAATCCTCAACCTCCAAAATTTCATCTTTATCATCCGTTTGTGTTCATCCCACTGAAATACACCAAATTTCTCTTTTAGGTTTTGATAAAAATGAAAAAGCATTTCTCGGTGATGGTGGTGGGATAAGGTGAGACCCGTAAGGTGGTTAGATAGTTGGGTCAAAAGAAATGGGCATGGGTCTTTAAATTTTGGGTTGAAATTTTCCCAATTGGCAGATTATGTGAGGGGTCTATTGCCACAGTGGACTTATGTTAGGATTAGAGATAATTTTATCTCCTATCCTAATGGTGAGGACTCATCTGCACCAATAGTAGAATTAGGGACAAACGTGGCTAATTTATTAAAATAGAGGGATAAATTTGACCTTTCTTCTCTAATTTTAAGCCACGTGTTGAACACATGGCATTTGTGGTGCTAATCGCTTCTGTAATTAGTGGAAAAAGGCAAATGCAGGCAAGTTTGATAACAGCAGAGATAGTTTTAACCCCAACTATTAATCGAGAACAAACAAAGACCATTTCACATAGTTTGGGAGCAAACTCGAGCATTTTCTCTTCTAAAAAATTTGATTGTGGTGAGGCAACTATTTACCCTGACCAGAAGGACCATTAATATCCTTGCTCAAATCCCAATCATGATCCAAGAAAAACAAAGTATTTTGGTAGATTCAACTTTTAATATTTTTGTATTTATCTTATTATATATTTAAATTTGAAAGATGTATATTTTTAGTCGCTCCAAATATAATAGGAGTAGCCGATAAGTAAATTACGCGTTCAACTTTAATATTTTCTGAAATTTTAGTGATTTTTATATATTTATCTTGTGCTTTGTGTAAAAAATACGAGGCTAAGTTGAACCATAAAAGTTATGCTCCATCCGCCTCTACGAAGAACTCATTGAACTTGTAAGTGAATACTGTATAGGTCAAAATTTGGACGACCACGACCACTAACGAGTACGGCGGGGGACGAGGCCCTTACGGCGCTGCGTCCTTTGGTCGTTGTAAAGGGTGACAACTGACAACGGTTAGTAAACGCACAATATTTGTAATAGTATAGGCGTAGTAAGAGACAGTAGGAATATGCTTTTCGAATATTCTTTATGTTATACTTTTAGGGTTCAAGAGGGGATTGTCCCTTATAAATAGAGGGAGAAGACTTTGTAAAGGGGGATCGAAAAAGTGAATACAGAAAAGACAACTTCTACTTATTACAGTTCTGGAATCCATACATCATTTTTTATCTTGGCTAATAGCATCCATTACAATATTTCTCTACATTTGAAGCCATCATATTTACGCTTAACCATTTGGTTTCGACATATTAGGAAGTATTATTCATCGTGTTCATCCCTTGCATCTTTTAATCTAGATTTTATTATGCTTAGCTGAGATTTACCTCTTAATCTTCATTGATTGATTTAATCAAAAAAAATTTGATACCTTTTGGTCAAACAAATACACAATTACAAATTAAGCAAATTCAAAAACACGAAGAGCAGAAAACTTTGAAGTGCATACAAAGAGAATTGGAAAAGAAACAATACCGTGGAAACATTATTACCTAAAATGCAAATATGCCAAAGTTTTAAATGGGAGATCCTAAATTGTCTTAAAAGAACTTTGGATAATGGAAAATGTTAGCTGATCATACATAATTATAAATACTACTATAAAATTTTTTGAAGTTATTTAATCATTAGAGTGTTGACATTTTAGGGTAACACACTTCATCAAATTGATTTCATTAATAAATTGAGAGAAAAACTCTTTTCATGTAGTCATTATAAAACATTTAAATTCCTTCTTTACAAAGTCAACATCTAAATCAATGACATAAATTTTCACTTGAAAAGCATAATACATGTTTTTAAAACACATGGTCCAACATTAAAGTTCACCATAGTGTTTTAATAGGATGAGATTAATCAAACAATATCATTTAATTACTTGTCAATGTTAGAACATGCGCAGCGGAAGCAAGCATACAATACATGCATCAAATACATGTAAACTAGACAATGATACAATTACGAGATTAGAAACCACTAACCTCTTGAAATCGTTGCATAGGTCCTCCACGGAGCATGAATCCAGAGCTGCAGTCTTCTGCTATGATCTTAGTAATACCTTGGATGAAACTGCTTTGACTGGGCAAGAACAATTCCACTCTAAAGTGAGTTATTGGGTGAAAAATGTCTTCCTTATGTAGACTCGTTTTTCAGCCAAAGAGGGCTCCAAAAACGTGTAGGACTCTGCTTGTGCAAGTAGAATCCTACTCGAACTCTACCAGATGAATTTTCTCTAATTGGTCCGTTTAATATACACTAAGTATACTAGCACAAGAAGTCGGAGTAAAATCACTCCCATAATCAAGATAAATTATACTTTAATCTTGTGCTACAATCATCAAGATATTTTGCCAATAATATCTTCGAATGTGAACGTAGTTTATTAATTATGAGAACCGACAATTTAATCTTCTGTGCATGAGCTAAGACTCCATACACTAAATTGTCTACTACATAACTAAAGGACACACATGTAACAAATGATCTATTTAAAATAGTACTTTATTGAATTGAATAGATTAAATAAATAATTATTTCATAAAGAATAAAACACAATACTATATCTAAATCGCATGATTAATAGTATATCCCAACGGTTTGAATTAATCAAGAAAGATTAATGTACTTCTATTTAATTAGATTTTGGGAATAAAAGGATTTTTATTCTCTTAATAATAATAATAGAGGAGGGTAATTGAAATGACTTCACTGAGAGCTGTAAGATATGTTTAATATAGGGGCCGTTTGGTATTGGTATGAGGTATAAGAAGGTATAAGGGTGGTATAAAAATTTAATACCACTTTAATACTCTGCTTGGTTAGCAAATCAGGTGTAAGTTATCCCGGTATTAATTTTAACACTGCATAACTTATATCTTATAGAAGGTGGGGTAATTAGCACCGGTATAACTTATACCTTCTTTTTAGAAATTATGCAATTGTCATTCTTAATAAAACATACCAAACAATGAATAAACAACAATTCCATCATAACCAATCCCAACATAAGATATCCCAATATAACTTATACCGGCATAACTTATACCGGTATAAATCATTTTGTTAGAATACGATTTATACCGGTATATGTTATAATGGGATAAGTTATATTGGGATTGATTATGCTGGAATTGTTGTTTATTCATTGTTTGGTATGTTGTATTAAGAATGACAATTGCATAATTTCTAAGAAGAAAGTATAAGTTATACCGGTGCTAATTACCCAACCTTCTATAAGGTATAAGTTATTCCAGTGTTAAAATTAACACCGAGATAACTTATACCTGTTTTGCTAACCAAACAGAGTATTAAAGTGGGATTAAATTTTATACCACCCTTATACCTTCTTATACCTCATACCAAACGACTCTATCTAACAAACAACCAAGCACCAATAACACCATAGACAACTTACTAATTTTGAAGTTTTCTCTCTCGTCCTGCCAATTTAGTGTTGTTATATATATAAGAATGCGGATCACTATGGATTTTGTTGTTGGACTCCCGCAGACTCGGAGGAAGTTCGACGCAGTATGGGTCATTATTGATAGGCTGACCAAGTCAGCGCATTTCATTCCTGTGGTAGTCTCCTATTATTCTGAGAGGTTAGCTGAGATCTATATTCGGGAGATTGTTCGCCTTCATGGTGTGCCCGTGTCTATCATTTCGGACCGAGGTACGCAGTTTGCCTCACGCTTCTGGAGAGCAGTTCAGCGGGAGTTGGGCACGCGGGTTGAGTTGAGCACATCGTTTCATCCTCAGACAGACGGGCAGTTAGAGCGGACCATTCAGATTTTGGAGGATACGCTCCGAGCTTGTGTCATTGAATTTAGAGGCTTATGGGATCAGTTTTTTTCTTTAGCAGAGTTTGCCTACAACAACAGCTACCAGTCGAGTATCCAGATGGCTCCTTATGAGGCTTTATATAGTAAGCGGTGTCGGTCTCTGGTTGGATGGTTTGAGCCAGGAGAGGCTCGGTTATTAGGTACGGATCTGGTTCAGGATGCCTTGGACAAGGTCAAGATCATTCAGGATAGGCTTCGTACAGCTCAATCCAGGCAAAATAGTTATGCTGACCGCAAGGTTCGTGATTTAGCATTTATGGTCGGTGAGCGAGTTTTGCTTCGAGTGTCACCTATGAAGGGCGTGATGAGATTTGGGAAGAAGGGCAAGCTTAGCCCTAGGTTCATTGGCCCATTTGAGATCCTTGATCGAGTGGGAGAGGTGGCTTATAGACTTGCATTGCCGCCAAACTTATCAGCCATGCATTGAGTGTTTCATGTGTCCATGCTTCGGAAATATCACGGTGATCCATCCCACGTGTTAGATTTCAGTGATGTCCAGTTGGACAAGGACTTGTCTTATAAGGAGGAGCCGGTAGCTATTCTAGACCGACATGTTCGTCAGTTGAGATCGAAGAGTTTTCCTTCTGTTCGTATTCAGTGGAGAGGTCGGTCTGCTGAGGCATCAACCTGGGAGTCCGAGTCCGATATGCAGAGCCATTATCCCCATATTTTCCCCGACTCAGGTACTTCCTTCTTCTATCCGTTCGAGGACGAACAATTGTTTTAGAGGTGGAGAATGCGATGACCTTTTCACTTGTTTTTAAATTGAATTCCGCGTTTCGAGGCCTTAAAAACCTCTTTTAGCATCACTTCGATTTGCATACGCAATCCAGGCGCGTAGCCGGAAAGCTTATATGTGAAAATCTATGAAAAATGATAAGTTTTGACTATAAAATGAAATAATTTGACTTCAGTCAATGTTTTGTATAAACGGACCCGGTCCCGTAATTTGACGGTCCTGGAGGGTCTGTAGGAAAATATGGGACTTGGGAGTATGCCCGGAATCGAATTCCGAGGCCCCAAGCCCGAGAAATGAATTTTTTAAGAAAATTATTTTCTGAAATTGTTTAAAGGATTTGGAAGTGAATTTTGATTAGATCATGTTGGTATCAGGCCTGTATTTTTGGTTTTGGCATCGGGTACAGGTCTTATATGTGATTTAAGATAATCCTGTGAAATTTGGTAAGAAACGGAATCCGTTTGACGTGATTCGGACCTTAAATGCAAAATTTGATGTTTTAAGAAGTTTTGAAATAATTCATTGATTTTGAGGTTTAATTCGATGTTAATGATGTTATTTTGGCGATTTGATCGCACAGATAAGTTCATATGGTATTTTTGAGTTAGTACGTATGTTTGGTTTTGAGCCCCGAGGGCTCGGGTGTGTTTCGGAAGGTTTTTGGAACTCAAAACGTTGTAGGTTCTTTCAATTCTGGTGTGTTGATATTTTCTTCTTTGCGTTCGCAGAAGGACCCTCGCGAACGCGATGAGCTATTTATGCTGAAGGAAAATTCCTTTTACACGAACGGGAGAACCAGGTCGCGAACGCGAAGCATTGGGGGGTCTTCCCTTCGCGAATGCGGGCCTGGTATCGCGAACGCGAAGGCTTATATCCTGGGCAGGGGGGGTACTATACCCTACGCGAACGCGACCACCTGGACGCGAACGCAAAGGCTCTGGGAGCTGAAGCTCCGTGAACATAAGCCGTTTAGCGCGAACGCGAATGTCACTTAAGCTGGCTTCATCGCGAACGTGACAGGCCTATCGCGAACACGATGAAGGCCTGTCCAGTGATTTTAAAACAGAACCAAAAACGGGATTTAGCCAAAATTTTGTAACTTCTTCTCTTCAACTCCAAATGGGCGATTTTGAAAGTGGATTTCACCACCAATTCATAGGTATGTAATCTTAGACTCATTTTCTTCAATTTCCATTAACACCAATTAGATTTCTAGGCTTAAAATCATGTTCTTAAGGGTAGAAAATTGGGGATTTGGATAGAGTTAGGGCTTTTTGTATAATTGTGATTTAGACCTCGTTCTGGGGTCGAATTTTGGGACTAATTATATATTCAGGCTGTAGGTGAATGGGTGATCGGGTTTTGGTCCAAACCTCGTGTTTTGACCAAGCGTCCCCCGAGGTCAATTTTTCACTTTTTGGGAAGAATGATAGGAAAGCTATAATTAAGCATTGGAATTGGATTGTTTAGCATTTATTGATGTTATTAAGTCGATTATGTCTAGATACAATTGATTTGGAGTCAAATTCAAAAGAAAAGGCGATGTTTGAGGCTTGAGTTGGCCATGAAAGTTCGAGGTAAGTGTTTGGTCTAACCTTAGCTTGAGGGATTAGGAGTTGTGTCCTATTTTCTATTTGCTTCTTGTTGAGTACGAAATATAGGCATGGTGACAAGTATCTATACGTTGGTGTCGAGCATGACCGTGAGTCTTAAATTGCAATTTATTTTGTGTTCTTAAATAGTACTACGTATGCTTTAATTGATGATTCTCAATATTGAGCAAGGATTAAGTTTGTTTTCGTGGAAATTACATATGATTGAGTATTGGTGTTAGCTGAGATGAGTAGAAGTTGGGTTAAGATTGGTTATAGCTATTTCTCCCTTGCCGGGACGTATTTACTTTTACTGTCAAATCCCTTGCCGGGATAGTGTAGCTTATTGTTGATCCCTTGCCGGGACTCTTGGTATGGTTGTTGCTAAAGGTATATAAATATTATGCTGGATCGTGTTTCATACCGCAACAATACTATATAAGAAATGGGTTGCACGCCGCAATAATGTTATGTTGGATCGGGTTGCATGCCGCAACAATACTATATATGGAACAGGTTGCACGCCGCAACAATGTTATGCTGGATCGATTGCACGCCGCAACAATACTATATATGGAACGGGTTGCACACCGTAACATTTTATGTTGGATCGGGTTGCACGCCGCAATAATGTTATATTGGATCGGGTTACATGCCGTAACAGTGATATAAATGGATCAGGTTGCATGTCGCAACAGTGTTAAATGATAGGGTTCGGGTTGCGCACCGCAACAGTGTTATTATGGTTTTGTTGTAAATCTTCAATTGTTCTCTCATATTTCTCTTAAGTTTCTGCTGGATTCGATATTTCCCCTGTAGCATGTACCCCTACCAGGTTAATTGATTATTCCTGTTTATTTTCCGTTGTATATTATATAACTGCATAGGTTTATCTGGAGTCTGGTCCTAGCCTCATCACTACCTCGCCGGGGTTAGGCCAGGCACTTACCAGCACATGGGGTCGGTTGCGCTGATGCTACACTCTGCACTATGTTCAAATTCCGGAGCAGCTTTTGGATAGTAGCACCTGGGGAGCCTGCCTTCAGTCCAGCCAGAGATCCTGAAGTAGTCCTGCAAGCATCTGCATGCCCGATGTTCTCTTCTACTTTATTATGTACTCTGTTTTCATTAGATTTCAAGACAGATTGTATTTCTTTCAGACATTTGTTGTAGTAATCTTAGTCCGTCCGTGATATTGTGACATCGGTTTCTGGGTAGAGATGCGTGTTGTCATTATCGTACTGGTCTTGGTTATTATATTAGATTAAGTATTCCGCTTGATTTCATTTATCGTTAATATCTAAATGTTGGATAACTGTTATTACAGATTGTTAAAAAGGGTTAAAAATGAAAGAGTTAGAAATTTTCTATGTTTAGTGGCTTGCCTAGCTTCTACGAGTAGGTGCCATCACGACTCCCGAGGGTGGGAAATCCGGGTTGTGACATTGATTATCGCTTGGTCTTCGTTCCCTTAGCATGTTTTGACGTCGTGATTCTGATTTTTGGATAGATTCGACACGAGTGGAGGCCGATTCGAGGGGCAAAAGCGTCGCGGGCTAGAGTTTGAACCGGATTGAGGTGAGTAACGATTGTAAATGTCGTCCTGAGGGTATGAAACCCCAGATTTGCACATCGTTGTGCTATATTGAGGTGACGCTCACGCTAGATGTCGAGCGTGGGGTCATGCACCATTGGGGATTGTGACTTAGTCCATCCCGAATGATTGTTCCATCGCGTATTTGATTGAAAACTGTTTATTATCATCATGTTTTGGGCTGAATGCCATATTTGGGCCTCGTGCCAACTATTTGGACCCTTAGCGGATTTTTTTTGATATTTCCTCATTGTTTTTACTTTATACTTGAACTCAATCATGCTATATTCTACTGTTTTCATAAATTAGTCATTTTTACTTTGCTTTAACACTTAATTGATGTTTTAAATGATATTTTGGGTTGAGCATCATGTTTTACTGTTGCGCGAGTGGCTTGTGAGATTCTAACTGAGTAAGGCCGAGGGCCTATGTTGTGATGAAATACTGATTTTGATTTTGAGGCCGAGAGCCTAGTGATGATGCCACGAGATGGCTTTATATTGCGCTTGGGCCGTAAGGGGCCCCTCCATGAGTCTGCACACCCCCAGTGAGTGCGGGTACCCATTGTGATGTGAGATATAACCTGAAGGGTTGGTGTTGTTCTATGATATTGCCCGAGGGGCGGATTTTGTTGACATTGTGCCCGAGGGGCGATCCTTTATGTATTTATCTTTCTTAGTTGCATGTTATTTACCTGCTTAATTGTTAAAATGGAATTTCATGAAGTTTAAACTGAACTAAAATGACTTTACATATCTTCACTGATTCACTGTTTTTACTGGTTTTTACTGATTCATTATAGCCTGTAATGTGCCTTACATGATTTTATATTTCTCAGTCTTTATTTATGATTATTACTCACTGAGTTGGAGTACTCACTTTACTCCCTGCATCCCGTGTGCAGATTCAGGCGCTGCTGATCCTGCTTGCGAGGGTTGAGAGTTCCCGACAGATTTCGGAGTTCACGAGGTAGCTGCTCGGCGTCCGCAACCCCATGCTTCTCCCCCTTTGTCTCATTTCCTTTCTCTTGTTAGTGATTCTATAATAGCTTTGTAGATGCTTCAGACTTGTAGTATATTGATAGATGCTCATGACTAGTGACACCCCGATGTCGGGCTGTGTTGGTTTTGTTTTCCGCAATTTGTATTGTTCACTGCTTATTTTGGGATTTTATCATGTTAAAGACTTAATAATTATTATTTTAATTGCTTAAAATGAAGTGGGAATGTGTCGTCTGGACTTGCCTTCACAAGAGGCGCCATCACGACCGGGTCCGGATTAGGGTCATGACAATAGTAATACCCAACAAGGAGTGGGGGTCGAATTCCACAGGGAGCTATACGTGGGATTTAGGAGTATAGATTGCAGTCACTACTAAAAAAATTAAATTTTAGCAACGAACAAATTGTGTAGCTAAATAGAAAAACTCATCGCTAATCTCATTTAGCGACAGATTAGTGATAGCTTCTGCTAGCTACGAGCGATCTAGAGATAGATTAACGACGGAGTTCGTGGCTAATTCCAATTTTTTTTGTTGTGAGTGTATGAGTATGAACTATCTCATTTTACACTTTCACAAATTTGGGTTGTTTCTAGGTCTAATTTAAACTAAGATTGCAAAGCTAAGAAATGAAATGAGGAAATTGTTTATGATTGTTTTTCAAGTTTTGTAAAAGGCCTAGGGCTATGACCATCACCTAGGTGTTTTCCTAATGGGATATAAACCTTAATGCTTGTTTTGTTGGTCGAGGTGATTTATAGCTATCAACAGTCAACTACTCCCTCAATATCTCTCGTTTGGAGAGTGATTTTGTCCAATTTAATTTTCTCAAGTCCAAATGGGTATTGCACAAAATGGTTGATACAAGCTCAAGTCGGGTTATTACTATCTCTAAGTTGAACCCTTTAATTGAGATTATCAATTTCTTATTAGCCAAGTTTTCCTAGACTAAGTCTCTCTTTCTCAACTAGAGACTAAGTCAAATAGGCATGATCAAATGTTTGCAACCATTAATTCCACAAATTAAAGCATGAACAAGGCTAAAAAATAAATACCCAACCATAAACAAACATTAAATCAAACACCCATAAAGTTTACACACTAGGGTTGGGTGACAACCCTAGTAAAAGTCTAGCAACTCATGCTTGAATTAGAAGAAATAGAAGAAGAGATGCTAATTAAACTCATATTGCAAATTCAAAATCATAAAATCTATGTTAAAATAACTCAAAAGATGACAAACTACTAAAAGAAGTAAGGAGAAACGACTACTATAGTTGCTGATGTCAAAAGTTAACCTACTAATGTGAAACTTGTCTATTTATATAGGGCTGGAAATTTCGAATAAAAATACCCTTTTAGAGGTTCTGCGGCCGCACAACTCCATTTGTAGTCCGTATTTTTCTTTAGCTTGATAGGATTGGAAATTTGCGGCCGCATAATTCTAGACTGTAGCTGCACTGCACTCTTTTTGCGATCCGCAGATTTGTAACTGCAGCCGCACCTTGCTCTTCAGTGGTCCGCACAATTGTAACTGTGGCTGCATAGCTCTTCTTCTACGGTCGCACAATAATTGTGTGGTCCGCACTTTAATGGTCTTGAAATGTAGACTCTCTGAACTTTTCTCTTAACCAATGTCATGACCCGGAATTCCCACCCTCGGGACCGTGATGGCGCCTAACATTTCACTTGATAGGCAAGCCAACGTTAGAGATTCATTAAGCTAATTCTTATACATTTCAATAATTAACAGTAATTAAACTATAACGAGTTAAAATGAAAGCGAAAATTCATAACAGACTCAATATATATATTCTACTGCCCAGATCTGCAGTCACAATTCATGAACTTCTAAGATATCACTACAAATAATTGTTTGGAAAAAATACAAATATTTTTGAAATGAAAGAAACAGTAAAAGGAAATGTCTAGAAGGGGACTCCAGGGGTCTGCGGACGCGAGCAGATCTACCTTAGGTCTCATGTAGGATGAATCCAGCAGCTAACCTCACAATCAGCTCGGGCCAGTACCAAAATCTACACAGAAGTGTAGTGTAGTATCAGTATAATCGACCCCATGTATTGGTAAGTATTGAACCTAACCTCGGCGAAGTAGCGATGAGGCTAGGACAAGACACCCAAAAATAGAACCTGTGCAATTTAACAGTATATGTACTACTAACAACAATGAAAGAACAAGACCAATGAAATCAAGGAGGGGACATGCTGAGGGGATCATAAAATAAGGAATCACAACAGTAATAAGAACTAGATCAACCAATAGACCTTGAACAGATAGGAACAAGTAAACACAGTAAAGGAAAATACACGGCATCATCATTCGTGATTTTACTATCAACCTCACCATATGAATCAATAGAAATGGCATGGCATCACCCTTCGTGCATTAACACTCACAATATGGAAAGGCACCACCCTTCGTGCATTAACACTCACAAATCATGGCACGACATCACCCTTCATACATTAACACTCACAATAGCATGGCACAACATCACCCTTCGTGCAGTAACACTCTTCCTCACCAAAACAATGAGCATCAACAAAGGAGATAGAAATATCAAGAACAAGTCTAACATCAACATTTGGTTCCACAATACTAACCTCAACTTTGGGCCAATACTCAATCAATACCAAAATCCGTACACATGATAAGTTTGATCAACACAACAATTATCTAGTTTAAGCATGATTAATATAATCAAGGAAAGCAACAAATACAAGAATAAGACTCACTCACATGCTATGACTCGACAACAACGCATATGCACTCGTCACCTCACCTATACGTTGTACCCAACATTCAAACACATAGCAAATAGGCAAATAAGACCTAATCCCTCAAGCCAAGGTTAACCACGACACTTACCTTGCTCCAACGGCCAAACTCAAAGCTCAACCACGACATTTCCTCTCAAACGAGCCTCCGAACCAATAGAATCTAGCAAATTAACAACCAAACGATTCAAATAAAGCCTTAGGAACTACCCACGATTGCAAAGAATTCAATTTAGGCCATTTTGAAAAGGTCAACAAAAGTCAACACCCGGGCCCGCTTGGTCCAAACCCAAAAATCGGACAAAAACCCGATTACCCATTTACCCACGAGCCTAGATATGTAATTGGTTTTGGAATCCGACCTCAATTTGAGGTCTAAATCCCCAATTTTCTAAATCCCTAGTTTCTACCCAAAAATCCCCAATTCCACCATGAAAACCTTAGATTTTAAGTTGAAATCTTGTAAATGAAGTGAAAGATTGAAAGAGAAAGAGTTAGAATCACTTAGCAATGTTTTGGGGAAGAAATGGTCTTTGGAAAATTACCTCTTGTATTTTAGGTTTTTGAGAATTTGAAGAGTGGGAGAAAAATCCCGTCTAAGTCATTTTTACACAGCTGCAGATGCCGAAAATGCAACCTGGGCTTCGTAAATGTGAATCCCGCAAATGCTAAGGGACCATCGCAAACGTGAAGTGCTTCACACCTCTGCTGCCTTTGCAAATGCGAACATGGACCTTCGAAATTATGACTGTAGGTTCACAGTTGCGATCACTGCACTTCCCAGCTTTACTTCGCAAATGCGAAGAATGCTTCGCAATTGCGTAGATTGCATGGCCCAGCTACTTGTTGCAAATGCGGGAAATAACTCGCAAATGTGGAACCTACAGAGGTCGCAAATGTGATACCTGATCTCGCATGAGAGGCCTATACCAGCAACTTGAACCCCAGCAATGTTCTAAGTCCTATTTGCACTCTGTACCCTATCCAAAACTCACCCGAGCCCTCGGGGATCCAAACCAAAGGTGCATACAAGTCTAAAAATATCATACGAACTTGCTCGCGCGATCAAATTGCCAAAATAACACATAGAACTGCGAATTTAGCACAAAATCAAATGAAATTTTCAGAAAAAACTTTGAAACTTCTAACTTCTCAACCGGACATCCGAATCACGTCAAACCAACTCCGTTCCTCACCAAATTTCACGGATAAGTCATAAATATAGTATTGGACCTATACCGAGTTCCAGAACTAAAATACATACCCGATATCCGAATAGTCAAACCTTGATCAAACATTTCTATTTCATCAAGCCTTTAACTTTTAAATTTCGACAAAGTCCGATATCTCGGGCTAGGGACTTACGATTCCATTCTGGGCATACGCCCAAGTCCCAAATCACGATACAGACCCACAGGAACCAAAAATGTTGACCAAAGTCAACTGAAATGAAGTTTTAGGTAAAAATTCTTATTCTTATCAACCTTTAACATAAAAGCTTTCCAAAAACATGCTCGGACTGCACACATAAATTGAGGAGGGTAAAAATGAGGTTTTTAAGGCTTAAAAGCACAAAATTGAGTTATAAAACATAAGATAACCTTTCGGGTCATCACATTCTCTACCTCTAAAACAACCGTTCGTTCTCGAACGGACATAGAAAAGTACTTGAGCTAGTGAAAAGGTGGGGATATCTACTCTGCATGTCCGACTCGAACTCCCAAGTAGCTGCCTCGACGGGCTGACCTCTACACTGCACTCGACCTGAGGATAACTCTTCAATATCAACTAACAAACTTGCTGGGCTAGAATTGCCACCGACTTCTCCTCATAGGTCAAATCCTTGTCCAACTGGATAGTGCTGAAATCTAACATATGGGATGGATCGTCGTGATACTTCTGAAGCATGGACACATGGAATATTGGATGGACTGCTGATAGACCAGGTGGCAATGCAAGTCTGTAAGCCACCTCTCCCACCTGCTCAAGAATCTTAAAAGGTCCGATGTATCTAGGGCTCAACTTGCCCTTATTTCCAAACCTCATTACACCCTTCATGGGTGACACACGAAGCAACACTCTCTCCCCGACCATGCATGCAACATCACTGACCTTGCTATCAGCATAACTCTTATGCCTGGACTGAGCTGTGCGAAGTCTATCCTAAATGATCTTAACCTTATCCAAGGCATCCTACACCGAATCTATACCCATTAATCGAGCCTCCCATGCCTCGAACCATCCAACCAGCGATCGACATCGTCTAACATATAATGCCTCATAGGGAGCCATCTGGATGCTCGACTGATAGTTGTTGTTGTAGGTAAACTTCGCTAGCGTCAAGAACTGGTCCCATGAACCTCCAAAGTCTATAACACAAGCATTACACATATCCTCCAATATCTGAATAGTGCGCTCGGACTGTCCGTCCATATGAGGATGAAATACTCTACCCAGATCAAACTGCATTCTCAACTCACGCTGTACTACCCTCCAAAAATGCGAGGTGAACTGCATACCTAGATCAGAAATGATAGTAATGGGCACGCCGTGAAGATAAATAATCTTGCAGAAATAAATTTCTGCCAACCACTTTGAAGAATAGGCAACTACCACCGGAATAAAATACGCTGATTTGGTCAATCTATCCATAATGACCCAAAACTACATCGAACTTCCTCTAAGTCCGTGGGAGTCCAACAACGAAATAGATAGTGATACGCTCCCACTTCCACTCAGGAATCTTTATCTTTTGAAGCAAACCACCAGGTCTCTGATGCTCGTACTTTACTTGCTGACAATTTAGACACCTACCACATATACCACTATGTCTTTATTTATTCTCCTCAACTAATAATGCTGCCACAAGTCCTGATACATCTTGGCAGCGTCCGGATAGATAGAATACCGAGAACTGTGGGCCTCGTCTAGAATCAACTCACGAATTCCATCCACATTAGGCATACAAACATGACCTTGCATCCTCAAAACTCCATCATCTCCAACTGTAACCTGCTTGGCATCACCATGCTGCGCTGTGTCCCTAAGGATAAGAAAATGAGGTTCATCATACTGCCACTTCCTCATGCGCTCAAATAATGAAGACCGAGCGACCGTACAAGCTAGAACATGACTGGGCTAAGAAATATCTAACCTCACGAACTGATTGGCCAAGGCCTGAACATCTAATGCAAGCGGACTCTCACCGACTAGATTTTACGCCAAGGCTGCCCATACTCATTGATTTTCTAATCGAAGCATCGGCCACCACGTTGGCTTTCCCGAGATGATACAAGATGGTGATATCATAGTCTTTCAGTAGCAACCACCTCCTATGCCTCAAATTGAGTTCCTTTTGATTGAACAAGTACTGAAAACTCCGATGATCCGTGAATACCTCACACGACACGCCATAAAGATAATGCCTCCAAATCTTTAGCGCATGAACAATGTCTGCCAGCTCTAAGTCACGGACAGGGTAATTCTTCTCGTGAAGTTTCAGCTACCGCGATGCATATGCAATCACCCTGCCATCTTGCATCAAGACCGTACCCAGTCGAATACGAGATACATCACAATATACTGTATAAGGCCCTGAACCTGTAGGCAACACCAACAGCGACGCCGTAGTCAAAGCAGTCTTGAGATTCTAAAAGCTTGCCTCACACTCGTCTGACCATCTGAACGGGGCACCCTTCTGGGTCAACCTGGTCAACTAGGTTGCTATAGTTGAGAACCCCTCCACAAACTGACGGTAATAGCCCGCCAATCCCAAGAAACTCCAAATCTCTATAGCTAAAGTGGGTCTACGACAGTTTTTGACTACCTCAATCTTCTTAGGATCCACCTGAATACCCTCATCTGACACAACGTACCCCAAGAAAGTGACTGAGCTAATTAAAAACTCTTATTTTGAAAACTTAGCATATAACTGGCTATCTTTTAGAGTTTGAAGAATGATCCGAAAGTGCTCCTCATATTCCTCTTGACTGTAGGAGTAGATCAAGATATCATCAATAAAAACAATCACAAAGGAGTCCAAATAGGGCTTGAACACTCGGTTCATCAAATCCATAAATGTTGCTGGCGCATTTGTCAGCACAAATGACATCACTAGAAACTCAAAATGCCCATACCAAGTTTGAAAAGCTGTCTTAGGGACATCAAATGTCCTAATCCTCAACTGATGGTAGCCAGACCTCAAATCAATCTTCGAAAACACCTTGACACCCTAAAGTTGATCAAATAAGCCATCAATCCTTAGTAATGGATACTTGTTCTTGATGGTGTCTTTGTTCAACTGCCGACAATCTATGCATATCCTCATTGATCCATCTTTTTTCTTCACAAACAACATGGGCGCACCCCAGGGCCAGACACTAGGTCTAATAAAGCCTTTGTGAAGCAAATCTTGCAATTGCTCCTTCAATTCCTTCAACTCTGGCGAGGCCATACTGTATGGCGGAATGGAAATGGGCTGAGTGCCTGGGACCAAATCGATACATAAGTTGATATCTTTGTCGGGTGGCATCCTCGACAGGTCTGCAGGAAACACCTCTGGAAACTCATGAACAACTGGTACTGAATCCATGGATGGAACCTTCGTACTGGAATTGCAGACAAAAGCCAAGTAAGCTAGACACCCCTTCTCGACTATATGTCGAGCCTTCACATAAGAGATAACCCTGCTGGTAGGATGGTTTGGAGTCCCTTTACACTCTAATAGAGGCGACCCCAGCAAGGCTAAGGTCACTGTCTTGGCATGACAATCCAATATAGCATGATAAGGTGATAGCCAATCCATACCCAAAATGACATCAAAATTAACCATATCGAGAAGTAGGAGATCTACACGAGTCTCAAGACTCCCAATGATAACCACACACGAATGATAAAAACGATTTACAATGATAGCATATCCCATAGGGGTGGACACATACACAGGGACACTCAAAGAATCACGAGGCACAACCAAATAGGAAGCAAAATAGGTTGACACGTAGGAATAAGTAGAACCAGGATCAAATAGTACTGAGGCATCTCTAATGCAAACTGAAACCGTACCTGTGATAACCACGTCAGATGACTCAGCCTCAGGCCTAGATGGAAAAGCATTGCATCGGGGCTGGGCCCCACCACTCTGAACTACCTCTCTAGGACTGGCCCTATCTGACTGGATTCTACCTCTAGCGGCCTGAACTCCACCTCTAATGCCCCGAACTCCACCTCTAGTTGTCTGACCCCTACCTTTTACTGGCTGAGCAGGCGGTGAAGCACCTGGTATCGGAACCATGGCACGAGAACCCTAATGTTGAGAACTGCTCGATGCTCGAGGGAAAAACCTAGCAATATGCGTCGGATCACCACAAGTATAACAAGACCTCTACTGCTGTGACTGCTAACCCTAAAACTGACCCTGTCAGCCTGAGTAACTACCCTAAAAACTCTGGAGCGGAGGTTCACTAATAGGAGCTAGTGGTGCACTGTAGGCTAGCTGATCGGAATAATGCATATGAGGGACACGGCCACCTGAAGCACCATGAAAAGCCGAGAGTGCTGATGAAATGGTTTGAGAGGATGGACTCTACCAAAAGTACCCCTGCCTCCAGACGAGGCACCACTAAATCTACCAGAATGACGAGGTCTCTTGTCAAATTCCTGACCACTTCCCCGAGCTAGTACCATCTCGACTCGCCTGACAACATTGGCAGCCGTCTAAAAAGAAATCTCACTCTCAGTCTCTTTAGCCATCTGCAATCTGATAGGCTGAGCAAGTCCATCAATAAACCTCCTAATCCTCTCTCTCTCTCTCTCTCTCTCTCTTGGTAGGAAGCAAAAGAATAGCATGATAGACCAAATTCACAAATCGGGTCTTGTAGTGAGTGATAGACATAGAGCCCTGCTGAAGACGCTCAAACAACCTCCGATAGTCCTCTCTTAATGTGTAAGGAAGGAATTTCTTGAGAAATAACTAAGAGAACTGGTCCCAAGTGTGAGTAGGCAACCCAGCTGGTCTGGTCAACATATAATCCCTCTACCATTTCTTGGCGGAACTTGACACCTGGAATGCAACGAAATCAACCCCATGGGTCTGCACTATGCCGATGTTCCATAACACCACATGACAACTGTCTAGATAGTCTTGGAGATCCTCTAAAGATGCACCGTTGAAGTGAATTGAGAAAAGCTTGGTAAACCTATCCAATCACCATAAAGATTCAGAAGACATAGTTGATCCATCACCGGTCTATGCCGCAACACCCGGCTAAACTACCCCAACGGGCGGGGTTGCTGGAGTCTGAAACTAGGGAGCCATCTGCTCCGGAGTGTAAGTAGCGAGAGTCTGTGCTCTTCCCCCAGCTTCAGAGACGGCTGGTGCTACAGGAAATGTGCCGGCCTGTGCTACACTCTTAATGAGGCCCACTAAACGGACCAAAGAATCCGGAAGTATTGAGGTGGCGATAAACCCTCTGGGACCTAAGCTGGTCCTACTGGAACGGTTTGGGCTGGAGCTTCCCCATCAAATTCTACTTGAGGCTTCGCCGTTGGTGCTGCTGCTCGAACTCTGCGCTGAGCCCTGCCCCTGTCTCTGCCTCTGGAATGACCTCGGCCTTGACCACTGCCCCTCGTAGGAGCTGCCACTAGGGGCGCTTGCTGCTACTCAGCTGAAGATGTGGTACGTGTTCTCGCCTTCTGTGAGAGAACAAGAGTAGGAGAGTTCGATTAGTAATGAGAGAACTAAGTCGCATGACAGAGAAGAGTAGAAGTGATATTTTTTCCTAAATGTTATATCCTTTGGAAGATAAGTAATAACGTCTCCGTACCGATCCTCCAGACTCTACTAAGCCTGCTCCTGAATTGTGAGACCTAGGCAACCCAACGCTCTGATACCAACTTGTCATGACCCAGAATTTCCACCCTTGGGACCGTGATGGAACCTAACCTTTCACTTGTAAGGCAAGCTAACGTTAGAGATTCATCAAGCCAATTATTAGACATTTCAATCATTAACAGTAATTAAACTATAACGAGTTAAAATGAAAGTGGAAATTTGTAACAGCCTCAATATATATATATATATATATATATATATATATATATATATATATATATATATATATATATATATATACCCATATATGGAGTTACAATTCACAAACTTCTAAGATTTCACTACAAGTAATTATCTGAAAGAAATACAACTGTTTTCGAAATGAAAGAAATAGCAAAATGAAATGTCTAGAAGGGGACTCCAGGGTCTACGAACGCCGACAGATCTACCTTGGATCTCCTGTATGATGAATCTAGAAGCTAACCTCACAATCAACTCGGGCCAGTACTAAAATCTGCGCATAAGTGCAGTGTAGTATCAGTACAACTAACCTTATGTGCTGGTAAGTATCAAGCCTAACCTCGACAAAGTAGTGACGAAGCTAGGACAAGACACCTACAAATAGAACATGTGCAATTTAACAATATATGTGCTACTAACATCAATGAAAGAACGAGAAAAGTGATATCAGGGAGGGGACATGCTGAGGGGATCACAACATAAGGAATCATAACAGTAATAAGAACTACATCAACCGATGTACCTTGAATAGAAAGGAACAAGTAAACACAGTAAAGGAAAATACACTGCATCATCCTTCGTGCTTTTACTCTCAACCCCACTATATGAATCAATATAAATGACAAGGCATCACCTTCATGCACTAACACTTACAATATGGCACGACACCACCCTTCGTGCATTTACACTCACAAATCATGACACGACATCACCCTTCGTGCATTAACACTCATAATAGCATGGCACAACATCACCTATCGTTCATTAACACTCTTCCTCACAAAATAATAAGCATCAACAAAAAGGGAGATAGAAATATCAAGAACAAGTCTTACGTGAACATTCGGTTCCACAATACCAACCTTAACTTTGGGCCAATACTCAATCAATACCAAAATTCGTACACATGATAAGATTGATCAACACAACAATTACCTTGTTTAAGCATAATTAGTATGATCAAGGAAAGCAACAAATACAAGAATAAGACTCACTCGCATGCTATCACTCGACAACAACGCATAGGCACTCATCACCTCACCTATACGTTGTACCCAACATTTAAACATGTAGCAAATAGGAAAATAAGACCTAATCCCTCAAGCGTAGGTTAACCACGATACATACCTCGCTCCAACGGCCAACTCAAAGCTCAACCACGGCATTTCCTCTCAAACGAGCCTCCGAACCAGTAGAATCTAGCAAATCACCAACCAAACGATTCAAATAAAGCCTTAGGAACAACCCATGATTGCAAAGAATTTAATTTAGGCAATTTTGAAAAGGTCAACAAAAATCAACACCCGTGCCCGCTTGGTCCAAACCCGAAATTCGGACCAAAACCTGATTACCCATTTACCCCCAAGGCCGAATATGTAATTGGATTTGAAATCTGACATCAATTTGAGGTCTAAATCCCCAATTTTCTAAATCCCGTCTAAGTCATTTTTACACAGTTGCAGATGTCGCAAATGCAACCTAGGCTTCGCAAATGCGAATCCCGCAAATGCGAAAGGACCATCGCAAATGTGAAGTCCTTCACACCTCTGCTGCCTTCACAAATGCGAAGATTTCTTTGCAAATACGAATATGGACCTTCAAAACTACGACTATAGGATCATATTTGCGATCACTGCACTTCCCAGCTTTACTTCGCAAATTCGAAGAATGCTTCATAATTGCGAAGACTGCATGGCCCAGCTACTTCTCGCAAATGCAAGAAATAGCTCATAAATGCGGAACCTGCAGAGGTCGCAAATGCGATACCTGATCTCGCATTTGCGAGATGAGAGGCCTACACCAGCAACTTGAACCCCATCCCTATTTTCACTCTATAGCCTATCCGAAACTCACCTGAGCCCTCGAGGCTCCAAATCAAAAGTGCACACAAGTCTAAAACATCATACGAACTTGCTCGCATGATCAACTCACGAAAATAACACCTAGAACTGCGAATTTAGCACAAAATCAAATGGAATTTCCAATAGAATTTTGAAACTTCTAACTTCTCAACTGGACGTCTGAATCACGTCAAACCAACTCCGTTCCTCACCAAGTTTCACGGACAAGTCATAAATATGGTATTAGACCGATATCAGGTTCCAGAACTAAAATACAGTCCCGATATCCAAAAAGGCAAACCTTAATCAAACATTTCTATTTCATTAAGCCTTTAACTTTTAAATTTCGACAAAGTTTAATATCTCGGGCTAGGGACTTTCGATTTCCATTCCGGACATACGCCCAAGTCCCAAATCACAATACGGACCCACCAAAACCGTCAAAATACAAGTCCGAATCCGTTTACCAAAAATATTGATCGAAGTCAACTCAAATGAAATTTTAGGCAAAAAATCTTATTTTATCAACTTTTAACATAAAAGCTTTCCGGAAACATGTTCGGAATGCACACGCAAATCGATGATGATAAAAATGAGATTTTTAAGGCTTAAAAGCACAGAATTGAGTTCTAAAACATAAGATGACCTTTCGGGTCATCACATTCTCCACCTCTAAAACAACAATTCGTCCTCAAACGGACATAGAAAAGTACCTGAGCTGGTGAAAAGGTGGGGATATCTACTCTGCATATCCAACTCGGACTCCTAAGTAGTTCCCTCGACGGGCTGACCTCTCCACTACACTCGAACTGAAGGATAACTCTTTGATCTCAACTGACGAACCTGCCAGGCTAGAGTAGTCAATGGCTCCTCCTCGTAGGTAAAATCCTTGTCCAACTGGACAGTGCTGAAATCTAACACGTGGGATGGATCGCCGTGATACTTCCGAAGCAAGGACACATGGAATACTGGATGGATCGCTGATAAACCAGGTGGCAATGCAAGTCTGTAAGCTACCTTTCTCACACGCTCAAGAATCTCAAAAGGTCCGATGTATCTAGGGCTCAACTTGACCTTCTTTCCAAACCTCATTACACCCTTCATAGGTGACACAAGGAGCAACACTCTCTCCCCGACCATGAATGCAACATCACGGACCTTGCAGTCGGCATAACTCTTCTGGCTGGACTAAGCTGTGCAAAGTCTATCTTGAATGATCTTAACCTTATCCAAGGCATCCTGTACCAAATCTGTACCCAATAGCTCAGCCTCCCACGCCTAGAACCATCCAACTAGCGATCGACACCATCTACCATATAATGCCTCATAAGGAGCCATCTGGATGCTTGATTGATAGATGTTGTTGTAGGCAAACTCCATTAGTGGCAAGAACTGGTCCTACGAACCTCCGAAGTTTATAACACAAGCACGAAGTATATCTTCCAATATCTGAATAGTGCACTCGGACTGTCCATCCATTTGACGATGAATTGTTCTACTCAGCTCAACCTGCGTGCCCAACTCATGCTGTATTGCCCTCCAAAAATGCGAGGTAAATGGCATACCTAGATTAAAAATGATAGACATGGGCACACCGTGAAGACGAATAATCTCGCGAATATAAATCTCTATCAACTGCTCTGAAGAATAGGTAACCGCCAAAAAATTATGTTGATTTGGTCAGTCTATCCACAATGACCTAAACTGCATCGGATTTCCTTTGAATCCGTGGGAGTCCAACAACGAAATCCATAGTGATACACTCCCACTTCCACTCAGGAATCTCTATCTTTTGAAGCAAACCACCAGGTCTCTAATGCTCGTACTTTACTTGTTGACAATTTAGACACCGAGCCACATATGCCACTATGTCTTTATTCATTCTCCTCCACAAATAATGCTGCTGCAAAACCTGATACATCTTGGCGGCGCCTAGATAGATAGAATACCGGGAACTGTGGGCCTCCTCTAGAATTTACTCACGAAGTCCATCCACATTAGGCACACAAACACGAACTTGCATCCTCAAAACTCCATCATCTTCAAACGTAACCTGCTTGGCATCACCATGCCGCACTGTGTCCTTAAGGACAAGCAAATGAGGGTCATCATATTGCCACTCCCTGATGCGCTCAAATAATGAAGATCGAGCGACTGTATAAGCTAGAACACGACTGGGCTGTGAAATATCTAACCTCACGAACTGATTGACCAAGGCCTGAACATCTTATGCAAGCGGTCTCTCACCGACTGGAATGTATGCCAAGGCTGCCCATATTCACTGATTTTCTACTCAAAGCATCGGCCACCACGTTGGCCTTCCCGGGATGATACAAGATGGTGATATCATAGTCTTTCAATAGCTCCAACCACTTCCTATGCCTCAAATTGAGTTCATTTTGTTTGAACAAGTACTGAAAACTCCGATGATCCATGAATACCTCACACGACACGCCATAAAGATAGTGCCTCCAAATCTTCAGTGCATAAACAATGGCTGCCAGCTCTAAGTCATGGATAAGATAATTCTTCTCATGAACCTTCAGCTGCCGTGACACATATCCAATCACCCTGCCATCTTGCATCAATACCGTACCAAGTCCAATACGAGATGCGTCATAATATACTGTATAATGCCCTGAACCTATGGGCAACACTAACACTGGCGCCATAGTTAAAGCATTCTTGATCTACTAAAAGCTCGCCTCACACTCGTCTGACCATTTGAACGGGGCACCTTTCTGGGTTAACCTGGTCAACGAGGCTGCTATGGATGAGTACCCCTCCACAAACCGATAGTAATAACCCGCCAATCCCAAGAAAATCCAAATCTCTATAGTTGATGTAGGTCTAGTCCAGTTCTTGACTACCTCGATCTTCTTAGGTTCCACCTGAATACCCTCATCTGACACAACGTGATCCAAAAAGCGACTGAGCTCGACCAAAATTCGCATTTTGAAAACTTAGTATATAACTGGCTGTCTTTCAGAGTTTGAAGAACGATCCAAAGGTGCAGCTCATATTCCTCCTAACTGCAGGGGTAGATCAAGATATCATCAATAAACACAATCAGAAAGGAGTCCAAATAGGACTTGAACACCCGGTTCATCAAATCCATAAATGCTGTTGGCGCATTTGTCAGCCCAAATGACATCACTACAAACTCATAATGCCCATGCCGAGTCTGAAAAATTTCTTAGGGACATCGGATGTCTAAATCCTCAACTGATGGTAGCACAACCTCAAATCAATCTTTGAAAACACCATGGCACCCTAAAGCTGATTAAATAAGCCATCAATCCTCGGTCATGGATACTTGTTCTTGATGGTGACTTTGTTCAACTAACGATAATGTATGCATATCCTCATTGATCCATCTTTATTCTTCACAAACAACATGGGCGCACCCTATGGCGAGACACTAGGTCTAATAAAGCCCTTATCAAGCAGATCTTGCAACTGCTCCATCAATTCCTTCAACTCTGGCAGGGCCATACAGTATAGCGGAATGGAAATGGGTTGAGTGCCTAGGGCCAAATCGATATAGAAGTTGATATATTTATCGGGGGGAATCCCCAACAGGTCTGCAGGAAACACATCTGGAAACTCACGAACAACTGGTACTGAATCCATGGAAGGAACCTCCACACTATAATCGTGAACATAAGCCAAATAAGTTAGACACCCCTTCTCGACCATATGCCGAGCCTTCACATAAGAGATAGCCCTGCTGGTAGGATGGCCTAGAGTCCCTCTCCACTCCAATGAAGGCAACCCCAACAAGTCTAAGGTCACCGCCTTAGTATGATAGTCCAATATAGCATGATAATGTGACAGTCAATCCATACCCAAAATGACATCAAAATTGACCATATCGAGAAGTAGGAGATATACACGAGTCTCAAGACTCCCAATAGTAACCACACATGAATGATAAACACGATTTACAATGATAGAATCTCCCACAGGGATGGACACATACACAACGACACTCAAATAATCATGAGGCACAACCAAATAAGAAGCAAAATACGTTGACACATAGGAATAAGTAGAACCAGGATTAAATTGTATTGAGGCATCTTTACTGCAAACTAAAACCGTACCTGTGGTAATCATGTCAGAGGACTCAGCATCAGGTTTGGTTGGAAAAGCATAGCATTAGGTCTAGGCCCACCACTCTGAACTACCTCTCGAGCACGGGCCCTGTCTGGCTGGACTCCACCTCTAGCGGCTTGAACTCCACCTCTAATGCCCCGACCTCCACCTCTAGCTATTTGATCCCTACCTCTAGTTGGCTAAGCGGGTGGTGAAGCACCTGGTGTCGGAACCATGGAACGAGAACCATGATGCTGAGAACTGCTCGATGCTCTTAGGCAAAACCTAGCAATGTACGTCGGATCACCACAAGTATAACAAGACCTCTGCTGCTATGACTGCTGACCCTGAAATTGACCCTGTCGGCCTGAGTAAACGCCCTGAAAACTCTAGAGCGGAGGTGCACTAATAGGAGTTGGTGGTGCACTATAGGCTAGTTGATCGAAATAATGCATATGACGACCACAACTACCTGAAGCACCGTAAGAAGCCTAGAGTGCTGAATGAAATGGTTTGGGAAGATGGCCTCTACCAAAAGTACCCCTGCCTCTAGATGAGGCACCACTAAATCCACCAGAATGATGAGGTCTCTTGTCAAATCCCTGACCACTTCCCCGAGATAGTACCATCTCGACTCTCCTGGAAATATTGGCATCCGTATGAAAAGAAATCTCACTCCCAGTCCCCTTAGCCATCTACAATCTGATAGGCTGAGCAAGTCCCTCAATAAACCTCCTAACCCTCTCTCTCTTGGTAGGAAGCAGAAGAATAGCATGACAGGCCAAATCCACAAATCGAAACTCGTACTGAGTGATAGACATAGAGCCCTGCTGAAGATTCTCGAACTGCCTCCGATAGTCCTCTCTTAATGTGACAGGAAGGAACTTCTTAAGAAATAACTAAGAGAACTGGTTCCAAGTGAGAGCAGGCGACCCAGCTGGTGTGGTCAACATATAATCCCTCTACCATTTCTTTGTGGAACCTGACAACTGGAATGCAACAAAATCAACCCCATGGGTCTATACTATGCCCATGTTCCGTAACATCTCATGACAACTATCCAAATAGTCTGGGGGATCACCAGTCTATGCCACAACATCAGGCTGAACTACCCCAATGGGCGAGGCTGCTGGAGTCTGAAACTAGGGAGACATCTGCTTCAGAGTGTATGTAGCGGGAGTCTAAGCTCTTCCCCATGCCTGAGAGATGGCTGGTGCTACAGGAAATGTGCCGGCCTGTTCCACACTCTCCATGAGGCCCACTAAATGGACCGAAGCATCTTGAAGTACCGAGGTGGCGATGAACCCCTCTGGGACCTGAGCTGGTCCTACTGGAATAGTCTGGGCTGGAGCCTCTCCATCAAATCTACTTGAGGCTCCACCGCTGGTGTTGCTGCTCGAGTTCTAGGCTGAGCCCTGCCTCGGCCTTTGGAACGACCTTGGCTTGACCTTTGCCCTCATAGGAGCTGCCATTGGGGGCTCTAGCTGCTGCTCAACTGAAGATATGGTACGTGTTCTCGCCATCTATGAGAGAACAAGAATAGGAGAGTTCGATTAGCAATGAGAGAACAAAATCGCACGATAGAGAAGAATAGAAGTGATATTTGTTCCTAAACTTCATATCATCTGGAAGTTAAGTACAAACGTATCCGTACCGATCCTCAAGACTCTACTAAGCCTGCTTGTGAATTGTGAGACCTAGGCAACCTAGCGCTCTGATACCAACTTGTCATGACCCAGAATTTCCACCCTTGGGACCGTGATGACGCCTAACATTTCACTTGGAAAGATAACATTTGATATTCATTGAGCCAATTCTTATACATTTCAATAATTAATAGTAATTAAACTATAACGAGTTAAAATAAAAGCGAAAATTCATAACATCCTCAATATATATATTCTACAACCCAGATCTGGAGTCATAATTCAAGAACTTCTAAGATTTTACTACAAGTAATTGTCTGAAAGAAATACAACTATTTTCGAAATGAAAGAAACAGTAAAAGGAAATGTCTAGAAGGGGATTCCAGAGTCTACGAATGCCGGCAGATCTTACCTTGGATATCCTGTAGGATGAATCCAGTAGCTAACCTCACAATCAGCTAGGGCCAGTACCAAAATCTACATAGAAGTGCAGTCTAGTATCAGTACAACCGACCCTATGTACTGGTAAGTGTTGAGCCTAACCTAGGTGAAATAGTGATGAGGCTAGGACAAGTCACACACAAATAGAAACTGTGCAATTTAATAGTATATGTACTACTAACAACAATGAAAGAACGAGACAAGTAACATTAAGGAGGGGACATGATGAGGGGATCACAAGAAAAGGAATCACGACAGAGATTAATCAATGGATCTTGAACAGATAGGAACAAGTAAATACAGTAAAGGAAAATGCACAGCATTACCCTTCGTGCTTTTACTCTCAACATCACCAAATGAATCAATAGAATGGCATGACATCACTGTGTACGGTGAAATCAGGGGGACCTTTTTCTCATTAGCAAAGTGCTTTAGGAGATCGTCTCGGAGACTCAAGACCTCGAGCCGAATACTTCCCTCAAGATTTGTCGACACCTGGCCTGGGAATAATGTTGTCCAAGATCCCGATGAGCATGTGAGGCTTCTGAAGAATGCATCTAGAGTCGATTAAGTCTACCTGGGTAGCCTAATGTTGGTCTACGTATACGTCATGAAGCTAGTTAGTTGTCCCATCCCACTTCCTTTATCACTCAACGTATCTTGTACTAAGTTTGGACCCCCCCCCTATAAAAGGGGAATCATTAACACTCTGTAAGGGGCACTTCAACTATTCTTCAGAAGATCAATAAAATTTCTCTCTTTTCTCTCTAACTCACTCGCCCGAGGCTACTCTTTCCATTTATTGCTTTCATACTTGTTCTTCATTTATTGCTTGATATTGGCCATAAAGAGCCATCTTTAATTATATCTTAACTGTTATCCCCTTCCCAGTTACCCCCGATAGCTCGAGCTTGAGCCGGGTATCGACCTCGAGGCCTTTTATCGATCAGTCCAAAGCCCGGGCAACAAGCCCATCAGTTTGTTTATTGCCCCGTTTTAACTTGTATTTCGTCATTAAACCTCATACGCTTAGCATCAACTGCTCTAGCAACTAGCATAAAAATATATCACATATTTTTAGAGTCCCATTTATAAATTCAATTGTTATTACCATTTTTACGGTAAATAGTTTGGCGCCCACCCTGGGGCTAAAAATAATACTGATTATTTTCTTGTTGGTTTCATTACAAAAATGCAAGTTATCTTTCACACTTTTTCTTGTCAAAGATCTTTTGATTTCAGGACAAAATGTATGGCTCAGTAAATAGAATCGAGAACGACAACCTCGAAAACCATAGGAAAAATGGTGTGGCTGTTCCTGTGATCGGTGCACCGCCACAGAATCCCAATAATGTGCCTGGACCGATTTTAGCAGACGCGGATTCACAGGACACACAGTAGGTCAACAAAACCTCATACACCGACAGGAGCATACGGCATGACGACCAACAGGAAGTCCAAAAAACCCCAGCCCGGGAAGAAAAGGAAGTTAGTCTTCATGTTATTTTTGAAATGTTGCAGGCACAATAGTTGGCTATCACTCAGTTACAAAGCCATCCGAAGACTCCCAGCGCAGCTGCGCCGGAAACAGCTCCCCCAGCCGAATAGGTACCCAAGAGATTGATCAATAACGGGTCGATAGCCGACCCGACCATAGTAATAATGCTTGAGGATCTCACCAAATCGATTCGGGCGAGAAAATGATAACAGCTAATGACAGGACGGTCAAGACCTACAACTCTAGGGTCGACCAGATCCCGGGTGCGCCCCCGGTCCTCAAGGGCATGAATTCGAAGAAGTTCATACAAAGGCCGTTCCCTGAGTAAGCGGCGCCGAAACCCATTCCAAAGAAGTTTAGAATGCTGGAACTCCCTAAGTACAATGGGACCACTGACCCTAATGAGCACGTTACAGCTTACACCTGTGCGGTAAAGGGCAACGATATAAAGAATGACGAGATCGAGTCCGTATTGTTGAAAAATTCGGGGAAACACTCTCAAGGGCGCCATGATGTGGTATCACAACTTGGATCCTAAATCCATAGATTCATTCGGAATGATAGCATACTCCTTCGTAAGGCACATACCGGTGCCATCAAAGTAGCGATGAGGAAGTCTGACGTTTCCAAAATCAAGCAAAGGGAGAAAGAGATGCTACAGGAGTTCGTGTCTCGCTTTCAGATGGAGCGGATGGAGCTACCGCCAGTCTCCGATGACTGGGCAGTGCAGGCCTTTACTCAAGGTCTGAACAAACGAAGCTCGGTGGCTTCGAAACAGATAAAACAAAACCTTATCGAGTACCAAGCTGTGACCTGGTCAGACGTCCACAACCGGTACCAATCAAAGATTAGGGCCGAGGATGACCAGATGGGACCCTCTTCGGGCTCAGTGTACCCAATCAGGCTCATGGCAAAGGAACTAAAATTAAACAAAGAAAGGTATCAGCCATACCTCGAAGATAGGAGGAACACCCCGAGGCGCAACCTACCTCGCAATAATCGTAGAGTGGATCGAGGACAGGATCCTCGAGGGCTCATCAACAGAGCCAGGTTCGATCGGAACATAGTGAAAACGGGTGCGCCCCATTTGTCAGAATACAACTTCAATGTCGATGCGTCAGATATCGTGTTCGCTATCAGTAAAATCAAAGACGCCAAGTGGCCCAAACCTATACAATTGGATCCTTCGCAAAGGATTACAACTTGGTATGTGAATTTCACAACACGCACGGCCACATGACCAAGGATTTTCATCAGCTATGAGAAGAGGTAGCTCGACTTCTTAACAAGGGACATCTCTGGGAATTCCCTAGCGATCGAGCTAAATATCAGTTCCGGGAAAGGGAGGCAACCAAGAAGAACGAGGCAAACGAGCCGAAACATGTCATCCACATGATCATGGGGGGCGCCGATACCCCACAGGAACCCATAATGAGATGAACGAAAATATCCATCACCAGAGAAAAGCAAACTCGGGGATATATTCCCGAGGACGCCCTCACATTCAAAGAAGAGGACACCGAGACCTTGTATCAACCCTACAATGATGCACTGGTAATCTTCTTCCTTGTAAATTCTTTTTAAATAAAATATATACTCGTGGATCCAGGTAACTCGGTTAATATTGTCAGGTCGAGGGTGATAGAGCAGCTCGGATTGCTCAACAAAATCGTGCCCGCCACTCTAGTCCTCAACGAATTCAACATGGCAAGCGAAACAATGAAAGGAGAAATCATCCTTCCGGTCACCGTGGTCGGCACGACCCAAAATGCCAAATTCCATGTCATCGAAGGATACATGAGGTATAACGCCTTATTCGGGCGGTTGTGGATACACTGCATGAGAGCAGTACCGTCCACCCTTCACCAGATGATAAAATTTCCAACAAAAGACGAAATTAAACCCGTCTACGGGGAACAGCAAGCGGCAAGGGAAATGTTCGCAATACACGATGTGGTACCAACCTTCGTACCTCCGCCCCCGAGTAAACCAAAGGGCGAATCGAACCTCTTCTCCGATCGAACTTGACATAACTAAGTAAAGAACCATACCGCATCTTCACCTTGAGCAATTGAAACAAATCAGCCCTCATGATTGTAGCAAATCAATCCCAAGGCGTCGCCTGTATGTCTCACTTCAAGGTACGACCATCTCCCTTTTTGTTTTGAATTTAGGGCTAACCCTTATGCAGGCACTCAATCGGAGTGGTCAGAACACTAACCCTGCTCGAAGACCTTAAGGTTCTAAAACACACCCGTTGTACTTTTTTCCTTCGACCGAGTTTTTGTCCCAAAAGATGGGTTTTACCCGCAAGGTTTTTATCGAGGCAACATCTGCAAGCTGCCTAAGGGAAACTCAACAAATGCTCAAAACGTCTCTTGTAATCAACCCCGAACGCTGAAAGGTACCCCCTTGAAGACGCCATCCGCTCGGAAGGGTCGTGGAACGATATACTAAGTTCCAATAGGAAACAATGTACCACGCCAAACGGTCAAAAGAGCCGTGCCCGCGCAGGCTGAGCTCACGGCAACGAAATAACATGTATTTACATTAAGCAATCAAAGAATTTCTTTCTCCAAAGGCATCTCGTGCTCCAAAGAAAATTCAGCATACCCACGGCAAGGATCCCTCCATCCAGTACGTCCCAAAATACTGAGAGAATTAGCGTCAACAATTTGATACCCAAATGGCCTCAGGGTCAGAACTCCGTGCTCGTAAGGCATCAACGAGGCAATTTCGAGCTCACGAGTAATGACTTTCGATTCTAAGAAAACTCGATGACTCGGAGACTATTGTCAATCACCATTCACTAAAAAATCCAAGGCCGTAAGACCCGAACGGGCAAACTAGGTCTAGCCAGATCTATTTTACCTAACAACAGAAAATTGTAAGACCTCAACAGGCATGAAAAACCTATAAGACCTCAACAGGCATGAAAAACTGTAAGACCTCAACATGCATGAAAAAACTGTAAGACCTCAACAGGCATCAAAAAACTGTAAGACCTCAACAGGCATGAAAATTTTGTAAGACCTTACTACAGGCATAAAATTTAATCCCTGAAGTTTGGGATATGTGTCGCATTTGTAAGACTCCCGAAAGGGAATACCCTCGATGTAGACGCCTAAACTATCACTCGGGAACAAAAACAGCTCCGACCAAACACATATGACTACAGTCAAAACGGCTGCACCAGCCAAATTAACGCGACTCGGGGACGTCAGACCGTCGCTAAAAAAATCGCAGTCCATTACTTCGAATCTACTTCAAAAAGAACCAGTTAAAACAGGCTACCCTCAACAGGCAAATGAGATTCGACCATGTTAGCTCCAAATCACAAGGCTTCGAGCTACTCAGCCTACGAGCTAAACCTTCCGAGGCGCTCAAACATCGCCGCTAACAACTTGAAATCGAGGTTCTTCCCGAACCGATGACAGGTCAGGAAAAATCATTTCAAAAAGACATTATCAAGAGGAAAACAAAGCCTACATATGCCCACGAGCGAAAGCGTAAGAGCCATTGTCACCAGCCAAACGAGCGTCAGGGCCACACACTAAAAGGTCGCAATGACCAAAAGCGTAAAAGCCACTGTCGCCAGCTTAAAAATTGAAAACTTGAGGATTAAAATGAGCTCGAGTCGTAACCCGATTCGGAGACCGGATCCAAAATAGTTAACTATACATGCCTAAGGGCACAGTGTAAGAGCCACCGTCGCCAGCTTCACGACCCTCAAGGCCATATACCTAAAAGGTCGCTTCGACCCAAGGAGTAAGAGTCATTATCATCCGCCCATGCAGGCACAAAAAATAACTTGAGGGTCAATTAAGATCGAGTCGCAACCCAACTCAGAGACTAAACCCAAAATGGTTAAAATACAAATGCCCAAGGGCAAGGCATAAGAGCCATTGTCATCCGCCCATGCAGGCACAAAAGATTGAAGGTCAAGTAGGCTCGAGTCAAAACCTAACTCGGAGACTAAACCCAAAACAGTTGAGCAAAACATAAGAGTTCTAACGCCAGCTTGCGTTAGAAGCCGCATTAACCGAGCATGAAAGAGCCTCCGGGCATGCCTGATGAGCTCCAAAAACGTATTACGAATCTAAGGATTCTCGCCAAACTCTGAAACCAGCCCGCCTGGTCAAAAGCAGAGCAGAAAGGGATACATAAGAGATAAAGCTTCAGGTTTTCTCTTATTTTCATACGCAAAAGGTACGTTCTCCATCTACAAACGCGCACTGCAAATATCACGTATAAAATGGCAAAATCTACGCTCCCCTTCATAAGGCTACGGCCTGCCAGCCCCATCTTCACTCTCCACAGCATCGGCAAGAAGTGACCGAGCATCACGCTTATCCGCCCTAGCTCTAGCCAGCTCTCCTAGGGGAACAAAACCCCCGGCGCCGATCTCTTCAAGTACTTATCTTCAGGATCTGCAATGAACATATTTCTCGACCCTCTTTTCACGATCGAGGTCCCTCTTCAACTCGACTTGGGCATCAGTAGCGTTCTTCAAATGAATCGCCATCTCCTGATCAGCCTTAGTCCGGCTTAATGCTGCTTCAGCCCGAGCATCAACGATCTCAGCCCTGACTTTCAAATGTTCGGACTCGACCTTCATGATCATATCCGCTTGAACTGAAGCATTATCACGAGCCAAGCGGAGTTGGACTTCGAAGATAGGAACTTTAGCCAAGGCACCCTTCTTTTCTGATGCTTGGGCCTGAATCTGAGCTCCTAGCTCGCCACAATCGTTCCTAACTCGGTCAGCTTCACCCCTGAGGTGCTCCAGAGCCTCTACCTTTTTCAGCAACTGAGATAGGTAAGAAGTTAACCTAAAAGGTTAAAAGGTGAAACACATACCATGAAAAGTTACCTGTTCCATCGAATAGCTCTCGTAACTCGAGCTCCAGTATGCCTCATATTGCCAGTGCATCAACTCAACTTCCTTATCCTCGCAGAGGATCCTGAGGGACCTACCCTCGACCAGAACTTTCCGAAGCCTAGCCCCATGATGGAGCAACTCAGGCCTAAGCCTGTCAAAGGCCTACAGAAGAAAAACTCAATAAGGAAGGGAAGACACGAGATGCGAAAGGCCTATGCCAAAACTCACCACGAAGTGATGCCGGCGGACTTCTTCGAAGGCCGAGCACACTTTTGTTGGTCCAGTCCCCTTGATCCTAAAAGAACTAACCCCAGTCGAAGCATGATCACTCGGGGGAACTACCGCTTCGAAATCGGAGACTTCAGGAACAACAGGCTCAGACGATGTTTTCTCCTCGAAAATGCGAACCCGTTTAGACCTACTAAAAGCTCCTTCGCACTACGAGTGCATATCCCGTTTATCACCATCGTCCCTTGGCTCGAAAGTCAGGAACTACTCCCCCTCTCCGGAGGACCACAACCTCGCCACTGGGGACCTTCTGATACATACGACGGCAAGGTCAATACATAAAAAGAGAAAAATGTCATCTCAAATATACGAAGGCTAAGGTAAAAGCAGCGTACGCGCATACTTTGGTATTTCGCTTCCCATCTGCCCCGGGACACAGCTCGCCACCTACGCTCGTCGCAAGTCGAATGGATCTCCATCCTCCAGACCCAGTCGTGCAAATCGAGAACTTCGCCTGGCGCCCATGAAGTTGTAGCAGGAAAGGAGAAAGACACAACTACTAAATCCGCTCTCGCCATAGGCAGAACTGGTAAAGCACGGGGAGAGCCACATAAGAGTATAGCTCTATTCTCCAATAAATAATGCGGGTTCCTAAGGTATAATACCAGCAGTCAGCACCCGGGTGAAGCGAATCGTCCATGCCTGGTCTCTATTATCCTCGACAACAACAACAAAGGGCTTAATCAACCAGCACCATGAAGTCAGCAGACCTCGATGATCCCGAGGACCGGGGGGGAGTTCTCCCCTCCCTATCAGATTAACCCCAACATAGCCATCGTAGCAATTGCAAAGTTGAAGAGCTAAGAGGCAAAAAGATGGACAGACGTGTCAATACCGGAAACATGGCCCAGAAAGAAAATGGCAACTGCATAGGACGGGGAAACCCCTGAGAAGGCGGCAACAACCTCATATTATATGTGGGAAATGCGGCGACGATTCGCCTACTTCAAAACCAATCGGGAATGGCAACCGATAGCCTTCTCTCCGGCCTCGAGGCGGTACCCGACGTCGAGGACCTCCACCAAAGTAAGGCTGCACTCCGGAGAGCCGCCAACGCCTTCGCCAACACAAGGGTGGCACATGACTTCGAGGATCTCCATCAAAAGGAACCAGGCTATGAAGAGATGAGCATTTTTTCTTTGAACATCGCCCGTACAGACCTGGCTCCGAGTGACGTCCAAGGTCGGACAAACCCCCTTTTCAGAATCTATCTACAGCACCGTAAGACTACTCAGACTAAAACATGCTTCAAGATAGTCCTAGAGCGAGCAAGACTTCGCTCGAAGACTGCTTTCAAGAAATCACAAAGCAGCCTCCGCCCACGGGTCCCCGAGAAAATTTCTTCTCAAAGGTTATTACGGAACACAACTGGTGAGTCACGACCCCGAAGCCCAAGACATTATTCTCATTTTCGCACAAAGTCAGGGTCCCGGTGGCCCGAGTTTATCGGCCTTATTCGGGTTAGATCCAAGGAACCACAAAAGACCCCGTGCGAAGCAGTTTCCATCAACCGAAGGCTGGAAGAAATATTCGCATCCGGGATCAGTATTAGCAACAACACACAGGATCATGCATTCGGCGCCTCCGCGAACATAAAAGAAATACGGCAAGTATCAAAGGCAGGAGTCAAGAAAATATCTTTGTATTCATAATGTTTTCTTACAATGGCCCTCGGGGAGTCCTCACATATGATTACAAAAGCCCGCAAGGGGATCCTTACACAGAAACAAAGAAGCAGAAGGGTGTGCATACAACAAAGTCTAAGAATCTAGCCTATTCCCAAAGGTGCGTCCTCAATAGCGACATCTTCGGCATCATCTCCTCAGTCGCGCGACCTCAAAGACAAAATCTTCTAAGCCCAATCCCCCCGGGAATCTCATCTCGACCCTCCCGGAATGGCATCTTCAAAAGGGAGGACATAGAAGAGGAAACCGATGGAGAAGAGCAAAGTGACGAAGGAGAAGCCGAAAGGAGACAAGAAGTGGGTGGGTGAAAAATCTGGCTAGTATGAACTACGCCAGTACTGCTATTATAAAGCCACTTCTTGAGACGTTGCCCTGGCCTGGGAGGCGATAGCCAGAAGAAAGTGCCGCCATACCCCAAGGAATCCAAATGGGGTGTAATACGCCAAGCCGAGGAAGGAGGGTGAGCAGCGGTGTATAATCCGAGCCCCCTCTTGAGCAGTAGTATATAATCCAAATACTTCTTCGGGTCGGAGGAAATCGGTCCTCTGCTTCATCGCCCCGGGCTCACGGAGATAGCACCAACACCAACAATAACAACAATAACAATAATAACAACAATAACAAAAACATCGAGGCAGCACAACTCCATCCAACCAGAGAAGGTCCGGGTGACAGGCTGTAGCACGCATGATGTCGTCGTAAAATCTTGAGGCCATGAGCCTCAAACATGGCGAAACAACAAAGAATAAAGATAGCAAGAAAGGAGGAAAGGATGGATATCGGAGGAAGCTTGGATGAAAAATTGATCACAAGGCGCCCCATTTATAGAGAAGAAGGGCAAGATAACCGACGATGCCATTATCGCCCTCGAAAAACTTAACGATAGGCGCATTCAATGCGTTCATGGGAGCAGAATCAATGGCAACATTATGACCCCGAAGAATGAGGAATCACGACACGTCGAACGACCTTGAAAAAGAGAAACGGTGAAACGTTTCGGCACTCACGAGGGGTTGCGTCATCAGCACAATGTCATTATGGGAGCCTATAGAGTGGGATGTCAAAATCATTTCTTATCGCTTCTCTCTGAGAAACGCGGAGACTATCTGTATACGGTGAAATCGGGGGGACCTATTTCTCGTTAACAAAGTGCTTCAGGAGATCGCCTCGGAGACTCGAGACCTCGAGCGGAATACTTCCCTCAAGATCTGTCGACACCCGGCCTGGAAATAATGTTGGCCGAGACCCCGACGAGCATGGGAGTCTTCCGAAGAATGCATCCGGAGCCGATTAAGTCTACCTGGGCAGCCTAACGTTAGTCTACGTATACGTCATGAAGCTAGTTAGCTGTCACATCCCACTTCCTTTATCACTCAACGTATCTTGTACTAAGTTTGGATCCCCCCTCCCTCTTGTGAAAGGAGAATCATTAACACTCTGTAAGGGGCACTTCAACTATTCTTCAGAAGATCAATAACATTTCTCTCTCTTTTCTCTCTAACTCACTCGCCCGAGGCTACTCTTTTCATTTATTGCTTTCATACTTGTTCTTAATTTATTGCTTGATATTGGCCATAAAGAGCCTTCTTTAATTATATCTTAATTGTTATCCCCTTCCCGGTTACCCCCGATAGCTCGAGCTTAAGCCGGGTATCGACCTCGAGGCCTTTCATCGATTAGTCCGAAGCCCGGGCAGCAGGCCCATCGGTTTGTTTATTGCCCCGTTTTAACTTGTATTGCGTCATTAAACCTCATACGCTTAGCATCAACTGCTCTAGCAACTAGCATAAAAATAGATCACGTATTTTTAGAGTCTCATTTACAAATTCAATTGTTATTACCATTTTCACGGTAAACAATCACCCTTCGTGCATTAACACTCACAAAATCATATCACGACATCACCCTTCGTGCATTAACACTCACAATAGCAAGACACGACTTTACCCTTCGTGCATTGACACTCTTCCTCACCTAAACAATGAGCATCAACAAAAAGGGAGATATAAACATCAAGAACAAGTCTTACGTCAACATTCGGTTCCACAATACCAGCCTCAACTTTGGGCCAATACTCAATCAATACCAAAATCCGTACACATAATAAGATTGATCAACACAACGATTATCTAGTTTAAGAATGATTAATATGATCAAGGAAAGCAACAAATACAAGAATAAGACTCACTCGAATGCTATGACTCGACAACAACGCATATGCACTTGTCACATCAGCTATAGGTTGTACCTAACAATCAAATACGTAGCAAATAAATAAATAAGACCAATGTTAATCACGACACTTACCTCGCTCCAATGAGGATCGGCGAAACAGAAAAGGGGCAGGTAATGAGCATATGGATTCTATTTATGGTATCAAATTTAAATTGATGATCTTTTCATGATCTGATAATTAGAAATGTAACGATTCTATTTTAGGTGTCAAAACCAAATTTGGTAAGTGTATCCGAAACCTTATAAAAGCTGCCCTCGTGACAATTTGACTCTTCCAAAGGTAGGGGTCTAATCATTATAAACATTATTGCCCTACATGCCACACTCCCGCGCGATTCATTACTTAAACAATCATTGAACTAATGAAGGTAGATGAATAAGTTACTTTTTTGTTTAAATCAGAAAAGCTAGTTATCATTGTTCTTTGACTCAACATATCTTCTTCTTTTTTTTCTTTTTGGTTATTTTACTCAAAAGATCATTCAAGCGAGAAAGTGATACATTCAAACTCTTTTTAATGATGTGGCGCTTTCTTTTTTAAGCCAAAAAATAGAGAATATTACATCTAACTTATTTTAACCAAAAACATATATTCGATCCAAGACCCAATTAAATTTCTTTATATGATAAACAAATGCTTAGGGTGTAACGCTATCAAATACCAAGAAAAGTGATTTGCTCATACGATAAGAGAGTGTATCCACGCTCTTTATCACATCAACATCCAAGAGAACAACAATTGTCAAATAGCATACTTTAGGGGGCTAATTAAAACTATAAAATTAAAACTATAAATAGTTTAAAGATGCAATTAATTATTCGTGCCAAACTTAAGAGTTTTTAGGTATTCTTCTTAAAAAAACCCAAAATTAAAATTTTTGGAATTTGTGATTTTTAAATATTTCATGTTATTTTTATAATTATCAAATTAAAGAGGGCCATTATGGGTAAAAATAAAAAAATTAAGAAAAATTCAGTTGAAAATAAAAAGATACAATTCTTTTTTTAATGAAATAATAAAAACCTAGTGCCACATAAATAAAGAGATTACTATAGCTTAAGTTATATATTTGATAGCATAATTTTTTTTAACACGATTAGTATAATTTTGGAACTTGTAATTTTAAACCTATCGTGATATTTGTATGAATATAAAAGTATATTATTTAGAATAAAATAAAAGGTTTAATGTTACATAAAATATAAAAATCAATTATTGTCTTTGGAATATAATGGGCTAATAAATAAAATGATGTCACTTAAAATAAATAGAAGTACTATAATTTAAGTTATATATTACAATAAATTACATTATTACAACAATTAAGCCACTGACAAATGATCCGTGAGTTCGGATCTCGCCACATGCAAATCTGCGTATTGCATCTGATGAAAACATATCTTTGTCTAGGTATCTAATACTTTATTTATGTATAGAGACTCAAATATAGTTGTGAATGATAATGTAATTTTTATAAGCTCTGGTCTCTGGCTTTGCTTAAGAATTTGCGACTTAGGGTGTGTTTGGCATGTAGGAAAATATTTTTCGAAAAATATTTTCCAATTTTCCCATGTTTGGTTAGCTTACATGTTTTGAAAAACATTTTCCTTATGAACTCAAAATGTTTTCCTTATCAAGAGAAGGGAAAATATTTTCCAAAACTCCTTCTCAACCTTCCCCACCATATTCCCCACCCTCACCAACCCACCCCACGCCACGCCACGCAGCCTACCCCACCCCATCCCCTCTCTCCAAAAACGTTTTTTGTTTCTTTTCAAATTTAGTTTTTTTCGTCACCACCCACCCTACCTCCCTCCCCCTCCCCCCTCCCCCCAGAAAAAATTAATTTTTTTTTTACTTTTTTTTTTTTTGTAATTTCAAATTTCTATTTTTTCATTTTTCATTTTTTCATTTTTCAAAAAGTTTTTTTTTCTACTTTTTCTCGAAAAAATAATTTTTTTAATATTTTTACAGTTTTAGTTTTTTCATCTTTCGGTTTACAGTTTCGAAATTTTACAAGTTTCAAAGTTATGAGCTCGGAGGTTTACGTGTTTGGAAGTTTACAGGTTTAGAAATTATGAAGTTCGCGGTTTCGAAAGTTTAGCGGTTCAAAAGTTTATGAAATTTGTGGGTTCAGAAGGTTGTTTGTTCGAAAGTTTATGGCTTCATGTTTATTGTATCTAAATTATTTATAATACTCTTGAGAAGTTATTTTCCTTAATTTGCGTATCAAACACCAGAAAATGAATAAGATACTACTTGATTTCCAAGGAAATATTTTTTAGAAAATATTTTCTATGGAAAACATTATCCGTTATACCAAACACACCCTTAAATTGGCATATGTAGGAAAATGATTTTCACTCATTTGTAATAATGGAGTTTCATATTCTCATATAATAGGTAAATAGTTAACCTTGTATTCCTAGCAAACCTGTTTATCGGGCGGGCTGTGACGGGCTGAAGGGGAAAAAAACCAGCTCGTTCGGTTAGCGGGCGGGCTGTTTAGCGGGCTGGGGTAATGAGCTGGTGGCGGGTTGGGAAATTTCGGGTTTTTTAGGGCCCGTTCGGGTTCGGGATAATCGGGTTCGGGTGGGCTGGGCTAATGTACATTTTTCTTAATTAAATTTTATTTTTCTTATTCAATGTTATTGATACTTAAGTATTTGCAAACTTTTAAGGCTTAGGATTAAACTTTGAAGTTTAAAGTTTTAAATTTGAAATTTGTATTTTAAAATTATAAAATTGAAATTAGAAAGTAAGTGTCTACAGAAAATTATTTAATAAGATCAATAGGCAATATGTAAGGAACAAACTCCGAAGGCTTTCATTTTATATTCTTAATACTTCAAATTAATTTGCAAGTTCTTTTTTGATTTTTTGATTTTTGAACTTGCAAATTAAAAGTTTACAACAACTATAAAAAATAAGAAATCGTACATCACATATTTTGCATCATTTTTGTAAGTTCTTCCATGTCACCCGGGCTCATAACGGGCTGCAGCCCGTTAACACCCCGTTAACGGGTCACGGGCTACGCGAGTTCGGTGCACCGTTGAGCTGAACGTGTTCATCCAAAACCCGATCCCCCTACCAATCCGTCCCAGCCCGCCCTATATGCTACAGTACCGGGCTAAACCGGGCTGAACCGAGTTGAAGCGGGTTAAAAACGGGTCAGCCCGATCCGATTAACAGGTATAATTCCTAGTGATAGTGGGATTGTCTACGTGTATTAGGAAAAATTAAGTTCATATATGGAATTTATTGTAAGATGACACATCATGACACATGGACCGGTCAAAGGATGATAGCTGACAAAGAATAATCAAAGCAGCACGAGTTTCATCAGGCACGGGCAGATATTCAGGGAAAACGAGAAAGATAAATCGAACTTCTTTATGATCGAAGAGAATGAATATGATAGCAAAAAGGTATAGTTACGTATTGTTAGGCATTAAATACGGAAAACGTTAGAGAAGAAGTATTGACTCAAATATGATTACCAATTGTAACGTTACATTAAATGCCATTAATTGTCAATAATAGCTCAATTATGACAGAAACAAAACGTATTACCTAGAGGTAGCTATAAAAGGAGAAAACTGGTCATTTGTAAGGATACGAAATACTATTGAAATACATTGATATTTAGTTATTATTTGTCAATTATTCTTATTTCTATTCGATTATCAGTAACCCGAGTTCTTCTAAAATAAGCTTTGACCAAAATCCCAGTTTTTAGTTAAACAAATTGGTTCCGTTACCGGGAATCTGATAATCATTTACTTTCTTAGTCAAATCCTTCATCAAAAAACTGGTCATGTCGAATGTCAACGACAATAACCAACATAATTTACCACCCCAAGATCCTCAACATCAGGAGAATGATGCAAATGACAGGACCTCACTTCCCTCACCACGTGATTCACAACGATAGTCACAAGAGGGAACTCCAGATGGCTCTGAAACAAATAACGTGGTTGCAAACCAAAACAGATTTGAGGCGAATCAAAATGTTGGAGTTGCGAACGAACAAACACTCGATGATTCTCTGAAGAATCTAATTGCTTAGCAAGTTAGTAATGCTCTCCGGACTTTTACCAGCCAGTTACCAGTTGCGCCACCAACACCAACTCCGAATCATAATACTTTGGAAACCCACGTTCTGGGCTCGTTAATTCTGGCACTGGTAGAACTCCTAGCGAGTCTCGTGATGGCGAACCAGGTAACATAGTTAATTCTGATGTACAAAATTTAGTTCTAACCTTGCAGAAGCAGCTCAAGGAGCAAAACGATCGCATAGAGCAAATACCTGGAGTACCGCCTGTGATCAAAGGAATAGACATGGATAAATACTCACAATAACCATGGAAGTCTAGTGCTTCTCCTATGCCAATCTCGAAGAAGTTCAAGATGCCTGATATCACAAAAGTATGATGGCACAACTGATCCACGAGACCATGTGACTACATTAACAACTGGTGTGAAAGGCAACGATTTAACCAAACAAGAAATTGAATCAGTATTGGTCAAAGAATTCAGTGAAACACTCACCAAAGGAGCATTTAAATTTTATTCTCTCTTACCCGAAAATTCTATAAATTCTTTTGCTGAGCTTGCAGATTAATTTATCAAAGCACATTCGGGAGCTCAAAAAGTTGAAAAAAGAATGGAAGATATTTTCAAAATCAAGCAAGGAGATTCAGAACTGCTTAGAGAGTTCGTGGATAGGTTCCAGCTTGAAAGAATGACGTTACCACGCGTATCTGATAACTGGGCAGCTATGACTTTTGCCAGTAATTTGAATGAGAAAAGCTCAGAAGCCACGAGACGACTCAAGGAAAGTTTGCATGAATTTCTAGAAACAACCTGGAATGATGTTTACAACAGATACAACACGAAGCTAAGTATAAAAGAAGACACTATCTCCCGATCTTAGAAAGAGGAGAAGGTAAGTTCGAGACGTACAGAAACCGAAAAAGGGTCCGCTAAAAATAGATACGAACCATATATGGGCCCAGTAGAAAAAGACTCACGATCAAAGCAGGATAATTCAAGGTATGATCATAGATCGAGGAATAGAGAGTCGGGTTCATCATTGAGGTTTGGAAATGATCGAAACACCGAGAGACGCGAGATAATGATAGGAACTTCAAGGTAAGATTTGGCGGTTACAATTTTAATGTCAGCACTTCAGAGTTAGTAGCCGTATTAAGAAGCATGGGTGATAAGGTGCGATGGCCAAAAGAAATGAGATCAAATCCAAACAGATGTAATCCTGATCACTGGTGCGAATTCCACAACGATCATGGTCACAAAACAGCAGATTGTAGATTGCTACAAGGAGAAGTCGACCACCTATTAAAGCAAGGGTATCTCACCAAATTATTTAGTGAAAAAGGTAAGCAAGCTTACATGAAAAATAGGCAGGATCCCCCTAAACCTCCTTCTCCCAAAAGAACCGTTAATGTTATAAGCGGGGGCGAAGAAATCAATGGCATGACATATACAACAGCCAATAAAGTTTCCAAAGTTACAATTACCCACGGGAAGTGGGTCCGACATATTTTGGAGGAAGAAAGTATTACATTTGATGATGCAGATGGCGTGCTAACTCCATACAACAATACGCTGGTAATATCTCTACTTGCACATGATACTAATGTGAAACGAGTTTTGATTGATCCAGGTAGTTTCGTGAACATTATTTTGCTAAGAGTACTAAACGAGATGCAAGGTGAAAATAAGCTAGTACCTAAGGCACATACTTTGTCTGGATTCGACAATTCAAGCGTTGTGACAAAAGGGGAGGTAACACTTACAACATTCGTAGAAGGGGTTGTCAAAGATACGAAGTTTCAGGTGGTAGAGATGGAAATGGCTTACAATATGATTCTCGGGAGACCGTGGATCCACGAGATGGATGTTGTTCCGTTTACCTTACATCAAGTTATTAAATTTCCATCACCATGGGGAATACGTCAAATCTGTGGGGATCAACAAACATCCCGTAGCATCAACTCTGTAGCAGATTCAAGTATGAAAAATGAAGAAAAGTAGCAAATACAGAATCCAGTTCAGGATACCACGACACAAGCCTCAACTGAACAAGGGTGAACAGATGTGGACTCAAGGCCCGATTCCATTCAAGAACCAGAAGAAAATGAAAATATCAAAACAACGGTTGAAGAACTAGAGGCTGTAGAGTTATTTGCACAATGGCCCTAAAGGAAAGTCTACATTGGGGCCAACTTAAGCCACGACATGAAAGGTAAGTTGATTGAATTTTTAAAAACTAATGTGGATTGTTTTGCCTGGTCCCATTCTGATATGATAGGAATACCCCCGGAAGTAATGACTCACAAGTTAAATGAAGACCCACGTATCCACCTGTCAAACAAAGAAGAGAAAGCAGGGGACTTTCAAAAATCAGGTGATTCAAGATGAGGTTCAAAAACTATTAAATATTGGGTCTATCCACGAGGTAAAGTATCCTAATTGGTTAGCCAATACTTTAGTAGTACAAAAAAAGAATGGAAAATGGCGAGTTTGTGTAGATTACACCGACCTTAACAAAGTTTGTCCTAAAAATTCTTTTCCACTATCACATATAGATCAACTAATTGATACTACTGCATGACATGAATTGTTAAGTTTTTTAGATGCGTATTCAGGGTATAATCAAATCAAAATGGATCCCCTAGATGAAGAAAAAACTTCATTTATAACAGACAGGGGGACTTACTGTTATAAAGTAATGCCCTTTGGTCTCAAAACCGCTGGTGCCACGTATCAAAGATTGGTGACCAAAATGTTCCAAGAACATTTAGGAAAAACTATGGAAGTCTACATAGATGATATGCTTGTTAAATCTCAACAATCAGGGGATCATATATCACACTTGTCTGATACATTTCAGATCTTACGAAAATTAAATATGAAGCTAAATCCCCAGAAATGTGCATTCGGCGTGTCATCAGGTATGTTTTTGGGTTTTCTTGTTTCTAACCGTGGTATTGAAGTAAATTCCACGCAGATTAAAGCCATTGAAGAAATTCCTGACATACTTACAAATAAGAAAGAGGTGCAAAGACTAACGGGAAGAATTGCAGCCTTGGGAAGATTTATTTCCAAGTCATCAGAAAAATGTTTAAAATTCTTTTGGCTCTTAAAAAGAAAGACTAGTTCGAATGGTCCGAGGAGTGTCAACAAGCGCTCAAAAACCTGAAGGCATACCTGTCAAATCCACCGTTGCTAGCAAAACCAAAGGATGGGGAAAGGTTACTTATCTATCTAGCTATTTCAGAAGTAGCGGTGAGTGCTGTTTTAGTTCGTGAAGACCAAGGTAAACATCCTCCAATTTATTATATTAGCAAATCATTATTAGATGCGGAGATGCGATATCCTCAGTTAGAAAAGCTTGCACTTGCACTAGTCATGACATCTAGAAAACTAAGGCCTTATTTTCAATGCCACCCTATTTCCATAGTAACTGCTTATCCATTGCGTAATATATTACACAAACATGAGTTATCAGGTAGGTTAGCCAAGTGGTCCATAGAATTGAGTGAATACGACATCACATATCAACCTAGAATCGCGATAAAATCTCAGGTGTTAGCAGTTTTTTTGGCTGATTTTAGCCATGGGATACAACTAGAAGCTGAAAAGGAACTAAGAGTGTTCAATGGTCTAATCCGGGAATTTGAACCTTATTTACTGATGGCTCATCTAATGTGAAGGGGGCAGGTTTAGGAATTGTTTTGGTGCTACCTACGGGTGAAACCATTGGACAAACCATAAAATGTCATCCTATAACTAACAATGAGGCAGAGTATGAAGCTGTGATTGCAGGTTTAAAACTGGCACGTGAACTTGGCATTGATCAAATTGTAATCAAAAGCGATTCGTAGCTTGTAGTTAATCAAATGCTGGGGACTTATACAACTAGAGAAACGTGAATGCAACAGTACTTAGAGAAGGTACGAGATTTGGTTAGGCAATTTCAAACTTGGAAAGTTGTGCAGATACCAAGAGAGGAAAATGTCGAGGCAGACACCTTAGCTAATCTCGCATCTGCGGCAGACGTGATGAATAACGAAAATGCTTCTGTAATTCATTTGTTTTATTCATTACTCGATCATGACAAAAATGAGGTAAATTTCAATAACTCAACCTGTGATTGGAGGAATGAGATTGTCGCTTTTTTGCAGTATGGAACCGTCCCTGAAGATAAGAAAAAGGCTCACGCGCTTCGTAAAAGGGTGCTCGGTACTGTTTAAAGAAAGGCAATATTTATCGTAAGATGTTCGATGGTCCCTTAGCAAAATGCCTCGGGCCTTCTCAAATAGAATATGTAATGAGAGAAATACACGATGAGCATTATGGAAATCACGCAGGAGGAAGATCATTAGTAGAAACCACGATTAGAGCAGGCTATTATTGGCCCAAAATGGAAGAAGAAGTAGAAAATTTCGTGGCTAAATGTGATAAGTGCCAAAGATACGGTAACAACATGCATAGACCTGCGGAGTTGCTACATCTGGTTGTTGTACCGTGGCCTTTTATGAAATGGGGGATGGACTTTGTAGGTCCACTACCACAAGCAAAAGGCAATGTAAAATTCCTGCTAGTACTTACTGATTACTTTACTAAATGGGTAGAAGCAGGTGCTTTTAAACAGGTACGAGAAAAGGAGGTCAGAGATTTCATTTGGCGAAATATCATATGTCGATTCGGTGTACCAAAGGAAATTGTATGTGATAATGGCCCGCAATTTATAGGCACTTAAATCACAGAATTTTTTCAAAGTTGGCAGATTAAAAGGATTACTTCAACACCTTACCATCCTGTGGGTAATGGACAAGTTGAATTGACGAATAAAGTCATTATAAAAAATTTGAAGAAACGGTTGGAAGAATCCAAAAGTAATTGGCCAGAATTGCTACCTAGTGTTTTTATGGGCATACTGCACAACATCAAAAACAAGCACGGGTGAAACACCATTTTCACTGGTGTACGGAGCTGAAGCATTGATCCCAGTGGAGATAGGGGAACCTAGCACGAGATATACACAAGCGACTAACGAATCCAATGAAGAAGAAATGCAACTAAACCTTGATCTACTTGAAGGAAAAAGGAAAGCTGCGTTAATAAGGATGGCAGCACAAAAACAAGTCATGGAACGATATTATAATCGGAAAGCTCGCCTAAGATATTTCAAGACTGGGGACTTCGTACTCAAGAAGGTTTTTCAGTCCACAAGAGCGGCTAACGCGGGAAAATTAAGTCCAACTTGGGAAGGACCTTAGAAGATTCATGGTATCGCAGGAAAAGGAGCATACGAGCTGGAAACAATGGATGACAAGATATTACCTTCACATTGGAATGCCGCTTACCTGAAGAGATACTATTTCTAAGGAGTACTCACGGTCAGGTATCCTCATTTTAAAATTTTATTTTTGAATTGTTAAAATTTTATTAACAATTTTAGATGATAAGAAAAAAGCTAACCTGTACTAAATGATGAATTAGGACCTGCGAGGCACATGGAAGAGAATAAATTCCCGGTCTAGGGTTACAACTATTCTGATAGAAATTAAGACGGGTTAAGCAGTCTTCATCTATAATCGTACCTCCGAGTCCCGTATGTTTTATTCCTTTTAACGAAAAGGACAAAATAAGAGGAGTAATCAAGTGCTCCAGACTTCATACTTCAAAGCTTAAACACTTGCGGGACTATATAATATATATATATATATATATATATATATATATATATATATAGGCATATGTATAAAGAAGGCAAAGAAGATTGAGGAATAATCAAAGTTCAAGTCAAAGCCCGAGAAGTTTACTCATTGAATGAGTCAAGTGCAGAGCAAAGTTATGAGCCAATAACATAAAGCCAAAGAAAACCTTATCATAGTTAGGTTAAAGGCAATGTACAGAAACGGGTTATAAATAAAAACCTTGTGTTTTGTTTTCTTTTTTCAAATATGTTGTAAAGAAAACAGTTACAAGAAAGTTATAGAAGTTATTTAAATACATGTAAAGATGTTATTTAAAACTTGACAAAGTTCAAATGAAAACTTTATCAAAGTTATTTAAAGAAACATGTGTATTCCTATTTCTTTTATCATACATTTACACCATTATGAAGTTAAGACGTCTTCTTCATTAAGTGTCGAATATAAAAAGGGCCCTCTTTTATAAAATTCATGATTAATTTAAATATTCATGAAGTTAAGAAAGCATTTTATGAAATAAAAGTGCAGATTATTCAATAAGTCCTTAAATATAAAGGCAAGAATGAGCAAAACAGAAGTTCAAAATAACTAAGTTAAAATAGAAAACTTCTTAATATTGAAAAGTTTAGACTAAGTATGAACTTAGTCATAAACTATGAGTCACTTATACAAAATGCCCCGAAAAAGATATGGGGACTTGATGTTTTCAACAAACCCTCAAATGGGACCAAGGGTTATAACCACATTCCACCAAAAAAAAAAGGGAATCATATATTATAAACTTGTCACTGAGGAGTTGAAGAAGGAACCAAAGTAGGGTCACCAGCAGCAGTAGACTCAAGTTGACTTGAAGGAGTTGGAACACTCACCGTACCCATATCATCTTCAATATGTTCAGAAGTTTCAACCACGGGAGAGGGAAAGTCTTGGCCTTGATGAGTCTTTTCAATAGTTTCTCTTATTTTAGCTAACTCAGCTTCCAAGTTAAAGTTCTTTTGGCTAACTTCCACAAGGGTATCATTGCGAGTATTTAAAAATGTCCAACTCACTTCAATTGCAGTCTTATCCTCAAGAATCTCGTAATCTTTCTCCCATTCAGCAATTTCACTTTTAAGCTTCTCATTCTCAGCCAAGGCAGAATCATAAGAAGTTTGAAGAGAAGCACGTGAACTTTCTAAGGAACAAACCTTATCAGAACACTCCCGGAGGTCTTTTTGAGTCTGAGTCAGAGTTTGCACAAGTTCACTGGTATACACTTATTTCTCACTTAAGAGAGCCTTCAACTCTCTGATCTCTTCACTAGCCTTGGAGAGTTGCTCGGAAAAAGATGTTTCGAGAAGATTCTTGTCTTTACCAGATTGGTTTGAGGAAGCTTTTTCAACCGCCAACTCTGAAGTTAAAACCCTCAACTGCTGCTCTAAGGTGCACTTGCTTTCTTCTAACACTTCCATGTCAATTTGAAGGCTTTCATATTGTTCTCTCCGGTTATCCGCATCAATTTGATACTTATGCATTAATTGCTCCATGTGGGAAACCCTCTTCATCATTTCTGTACCAATGAGGTTGATCTAAAAAAAATATATAGAGAAAGGGTAAGAACCATAATGGAAGAAAGGAATAGTAAATCATTAAAAGGAATACCTTTAATGATGACTGCATTATGTCGTTCATCCAAGTCAAAGAGTTGTGGCTCTCAAACTTGGCTCTCTCGATTGGACCAATTAGGGGTTTCAACCATACATCAGCCCCACCTGATTTTCTCAAAAGATTACCATCGGCAGGAACCTCGATGATAACTTGTTTCATAACTCCACTTCCACTTGAGCAGCCGGGGGGCGGGGGGGATCATCATCGGAAATCACCAAGGTAGCCTCAACAGGCTCGGTTAGAGGAACAAAACAAGAGGGAGATGATTCATCATCTGAAATAATGCGTCTTCTAGCCCGTGGTCTTTTTACCAAAGAACCCCCATCTTGTTCTTCCTCTTTTTTAGAGTCTTGACCAGAAGAAGCTTTCCTTTTCGATGAAGAACCCAAAATTATTTCTTGGGCCCTTTACAAAGAAATTTTGGAAGCTACGACATCCTCAACAGTTATGCCTCGAATGGGAAACCCTGACGAAAATAAGGGTCAAAATAATTTCTAAGTAAAGAAGTGAACAAAAATACAAAAGATATAAAAAGCACTTACCGTGAATTTTCACTTTCCAACCAAACCGATGAGAAAGGTTTTTCCAGGATCTACCTTCCATCGGGGCAACACTTAACAGCTTTCCTACCTAACCACGAAAATTGGGAATTTCATCAACAACTCCCATGGTTGCTGAAAAAGAAGAGGAAATTAAAATGACGACCATCAAAATTGGGAAAGAGGTATGAGAAAGTTATAAAAAAGAAAACTCACGTGCAAAATTCTACTTCTCAAGAAAGGGAACATTCTCGTCACCCACTAAACCAACAGTGGGGGCAGCAACAAATCTGGCATACCAGCCACGATCCTTATCATCTTCTTGACAAACCAGAACTCTTTTACTTCTCGCTACTAAAGTAAAGATTCCTTGACGAAAAAGTTTGGGATAATAGAGATGGATCAAATGAAAGAACGTAAAAGGCATGCCAACCATGTTGGCCAAATGACTCAAGCAAGCAACAACCCTCCACACGATGGGGCCAATTTATCCTAAGCAAATATTGAAAAAGCGATAGAATTCGATGATAACAGGGTCAATAGCATGTTTAAAATTCAACGTGAAAGGGTATGTATAAACAAAAGAAAACCCAATTAAATAAGAAGTGATTCTTTGGTTGGCATTGGGGATTATAATGGGGAAGTCATGACTCCAATGGCAATCTCTACGAACTACAAAAATCAGGCCTTCAGTGATCTGAGTCGGGTAAATGTCAGCATGATCTAAGGAAGACATTTGGTTTCTGATGGACTCTCTATCATTGTAAAAAGATAATCCAGCAAGAACAATTTCATCCACAAAAGGTTCACGAAGAGGTTCAGTGGGTTCTTTACTCCTAGATGAAGATCTTTGAGAAAGAGAACCTCTGGTTCTAGAAGGTGGAGTAGATCTCGTCGAAGGAATAGAAGGACCTCGAGAAGATGAAAACCCTAAACTACGAAGTCTTCCTCCTCTCCTACTTCTAACAGGAGCAAGAGGAAAGTTGTCAACGATGGGGACTCTCCGAGGGTTAGAGTTTGAAGAAGACATAGTAGTATGAGGAAGAAGAAAAATAAAATTGAATACTCTAAACCTTTTGTGAAAAAGACAAAGGTAAAAAGTTATATTTATAGTCAGAAGTAACCATCAAAGGAAAAGGCGCAATGATGGAAACGTCATAATGAGAACTGTCGTTTCATAATTGGTGAAGCCTAAAAAAGTCTTAAAAGACGCTGAAAGATTGCAGAATCAACCAGGAGACGCCACGTGTTATGGGCATTAAATGAAAGTGACAGATGAAGCGATAGTTCCAGAGAAGAGTTAATGGCGGAAAATATTCCCGCTTTAAATGAGATCCACTTTCCAAATATTCTATTGATGAATAAATGGCAAGTGGATGGACTATCTGTATTAGGAAAAATTAAGTTCATATATGGAATTTATTGTAAGATGACACGTCATGACACGTGGACCGGTCAAAGGATAATAGCTGGATAAGAATAATCAAAGAGGCACGAGCTTCATTAGGCACATGCAGATATTAAGGGAAAACAAGAAAGATAAATGCTCGAACTTCTTTATGATCGAAGAGAATGAATCTGATAGCAAAAAATGTATAGATACGTATTGTTAGGCATTAAATACGAAAAACGTTAGAGAATCAGTATTGAATCAAATATGATTACCAATTGTAACGTTACACTAAATGCCATTAATTGTCAATAATGACTGAATTATGATAGAAACAAAACGTATTACCTAGAGGTAGCTATAAAAGGAGAAGACTGGTCATTTGTAAGGATACGAAATACTATTGAAATACATTGATTTACTCTGCATTATATTCAGTTATTATTTGTCAATTATTCTTATTTCTATTCGATTATCAGTAACCCGAGTTCTTCTCAAATAAGCTTTGACCGAAATCCCAATTTTTTGTTAAACACTACGTACCCATGCTTATATGATCAAATGATAGATTACCCATTGTATATGTTTTACAAATTAAATCAATGCATAAATTGCTCAAGATGACAATTTAAAACATATATTGCTCCATAGTATCAAACAAAAGAGTAGCTTGTCGAGTCACATTTGATCTATTGTCTGCAGTCTTACTTTTATATTTTTATACGAAGTTATTTTCGTGACTTGAACTCGTGATCCCTTGATTACATGACGACAACTTTTACTATTACGAAATATTATGATCAAACTCATCTGGTAATATGCGCGATGAAAGAATCAAACTCTTTGCGAGTGACACCACCTTCACCCACAGCCTTCTTGACACCAAAACCCAACTCTTCTGCCCTCTTCCTCATCTCCTCTCCTTCTTCCGATGCCATCAAAATTCTCACTGCCATTTCAATCTTAGTGGACACAATTAAATCATCTCTTCGAGCCCAATCCTTTACAACAATCCCAACTTTTAGTATTTTCGTTATCAACACTGTGTTCCTCGGTTGATCCGAATGCATCGGCCATGCTACTATTGGAACTCCCATAGAAATACTTTCTATGCACGAATTCCATCCACAATGACTTAAAAAACCTCCTGTCGAAGAATGTGCTAATATTTCTAGCTGCGGTGCCCAATCTCTTACAATTATTCCTTTTTCTTTCGCTCTCTCTTCAAACCCTTTTGGCAATTCAATTTTTTTAATAAAATCTTTAGAGAAAACATTCTCTTTATCTGCATCTCTCAATACCCAAATGAACTTTTGCTGACTTTTCTCTAAGCCAATTGCTATTTCCTTGATTTGTTCATCAGAAAATGAAGAAGTGGTTCCAAATGACACAAAAATCACCGACTTTGGTACTTGTTTGTCCAACCAAACCAATGACTTGTGTCGTTGTTGGTGGGTCTCTTGGATAACAACAGGATTAAATGGGCCAAGAGCCCACTGCTTTTTGCCTTTACTAATTTGTTCCTTAGACAGCAAATCAAGAAAAGTATGCTCTATAGCTTGTGAGGTGTTATAAATCTTACCAGAATTAAACTTACTATACTCATGTTCAGATTTCATAAACTTCTCAAACTCAGGACTAAAACAACCTTCATTTGAAGGAAGTTCTTTTATCATATCAATACCAAAAGGCCTCCCTATACTTTCCCATACGTACAAAAACAAAGTGAAGGCTGAAACACTGTGGAAAGTGTAAGCTTCTGCATTTGGAATGGTCCGAAAATCTTGAACCACAGACCCCATTAATGAATCATGAATAATAATAATTCTTCGATTTTTATGTGATAGAGAGTGTAATATCTTGGCAACAGGTTTGCGAAGATTAGAGGAAATTTGGGAAGAAGGTGTAAGATGTGAAGGGAATTTGATTGAGGAATTCGAGGGAGAGTTAAAAACTGGGGTTGAAAATTCATGGAAATGAATATTGTTTGTTGATAAAGGGTTAAAACCGTGAGCTCTTAAATTGACTTGATGGCTATGAATTTTAGTGGTAATATAATGGGTTGGTATATTATAAGATGAAATGAGACGAGAGAGATGAAGAAGTTGATTCAAGTGACCTTGTGCTGGAAAAGGAACCACCACAACTACTACTTCTTGTGGCAAAAATTGACCATTTTGGCTATGGTTGCAACTAGGGGCCATTGGGTTGGAAAGAAATATTGCATTGAGTTTTTCTGGTTGGGGGTAGAGAAGCTTCATATTTATAGTGATAAATTGGAAAGTTTGGGTTTCATAGGGGTGGAGTCGTCGGACTTAAATCTCAGGCTGAATCTAATTTGTTCAGAAAAATTTGTTTCCTTTTGACGAAGTAAATTGAGGAAAGGTCATTTTCTATGTGTGATACTTGTTCCTTCTAATTCAACACATGTAAAGTTCTTGGAATTTCATTGTCTATTATGTCGACTTAAAATGTATGATTTGCAAATTGCAAAGGCAAGAGTTTTTCTATTAAAAGTGCAATTTTTCTTGTCCTAAGAGATCGTTTAGTCGTGGTGAGATTGTAATTTAAATCATAGTGTTACGACATCAAATTTTATCCGTTTACTGGTTAATGCTGTTTACTTAACCTTCTCAAATTGCCCTATAAAGTATCCGGAAAAAGAAAAGTAAAAGAATTTCTGTTTCGAGTATGACATTTGAATTTTTACTGTGTCTTCTATATACATACATACATACATACATACATACATATATATATATATATATATATATACATACATACATACATATATATATATATATATATATATATATATATATATATATATATGTATGTATGTATATATATTATTTTATTTTTTGCAGTTTACTTTTCTTAAACATAAGTCTCAAATTAAATGAAGTTGTCATGAAATCACATTTAGCAAATTAAAAGACGGAAAAATGAAAACAAATATTAATCACATGGCCCAACCCCAACTATCCGTGTTGGAATATTCAATAATCGAAATGCATGTCGACTTGGTGTTTTGCTAGATGGTCACGCATGTGAATGAGGATGAAACTATATAACACTATAGATAGGCGAATAGGCAGCTAAATTATTTTTAATGAAGGAATCATGTTTAATTTTATCATTCGCAATCTGGAATCCAATGAAATAATGGTAGAAGTTTATTCCCATGTGATGACTCCGAATCTGTTAGCGTCCTGTTCTACGGTTTAAGGTCTCAAGCAACTTCGTATTATGTGTTATGACTTGCATGTGTAGTCGAGTTCGGTTTTCGAATGATTCGGGATAAATTTGGAAGAATGATTCTTGTTCTAGAAGCTTAAGCGGTAAGAGTTGATCGAAATTTAACTTTTGTGTAGACGACCCCGGAATGGTGTTTTGATGATTCCAATAGCTTCGTATGGCGATTTTGGACGTATCCGAATTTGGATTTGGAGGTCCGTAGGTTGATTTGATGCATTTTGGCGAAAATTGGAAAGTTTACGGTTTGGAAGGTTGAGAGGTTTGATCGGGAGTTGACTTTGTTGAAATCGGAAAGTTGACGGTGTGATGTTGGTGCATGTCCTGTTGATCCGCTTCTGCGGGTGGGGGACTCCAAGTGCGAGATTGCATCAGCGGAAGAGTGATCGCAGATGCGAGTTTGAGGCTTTAGTAGGTCATCCGCTTCTGCGGCATCGCAGATGCAATGAGAGGCTCGCAGGTGCAAAGTCTAGGCTACTAAGTGTAGACCGCATGTGCGAGTGTATGGATTGCAAAAGCGAGAGCGCATATGCGCAATTTTGTCCACAAATGCAAAAATGGCTGGGCAAAATGTTTAAGTGTTGAGGGTTTGAAGATTTATTCATTTTTGGAGTTGTAGACGTCGGCTTTGGGTGATTTTTCGTGGGGTCTTCAAGGAATTCATTGGGGTGAGTGTTCTTTACCTGAATCTTATTATATTTCATGAATCCGTTGTTATTTTCATCATTTAATTAGTGATTTAAGTTTGAAATTTGGAGAGAAATTGTGAAAACTTCTTAGACTAAACTTTGGAGATTTGAAAGGTAATTTGAGGCCAGATTTGAGTAATTTTGATATGGTTAGATTCGTTATCGAATGAGTATTCGGATTTAATAATTTTGGTTAGGTTCCGAGGCACGGGCCCGGGGTTAACTTTTTATTTCTCTTTCAAAATCGAAGCTTTACTATCATAAATTATTTCCTATGATTTTTATTTATGATGTTAAGTTATTTTGGATAGATTTGAACCGCTCGGAGGTTATTTCACACGAGAATGTCATTTTAGAGTATCAGGGGCGAAGCTACTTTGGTTGAAGGGTGGTCAACTGACCACCCTTCGCCAAAAATTTATACTACATATAAGGTAAAATATTACTTGTTATTGATTAAAAATAGACTTTGAACACCCTTGCATAGCCCACTGGCAAAAGGTGTTCAAAATTTGAATACCCTTATTGAATTTCCTAGCTTCGCCACTATCGGTCTAGCTTCTTTGAGGTAAGTATCTTGCATAATTTTTTGTGGGGGAACTATTCCTTAGGAATTGAGTTATTTGTGCTAATTGTGTCATATGAAGACCGTGTACGCGAGGTGAAGAGTATGTGCTCGGGCTTATTTTTGGAAATTTGACCGTTTTAAGTTCTTAGGTTCTTATGTCTATTAAAAAGGAAGTTGTCTTATCAGGTTAAATCCTCCATTTACTAAATTTATACTTACGTGTCTTATTTGGAGTTGATCGATTCATGTTCTACCCTTGTTGCGAATAAATTCTTATGTGCCTTAATTGAAGTTGTCGCCCATTTTATTGCCATGTTGTCTTTTCCGTAATTGCTCATCCTTAATTAAAGTTATCTATGTCTTTTCCGTAATTGATTATTCTTAGTTGAAGTTATTGATGTCTTCTCCGTAAATGCTTAACCTTAATTGAAGTTATTGATGTCTTTTTCTGTAAATGCTTAATCTTAATTGAAGTTATTATTATCTCTTCTATAATTACTTAACCTTAATTAAAGTCTTGTTATCCTGTTCCTTATTGAGTTATCTATTTTTGGAACCTTTGATTTATGCTATCTCTCTTATCGTCAAGTTGTACTTAAGTGGAATTATTGTTACACATTATATCTCCCCTTGCTGAGCTATTCTTGTTGAAACCATTATTACCTATGGTGTCTTCCATTGTGAGCTCGTTCGTCCGTTTCTTTGTGTTTTGTAGTTCTTATGTTGAGTTACTTGCGTACTCTCGTGTTATTATTTTTGTTGTTGTTGATGTACTCAGTGTTGTTGAGCTGAGGGCTATGCGTGGTTGTGATACTGAAATTGCTTTGAGGAAAAGTTGTGGCATATGGGCTCATGTGGTGAAAGACCTTATATTGTGTTGTTATGTTTTTGGCACACGCGATATTGTTGAGAGGATTTTCAGAGTGTTCGCACGTGAGTTGTCCGTGCTATTGCTATTATTGATATTTGCACATGCGGCGTGACATGGCGGACTATATATGTAGGTTTGCACATTTGGTGAGACAAGGTGAGAATATTATTATGCACGTGCTGCGAGACAAGGCAGGCATTTACTTTACTGCGCATGTGGTGAGACAAGGTGGGCTATGTCGGGATATGATTTGTGACGACTTGTGATGGCCTGAGGGCATTGTTATTGATGATATTTGTGGTGTGGTGTGCCCACTTCTTGTGTAAGTTATACATTTTACATTTTGTGGTGTTATTTCCTATGAGCCCTTCGTTGTTTCCACTCTTACTTTTAATTTGAGTTGGGATAGAACATTTGCACAAGGATACACATAATTAAACCCATATCGGTTTAAGAAGATGAATCCCGGTGTTAGGACCATTTACATGTACTCTCGTTTACTTGCCTTCTGTGGAAGAGTTATCCTTATGGCACGTGAGTTATTCGTGCGGATATGAGATATTGTCACTCCCTTGGCAGGTGAGTTGTTCGTGCAGTTGCAAGTTGTAATGTGGGTACAAGATGCCAAGAGATTAAGGTTCACGAATTGAGACCCGTGAAATGTGACTATGAGGTGAAGCACCTCGGGAAAATCCTTGAACAAATTTTTTGTGGAAGCGGTTGCTCTTATTGAGTTGTTGCCTGTTTTCTTACTTGGTTTCACTGGACTTAAATTGTATTCATCTCACTTCATAGCGTTATTACCTCTTTGTTCCATGTTGCTAATTGTTGCTCTTAGTTTTCTATTACACGAAATGTTTTGTTATTATTATCATGCTTAGTTTTATATTGATATTGTCCCATGTTAGTTTCACATTTATACTTGTACAAGTTATCATGTCTAGTAGGTGTTTTGACTGTTCCTCGTCACTATTCTACCGAGGTTAGTCTTGTTACTTACTTGGTATCACTGTGGTGTACTCATGCTACGCTTTCTGCATATTTTTGTGCAGATTCAGGTACTTCGGAGTTGGTTGATCACTAGCTAGCTGTTCGGGTTTTGCTGTGGAGACTCAAGGTATACATGTCGTCGTTTTCGCAGGCTTCAGAGTCACCTTCTGATATTGTACTTGTACTATTTATTGCTATTTCGGAATAGTTGAAATTAGAAGATTTGTCCTAGTAAACTCAGTAGAGCTTATGACTTGTACTACCGGTTTTCGGATTATTGGCTTGTATAGAAAAAATTCCCGTTTCATATTTAATAGTTGTTGGTTATGTTTGCTATTAATTCAGTAAGTATTAGGCTTACCTAATCCCTAAGACTAGGTGCCATCACGACATCCTTCAGAGGGAAATTGGGGTCGTGACAGAATTGTTAGATACATGTCATTCGCAAAGGCAGATCTAGGATTTCAAGAGGATGAATGTACTATTCTAAAGAGGTGGATCTAGAATATACATTTGATTGGTTTTATTTTAGTCTCTTACCTTAAACCCACTATACTTCTAAAATTATAGGTTCAAAATTACATTATTTTTGAAATTTTACTGATCTGACATATACATCTATACTTCGTATCGAAAACAAGACCATTTGAAGTGACATTTGAACCGTCAGTTTCACTTGCAGAGATGCACCCAATAATTATTGTACTATGGAAGTCCTTGAGCATGTGTGCACGCACATATATTTAAGTAAATTTGAAGAAATATAACATTGTTATATATGGTTTAGGGAGAGGCATGGATTCACGTGAACACATATCCTAAGACCTAAGATACGCCCTTGGTCATTTGGTTTTGTATGCATATTACTTAAATATGATTAAGTAGTATGTATTAAAATCTAATTTTTTTAATTTGATGCAGATACTGAATGCGCATAACTAGTTACCATGAAACGATTAAAAATAAAGACCACTACGGGAAGAGTAAAACCAACGTCTTCTTTCCTATTAAATCAAACTAGACATTATTGAATTGGTTTGCTCACGATTCACAGATTTGATTGGTTAGATCATTACTGATGAAATCAGTCTAATATTATATTATCATGGGACCATAACTAAAAAAATTGATTGATTTAGCATATCAAGTGAAAAAGATCATAACCACAAGGACGTTATATGAAAAAGTCAAGAATTGACTAGAATACTAATTAAAGTACCTCAAATAACAAAAGTAGCTATGAATATCCACGTTAAATTGCATCAGTGCCAACTTTCAGTCTTTTCTATTGTTCATTAATTCAGATTTGAGCAAAATATTAAGCAGAGGAGAAAAGAAATAATCAAAACGAAAAATCCTATAGAAGAGTAATCCAAGCATCTATATCAATATATCTATATATATATTAAAGCAAGAAAATTATCATATATAATTAACATTATGGTTAAGCCAAATGACAAACTAATAAATGTCAATAGTATATGATAACTTTATTCTATATTTGATTATTATAGTTAAATACAAATAATTTATATAATTTATATATAAATACAAATAATTTATATATATATATATACAGAATTTGAATTAAAAGATAATTTTGAATTTATAGATAAAGTTCTAAAATTCGAATTTAAATTAAAATTTATCTTTTTTTTTAATCATGTTATCATATGCAATGATGTTAGGAACTTTTGTTATTTTTTTGATTATTTAAATACTACGTTGCCTCTAGCAAAAAAAAAAAAAAACTACTCCATATAACTATAAAACTCTTTCACATTTAAAATCCTATAAGTATAGCTCTTTGAAACACTATAGCTAGATTTGAATAAAACGAATTTATTTTAAAATAAATGTAATATATAGGGTACACGTCTATGTTTATCTAAATAACAAAAAAGAATTCACAAAGCGAAATAAAAGTTACCATATATAATTGACATTATGGTTAAGCCAAGTGTCAAGCTAATAAATGTCAATAATATATGGTAACTTTATTCTATATTTGACTATTTTAGTTAAATACATACATATATATATATATATATACACACACACGGAATTTGAATTAAAATATAATTTTGAATTTATAGATAAAGTTCTAAAATTCGAATTTAAATTAAAAATAAAATTTATCTTTTTTTTGTCATATTATCATACTTAATTCAGTTAATGATCATATGCAGTCATGTTAGGAACTTTTGCTATTTTTTTATATATATATATATATATATATATATATATATATATATATATATTGTGACGACCCAAAAGGTCATCACTTGTGTTAAAAGTAAATTCTGCGTTCTGAGGCCTTAAAACCCTCTTTCAGCATCACCTCGATTTGCGTGTGCAGTCCAGACACGTAGCCAAAAAACTATTATGTGAAAATCTGTGAAAAATGATAAATTTTGCCTTTAAAATGGATTTAAGTTGACTTCGGTCAATATTTTGGGTAAACGGACCCAGACCCGTGATTTGACGGTCCCCTAGGGTCCGTAGGAAAATATGGGACTTCGGCTTATGCCCGGAATCGAATTCCGAGGTCCAAAGCCCGAGAAACGAATTTTTAAAGAAAATTATTTTCTGAAAATATTTCTGAGTTTTGGAAATGAAATGAGTTTAAAACTTGATGGTATTGGGCCCGTATTTTGGTTCTGGCACCCGGTACAGGTCTTATATATGATTTAAGATAAGTCTGTAAAATTCGGTAAGAAACGGACTTGAAACGACGTGAATCGGATCATTTTTGAGAAAATTGGAAATTTGAAGTTCTTAAGAAAATTTCATGATTTTGATGCTAAATTCTTAGTTGTTAATGTTATTTTAGTGATTTGAATGCACGAGCGAGTCCGTATGGTGTTTTTAGGTTGGTGGACATGTTTGGTTTGGAGCCTCGGGGGCTCGGGTGAGTTTTGGATAGGCCACAGGGTGGATTTTGGACTTGAGGAATTGCAGACTTTCAGCTGTTGCATTGTAGGCCTGCAGGCTTCGCATTTGCGAAGCCTGGCTCGCAAATGCGAGGTGCATGTCGCAAATGCGAAAGAAGCCCCGGCCATCCTACCTCGCAATTGCGAGGATTCTATCGCAAATGCGATACTCTCCCTTTTAGCTAGTCGTCGCAAATGCGACGCATCCTTCGCATTTCCCACTTCGCAAATGCGAAGACCCCTTTGCAAATGCGAAGATAACAGAGGTTAGGGTTCGCAATTGTGAACCCTGGTCGCAATTGCGAACCCTGGTCGCAATTCCCATACCTGCAACCTGCAATTTTATAGCTTAGCCGAAAATCTTTTATTTTTCAAACTTTTTCAAAACCAAAACACTCTTGGGCGATTTTTCAAAGACAACTCTTCTTCCAAATCGATTGTAAGTCAATTTTAACTCATTTTTTTTCAATCATTAACATCTTTTCACATGATTTCAATTCAAAATCAATGATTTTCATGGGGAAAATTGGGTGTTTTAGGTAGAACCTAGGTTTTTTATAAATTGGGGATTTGGACCTCGATTTGAGGTCCGATTTCAAAACAAATTATCTATTTGGATTCGTGGGGGAATGGGTAATCGGGTTTTAGTTCGAACCTCGGGTTTTGACCATGTGGGCCGGGGGGCAATTTTTGACTTCTAGGTAAAACTTTAGAAAACTCATTTTCATGCATTAGAATTGATTCCTTTAGCATTTATTGATGTAATTAAGTAACTTGTGACTAGATACGAGCAAATTGGTGGTGGAATCAAGAGGTAAAACGATAATAGAGATTTGAATTGTGCTCGTGGCATCGAGGTAAGTGTCTAGTCTAACCTTAGCTTGAGGGATTAGGAGTCGAGTCCTATTTGCTATGTGGTATTTGTCAAGTACGACGTATAGGCATGGTGACAAATATCTATACATTGGTGTCAAGCATGTCCGTGAGTCTTACATTGTGATTATTATGACTTCGTTGTTTTATTCATGCTTTGATGATGATTTCTATTGTTGGGTAAAGTTTGTGGAAGTATTGTAACATTTGAAGATTGAGGAGCGTTGACTCAAGTTGTACAATGAAATGTGAAAGTATAAGTGGAAATTGAACCTTGTAGAGCAATGGCTCAAGTTGTGAAGTGAGCTGAGAAGTAAATGTGAAAAAGAGAAGAAAATCATTATATTATCTCCCTTGTGGAAATTGAACCTTGTAGAGCAATGACTCAAGTTGTGAAGTGAGCTGAGAAGTAAAAGTGAAAAAGAGAAGAAAATCATTATATTATCTCCCTTGCCGGGAATTTGTTATTTTTGATGTTATTCCCTTGCCGGGACTTGATTGTTGAACTATTGTTCCCTTCCTGGGATTCTTATTGTAATTTCATTTATTCCCTTGCCTTATTATTTGTGATTATTGTTTGAGCGAGGAAGAGTGTTAAAGCACGAAGGGTGATGCCGTGTATTGTTTTGGTGAGAGAGTGTTAAAGCACGAAGGGTGATGCCGTGTATGATTTGTGAGGAAAGAGTGTAAAGCACGAAGGGTGATGCTGTACCGCACGATATACCATTCCGTGCCGATTATATTGATTGTTTGGTGAGGATGAGAGTAAAAGCACGAAGGGTGATGCCGTGCACATTTTCATTACTTGATTACTTTGGTGAGGACGAGAGTAAAAGCACAAAGGGTGATGCCATACACTTATTGATTTCTGATTTTTTGCTGATATCTGAATATGTTGTTTCTTTCAATTACCTGTTGTCTTTCTATTCTAAATTGATAGCTCCCCCGCAACATGTTACCCCTCCCATACTTGACTGTATATTACTGTTCTTCTTTTCCGCTGTATATAGTTGAATTTCACAGATTTATTTGGTAGTCTGGTCCTAGCCTCGTCACTACTTCGCCGAGGTTAGGCTAGGTACTTACCAGCACATGGAGTCGGTTGTGCTGATACTACACTCTGCACTATGTACACATCCCGGAGCAGCAACATTCAGACCGCAGATTGGGTGGCTGCCTTCAGTCCACATGGAGATCCAAAGTAGACCTGCAGGCTTCCGCAGGCCCTGGCATCTCTCGCTATCCCTTTATTCCTGTTTCATTTCCTTAATTCAGAAATAGTGTGTTGTTTATTTTCAGACTTTGTATGTAGCATTCTTAGATCGTCTGTGGTATTGTGACACAAGTTCTGGGTAGTAGAGGTTTAAATAATTGCATTGGATTCATGCTCAGATAGTTTATTGCTTTCCTTCCGCTTATGGTAATTTCTGCTGTTTAAATGTTATTGCTTCATAATTGTTAAAGAATATAAAATGGGTTAAAAGGTAAATTGTTCAATTGCCGGCTTGCCTAGCTCACATTAGTAGGCGCCATCACGACTCCCGAGGGTGGGAAATCCGGGTCGTGACAAGTTGGTATCAGAGCTCTAGGTTACATGGATCTCATAGTTTACAGACAATCTTAGTAGAGTCTGAGGGATCGGTACAGAGACGTCTTTATTTATCCCTCAGAGGCTACACAGTTAGGAAAAACTTCACATTTATTCTTTCCTGTCGTGCGGTTTGGTTTCTCAATGCTAATTGAATTTCCACTATGTTCTTTCGCAGATGGCGAGAACACGAGCTTTCTCATCCACTGACCAACAACCCGAGCCCCCAACAGCAGCTCCTAGGAGGGGCAAAGGGCGAGGCCGGGGCCGTGCTAGAGGCCAAGGTAGGGCCAGAGCTTAGCCTAGAGTAGCAGCACCAGCAGCGGAGCCTCGGGTTGACTTTGATGATGAGGTTCTGACCTAGACAGTTCCGGTGGGTCTAGCTCAGGTCCTAGAGGGGTTTATTGTACCCCCGTACTCCAGGATATTCTGGTCCGCCTAGTGGGCCTTACGGAGAGTGTCACCCAAGCAGGCTTGCTTCCTGTAGCACCAACCGTTTCTCAGGCTGGAGGAGGAGCCCAGACTCTTGCTACTCGCACTCCAGAGCAGGTAGCTCCCCAGTTCCAGACTCCAGCGGTTTAGCCGGGTGTGGTAGCCCAGACCGGTGATGGAGCAGCTATGTCTGCCGATGCTTTGTGGAGGTTGGACAGGTTCACCAAGCTCTTCACTACTACTTTCAGTGGTGCATCTTCTGAGGATCCCCAGGATTATCTAGACAGCTATCATGAGGTTCTCAGGAACATGGGGATCATGGAGACCAATGGGGTCGATTTTGCTACTTTTTGCTTATCTGGATCCGCCAAGACTTGGTGGAGAGATTATTGCTTGGCTAGACCAGCCGGATCACCAGCTTTGACTTGGGAGCAGTTTACTCAACTATTTCTGGAGAAGTTTCTCCCTATTACTTAGAGAGAGGCCTATCGGAGGTAGTTTGAGCGTCTCCAGCAGGGTTCTATGACTGTTACTCAGCGTGAGACCAGATTTATCAACTTGGCCCGTCATGCTCTTATCATACTTCCCACCGAGAAAGAGAGGGTGGGGAGGTTCATTGAGGGACTTATCCAACCTATTCGACATCAGATGGCCAAGGAGACGGGGAGTGAGATTTCTTTCCAGGAAGTGGCCAATGTGGCTTGGAGAGTTGATATGGTTCTATCGCAGGGAGGTGGTCAGGGGTCTGACAAGAGGCCTCGTCATTCAGGCCGATTCAGTGGTACCTCGTCTGGAGGTAGGGATTCTTATGGTAGAGGCCATCCTCCTAGGCCTTTTCAGTCAGCACTTCAGGTTTCTCACGGTGCTTCAGGTGGCCATAGTCCCCATATGCAGTATTTTGATCAGCAGTCCTACAGTGCACCACCAGTTTATGTCAATGCACCGCCGCTTCAGAGTTTTTGGGGTGTTCATTTAGGTCGTCAGGGTCAGTAGTCTCAACAGCCGAGGGCTTGTTACACTTGTGGTGATATGGGTCACATTGCTAGGTTTTGCCCTCAAGCACCAAGTAGCTCTCAGCATCAGGGTTCCCATACCATGGTTCAGGCACCGAGTGTCCCACAGCCCGCCCAGCCAGCTAGAAGTGGGGGTAGAGGTGCTAAAGGTGGAGGTAGAGGTATTAGAGGTGGAGCTTAGGCCGCTAGAGGTGGAGGCCAGCCAATAGTAGGCTGTCCCAGAGACGTAGTTCAGGGTGGTGGGGCCTAGCCCCGATGTTAAGCTCTTCCAGCAGGCCCGAGGTTGAGGCGTTCGATGCAGTTATCACAGGTACTGTTATGGTTTATAGTAGAGATGCTTTAGTTTTATTTGATCCGAGATCTACGTACTCCTATGTGTCATCTTATTTTGCACCGTATCTGGTCATGCCTAGTGATTCTTTGAGTGCTCCTGTTTATGCGTCTACACTGGTGGGTGATTCTATTGTGGTAGATCGAGTCCATCGTTCATGTATAGTTGTGATTGGGAGTCTTGAGACTCGTGTAGATTTGCTTCTTCTGGACGTAGTTTATTTTGATGTCATATTGGGGATGGATTGGTTATCACCTTACCACGATATCTTGGACTGTCATGCCAAGACTGTGACCTTAGCATTGCCAGGTTTGCCTTGTTTAGAGTGGAGAGGGACTTCTGGTCATTACACCCGCATTGTTATTTCTTACATGAAGGCTCGGCGTATGGTCGGGAAGGGGTGTTTGGCCTATTTGGCCTATGTTCGTGATTCTAGTGCTGAGGTCTCTTCTATTGGTTCTGTGCCCGTTGTTCGTGAGTTTCCTGAGGTATTCCCTTCAGACATGCCGGGTATGCCACCCGACAGAGATATTGACTTTTGCATTGATTTGGCTCCGAGAACCCAGCCCATTTCTATCCCACCGTACCGTATGGCCCTGCCTGAGTTGAAAGAGTTGAAGGAGCAGTTGCAAGACTTGCTTGAAAAGGGTTTTATTAGACCTAGTGTTTCGCCTTGGGGTGCGTCAGTGTTGTTTGTTAAGAAGAAGGACTGATCGATGAGAATGTGTATTGATTATCGGCAGTTGAACAAGATTACAATGAAGAATAAGTACCCATTGCCGAGAATTAATGATTTGTTTGATCAGCTTCAGGGTGCCAAGGTATTTTCGAAGATTGACTTGAGATCTGGCTACCATCAGTTGAGGATTAGGGCATCCGATGTCCCTAAGACAACTTTCCACACTCGGTATAGGCATTATGAGTTCTTGGTGATGTCATTTGGGTTGACAAATGCCCCAGCGACTTTTATGGATTTGATGAACCGAGTGTTCAGGCCTTACTTGGATTCGTTCGTGATAGTCTTCGTTGATGATATTTTGATCTATTCCCGTAGCCGGGAGGAACACTAGCAACATCTTAGAGTGGTTCTTCAGACTTTGAGGGATAGTCAATTGTATGACAAGTTTTCGAAGTGTGAGTTTTGGCTAAGTTCAGTTGCATTGCTAGGTCATGTTGTATCAGTAGAGGGTATTCAAGTTGATCCGAAGAAGATTGAGGCAGTCAAGAACTGGCCTAGACCAGTATCAGCTACAGAGATCTGGAGTTTTTTTGGGATTGGCAGGCTACTATCGTCGGTTTGTGGAGGGGTTTTCATCTATCGCAGCCCCGATGACCAGGTTGACCCAGAAGGGTGCCCAGTTCAGATGGTCGGACGAGTGTGAGGCGAGCTTTCAAAAGCTCAAGATAGCTCTGACTATGGCACCTGTGTTGGTTTTGCCCACAGGTTCAGGGCCTTATACAGTTTATTGTGATGCATCTCGTATTGGACTTGGTGTGATGTTAATGCAGGATGGCAAGGTCATTGCTTATGCTTCATGGCAGTTGAAGATTCATGAGAAGAAATATCCGGTTCATGATTTGGATTTAGCATCCATCGTTCACGCATTGAAGATTTGGAGGTATTATCTATATGGCGTGGCATGTGAGGTATTCACGGATCGCAAGAGTCTGCAGTATTTGTTCAAGCAGAAGGAGCTAAATTTGAGGCAGAGAAGGTGGTTGGAGCTATTAAAGGATTATGATATCACCATCTTATATCATTCGGAAAAGGCTAATGTGGTGGCCGATGCCTTGATTAGGAAGTCAGCCAGTATGGTCAGTCTTGCTTATATTCCGGTCGGTGAGAGACTGCTTGCTTTGGATGTTCAGGCTTTGGCCAATCAGTTCGTGAGGTTGGATGTTTCTGAACCCAGTCGTGTGTTAGCTTGCACGGTCGCTCGTTCCTCTTTATTTGAGCGTATCCGTGATCGGCAGTATGATGATCCCCATTTGTGTGTCCTTAGAGACACGATATATCACGGAGGTGCCAAGCTGGTTACTTTAGGTGATGATGGGGTTTTGAGATTTTAGGGTCGAATTTGTGTGCCTAATGTGGATGGGCTTCGAGAGTTGATTTTAGAGGAGGCCCATAGTTCCCGGTACTCTATTCATCCAGGCGCCGTGAAGATGTATCAGGATTTAAGGCAACATTATTAGTGGAGAAGAATGAAGAAGGATATCATCGCATATGTGGCTCGGTGTTTGAACTGTCAGCAGGTTAAGTACGAGCATCAGAGGCCTGGTGGTTTATTTCAGAGGATTGAGCTTCCCAAGTAGAAGTGGGAGTGGATCACTATGGACTTCATTTTTGTACTCCCACAGACTCAGATGAAGTTCGATGCAGTGTGGGTTATTGTTGATAGGCTGACCAAGTCAGCACATTTCATTCTTGTGGCAGTCTCCTATTCTTCCGAGAGGTTAGCTGAGATCTATATTCAAGAGATTATTCGTTTTCATGGTGTGCCTGAGTCTATCATTTCGGATCGAGGTATGCAGTTTACCTCCTATTTTTGGAGAGCAGTTCAGCAAGAATAGGCACATGGGTTGAGTTGAGCACAATGTTTCATCCTCAGATGGACGGGCAGTCCGAGAAGACCATTCAGATTTTGGAGGATATGCTCCTAGCCTGTGTCATTGACTTTGGAGGCTCGTGGGATCAATTTTTTCCTTTAGTATAGTTTTCCTACAACAACAGCTGCCAGTCGAGTATCTGGATGTCTCCTTATGAGGCTTTGTATGGTAGGCAGTGTCGGTCGCCAGTTGGATAGTTTGAGCCGGGAGTGGCTCGGTTGTTGGGTACAGATCTGGTTCAGGATGCCTTAGACAAGGTTAGGATTATTCAGGATAGGCTTCGTACAACTCAGTCCAGGCAAAAGAGCTATGTCGACCGCAAGGTTTGAGATTTGGCTTTCATGGTCGGTGAGCGGGTATTGCTTCGAGTGTTGCCTATGAAGGGCGTGATGAGATTTGGGAAGAAGGGCAAGCTTAGCCCTAGGTTCATTGGCCTGTTTGAGATTCTTGGTCAAGTAGGAGAGGTGGCTTAAAGACTTGCGTTGCCGCCGAGCTTATCAGTCGTGCATCCAGTGTTTTGCGTGTCCATGCTTCGGAAATATCACGACGATCCATCCCACGTGTTCGATTTCAGCATTGTCCAGTTGGACAAGGACTTCTCTTATGAGGAGAGCTGGTAGCTATTCTAGACCGGCAGGTTTGTCAGTTGAGATCAAAGAGTTTTCCTTCTGTTCGTGTTCAGTGGAAAGGTCAGCCCGCTGAGGCATCAACCTGGGAGTCCTAGTCCGATATGCAAAGCCGTTACCCCATCTTTTCCCCGACTCAGGTACTTCCTTCTTCTGTCTGTTCGAGGACGAATGATTGTTTTAGAGGTGGAGGATGTGACGACCCAAAAGGTCATCACTTGTGTTAAAAGTAAATTCTACATTCCGAGGCCTTAAAAACCTCTTTCAGTATCACCTCGATTTTTCATGCACAGTCCGGGCGCGTAGCCAGAAAACTATTATGTGAAAATCTGTTAAAAATGATAAAATTTGCCTTTAAAATGGATTTAAGTTGACTTCGGTCAATATTTTGGGTAAACGGACCCAGACCCGTGATTTGACGGTCCCCTAGGGTCCGTAGGAAAATATGGGACTTCAGCTTATGCTCGGAATCGAATTCCGAGGTCCCAAGCCCGAGAAACGAATTTTTAAAGAAAATTATTTTCTAAAAATATTTCTGAGTTTTGGAAATGAAATGAGTTTAAAACTCGATGGTATCGGGCCCGTATTTTGGTTTCGGCGCCCGATACAGGTCTTATATGTTTATTAAGATAAGTCTGTGAAATTCGGTAAAAAACGGACTTGAAACGACGTGAATAAGATTGTTTTTGAGAAAATTGGAAATTTGAAGTTCTTATGAAAATTTCATGATTTTGATGCTAAATTCATAGTTGTTAATGTTATTTTAGTGATTTGAATGCACGAGCGAGTCCACATGATGTTTTTAGGTTGGTGGGCATGTTTGGTTTGGAGCCCCGGGGGCTCGGGTGAGTTTTGGATAAGCCAAGGGGGGGATTTTGGACTTGAGGAATTGCAGACTTTCAGCTGTTGCATTGTAGGCCTGCAGGCTTTGCATTTGCGAAGCCTGGCTGGCAAATGCGAGGGGCATGTCGCAAATGCGAAAGAAGCCCAGGCCAGCCTACCTGGCAATTGCGAGGATTCCATCGCGAATGCGATACTCTCCCTTTTAGCCAGTCGTCGCAAATGCGACGCATCCTTCGCATTTCCCACTTTGCAAATGCGAAGACCCCTTCACAAATGCGAAGATATCAGAGGTCGGTCGCAATTCCTATACCTGTAACCTGCAATTTTATTACTTAGCCGAAAATCTTTTATTTTTCAAACTCTTTCAAAACCAAAACAATCTTGGGCAATTTTTCAAAGACAACTCTTCTTCCAAATCGATTTTAAGTTAATTTTAACTCATTTTCTTCAATCATTAATATCTTTTCATATGATTTCAACTCAAAATCAATGATTTTCATGGGGGAAATTGGGTGTTTTGGGTAGAACCTAGTTTTTTCAAAAATTGGGGATTTGGACCTCGATTTGAGGTCCGATTTCAAAACAAATTATCTATTTGGATTCGTGGGGGAATGTGTAATTAGGTTTTGGTTCGAACCTCGGGTTTTTACCATGTGGGCCCGGGGGCATTTTTTGACTTTTTGGGTAAAACTTTAGAAAACTCATTTTCATGCATTAGAATTGATTCCTTTAGCATTTATTGATATAATTAAGTAACTTGTGATTAGATACGAGCAAATTGGTGGTGGAATCAAGAGGTAAAGCGATAGTAGAGATTTGAATTGTGCTCGTGGCATCGAGGTAAGTGTTTGGTCTAACCTTAGCTTGAGGGATTAAGATTCGTGTCCTATTTGCTATGTGGTATTTGTTGAGTACGACGTATAGGCATGGTGACAAGTATCTATACATTGGTGTCAAGCATGCCCATGAGTTTTACATTATGATTATTATGACTTCGTTGTTTTATTCATGCTTTGATGATGATTTCTATTGTTGGGTAAAGTTTGTGGAAGTATTGTGACATTTGAACATTGAGGAGCGTTAGCTCAAGTGGTACAAAGAAATGTGAAAGTATAAGTGGAAATTGAACCTTTTAGAGCAATGGATCAAGTTGTGAAGTGAGTTGAGAAGTAAAAGTGAAAAAGAGAAGAGAATCATTATATTATCTCTCTTGCTGGCAATTTGTTGTTTTTGATGTTATCTCCCTAGCCGGGATGTTGATTCTTCTTTTGATGTTATTCCCTTGCCGGGACTTGATTGTTGAACTATTTTTCCCTTGTCGAGATTCTTATTGTAATTTCATTTATTCCCTTGCCCTATTATTTGTGATTGTTGTTTGAGTAAGGAAGAATGTTAAAGCACGAAGGGTGATGTCGTGTATTGTTTTGGTGAGAGAGTGTTAAAGCACGAAGGGTTACTTTCAGTTGATTTCTGTGTCTCTGAGGCCTTGAAAACCTCATTTAGAGTTACCTCAATTTACGTGCGCAGTCCGGGCGCGTAGCCGGAAAGCTTAAATATGATAATCTGTGAAAAATGATAAGTTTTGATTATAGAATGAGCTAATTTGACTTCGGACAACGTTTTGGGTAAACGGACCCGGACCCATGATTTGACGGTCCCGGAGGGTCCGTAGGAAAATATGGGACTTGGGCGTATGCCCGAAATCAAATTCCGAGGTCCCAATCTCGAAAAATGAATTTTTAAAATGAAATTGTTTTCAGAATTTTGTTTAAAGAAATTTGAAATGAAAACTGATTATAAAGAAATGGTATCGAGCCCGTATTTTGTTTTGGCGCCCGATACAGGTCTTATATATGACTTGAGTCATTCCTGTGAAATTTGGTTAAAAACAGACGTCGTTTGACGCGATCCGAACCTTAATTGGGAAATTTGATATTTAAAAGAGTTTTGAGAAATTTCATTGATCTTGAGGTTTAATTCGATGTTCATGATGTTATTTTGGTGATTTGATTACACGAATATGTCTGTAGGATGTTTTTGAGGTTGTGTGTATACTTGGGTTGGAGTTTCGAGGGCTCGGGTGAGTTTCGAGTAGGTTCCGGTATGCCTTAGGCTTAAAAAGTCAGATGTTGCAGGTTTAGGAAGTTACAGGTCCCTGAACCCGCTATTGCGATCCGCGAGAAATTGCGTGTGACCGCTGAGGGGCCAGCGCGGGCGCGGGCGCCTTTGTGCGGTCCGCGGTGGAGGCTGTGCAGCCGCAGTTGCCTTTGTGCGGTCCACACAAGGCGCTGATATGTAGGTCTTCAGGGAGGCCTATGCGGCCGCGGTCCATTTGTGCGGTCCGCACAGGGGGTGTGAGATGGGTATAAATAAACAGGAATTTTAGTTATTTTTTACTTTTGAAACCCCATAAACATAAGAGGCGATTTTCAAACAACCTTTCTTCTCCAAAACGTTGATAATTGATTTCTAACTCATTTTCATGCATTGTGGTTGATTCATTTAGCACTTATTGATGTAATTAAGTAACTTGTGACTAGATTCGAGCGGATTGGTGGTGGAATCGAGGGGTAAAGCTATAATTGAGACTTGAGTGGTGATCAAGGCATCGAGGTAAGTGTTTGGTCTAACCCTAGCTTGAGGGATTAGGATTTGAGTCATACTTGCTACTTGCTTCTTGTTGAGTACGACGTATAGGCATGGTGACGAGTATCTATACGTTGGTGTCAGGCATGACCGTGGGTCTTAAATTGAAAGTTGTTGTGTTCTTGAATGACACTTTGTATGCTTTAATTAATAATCTTCTATGATTGTGCATTTTCATTAATTGAACTGAGTACCAGCTAAGTGAGATTGGTTATAGCTGATTCTCCCTTGCCGGGATGACTATTTTGATATTGTTGTTCCCTTGTCGGGAAATTTTTATATTGCTTTTGTTCCCTTGCCGGGAAGTTATTATATCACTTATGTTCCCTTGCCGAGATTTCTTGTGATTGTGTGATGAAATGTAAAAGGGAGCAGGTGGTATGCCTACCACAAGATAATGAAATGGGAGCGGGTGGTACGCCTACCACAAGATAATGAAATGGGAGTGGGTGGTACGCTAACCACAAGATATGATAAAATAGGAGCTGGTGGTACGCCTACCACAAGATATGGTGAAATGGGAGCGGGTGGTACGCCTAGCACAAGATAATGAAATAGGAGCGGGTGGTACGCCTACCACAAGATATGATGAAATGGGAGCGGGTGGTACTCCTACCACAAGATATGATAAAATGGGAGCGGGTGGTACGCCTACCACAAGATATTATAAAATGGGAGCGGGTGGTACGCCTGCCACAAGATATAATGAAATGGGAGCGGGTGGTATGCCTACCACAAGATATGAGAAATGGGATCGGGTTGCATGCCTGCAACAAGATGCAAACTGAAAGTGAAAGCTGTCTTTGCTTCTCTTTATCTGTGTTAGAAGTTATATTGATAGCTTCCTTGTTATTTTGTTTTGTCAGCTACCCCCGAAGCATGTTTCCCTTCCCTAGCTTTAATTTCTTATTACTTGTTACTTTCCGCCATATGTTATGTAACTGCACAGGTTTATCTGGAGTTTGGTCCTAGCCTCGTCACTACGTCGTCGGGGTTAGGCCAGGCACTTACCAGCACATGGGGTCAGTGGTGCTGATACTACACTCTACACTGTGTGCAGATCCCGGAGCAGCTTTCGGACAGTAGTTGGAGGGCTTCTTTCAGTCCACTCGGAGACCTAAGGTAGACCTGTAGGCGTCCGCAGGCCCTGACGTCTCCCTCTATCTCTACGTCCTATTTCATTTCCTTTGTTCAGAAACAGTATGTTGCATTTGTTCAGACCTTGTATGTAGAAACTCGTAGATAGTCTGTGACACTATGACACCAGGTTTTGGGGTATTTGAGGTTTTAAGAGTTGTAATAGACGTAGCCTTCAGACATTTCATGGTTATCTTCCGCTTATTTGTTTAAAGTTCTGTTGTTTTTATGTTATTGCTCGTAATTGTAAAAAGGAAGTAATTTGGTAAGGAATTAGATAGTTAAGGGTTGGCTTGCCTAGCTCTCATTAGTAGGCGCCATCACGACTCCCGAGGGTGGGAAATCCGGGTCGTGACAAATTGGTATCAGAGCTCTAGGTTACATGGGTCTCACAGTTCACAGACAAACTTAGTAGAGTCTGAGGGATCGGTACAGAGATGTGTGTATTTATCCCCAGAGGCAACAGAGTTAGGAAACTTCACATTTGTTCTTTCTTATCGTGCAGTTCTGTTTCCCAATACTGATTGAATTCCTACTCCGTTCTTTCGCAGATGGTGAGAACACACGCTTCCTCATCTACCGCTCAGCAGCCTGAGCCCGCAGCATCAGCTTCCACTAGGGGCAAAGGGCAAGGCCGAGGCCGATGTTGGGGCAGAGTTTATCCCCGAGCAGCAGCACTAGTGGCAGAGCCTCATGCTGATTTTGAGGATGAGGTTCTGGCCCCAGCAGTTCCTGTGGGCCCTGCTCAGGTCCTAGAGGAGTTTATTGCTACCCTAGTATTTCAGGATGCTTTGGTCCGATTAGTGGGCCTCATGGAGAGTGTCACCCGGGCAGGCTTGCTTCCTGTAGCACCAGTCGTCTCTCAGGCTGGAGGAGGGGCTAAGACTCCTGCTACACGCACTCCGGAGCAGGTAGCTCCCCAGATTCAGACTTCAATGGTTTAGCAAGTTGGAGCAGTTCAGCCGAGTGTCGCAGCTCAGACTGGCGATGGAATGGCGATGTCTGCCGATGCTTTGGGGAGGCTGGATAGGTTCACCAAGCTCTTCGTTACTACTTTCAGCGGTGCTTCTTATGAGGATCCCCAAGATTTCCTATATAGCTGGCAGGACTTGGTGGAGGGATTATTGCTTAGCTAGGCCAGCCGGATCGTCATCTTTGACTTGGAAGCATTTTACAGTGTTGTTTCTGGAGACGTTTCTCCCCGTTACTCAGAGAGAGGCCTATCGGAGGCAGTTTGAGCGCCTCCAGTAGGGTTCCATGACGGTTACCTAGTATGAGACCAGGTTCATCGACTTGGCTCACAATGCTCTTGTCATAGTTACTACCAAGAGAGAGAGGGTGAGGAGGTTTATCGACGGTCTTATTTAGCCGATTCGTCTTCAGATGGCCAAGGAGGCTGGGAGATAGATCACTTTTCAGGAAACGACCAATGTGGTCCGCAGAGTTGAGATGGTTCTGTCGTAGGGAGGGAGTCATGGGTCGGATAAGAGGCCCCGCAATTCAGGCAAATTCAGTAGTACCTCGTCTGGAGGTAGAGATTCATATGGTAGAGGCCATCCTCCTAGGCCCTTTCAGTCAGCTCTTCAGGTTTCTCACGGTGCTTTAGGTGGTCGTGGTCCTCCGATGCAGTATTCTGATCAGCAGTCCTTCAGTGCACCACCAGCACCTATCAGTGCACCACCGCTTCAGAGTTTTTAGGGTCTTCAGCCCTAGCAGCCGAGGCCTTGTTTTACTTGTGGCGACATGAGGCACATTGCTAGGTATTGCCCTCGAGCTTCGAGTAGTTCTCCGTATCAGGGTTTTCGTGCTATAGTTCAGGCACCAGATGTTCCACAGCTCGCCCAGCCAGCTAGAGGTGGGGGTAGAGGTGCTAGAGGTGGAGGTAGAGGTCCTAGAGGTGGAGCTTAGGCCGCCAGAGGTAGAGGCCAGCCAGCTGCAGGCCGTCCTAGAGAGGTAGTTCAGGGTCGTGGGGCCCAGCCCCGATGTTATTGTCTCCCAGCCAGGCCCGAGGCTGAGGCTTTAGATGTAGTTATTACAGGTACAATTCTGGTTTGTGATAGAGATGCTTTAGTGTTATTTGATCCAGGGTCTACATACTCGTATGTGTCATCTTATTTTGTATCGTATCTGGTCATGTCTAGTGATTCGTTGAGTATTCCTGTTTATGTGTCTACACCGGTGGGTGATTCTATTGTGGTAGATCGAGTCCATCGCTCTTGTGTAGTTGTGATTGGGTGTCTTGAGACTCGTGTGGATTTGTTGCTTCTAGACATGGTCGACTTCGATGTTATATTGGGGATGGACTGGTTATCACCTTACCATGCTATCTTGGATTGTCGTGCTTAGACTGTGACCTTAGATTTACCGGGTATGCCTCGTTTAGAGTGGAGAGGAACTCCTGGTCATTCTACCCGTAGTGTTATTTCTTATGTGAAGGCTTGACGTATGGTCGAGAAGGGGTGCTTGGCCTATTTAGCTTATGTTTGTGATTCTAGTGCGGAAGTTTCATCTATTGATTCTATGCCGGTTGTTCATGAGTTTCCTAAGGTATTCCTTTCAGACCTTCCGGGTATGCCGCCCGACAGGGATATTGCCTTTTGCATTGATTTGGCTCCGGGCACTCAGCCCATTTCCATTCCGTCGTATCCCATTGCCCCACTAGAGTTGAAAGAGTTGAAGGAGCAGTTGTAGGACTTGCTTGAGAAGGGTTTCATTAGACCCAGCATTTCGCCTTGGGGTGCGCCAGTTTTGTTTGTTAAGAAAAAGGATAGTTCGATGAGAATGTGCATTGATTACTGGTAGTTGACCAAAGTCATCATCAAGAATAAGTATCCACTGCCGAGGATTGATGATTTGTTCGATCAGCTTCAGGGTGCCAAGGTATTTTCAAAGATTGACTTGAGATCTGGATACCATCAGTTGAGGATTAGGGCATCTGATGTCCTTAAGACAGCTTTCCGCACTCGGTACGGGCATTATGAGTTCTTGGTTATGTCATTCGGGTTGACAAATTCCCCAGCAACTTTTATGGATTTGATGAATCGAGTGTTCAGGCCTTATTTGGACTCGTTCGTGATAGTCTTCATTGATGATGTCTTGATATATTCCCGCAGCCAGGAGGAGCACGAGTAGCATCTCAGGGTGTTTCTTCAGACTCTGAAGGATAGTCAGTTATATGCTACGTTCTCGAAGTGTGAGTTCTGGTTGAGTTCAGTTTCATTCCTGGGTCATGTCGTATCAGGAGAGGGTATTCAGGTTGATCCGAAGAAGATTTGAGGCAGTCAAGAACTGGCCTAGACCAGCATCAGCTTCAGAGATTCAGAGTTTCTTGGGATTGGCAGGCTACTACCATCGGTTCATGGAGGTGTTCTCATATATTGCAGCCTTAATAACCAGGTTGACCTAGAAGGGTGCCCAGTTTAGATGGTCGGACGAGTGTGAGGCGAGATTTCAGAAGCTCAAGACAACTCTGACTACCGCACCAGTGTTAGTTATGCCCACAGGTTTAGGGCTTTACATAGTTTATTGTGATGCTTCCCGTATTGGGCTTGGCACAGTGTTGATGCAGGATGGCAAGGTCATTGCCTACGCTTCAAGGCAGTTGAAGATTCACGAGAAGAACTATCCGGTTCATGATTTTGAGTTGGCAGTCATTGTTCACGCATTGAAGATTTGGAGGCACTATTTGTATGGCGTGGCGTGTGAGGTGTTCACGGATCATAAGAGTCTACAGTATTTGTTCAAGCAAAAGGAGTTGAATTTGAGGCAAAGAAGGTGGTTGGAGTTGTTGAAGGATTATGAAATCACCATCTTATATCACCCGGGAAAGGCCAATGTGGTGGCCGATGCTCTAAGTAGAAATTCAGCCAGCATGGGCAGTCTTGCTTATATTCTGGTCGGTGAGAGGCTGCTTACGTTGGATGTTCAGGCTTTGGCCAATCGATTTGTGAGATTGGATATTTCTGAGCCTAGTCGGGTATTAGCTTGCACAGTCGCTCGTTCTTCTTTATTGGAGTGTATCCGTGATCGGCAGTATGATGATCCCCATTTGTGCGTCCTTAGAGACACGGTGCAGTGTGGAGGTGCTAAGGAGGTTACCTTAGGTGACGATGGAGTTTTGAGATTACAGGGTCGAGTCTGTGTGCCTAATGTGGATGGTCTTCGAGAGTTGATTTTAGAGGAGGCCCATAGCTCCCGATACTCTATTCTTCCGGGCACCACGAAGATGTATCAGGATTTGTGGAAGCATTATTGGTGGCATAGAATGAAGAAGGATATCGTTGCATATGTGGCTCGATGTCTGAATTGTTAACAGGTTAAGTACGAGCATCAGAGGCCTGGTGGACTATTTCAGAGGATTGAGATTCCAGAGTGGAAGTGGGAGCTTATTACTATGGACTTTGTTGTTGGACTCCCGTAGACTCGGAAGAAGTTCGACGTAGTTTGGGTCATTGTTAATAGGCTCACCAAGTCAGTGCATTTCATTCCTGTGGCAGTCTCATTTTCATCCGAGAGGTTAGCTGAGATTTATATTCGGGAGATTGTTTGTCTTCATGGTGTGCCGGTATCTATCATTTCGGACCGAGGTATGTAGTTTACCTCGCGCTTTTGGAAAGCAATTCAGCGAGAGTTGGGCACCCAGGTTGAGTTGAGTACATCATTTTATCCTCAGACGAACGGGCAATCTGAGTGGACTTTTCAGATATTGGAGGATATGCTCCGAGCTTGTGTTATTGACTTTGGAGGTTCGTAGGATCAGTTTTTGCCTTTGACAGAGTTTGCCTAAAACAACAGCTACCAATCGAGTATCCAGATAGCTCCTTATGAGGCTTTGTATGGTAGGCGATGTCGATCTCCGGTTGGATGGTTTGAGCCTGGGGAGGCTCGGTTGTTGGGTACGGACATGGTTCAGGAGGCCTTGGACTAGGTCAAGATCATTCAGGATAGGCTTTGTACAGCTCAATCTAGGCAGAAGAGTTATGCAGATCGCAAGGTTCGAGATGTGGCTTTTATGGTTGCTAAGCGGGTATTGCTCCGAGTGTCGCCTATAAAGGGCGTGATGAGATTTGGGAAGAAGGCCAAGATTAGCCCTAGGTTCATTGGCCCGTTTGACATTCTTGATCGAGTGGGAGAGGTGGCTTATAGACTTGCGTTTCCGCCGAGCTTATCAGCCGTGCATCCAGTGTTTCATGTGTCTATGCTTCGGAAATATCACGGCGATCCATCCCACGTGTTAGATTTCAGTACTGTCCAGTTGGACAAGGACTTGTCTTATGAGGAGGAGCCAGAAGCTATTCTAGAACAGCAAGTTCGACAGTTGAGGTCGAAGAGTTTTCCTTCTGTTCGTGTTCAGTGGTGAGGTCAGCCTCCTGAGGCATCGACCTGGGAGTCCGAGTCCAATATGCGTAGCCGTTATCCTCATCTTTTCCCCGACTCAGGTACTTCCTTTTTCTATCCGTTTGAGGATGAAAGGTTGTTTTAAAGGTGGATAATGGTCTTCACTTGCTTTCAGTTGATTTCTGTGTCTACGAGGCCTTGAAAACCTCATTTAGATTCACCTCGATTTGGGTGCGCAGTCCGAGCGCGTAGCCGGAAAGCTTAAATATGTTAATCTGTGAAAAACGATAAGTTTTGATTATAGAATGAGCTAATTTGACTTTGGTCAACATTTTGGGTAAACAGACCCGGACCCGTGATTTGACAATCCTGGAGGGTCCGTAGGAAAATATGGGACTTGGGCGTATGCCCGAAATTGAACTCCGAGGTCCCAAGCACGAGAAATAAATTTTTTAAGTGAAATTGTTTTCAGAAATTTCTTTAAGGAAATTTGAAATGAAAACTGATTAGAAAGCAATGATATCGGGCCCGTATTTTGGTTTTGGCGCCCGGTACAGGTCTTATATATATGACTTTAGTCATTCCTGTGAAATTTGGTTAAAAACGAATGTCGTTTGACGTGATCCGAACCTTAATTGGGAAATTTGATGTTTAAAAGAGTTTTGAGAAATTTCATTGATCTTGAGGTTTAATTCGATGTTCATGATGTTATTTTGGTGATTTAATTACACAAATATGTCCGTAGATGTTTTTGAGGTTGTGTGTATACTTGGGTTGGAGTTTCGAGGGTTCGGGTGAGTTTCAACTAGGTTCCGGGATGCCTTAGGCTTAGAAAGTCAGATGTTGCAGGTTCAGGAAGTTGCAGGTCTTTGAACCCGCTAGTGCGGTCCGCGAGAAATCGCGTGCGACTGCGGAGGGGCCAGCGCGGCCGCGGTCGCCTTTGTGCGGTCCGCGGTGGAGGCTGTGCGGCCGCAATCGCCTTTATGCGGTCCGCACAGGGTGATGAACTGCAGGTCTTCAGGGAGGCTTGTGCGGCCGCGGTCCATTTGATGCGGTCCACACAGGGGGTCTGAGAGGGGTATAAATAAACGGGAATTTCAATTATTTTTCACTTTTCAAAACCCCAAAAACATAAGAGGCGATTTTTCAAATAACCTTTCTTCTCCAAAATGTAGGTAAGTGATTTCTAACTCATTTTCTTCACTCCTTGACATCTTTTAACATGATTTGAACTTCAAATCAAAGCTTTTCATGGGGGAAATTGGGTGTTTTGGGTAGAACCTAGGTTTTTCTAAAATTGGGGATTTGGACCTCAATTTGAGGTCCGGTTTTAAAACAAAATATATATTTGGATTCTTGGGGGAATGGGTAATCGGGTTTTGGTCCGAACCTCGGGTTTCGACCACGTGGGCCCGAGGGTGATTTTTAACTTTTGGGTAAAACTTTAGAAAACTCATTTTCATGCATTGGGGTTGATTCATTTAGCACTTATTGATGTAATTAAGTAACTTGTGACTAGATTCGAGTGGATTGGTGGTAGAATCGAGGGGTAAAGCTCTAATTGAGACAGGAGTGGTGTTCAAGGCATCGAGGTAAGTGTTTGGTCTAACCCTAGCTTGAGGGATTAGGAGTTTAGTCATACTTGCTACTTGCTTCTTGTTGAGTACGACGTATAGACATGGTGACGAGTATCTATATGTTGGTGTCAAGCATGACCGTGGGTCTTAAATTGAAAGTTATTGTGTTCTTGAATTACACTTTGTATGCTTTAATTAATGATCTTCTATAATTGAGCGTTTCCATTAATTGAACTGAGTACCAGCTAATTGAGATTGGTTATAGCTGATTCTCCCTTGCCGGGATGACTATTTCGATATTGTTGTTCCCTTGCCGGGAAGTTATTATATCACTTATGTTCCCTTACCGGAATTTCTTGTGATTGTGTGATGAAGTGTAAAAGGGAGCGGGTGGTATGCCTACCACAAGATAATGAAATGGGAGCGGGTGGTACGCCTACCACAAGATATGATGAAATGGGAGCGGGTGGTACGCCTACCACAAGATATGATGAAATGGGAGCGGGTGGTACGCCTACCACAAAATATGATGAAATGGGAGAGGGTGGTACGCCTACCACAAGATATAATGAAATGGGAGCGAGTGGTACGCCTACCACAAGATAATGAAATGGGATCGGGTGGTACGCCTACCACAAGATATTATAAAATGGGAGCAGGTGGTACGCCTACCATAAGATATGATGAAACGGGAGTAGGTGGTACGCCTACCACAAGATATGAGAAATGGGATCAGGTTGCACGCCTGCAACAAGTCGAAACTGAAAGTGAAAGATGTCTTTCCTTCTCTTTATCTGTGTTAGAAGTTATATTGTTAGCTTCCTTCTTATTTTGTTTTGTCAGCTACCCCCGAAGCATGTTTCCCTTCCCCAGCTTTAATTGATTATTACTTGTTACTTTCCGCCATATGTTATGTAACTGCACAGGTTTATCTGGAGTCTGGTCCTAGCCTCGTCACTACCTCGCCGGGGTTAGGCCAGGCACTTATCAGCATATGGGGTCGGTTGTGCTGATACTACACTCTACACTACGTGCAGATCTCGGAGCAGCTTTTGGATAGTAGTTGGAGGGCTTCCTTCAGTCTACTCGGAGACCCAAGGTAGACCTATAGGCGTCCGCAAGCCCTGGCGTCTCCCTCTATCTCTACTTCCTATTTCATTTTCTTTGTTCAAAAACAGTGTATTGCATTTCTTCAGACCTTGTATGTAGAAACTCTTAGACGTTCTGTGACACGGTGACACCAGGTTTTGGGGTATTTGAGGTTTTAAAAGTAGTAATAGATGTAGCCTTCATACATTTCATGGTTATCTTCCGCTTAATTGTTTAAAGTTCTACTGTTTTTATGTTATTGCTCGTAATTGTAAAAAAGAAGTAATTTGGTAAGGAATTAGATAGTTAAGGGTTGGCTTGCCTAACTCTCATTAGTAGGCTCCATCAGGACTCCCGAGGGTGGGAAATCCGGGTCGTGACAAAGGGTGATGCCGTGTATGATTTGTAAGAAAAAAGTGTAAAGCACGAAGGGTGATACCGTACCGCATGATGTGCCATTCCGTGCCGATTATATTTATTATTTGGTGAGGACGAGAGTAAAAGCACGATGGGTGATGTCGTGCACATTTTCATTACCCCTCCCATATTTGACTGTATAATACTGTTCTTCTTTTCCGTTGTATATAGTTGAATTGCACAGGTTTATTTGGTAGAATGGTCCTAGCCTCGTCACTACTTCGCCAATGTTAGACTAGGCACTTACCAGCACATGGGGTCGGTTGTGCTGATACTACACTCTGCACTATGTGCAGATCCCGGAGCAGCATCATTTGGACTGTAGATTGGGTGACTGCCTTCAGTCCACGCGGAGATCCAAGGTAGACCTGCAGGCGTCCGCAGGCCCTGACATCTCCCTCTATCCCTTTATTCCTGTTTCATTTCCTTAATTCAGAAACAGTGTGTTGTTTTTTTTCAAACTTTGTATATAGCATTCTTAAATCGTCTGTGGTACTGTCACACTAGTTCTGGGTAGTAGAGGTTCAAACAATTGTATTGGATTCATGCTCAGATAGTTTATTGCTTTCCTTCGGCTTATGGTAATTTCCGTTGTTTAAATGTTATTGCTTCATAATTATTAAAGAATATAAAATGGGTAAAAAGGTAAATTGTTCAATTGTCGGCTTGCCTAACTCACATTAATAGGCGCCATCACGACTCCCGAGGGGGAGAAATCCGGGTCGTGACATATATATATATACGAAATTTGAATTAAAAGATAATTTTGAATTTATAGATAAAGTTCTAAAATTCGAATTTAAATTAAAAATAAAATTTATCTTTTTTTATCATGTTATCATATGCAATCATGTTAGGAACTTTTGTTATTTTTTTCTAATTATTTAAATACTACTTTGCCCTTGGCAAAAAAAAAACTACTCCATATAACTATAAAACATTTTCACATTTGAAATCCTATACGTATAGTTCTTTGAAACACTATAGCTAGATTTGAATAAAATGAAATTCTTTTAAAATAAATGTAATATATAGGGTACATGTCTATGTTTATCTAAATAACAAAAAAGAGTTTACAAAACCAAATAAAAGTTTACTTACATATATAATAAAGTAAACATACATGTTGGAGAAAGAAACATCACAAAATCAGTTAATATTAAAAGAAAAAATGTTTCTTGGAGAATATTTGTTTGAAGAGTCAATTTGCATAAATGGACATCAAAGAAATAACAAAACTTTGGCTATACAATTGCTATCATTAATTTTAATTTACCACATTCAAGGAATTGAATGGTATAAGCTGAAACCCCCTTCATTTAGCTGTAGTCAGGCCAATATTGTAAGGGTATAATATTTTTTTCGTTGAAGAATATTAGTTTTGAATCATTAGATTATGTGAAAGGTTTTTTTTTCAAACTCAACAAGAGAGAAATTGATTTCTAATTGATAGTTTCTATAGCGACTTTTAAGTGTAACAAAGAGTATATATAAAGAAAAAATTGGTATGACATGAAATATTTTTTTTAAAATGTAAACAAATTATTTCGAAAAAACTCTTTACTTTTTTTAATTCAATGATAAGATATTTTTTAACATTAGTAGAGGGTTTTAAAATTATTATAATAGAATTTATATCATAGATAAACTCAAAAAACCAAAATCTTATGGAATATTTACATAATATCCGGCCATATTTATTGTTTACTTTTTGTAGTTAATATAAATAGATGATATACCGATAACACACGATTATACACATATTATATATGGATTATATATAAATTACACAGCATTCAATTGTTTAATTTAAGTGGTCGGGTGAGCACCTATTTAGGCCGATTAGATAAGGCCAAAAAAAATGAAATAATTTCAACCAAAGACTAAAAATATAATTAAAGTTCATATGACAATTATTAAAACTCATCCTTTTATAGTGAAATAAATTAATTTTTTGTAGCAAAAGAAATAATGAAATAAAAAATAAGATAAAAGAAAATAAATATTTAAAAAAAATGGATGATAACAAATTTCTTCTTATGTTTCATCTTTGTTGAGTATAAAAAATTTGAAAGTTAATCTCATTGATTTCAAATATTTTTTTTTCAACTCAAATACATAGATTATAAGATAAGGATATCTTAGAATATTTTCATTAATTTACATTATGTGTCGTTTTAAAAAAAATCACTATTACTAACAAACATATATGATATTCAAATTTGAATTGAAATACAATTTGAGTAGTTTGCATTGAGGTTAAGCCAAGTATGGTGTGAAATAATAAACCACTTGACAATTTTAAGATAATATATGCAATGCTTTATAATAATAATCAACTAATTTAACATTTAATGATTCAAAGAACAAAAATTTTGTATATATAGGGTATTAAAAATTCAAATTCTGGGGCTAGAAATATCGATAAACTTAAAGTTGAGTCATACTGAAATAAATTCGTCCAAAAAATTATTTAAATTTTTAGATAGCCGATTAAAGTGAATTTTAAATTAACGATAATATCTTCACTGTCATCATTATAAAGATAATTATTATTATAATATATATATAAAGTTTTAGAAATTCAAATTTCAAAATAGAAATATTTTTTGAAAGATAAAATCATACAAAATAAGAGTTCAAATTTTAGTATAAGTGTGATGACCCAAGAGGTCATAACTTGTTTTAAAATAAATTCTGTGTTTCGAGGCATTAAAAACCTCTTTCTGCATCACCTCAATTTGTGTGCGCAATCCGGGTGCGTAGCTGGAAAGACAATATGTGAAAGATATGTGAAAATGATGAATTTTGCCTATAAAATAAATTTATGTTGACTTCAGTCAACATTTTGGGTAAACGGACCCGTACCCGTGATTTGACAATCGCGGAGGGTCCGTGAAAAAATATGGGACTTGGGCGTATGACCGGAATCGAATTTCGAGGTCCCAAGCCCGAGAAATGAATTTTTATAGAAAATTATTTTCTGGAATATTTATGAGTTTTTGGAAATGAAATGTGTTTAAAACTTAATGGTATCGGGCCCTTATTTTTGTTCCGGAGCCTGGTACAGGTCTTATATGTAATTTAAGACAAGTCTGTGAAATTTGGTAAAAAACGGGCTTGAAATGATATGAATCAGACCTTATTTGAGAAAAATTGGAAAATTTGAAGTTCTTAAGAAATTTCATGATTTTATGCTAAATTCATAGTTGTTGATATTATCTTGGTGATTTGAATGCCCGAGCAAGTCCGTATGATGTTTTTAGGTTGGTGTGCATGTTTGGTTTGAGGTCCCGAGGGCTCGGGTGAGTTTTGGATAGGCACGAGATGGAATTTGGACTTGGGAAAAATTGCAGGTTTCAGCTGTTCTATTGTAGGCCTGCAGGCTTCGCAGTTGCGAAGCCTGGCTCGCAAATGCGAGGGTTGAGTCACAAATTCGAAATAACCCAGGCCAGCACTACCTCGCAAAGGCGAGGTGCCCATCACAAATGTGATGCCCCCCAGTTACTGCCTTAATCGCAAATGCGAAGAAGACCGGAAAATGTACTTGGTCGCATATGCGACATTTTGTTCGCAAATGCGAAGCTCTCAAAATTCTGAATGGTTCGCAATTGCGAACCCTGGTCACAATTGCGATATCAGAGACATGTAAATTCACACTTAGACGCATTTTCAACCATTTTTCATATCTTCTCAAAACATAAACTCTCTAGAGCGATTTCTCAAAGGCAATTTCTTCTCCAAATCGATTGTAAGTGATTTCTAACAAGTTTTCTTCAATCCTTAACATCTGTTCACATGATTTCAACTCAAAATCAATGATTTTCATGGGGGAAATTGGGTATTTTGGGTAGAACCTAGGTTTTTTAAACTTTTGGGGATTTGGACCTCGATTTGAGGTCCGATTTCAAAATAAATTATATATTTGGGTTCATGGGGGAATGGGTAATCGGGTTTTGGTTCGAACCTCAAGTTTAGACCATGTGGACCCGGGGGCGATTTTTGAGTCTTTGGGTAAAATTTTGAAAAACTTATTTTCATGCATTAGAATTGATTCATTTAGCATTTATTGATATAATTAAGTAACTTTTGGCTAGATACGAGCGAATTGGTGGTGGAATCAAGTGGTAAAGCGATAGTTAGGACTTGAATTGTTTTTGTGCCATCGAGGTAAGTGTTTGGTTTAACCTTAGCTTGAGGGATTAGGAGTCGAGTCCTATTTTCTATGTGGTATTTGTTAAGTACGACGTATAGGCATGATGACGAGTATCTATACATTGGTATCAAGCATGACCTTGAGTCTTATATCTTGATTATCTTGATTTCGTTATGTTATTCATGCATTGATGATGATTTCTATTGTTGGGCAAAGTTTGTGGAAGTAATAGTGATATTTGGACATTGAGGAGCGTTGGCTCAAGTTGTATAATGAAAGGTAAAAGTATAAGATGTAACTGAACCCCTTTTAGAGCACTGGCTCAAGTTGTGAAGTGAGTTAAGAAGTAAAAGTGAAAAAGAGGAGAATCATATTGTTGCCTCCCTTGCCGGAATATTGTTGCTTTTAATGCTATCTCCCTTGCCGAGATGTTGATATTTTGATGTTGTTCCCTTGTCGGGACTTGATTGTTGAACCATTGTTCCCTTGCCGGGATTCATATTATAATTTCATTTATTTCCTTGCCCTATTATTTGTGGTTGTTGTTTGGGTGAGGAAAAGCGTTAAAGCACGAAGGGTAATGTTGTGTATTGTTTTGGTAAGAGAGTGATAAAGCACGAAGGGTGATGCCGTGTATGATTTTGTGAGGAAGAGTGTAAAGCACGAAGGGTGATGCCATGCCGCACAATATACCATTCCGTGCCGATTATACTGATTTTGTAGTGGGGATGAGAGTAAAAGCACGAAGGGTGATGCCATGCAATTTATATTGATTCTTTCGGTGAGGACGAGAGTAAAAGCACGAATGGTGATGTCATGCACTGGTTTGATTCCTAATATTTTCTGATATTTGAGATATGGTGTTTCTTGTATTTACTCCATGTCTTTCTATTCTTAATTGATGTTTCCCCGTAGCATGTTTCCCCTTCCCATACTTGACTGTATATTACTGTTCTTCTTTTCCGATGTATATGATTTACTGCACAAGTTTATTTGGTAGTCCGGTCCTAGCTTCGTCACTACTTCGCCGAGGTTAGGCTAAGCACTTACCAGCACATGGTGTCGGTTGTGCTGATTCTACAGTCTGCACTGTGTGTAGATCCCGGAGCTGCAGCTTTTGGACCTTAGCTTGGGTGGCTGACTTCAGTCCATACGGAGATCCAAGATAGTCCTACAGACGTCCGCAGGCCCTGGCATCTCCCTCTATATATTCAGCTTGTTTCATTTACTTATTTTAGAAATAGTGTACTATTTATCTTTCAAACTTTGTTTATAGTATTAGAGCGTCTGTGAAGCTGTGACTCCAGTTCTGGGTAGTCTTGTTCAAATAGTTGTATTGGATATACTCAGTATTTTATTATTTTTCTTCTGCTTTTTATAATTTCTACTGTCTTTAAATTATTGTTCAAAATTGTTAAAGGATTAAAATGGGAAATAGGTAAATTCTTCAAAAGTCGGCTTCCCTAGCTCACATTAGTAGGCTCCATCATGACTCCCGAGGGGGGGAAATTCGGGTTGTAACAAGCTGGTATTAGAGCTTTAGGTTACATGGGTCTCACAGTTCACAGACAAGCTTAGTAGAGTCTGACGGATAGGTACGGAGACGTCTGTATCTATCCTCTAGAGGCTACAGAGTTAGGAAAAACTTCACATTTATTCCTTCCTGTCGTGCGGTTTGATTTCTCAATGCTAATTGAATTTCTACTCTGTTCTTTCGTAGATGGCGAGAACATGTGCTTCCTCATCCACTGACCAGCAGCCCGAGCCCCCAGCAGCAGCTCCCACGAGGGGCAGAGGGTGAGGACGAGGCCGTGCTAGAGGCCGAGGTAGGGGTAGAGCTCAGCCCAGAGCAGCAGCACCAGCGGCGGAGCCTCAGGTTGACTTTGTTGATGAGGTTCCGGCCCTGACAGTTTCGGTGGGCCCAACTCAGGCCCCAGAGGGGTTCATTATTACCCAAGTACTACAGGATGCTCTGGTCCGTCTAGTGGGCCTTATGGAGAGTGTCGCCCGGGCATGCTTGCTTCCTGTAGCCCCAGCCTTCTCTCAGGTTGGAGGAGGATCTCAGACTCCTGCTACTCACACTTTGGAGCAGGTGGCTCCCCAGTTTCAGACTCCAACCGTTCATCCAGTTGGAACAGTTCAGCCGGGTATGGTAGCTCAAAATGGTGATGGAGCAGTTATGTCTGTCGATGCTTTGTGGAGGTTAGACAGGTTCACCAAGCTCTTCACTACTACTTTTAGCGGTGCATCTTCTGAGGATCCCCAGGATTATCTAGACAGCTGTCATGAGGTTCTCAAGAACATGGGGATAGTGGAGACCAATGGGGTCAATTTTGCTACTTTTCACTTGTCTGGATCCGCCAAGACTTGGTGGAGAGATTATTGCTTGGCTAGACCAGCCGGATCACCAGTTTTGACTTGGGAGCAGTTTACTCAGCTATTTCTAGAGAAGTTTCTCCCTATCACTCAGAGAGAGATATATCAGAGGCAGTTTGAGCGTCTCTAGCAGGGTTCTATGACTGTTACTCAGTATGAGACCAGATTCATCGACTTGGCCCGTCATGCTTTTATCATACTTCCCACCGAGAGAGAGAGAGAGAGGGTGGGGAGGTTCTTTGAGGGACTTATCCAGCCTATTCGACTTCAGATGGACAAGGAGATGGGGAGCGATATTTCTTTTCAGGAGGCAGACAATGTGGCTAGGAGAATTGAGATGGTTCTATCGTAGGGAGGTGGATAGGGGTCTTACAAGAGGCCTCGTCATTCAGGCAGATTCAGTGGTACCTCATTTGGACGCATGGATTCGTATGGTAGAGGCCATCCTCCTAGGCCTTTTCAGTCAGCACTTTAGGTTTCTCACGGTGCTTCAGGTGGCCGTGGTTCTCATATGCACTATTCTGATCAGCAGTCCTATAGTACACCACCAGCTCCTATCAGTGCACCACCACTCCAGAGTTTTCGGGGTGGTCATTCAGGTCGTCAGGGTCAGCAGTCTCAGCAGCCGAGGGCCTGTTATACTTGTGGCGATATGGGTCACATTGAAGCTCTCAGCATCAGCTTTCACGTGCCATGGTTCAGGCACCGAGTGTTCCACAACCTGCCCAGCCAGTTAGAGGTGGGGCTAGAGGTGCCAGATGTGGAGGTAAAGGTATTAGAGGTGGAGCTCATGCCGCTATAGTGGAGGCCAGCCAGCAGCAGGCTATCCTAGAGATGTAGTTCAGGGTGGTGGGGCCCAACATTGATGTTATGCTCTTCCAGCCAGGCCCGAGGCTGAGGCTTCTGATGTAGTTATCATAGGTACTGTTCTAGTTTGTAGCAGAGATGCTTCAGTTTTATTTGATCCAGGATCTACACACTCCTATGTGTCATCTTATTTTGCACCGTATCTGGTCATGCCTAGTGATTCTCTGAGTGATCCTATTTATGTGTCTACACCGATGGGTGATTTTATTGTGGTAGATCGAGTCCATCGTTCTTGTATAGTTGTGATTGGGGGTCTTGAAACTCGTGTAGATTTGCTTCTTCTGGACATGGTTGATTTCGATGACATATTGGGGATGGACTGGTTATCACCTTACCACGCTATCTTGGACTGTCACGCCAAGATCGTGACCTTAGCCTTGCTGGGTTTACCCGGATTAGAGTAGAGAGGGATTCCTGGTCATTCTACCCGCAGTGTTATCTCATATATGAAGGCTCATCATATGGTCGAGAAGGGGTGTTTGGCCTATTTGGCCTATGTTCATGATTCTAGTGCTGAGATTCCTTCTATTGATTCTGTACTTTCTGTTCGTGAGTTTCCTGAAGTATTTCCTTCAGACCTGCCGTGTATGCTGATAACTAGGGATTTTGCTGCATTTCATGCTCCTTCTTGCTTACACTTTGATTATAAATTCACACAAAATAGTCCCAAAAGGCTCATAAGTTGTGCTTGATTGCAGGGTTGATCAACAAAGTGATGAGATGTCAAAGATCGGATCAAAAGGAGTGAAACCTGCACAAGTACCAAAGACAAGACAAACTTAGGACAAACAAACCTAGTGCGGCCGCAGTACACTTTGTGCGGTTCACACTAGGGAGATTCAGAGACCTATATTTGAAGGCATCAAAGCAGTACAACCGCAGTAGATATTGTGTAGCCCACACTGAAGACACCGCGGCTGCACCACCATTTCATGCGGTCCGCAAAAGCAATGTTCAGAGAGATGTCAAGTGCCAGGGTTCAAGCCCGTGCGGTCCGTAGTCCATTCTGCGCGGACCGCATTGGAATCCTCCGCGGTCATGGTCTATTCTGCACGGTCCGCGGATCCTGGGTTCAGAGAGTTGGAATTGTAGAGTCAAGAGCCTAGTGTGGCTGCACACCATTTTGTGCAGTCCGCACTGACCTTACAGGGGCATTTTGGTTCAATTTTTCTAGCTTAGTATAAATAGAACCTTTTCCCATTTTTAGGGCATCAAATATTATCAGTTATTTTCTGAACTGAGCTGCGCTCGTGAGAAGACCATCTGTAGCCATTTTGGGCATTTTAACTTAGCTGTAATGATAGAATCTCTGTATTTTACTTTAGTGTTTATTTAATATGCCTTTATCTTCATCTATTTCTCCGTTCTTCTCTTCAAGCATGAGTAGCAAAACCCATTAGCTAGGGTTGCGTCTCAACCCTAGTGTGGGTAATTGATGGGTATTGTGATTTAGGGCTAGATTGACTATGGGTGTTTGTTATTTGGGTCAATTTTATGGTTTAATTTATGAATTGGTGGTTGCAAACACTGGTTTGTTCTAAGTTGACTTGGCTTTTCTTGACAAAGAGAGCCTAAGTCTCCAAAATTTACCCAACAAGGAATTGGGATGGACTCAAGAGAATTGATAGTCCCAATTAAAGGGCTAAACCTCGAGAGAGTAATTACCCCACTTGAAACCTAGTTGCTTGAGCAAATTTGCCTACCCATTTGGTCTTGAGGAAGTCAATTGGGCAAAATCACTCTCTCTACCGAGAGGTGTAAGAGTGGGTAAAATCGTGCAGCGGTTATAACATATTTCTCCAATCTTGTCAATCATGCCTTAGAAGCAATTACCCGTCAATTAGCCACCTAGGTGAAAGTCACTACCCTAGTGCCTTTTTATCCATTAGATACAACTTTTTGCAATTCTTGTTTAGCATAATCTAGTTGTATTTATAATTAGTAGTTGATAATAGTAGTTTGTTAAAGAGAAACCAAAAATGATTGGAAGTGATATTTAGAACAAATACATAATTCCACTCTAAATAGATACTCGACTCCATTGCTAGCTCCCTGTGGAAATCGATCCCGGCCCACAAATCGAGTAAAAGATATTGCGACCCTCTCTTCCTACTTTTTAGTAGTGCGGAGTAGGTTGCGATCACTTTTTGGCGCCGTTGTCGGGGAGGTAACGGTTTTGGCTATCTATTTAGTTAGTTTTGCGTATTGTTCTTCTTTCCTTATTTGTTACTTACTTGTTTGTGTCACTACTCAGGTACCAACATGGCTTTAAACAACGCTAATGACCCTCTTGGAAACGTGATAGCGGGGAGGAGGTAGATGATCTTGAGCAAGATGAGGTGCCTCTTGCACCTCAAGGTCAACGGAGAGGCCGGAATACCAATGCTAATCCAAATGACAATATTCCAGATCCTCCCCCGGTTCCTCCAAGAGTGGCTCCTAGAGTATTGCCGAACCAGGGCTATGCAAGTGCTATTGTACCACCCCGAATCCGGGCGGGCAACTTTCAGATAACCAATGTGATGTTGACCTTACTTGAGCAGCGTGGGTACTTCACGGGTTCTGCAAATCAAAATGCCTACAAATTTCTCAAGGGCTTTGTAGATACATGTTGGGGGAGCAAGCAGACGAATGTATCCGAGGATGTGCTGAGATTGAGACTTTTCCCGTTCTCACTTCGGGGGAAGGCATTAGACTGGCTCGAGAGACTCCCAACAATTCCATCACAACTTGGGATGAGTTGGCGGATAAGTTTATTGCCAAAGTCTTCTCTCCTAGTCATATGGAAGCACTTCGAGATGAAATATTAGCCTTCAAGCAAGAGCCAACGGAACCTTTGCATGAGATTTGGGTGCAATATAGAACGATGGTGAAGGAGTGCCCAAATAATTATATGACCGAGGCCATGATCCAACAAACCTTCTACCGGGGCATAAATACTACAAATCAATGCATTGTTAACCAATTGGACAGGGGCAATTTTATGAAGCTTTCTTATGATGAGGCATGTGAAGTACTTGATGAAATGGCAGACACTTCTTCAGCATGGCAGAGTAGAGCAAATGTGCCTCAAGGTGACCCTACGGTTATCCATTTGCACAAGGAATTGCACGACCACAAGCTGAGCTTACTACTACTATGGACCAATTGGCTAAGGCACAGTTGCAACAAGTTTAGAATCCTCGCCAAGTGAATTCCATGGAGGGTGTTAGTATGCTTGTCAACAAGAGAAGGCAAAGGAGGCAACAAAATCAAGGAAATTCTGAGCAATTTGTTGATGAATATGATGGGTGTCAAAATGATGGTTATGATGACCAAAGTGAAGAGGTACAATATGTCAACAACTATCAAGGAAATAGAGGCAACTCTTCAAACCAACAATGGCGACCCCAAGGAAATTGGGGCAATCAACAACAATGTGGTGGCTATTGAAATAACAACAACCAAAACAACAATTGGGGTAATCAAAACAACAACCAAGGCAATTGGAATGGAAATAACAACAATTGGGGCAACAACAACAATCAAGGCAGGTGGAACAACAATGGAAACTAAGGCAACTGAGGGCAAGGCTTTCAAAGGCACCTAATGTACCAACAACCGAACAATACACCCCTTTCCTTTCTCAAGGTCCTGGTTCTTCTGGTAATGATATGGGTAGAATTGAAATGATGTTCGAGCAGATGATGAAGAGGAATGCAGATTCTGATGCACAGATAGCTTCTCACAACACCTCTATCTGAAACTTGGAGGTGCAATTAGGCCAAATCTCTCAGTCATTGAATACTCACCCGAAGGGTGCTCTACCAAGTCATATGGTAGTGAACCCAAAGGGTGGGACCAATCATGTTATGGTGGTCACAACAAGAAGTGGGAGAGGCGGTGATATGAATGCCTCTAAGCAAAAGCAAGTCGTGGATGATGATGTTGAGTTGCAAGATGATGAAGTCCCTTTGGTAGTTGAAGATGTGGTTGATGAAAATGTGAACAATGAAGTGAGGATTGATATTCAAGAAGTCGAGGTGGAAACCAAAAATGATGTGAACCCGTCTAGGGAACACATAATTGACATGTCGGAGCCGGTTATGCCAAAAGCCAAGGCTCCTTTGCCAAGGCCACCTGCACCTTATCCTTAAAGGCTCGTGAAGCAGAAGAATGATAATCAGTTTAAAAAGTTCATTGACATGATTAAGAGCTTATCTATTAATGTTCCTTTGGAGGAGGCACTTGAACAAATGTCGGGCTATGCAAAATTCATGAAAGGCTTGGTTACAAAGAAGCATTCTATGGATTGTGAAACTATAAAGATGACTCACCAAGTTAGTGCTATAGTTCATTTAATGGTCCCGAAGCTTGAAGATCCCGGTGCTTTCACCATTCCTTGCACCATTGGGGGTGCGGATTTTGCCAAGGCTCTATGTGACTTGGGAGCTAGTATCAATTTAATACCCTACTCGGTTTTCAAAACTTTGGGTATCGGGTAACCTAGGCCAACCTCAATGAGACTTCAAATGGCGTATCGATCGATGATGCGACCTTTGGGCATTATTGATGATGTGCTTGTCCGGGTGGACAAATTCATTTTGCCGGCTGACTTTGTCATTTTGGATTGTGAAGTGGACTATGAGGTTCCTATTATCTTGGGCAGACCTTTCCTTGCAACGGGGAAGGCATTGGTTGATGTTGAATCGGGTGAGCTCACTTTCCGAGTGGGAGATGAAAAAGTCATTTTCCATGTTTGCAAGTCCTTGAAGCAACCCAATAACACCGAGGTGTGCTCATTTGTAGACCTTGTCATAGCTGTGATTGTGGATGATATCAGTGTTATGATCAACATGGAGGATCCTCTTGAGGCCGTGCTATTAAATCTTGATGTCAATGAGGATGCAAGTAGAGTGGAGTGCGTGAATTCCTTACATGGGATGGGCTCTTATTTTTATGAGCCTAGAAAATTGTCTTTGGATCTTGAAAACTGAAAAACACCACCAAAAAAGCCATCAATTGAGGAGCCACTAGTGTTGGAGTTGAAACCACTTCCTCCACACCTCAGGTATGAATTCTTGGGTTCAAACTCCACTTTACCAGTTATTCTTTCTTCTTGCCTTACTAACATGCAGGTTGAGGCTACTTTGGTGGTGCTTCAAAAGCGGAAAAAGGCAATTGGATGGACTCTAGCTGACATTCGGGGAATAAGCCCCGTATTTTGTATGCACAAAATTATCTTGGAGGATGATGTACCCCATTTCTGATAGCTCATGGACTTCTCTGGTGCGATGTGTACCAAAGAAGGGTGGTATGAATGTGCTGACCAATGACAACAATGAACTTATTCCTACTCGGACAGTCACAGGTTGGAGGGTTTGCATGGACTACTGGAAGCTAAACAAGGTGACCCGAAAGGACCATTTCCCATTGCCATTCCTTGACCAAATGCTTGATCGTCTCACAGGGCGTGCTTTTTATTGCTTTTTGGATGGGTACTCGGGGTATAATCAAATCTTAATTGCCCCAGAGGACCAAGAGAAGACCACATTTACTTGTTCGTATGGAACCTTCGCTTTCTCTCAGATTGTGTAATGCTCCGACGACATTCCAAAGATGCATGATGGCTATTTTCATCGACATGGTGGAAGATATATTGGAGGTCTTCATGGATGATTTCAGTGTGGTTGGTGATTCCATTGAAGAATGTTTGAGAAATTTGGATAGAGGATTGGCCCGATGTGAAGACACAAACCTCGTACTCAATTGGAAAAAATGCCATTTCATGGTTGAATAGGGTATAGTGTTGGGTCACAAAATTTCAAAGCATGGAATTAAAGTTGACAAAGCCAAGATAAAGGTGATTTCAAGGCTTCCTCCCCCATTTCTGTCAAAGGGGTGAGGAGTTTTCTTGGGCACGCGGGTTTTTACCAGAGGTTTATAAAAGATTTTTCAAAAGTGGTAAACCCCTTGTGCAAGTTGCTAGAAAAGGATGCAAATTTTGTGTTCGATGAGGGATGTATGCAAGCAGTCGATATTCTCAAGATTAAGTTGACCACTACCCCTATCATTACCGTACCAAATTGGAGCTTGCCCTTCGAGCTCATGTGTGACGCAAGTGACGTTGCGGTTGGGGCTGTTTTAGGTCAAAGGATTAACAAGATGTTTCATCCAGTGTACTACGTAAGCAAGACCATGAATGAGGCTCAAAGGAATTATACTGTCACCGAGAAAGAGTTGTTGTCTATAGTATTTGCAATGGAAAAGTTTCGTCCGTATCTTATGGGGGCCAAGGTCATAGTACACACCGATCATGCTGCTCTTAGGTACTTGATGACAAAGAAAGACTCAAAGATTGATGCGATGGGTGTTACTACTTCAAGAGTTTGATCTAAAAATTATGGATCGGAAAGGTAGTGAGAACCAAATGGCGGACCACTTGTCCCGTTTGGAGGAGGAGGGGAGGCCTTGTGATGGCCTTGAGATCAATTATTCATTTCCCGACGAATGAATGATATGCCATGGTTTGCCGATATTGCCAATTACCTTGTGACTGGAGTAATCCCGTGTGAGCTCTCTTCTAACTAAAGGAAGAAGCTCAAGCGGGATAGTTTGGATTTCTATTGGGATGAGCCATACTTGTTCAAGATTTGCACGGATGGTGTGATTTGTAGATGTGTCCCGTAGGAAGAACAATTGAGTATCTTAGAGGCTTGCCATTCTTCACCCTATGGTGTCCATCATGGTGGGGTGAGGACCGCCTCAAAAGTTCTTAGTCGTGGATTCTATTGGCCCACCTTGTTCAAAGATGCGGGTGATTTTGTGAAGAGGTGTGACGATTGCCAAAGAGAGTATGGAATTTCAAAAAGGGATGAGATGCCTCTCAATACCATTCTTGAAGTGGATATCTTTGATGTTTAGGGCATCGATTTCATGGAACCATTTGTCAGATCTTGTGGGAATACTTACATTCTCGTGGCGGCTGACTATGTCTCAAAATGGGTTGAAGTCGTGGCTTTGCCTAACAATGAAGCCCGGAGTGTTGTTGCATTTCTTAAAAAGAGCATTTTCACAAGGTTTGGCACTCCTCATGCGATTATTAGTGATGGGGGGTCTCACTTTTGCAATAAAGCTTTCGACACATTGCTTTCCAAGTATGGTGTCAATCATAAGGTTTTGACCCCTTATCATCCTCAAGCTAGTGGTCAAGTGGAAGTCTCCAATAGAGAAATCAAAAGTATCTTGTCAAAGACGGTCAATGCAAATAGGACCGATTGGTCGAAGAAGTTGGATGACGCTCTATGGGCTTATCGGACAGATTACAAAACTCCGATTGGGATATCTCCGTATTGGTTGGTATTTGGGAAAGCATTCCATCTTCCGATTGAGTTAGAGCATAAGGCCATGTGGGATTTGAGGAAGTTGAATCTTAAATGGGATGTTGCAGCTAATCTTCATGTTGAACAACTCAATGAACTCGATGAATTTAGATTCCATGCCTACTCCAGTTTGTCCTTGTATAAGGACAAGATGAAGTACCTTCATGACAAATATGTTCGTGGAAATTAGTTCATCGTAGGTGATTTGGTTCTCTTGTTCAACTCTCGGTTATGTCTGTTTCAGGGAAAGCTCAAATCCAAATGGAGTGGACCGTTTGAAGTTGTGTTTGTGACCCCTTTTGGTGCTCTTGATTAACAAAAATGGTGAAGTCTTTAGAGTTAATGGGCACCGGGTAAAGCATTATCTTGGAAAGTTTGATGACAGCCACGTGGTGGCGCTCCTTCATCTCAAGTGATATGGTGGTAACATGCATCGTGTCGCGACGTTAAATCAGGCGCTTCTTGGGAGGCAACCCATGTGTTTTTTTTCTAGTTTTCTTTGATTTTCTTTGTATTATAGGATTGATTTTTGGGCTAACTGGTTGTGAGATGTTGCAGGGATTGTGCTGATGCAGTGCAAGACATAGTGAAGAAAATGTTCAGTCTCTGAAGTTGGTAGTGCGGCCGCACTACACTTTGTGCGGTCCGCACTGGTGAAGGCCAAATTGATACCTCTCTGAAGTTTGCCACTGCGGCCGCACTACACTTTGTGCGGTCCGCGGTGGACCACTGCAGCCGCGGTCTATTCTGTGCAGACCGCAGTGGGATACTGGGCCAAGCTTGATCATAATAGCCCAGTGCGGACCACAGTCCATATTATGTGGTCCGCACTGGTAGGTGAGAATGGGCCCCAGGGGCCTTTCTATAAATAGACCCTAGGGACCCCCTTTACCCTTTTCGCAATTTTAACTCTCAGAAGCATAGAGCACTGTTCATCTTCCTTTCTTCTTGTAATTAACTGCTTACATGGATCAGTCCTCACTTCATCTAACAACTGGTAACATAATTTTCTATTTTCTTGTTTCAATTCTGTCAATTTCATTTTATTTTCAATTTTTCTTAGCTTATAATTCTTGTTCCTCCCATAATTAGTTCGCTGGCTAGGTTAGATTGGTTGTAATGCTGATTCATGAGGAATTAATGAGTTTTATGGACTGGGTAAATATGTATGGACATAAATTAGCAAAAGTTGAACTTAAAAGCAAAATCTAAGAACCCTAACTCATTGCCAATACTGGGCACCCTGTGCGGACCGCGGTCACTTTTGTGTGGCCCGCGGTGACCTAGTGCGGTCCGCAGTACCACTTTGTGCGGACCACGTTGACAAACTTCAGAAAGATTACTCTTGGTTAGTGCGGCCGCACTACATATTGTGTGGTCTACACTGGCCCAGTGCGGCCGCGATACCATTTTGTGCGGGCCGCACTGGTTAGATTCAAAGGAAGGGTAGTCTGAACCACATCCCTGTGTGGACCGCGGTCGTTATTGTACAGTCTGCGGTGGTCCCTGTGCAGTCCGCACTGGGCAGTTTCTGCAACCTGGCTGCAAATTTTCAATTCTGTCTGCAATCCTTCCTACATAAATGTTGCCCACTGCTTCTATTGATGCTAAAAATGTAAGATGATTGTGTTTGCAGATAATGGTTAAACAAATAGGAAAAGGCTCCAAACAACCCGACAGAGGTGATTCCTCCCGAGGAGGGAAGTAGAGATTGGTTAAACTCACTCCCTAGGCTCGTCAAAACATAAAGAAGATAAGAAAGGCAATTAAGGCAGTTGATAGAGCCTGTGATCAGTCGGGGAGTGAGTATGTGCCCTCCCAAGATATTTCTTCAGACTTAGTACCAACACATTTCCACTCAAGTTTCAGATTGACACATGACACTCCTCCACTATCACCCACTGCACAAGCACCAGAGCAGGTTTCTACTGAGTCGTCTGAGGGCTCAGCAGCCGGTAGTAGTGAATACTCCACCTCCCCCACAGCTTCATTATCTGGGGAGGGTGCAGACGAAGGTGAGGAGGAAGTGCAAGGGATTGAGGAGGTAGTTGAGGGTGGTGAGCCTCAGGTTGGGGGCATTGCCCGAACTAGAAAACCCAAAGTTTGGGAGGATAGGTTCGTAAGCCAGGTGGTGTACCACAAATTTAGGGAGTGGTGGTCAGTGAGAAAATTGATACTGGAGCGGAGTTTCATTGACAGAGATCATTTACACCACAACCCTGAGTGCATAGACAGTTCAGAACGAGAGTGGGTTGGGAGCACTTTTAGATGACGGTGTGGATGCCAATGAACACTTGGTCAAAGAGTTCTATTGTAATGTAGCCCACATCATAAAGGTTTCCAAAGTGACCAAGGTTCCGGAGTGGTTGACTATTGGGGTCAAAATACTACGGAGGACCCTAAACTTTGAGGTGAGGGGCTAGGAGACATTTGTGTGCAGCCAGTTAGACCCTACTACCCATGACCAGACACTTCCTCTCCACCGGGCTATTTTGGTTGCTTCCATTATGGCGGGGTACCCCATCAACATGGGGAGTGTTATGTCCCAGATCATTTCTATAGTGGGTGTCGAGAGCAACCGGAACTATCCCTTCCCCAACATCCTTACTATGTACTTCCGGTAGTTGCAGGTGGACAAGAGGCCATACAACATCAAGGTCAAAGGGACATCCCCGTTCTCCTGGTATAGCGTTAAGGGGAATGACAACCCCAAGGATAAGAACTACAAAGCCCCTGCTTCTGCCTCAACTAGCCAGTCTGAAGAACCAGTTGCGGTAGAGGCCCCCGCTGAGCCTGCCTCCACTTCTGCTGAGATGCCTCCCGGACCTTCCACATCTTCAGCCATTCCTCCTGGCCCTTCCACATCAGCAGGCCCGGAGATCCCATCTTCCTGGGCCCATCCTATCACTGCCTACCGACTGAGTCAGACGCTTTAGAGTATCAACAACTGGATGTATACTGCTTCACCCAAGTTGTCCACCTTGACCACCACTATTGCAGCTCAGTTGGCAGCTTAGCCAACACATGTCCTAAAATCCATTGAGGATGTTTGAAAGAGATTTTTAAGAAATAGAAGAAAATCCTCACTACCCAGGATGCATTGGCAAAGGCAGTTGATTCGCATAGCAAGGCTCTCAAGGATCTTGCTAAGGAGCATAAGAAGCTGCGAAAGACACGGGCCTCCAAGGAGTTCGTGAAAGAGCTGCGGGCGGATGTTGACAAGTTGAAGGCAGACTAGCTGCCTTTAGACCTATTGTTTGAGGACCCAGCTCCAGCAGCTGAGCCACAGCCGAAGCAGTCACAACGGCCTCCGAAGAGGAAGAGGATGATTCCTAGAGCCGATGATGCTATCATCCAGTTGGTGGACCCAGCAGAGACTTCCTCCAGTCAGCCACAGGGTGTACCAGATCCAGAGCCTGTCCAGGCCCAGGTCCCAGCAGCTAAGCAGTAGGACACCGGGAACCAGTCTGAGGTTCCCGAGCACACAGAGGACCCGGGGACCATCCATGAGCCTATGCAGACCGACAGGGCTTAGGGAGTCTTCATATCCTTTTTCTATTATTTTTTATGCTTATTTGGACTAGTTGGCATTGGGGACAATGCCAGCTTTTATTTGAGGGGGTACACCTTACATTTTTGGATGACTGTATATATTGATTCATTTTATGCTTTCTTGATTTTCACATTTGGTCTGTATATAATTTGATATTTAGTTACTTTTATCGCATTTTTCATCTTTCTTTGGGTCTGTATATAAAGTTACATCATTGTATATATTTATCCCTGTTATATATACAAATCCCCTATTGTATATATTCGTTCTATTTTCGCAAAAATTTTCCGTTTTTAGCTTCTTATTTATGTCTGTAGCTTTTGTTTTGATTTGGACGTTTTCAATAATCCTTTGGTTTTCTTAATGCCACGGTTCTTTCCAAAGGTGGAGTGTTGTGTGAACCGGGTGGCTTTTCCCAATGATAGATGGCGTGACAACCTTCTTAAGGGTTTTAGTCCGTTTTTGTTTTTGTTTTTAGTAGTTTATAGTAAGGATACCTCAATCAAAGCTTCACTTGGGCCTAGCACATTTGCCTTTAATCCCATGGTCAAAGACAAAATGTTGTGTTATGATGGTGAAAGTCGTGACCTTGAGACTCTTGTGTTGACCGATAATCATCAAGTGGTTTTTCGGGACCATTGTGTGCTCAAATCGTATCTAAGGTCGTTGTGGTCCCCCGACTCTATGTCTTTAGCGATCCTTTAGCTTGTGTGGTGAGTAATTGAATTGCAAATCCAAGTCCCAAGCCATTGGTCTAGAACTTGTCCCAAATGTTTGTTGAGGCGAAATCCTAAGTTAATTTTGACTTGAGATGTGATTATAGGCCCTCCTTGATCCAAATAATAGCTTGAAAAATTCCATAGCCTACCAATGATATGATCCCTAGTTAACCCTTTTGAGCCTTAGATATTTTTCTTTCAAGAACCATGAGACAAGCCTATACCCATTCTAAAATATACCCTCTCTTGGCACACGATCTTTCCTTGAGCACGTGGAAAAAGTATAAGTTTAGGGGGAGACACGAAGGTGGCAACAAAGTGGTAAAATGCACAAAAATGAAGAAAAGGAAAGGCAATGAAAAAGAAATAAAAGCAAAGACAAAAAGAATGCTCAATGTGAAAAAGAATAAAAAGGGATTCAAGAAAAGCAAAAGAATAAAAGGTGTGGAAAGTTGAAAAAGGAGAAACGGTTTGAATTGCATAAGAAAGAGTGACAATGTGTCCCTCTAACCCCTTAGAAAGAGGTGAGATGACTCAAATAGTCAAGAGAATATATGCCGAATGAATCAAAAGAAGTGCTTAAAGGAAGATGGAACCCACTTAGATCAAAACATTCCCTGCCCTGAACCAAAAGCCTTCACAATGACTCCACAAAAGCCGTATATGATCTTGAGTTGAATGATGCTTACATTAGTGGATACTCACATGAGGGGAAAGAATATGATACTTAGAGCCGGACTTGTGATGTTTTCTTGAGAGAGATGAGTGGATTTCCATTAACCTCGGTTTGTGTGCCAATATTCAAAAAGGTGAGGTTTGCTTAGGGAGTGTTGAGGATATGTGAGTTTGGGTTCCACAATGACCAAAGTAATTGAGAGTTCTTTGATGTGTTGAGTCAACTCTTGATGCTCTTGTGTCGCACTTGATCCAAGGTTTTTCAAAGGTTAAATGTTGTTAATGATTCATTTATATTGAGGGCAATTGTTAATCCCAATTGATGCTAGTTGAGGTTATTTTAGGACAGCTGGAATTATTGGATTTTCCCTTTAGGGGTGGGTCCCATTTTGTTTGCTTGAGGACAAGCAAAAGCTTAAGTTTGGGGGAGTTGCTAACTAGAGATTTTGCCGCATTTCATGCTCATTCTTGCTTACGTTTTGATTATAAATTCATACAAAATAGTCCCAAAAGGCTCATAAGTTGTGCTTGATTGCAGGGTTGTTCAACAAAGTGACGAGATGTCAAAGATTAGCTCAAAAAGAGTGAAACCTGCACAAGTACCAAAGACAAGACAAACTCAGGACAAACAGGCCTAGTGCGGCCACAGTACACTTTGTGTGGTTCGCACTAGGGAGATTCAGAGACCTGGATTTGAAGGCATCAAAGCAGTGCGACCGCAGTAGATATTGTGTGGTCCGCACTGAAGACACTGCGGCCGCACCACCATTTCATGCGGTCTGCAGAAGCAATGTTCAGAGAGATGTCAAGTGCAAGGGTTCAATCCTGTGCGGTCCGCAGTCCATTCTGCACGGACCGCATTGGAAGCGTGGCCGCGGTCCATTCTGCAGTCTGCGGGGCCTAGGTTCAGAGAGTTGGAATTGCAGACTCAAGATCCTAGTACGTCCGCACACCATTTTGTGCGGTCTGCACTGACCCCGTAGGGGCATTTTGGTCCAGTTTTTCCAGCTTAGTATAAATAGAACCTTTTTTCATTTTTAGGGCATCAGATATTATCAGTTATTTTCTGAACTGTATTGCGCTCGTGAGAAGACCATCTGTAGCCATTTTGGGCATTTTAACTTAGTTTTAATGATAGAATCTCTGTATTTTACTTTAGTGTTTAATTAATATGCCTTTATCTCCATCTATTTCTCTGTTCTTCTCTTCAAGCATGAGTTGTGGCTCAACCTTAGTGTGGGTAATTGATGGGTATTGTGATTTAGGGCTAGATTGACTATGGGTGTTTGTTATTTGGGTCAATTTTATGGTTTAATTTATGAATTGGTGGTTGCAAACACTGGTTTGTGCTAAGTTAACTTGGTTTTTCTTGACAAAGAGAGCCTAAGTCTCCAAAATTTACCCAACAAGGAATTGGGATGGACTCAAGAGAATTGATAGTCCTAATTAAAGGGTTAAACCTCGAGAGAGTAATTACCCGACTTGAACCCTAGTTGCTTGAGCAAATTTTCCTACCCATTTGGTCTTAAGAAAGTCAATTGGGAAAAATCACTCTCTCTACTGAGAGTTGTGAGAGTGGGTAAAATCGTGCAGCGGTTATAGCATATTTCTCCAATCATGTCAATCGTGCCTTAGAAGCAATTACCCGTCAATTAGCCACCTAGGTGAAAGTCACTACCATAGTGCCTTTTTATCCATTAGTGACAACTTTTAGCAATTCTCGTTTAGCATAATCTAGATGAATTTATAATTAGTAGTTGATAATAGTAGTTTGTTAAATAGAAACCAAAAATGATTAGAAGTATATTTGGAACAAATACACAATTCCACTCTAAATAGATACTCAACTCCATTCCTAGATCCCTATGAAAATCGATCCCGACCCACAAATTGGGTAAAAGCTATTACGACCCTCTTTTCCTACTTTTTAGTAGTGCAGAGTAGGCTGCGATCATATGCCACCTGACAGGGACATTGACTTTTGCATTGATTTGGCTCCGGGCACTCAGCCCATTTCTATCCCGCCGTATCGTATGGCCCCGCCTGAATTGAAAGAGTTGAAGGAGCAGTTGCAAGACTTGCTTGAAAAAGACTTCATTAGACCTAGTGTCTCGCCTTAGGGTGCGCTGGTATTGTTTGTTAAGAAGAAGGACGGATCGATGAGAATGTGTATTGATTACCGGTAGTTTAACAAAGTTACAATCAAGAATAAGTATCCATTGTCGAGGATTGATAATTTGTTTGATCAACTTTAGGGTGCCAAAGTATTTTCGAAGATTAACTTGAGATCTGGCTACCATCAGTTAAGGATTAGGACATCTGATGTCCCTAAGATAGCTTTCTGCACTCGGTACGGGCATTTTGAGTTCTTGTGATGTCATTCAGGTTGACAAATGCCCCAGCAGCGTTTATGGATTTGATAAACCGAGTGTTTAGGCCTTACTTGGACTCGTTCGTGATAGTCTTCATTGATGATATTTTGATCTATTCCCGCAGCCGGGAGGAGCATGAGCAGCATCTTAGAGTGGTTTTTCAGACCTTGAGGAATAGTCAGTTGTATGCTAAGTTTTCGAAGTGTGAGTTCTGGTTGAGTTCAGTTGCATTCCCAGGTCATGTTGTATCAGCAGAGGGTATTTAGGTTGATACGAAGAAGATTGAGGTAGTCAAGAACTTGCCTAGACCAGCATCAGCTACCGAGATCTATAGTTTCTTAGGATTGGCAGACTACTATCGTCGGTTTGTGAAGGGAATTTCATCTATTGCAGCCCCGATGACCAGGTCGACCCAGAAGGGTGCCCAGTTTAGATTGTCAGACGAGTGTGATGCGATCTTTCAGAAGCTCAAGATAGCTTTGAATAAGGCACCGGTGTTGGTTTTGCCTACAGGTTCAGGGCCTTATACAGTTTATTGTAATTCATCTCGTATCAGACTTGGTGCGGTGTTGATGTAGGATGGCAAGGTCATTGCCTATGCTTCGCGGCAATTGAAGATTCATGAGAAGAACTATCTGGTTCATGATTTGGAGTTGGTAACCATTATTCATGCGTTGAAGATTTGGAGGCATTATCTGTATGGCATGGCATGTGAAGTGTTCACGGATCACAAGAGTCTGCAGTACTTATTCAATCAGAAGGAGCTAACTTTGAGGCAGAGGAGGTGGTTGGAACTGTTGAAAGACTATGATATCACCATCTTATATCATCCGGTAAAGATCAATGTAGTGGTCGATGCCTTGAGTAGGAAGTCAGCCAGTATGGCAATCTTGCTTATATTCAGGTCGGAGAGGCCGCTTGCTTTGGATGTTCAGGCTTTGGCCAATCAGTTCGTGAGATTGGATGTTTCTAAGCCCAGCCGTGTGTTAGCTTGCACAATCACTCGTTCTTCTTTATTGGAGCATGTCCAAGATCGGTAGTATGATGATCCTCATTTGTGTGTCCTCAGAGACACGGTGCAGCACGGAGGTGCCAAGCAGGTTACCTTAGGAGATGATGGAGTTTTGAGGTTGCTGGGTCGAGTTTGTGTACCTAATGTGGATGGGCTCTAGGAGTTGATTTTAGAGGAGGCCCATAGTTCCTGGTACTCTATTCATCCGGGCGCCATGAAGATGTATCAGGATCTGCGGCAGAATTACTGGTGGAGAAGAATGAAGAAGGACATTGTTGCATATGTGGCTCGGTGTTTGAACTGTCAGCAGGTTAAGTACGAGCATCAGAAGCCCGGTGGTTTATTCCATGAAATTGAGATTCCTAAGTGGAAGTGGGAGCGTATCACTATGGACTTCATTGTTGGACCCACACGGACTCAGAGGAAGTTCGATGTAGTGTGGGTTATTGTTGATAGGCTGACCAAGTCAGCACATTTCGTTCCTATGGCAGTCTCCTATTCTTCCGAGTGGTTAGCTGAGATCTATATCCAGGAGATTGTTCGCCTTCATGGTGTGCCCATGTCTATCATTTCGGATCAAGGTACGCAGTTTACCTCACATTTCTAAAGGGCAGTTCAGCGAGATTTGGGCACATGAGTTGAGTTGAGACCAATCAGACCAATCAGATTTTTGAGGATATGCTCCGAGCTTGTGTCATTGACTTTGGAGGCTCGTGGGATCAGTTTTTGTTTTTAGCGGAGTTTGACTACAACAACAACTACCAGTCGAGTATCCAAATAGCTCCTTATGAGGCTTTGTATGGTAGGTGGTGTCAGTCGCCGGTTGGATGGTTTGAACTGGAAGAGGCTCGGTAGTTGGGTACGGATCTAGTGTAGGAGCCTTGGACAAGGTCAGGATCATTCAGGATAGGCTTCGTACAGCTCAGACCAGGCAAAAGAGTTATGCTGACCGTATGGTTAGTGATTTGGCATTCATGGTCGGTGAGCGGGTATTGCTTCGAGTTTCGCCTATGAAGGGCATGATGAGATTTGGGATGAAGGGCAAGCTTAGCCCTAGGTTCATTGGCCCGTTTGAGATTCTTGATGGAATGGGAGAGGTGGCGTTGCGTTCCCGGTGAGCTTATCAGTCGTGCATCCAGTTTTTCATGTGTCCATACTTCGGAAGTATCACGGTGATCTATCCCACGTGTTAGATTTCAGCACTGTCCAGTTGGGCAAGGACTTGTCTTACGAGAAGGAGCCAGTAGCTATTCTAGATCGCCAGGTTCGTCAGTTGAGATCGAAGAGTTTTCCTTCTGTTCGTGTTCAGTGGAGAGGTCAGCCTGCTAAGGCATTGACCTGGGAGTCTGAGTCCGATATGCGGAGCTGTTATCCCCATCTTTTCCCCGACTCAGGTACTTCATTCTTCTGTTCGTTCGAGGACGAACGGTTGTTTTTGAGTAGAGAATGTTCACTTGTTTTAAAAACAAATTATGTGTTCCGAGGCTTTAAAAACCTCTTTCTGCATCACCTCGATATGTGTGCACAGCCGGGCACGTAGCCGGAAAGCCAATATATGAAAAAATTGTGGAAATGATGAATTTTGCCTATAAAATTAATTTAAGTTGACTTTGGTCAACATTTTGGGTATACGGGCCCAGACCTGTGATTTGGCGGTCCCGGAGGGTCCGTGAAAAAATATGGGACTTGGGCGTATGCCCGGAATCAAATTTCGAGGACCCAATCCCGAGAAATGAATTTTTTTTAAAAACTTATTTTCTATAATATTTATGAATTTTTGGAAATGAAACGTGTTTAAAACTTAATGCTATCAGACACGTATTTTGGTCCCGGAGCCTGGTACAGGTCTTATATGTGATTTAAGATGAGTCTGTGAAATTTGATAAGAAACAGGCTTGAAATGATATGAATCGAACCTTATTTGAGAAAAATTGGAAAATTTGAAGTTCTTAAGAAATTTCATGATTTTGATGCTAAATTCATAGTTGTTGATGTTATTTTAGTGATTTGAATGTACGAGCAAGTTGGTATGATGTTTTTAGGTTGGTGTGCATATTTGGTTTGGAGTCCCGAGGGCTCGGGTGAGTTTTGGATAGGCCACGGGGTGGAATTTGGACATGGTAAAAATTACAGGTTTCAGCTGTTCTATTGCAGGCCTGCAGGCTTCGTATTTGTGAAGCATGGCTCACCAATGCGAGTTCGTAAATGCGAGGGCTGAGTGACAAATGCGAAATAGCCCAGGCCATCACTACCTCGCAGATGCGAGGTGCCCATCGCAAATTTGATGCCCCCAGTTACTGCCTTAGTCGCAAATGAGACTGTTGTATCGCAAATGTGACTTCGCATTTGCGAGAGGTCTATCACAAATGCGAAGAAGACCGGAAAATGTACTTGGTCGCAAATACGACATTTTGTTCGCAAATGCGAAGGTCTCAAAATTCTGAAGGGTTCGCAATTGCGATATCAGAGACCTGTAAATTCACACTTAGACGCATTTTCTACCATTTTTCATATCCTCTCAAAACATAAACTCTCTAGGGCAATTTTTCAAAGGCAATTTCTTCTCCAAATCGGTTGTAAGTTATTTCTTACTAGTTTTCTTCAATCCTTAACATCTTTTCACACGATTTCAACTCAAAATCAATGATTTTCATGGAGGAAATTGGGTGTTTTGGGTAGAACCTAGGTTTTTCAAATTTAGGAGATTTGGACCACGATTTGAGGTCCGATTTCAAAATAAATTATATATTTGGGTTCGTGGAGGAATGAGTAATTGGGTTTTGGTTCGAACCTCGGGTTTTGACCACGTGGGCCCGGGGGCGATTTTTGACTCTTTGGGTAAAACTTTGGAAAACTTATTTTCATGCATTAGAATTAATTCATTTAGCATTTATTGATGTAATTAAGTAACTTGTGGCTAAATACGAGCGAATTGGTGGTGGAATCAAGTAGTAAAGCGATAGTTGGGACTTGAATTGTGTTCGTGGCATCGAGGTAAGTGTTTGGTATAACCTTAGCTTGAGGGATTAAGAGTCGAGTCCTATTTGCTATGCAGTTTTTGTTGAGTACGACGTATAAACATGGTGACGAGTATCTATACGTTGGTGTCAAGCATGCTCGTAAGTCTTATATCATGATTATCTTGATTTCGTTGTGTTATTCATGCCTTGATGATGATGATTTCTATTGTTGGGCAAAGTTTGTGGAAATAATAATGATATTTGAACATTGAGGAGCGTTGGCTCAAGTTGTATAACGAAAGGTAAAAGTATAAAAGGTAATTGAACCCCTTTTAGAGCACTTGCTCAAGTTGTAAAGTGAGTTATAAGTAAAAGTGAAAAAGAGAAGAGAATCTTATTGTTGCCTCCCTTGCCGGGATATTGTTGCTTTTAATGCTAACTCCCTTGTCGAGATGATGATGTTATGTTGTTGCCTCCCTTGCCGGGACTTGATTGTTGAACCATTGTTCCATTGCCGGAATTCTTATTGTAATTTTATTTATTTCCTTGCCCTATTGTTTGTGATTGTTGTTTGGGTGAGGAAGAGCGTTAAAGCATGAAGGGTGATGCCGTGTATTATTTTGGTGAGAGAGTGATAATGCACGAAGGGTGATGTCGTGCCGCACGATGTACCATTCTGTGCCGATTATACTGATTTTATAGTGAGGACGAGAGTAAAAGCACGAAGGGTGATGCCGTGCACTGGTTTGATTCCTGATTTTTGCTGATATTTGAGACATGGTGTTTCTTGTATTTACTCCCTGTCTTTCTATTCTTAATTGATGTTTCCCCGCAGCATGTTTCCCATACCCATACTTGACTGTATATTATTGTTCTTCTTTTCTGATGTATATGATTTAACTGCATAGGTTTATTTAGTAGTATGGTCCTAGCCTCGTCACTACTTCGCCGAGGTTAGGCTAGGCACTTACCAGCACATGGGGTCGGTTGTGATGATACTACACTTTGCACTGTGTGCAGATCCCGGAGCAGCAACTTTTGGACCTTAGCTTGGGTGGCTGCCTTCAGTCCATACGGAGATCCAAGGTAGTTTTGTCGGCGTCCGCAAGCCCTGGTATCTCCCTCTATCTCTTCAGCCTGTTTCATTTACTTATTTCATAAACAATGTACTATTTATCTTTCAAACTTTGTTTGTAGTACTCTTAGACCGTCTGTGAAGCTGTGACTCAAGTTCTGGGTAGTCTTGTTCAAACAGTTGTATTCGATATACTCAGTATTTTATTATTTTTCTTCCGCTTGTTATAATTTTCGCTATTTTTAAATTATTGTTCAAAATTGTTAAAGGATTAAAATGGGAAATAGGTAAATTGTTCAAAAGTCGGCTTGCCTAGCTCACATTAGTAGGCGCTATCACAACTCCCGAGGGCGGAAAATTCGGGTCATGACAATAAGAGTCATGCCGTAATCAAAGAATCGTTTATATCGTGTCAACCTTTGTGCTTTGCCATAAATATGAGTTATTATTTCACTTCGTGGCTATTTTTAGGTTCCAATGACACCTATGGGAATAGTGCAAAAATAAAATTATCACTACAAGAATTGAGAAAATATTAGTCTTTTCTCATGTAGTGGTTTTTAATTCATATCTGACGATTATCTATAATTATTTAGAAGGTTTAAATGTTAAGGTTATTTACATATAATTCAAATGACTCAGATATTTAACATGGTTAATGTCAAATATGAAAATGGAGTAAAACAAATTCACTAGCTAAAGAATTTTTTATACTGTTAGATAGCCAACTAAAATGAGTTTTGAATTAAGAGTAATAGTTTCAATTACATTATTATAAAAATAATTATTATCGAAAAATAATATTTTAGAAACCGAAATTTTAAGAAAAAAATATTTTTTAAGAGATATCAACACACAAAATAAGAGTTCAAGTAGTAGTAAAAAAGTTAAATCTTATCCAAAGAGTCATTCATTGTCTCAACAGTTGATTGTTTTGCCATAAATATGAGTTATTATTTTGCTTCCTGACTATTTTTAGGATCCAATAACACGGCAAGAATGTTATCAAACAAGAAAAATAGAAGAAATGGTTAATTTTTTTCATGTAGTTAATATCCAATGATTATCTATATTTACTGAGAAAGTGTAAATTTTAATATTATTTACATACAATCCAAATAACTTAAAAATATTTGACATGATTAGTGTCCGCGCATCCGCACGGTACTAATACTAGTAAAAAGATAAAGGGTGCTTTCTTTTCTTCTTTTTCTTTTAAATTAGTTTCTGTTGGTCGTCCATCAAATTCTTTGTGATAATTAGCATTCTAAATTCTCATATTGTTTACGAATCTCATATTGTTTACCCTCCGAGCTTGTAGCTAAATTCTTTTTATACACCTAATTTTACGAAAAACCTTTTTACATAGCAAATGTTTTTTTCAATATGTCTGATACATATTACACTTGCTACGTGCTTCATCAAAGACTTCAAGGAAACCAAAAAGAAAAAAAACGAGGCAAAGTTTCTATTTTAGGACGCACTAACATCTAAGGCAACTAATAGCCGGTTTGGTCAAGCTGCAAAAATCAGCTTATTTTGAGAAGTGTTTTTTTTAAAAGTACTTTTCTCAAAAGTACTTTTGGTGAGAACCAGTTTGTGTTTGGCTAATTTGTTTGAAAAGCACTTCTGAGCAGCAATTAGTGTTTGGCCAAACTTTAAAAAACTACTTCTAAGTGTATTTTTCTCAAAAGTGCTTCTCAAAAAAGTACTTTTGGAGAGAAGCTATTTTTTCTGCTTCTCCAAAATTGCTTTTGCTTCTCCTCAAAAACATTTTTTTCCCTTTTAAAAGCTTGGTCAAACACTTTTTAACCAAAAAAATACTTTTGGCAAAAAAAAAAGCTTGGCCAAAGAATGACTAGAGAAACGAAGACCTTAAATTAGTCTAAATTGGAGTAGGTAATTATGTGATTAGACAGCCTTGTTTCACGTGCTTCATCGTCATTTTCAAGTGAAGTACGCGTTGTTGGTTACCCAAATCATGGGGACAACAATAATCAAAACAATTAATGTTTGAAAGTTAATTGTTGTCAAACTTATTCTCTCTTTGTTTTAGTTCTATTAATATCTCTCGGTAACACGTCACTTTTTAATTTATACTAGGATGAATGTTGATAGTAAAATAAAATAATTAAGAGTGTGTTCTTTATAATTATATTTAAATTTTTTCGATAAAATAATTATATATTTTAATATGGTATCAGAGTAGATAAAGGTCTGGTTCAAATCTTACCTCCACAAAAATAAAGAATAGTCTTACGTGTTTGGTCCATATAAAACAAAAAAAAAAAGAAAAAACAGAATCAGAATCAATTCCAATTTTGGTATTCATATATTCAGAGCTTTCAATTCATGGTTGGAATATTTTTATAGTGGCCTCCAGCTTGCTGTAGCAACTCATTGTGCCAAAATAAACGTGCAAGTTAATTAAGGTCAACTTCTATAGCTGTTGTAGAATCCAACTTTTTATTTGTCTGGAATAGTAATATACTACTCCATTCATCATACATTCCATGTGTCTAAATTCAAATTTAATTTGGTAAATATGCCTTCCAGCTGGTATATATTAGAGAATTGCTATGTATTTCGAGTTTCATAACATGAAATAACTTAGACCTAATTATCATAATAGCACATATTTTGAATCCTAAAAAATGGGATAGTAAATATAGTAAATGCAATTTTAGTCAGTAATATACAATTAAAAACGTCAAACTCAAACACAATCTGTCATGCCACCATTTATTACTAACTAAACTCTTAACTTTATATGCTTGGTTGTTGGTTCAATGAATCTTTCCTTTTCGAGTAATGTGGAACTCTCTTGTCTTTTGGCAGGGCAAATTGCGGCTGGATGGGCCGAGATAGAGTGAATTTTTTAAGGGATAAATTCAAAAATAGCCAGATTTATAACCGGTCGTTCAAAAATAGCCCAATTTCAAAAGTGATCGAAATTTAGCCATTTTTCATGTAAATATAAATTTGAGCGAAAATATTGTTCGAAACTCGAAAAATACGCCAGTATATTATACTGGAGTTCCAGGATAAGTATGTTGGAACTCCAGCATATTATGATGGAGTTCCAGCATAAGTACACTAGAACTCCAACATAATATACTGGAGTTCCAGCAAGTATAATTGTCCAGTATAATATACAGGAGTTTGGAGCATCGGTGTTCTACTCTCCAGTATATTATACTGGAGTCAGCAAAGTATACCGATCCAGCATAATATGCTGGAGTTCATATACAGGTGCACCGAACTCCAGTATATTATGTTGGACCGGTCTTTGTTGCAGCAAAATAATGGCTATTTTTCATTGACTTCGTAAACGCTGGCTATTTTTGAATGGCCAGTCCGAAAACTGGCTATACCGTGCTATTTTTACATTTTTTAACTTAAAATGAAACTACTAAATTTGCTTGTAATGAATTTTCGAGAGGCACAAATTGAGGACAAAATTACTCGCAGTTAGTGTTTGCTCCAAACTACTAAACGGATAATATGTGTTTTATAATAAAAATGTCCAAATTGACACTGAAAATCAACAGGAATGAGCTCGATCATCCCTGCAATGGTGGAGCAGTGAAGCTTCTAGAACTCAGCGTTAAAAGAGAGAGGAGGAAGGAGTGAAATGTTTGATGAAATGAAGCTTAAGTCTTTCATTGATACCGGCATTGTATATATACACACGAAGCTGTCCACTATGCTGCTAGCTATCACAAGCTGTCAAACTAACTACCATAACTACCAATTAACTTCTATAACTAACTAACTAACAACTATTAAATAACAATATATCATCTCAATAACACCCCCTCCCCCCCCAGTTGGAGGTGGTGAGAACACTACCAACTTGCTCAAAACACTAGAGTGTTTGATTCCTGTGAGAGCTTTAGTAAGGATGCCTATGAGCTGATGATCAGTGGCAATGTGGTGCAGGGAGATGAGGCCTTCTTGTAGCTGTTTCCTCACAAAGTGGCAGTCAACTTTGATGTGTTTTGTTCTTTCATGAAATACAAGATTTCTAGCTATGTGTAGAGCTAATAAACTATCACAAAACACTGGAATGGGATGAATGGAAGGAACTCTTAGTTCAGTAAGTAGCCTGTTCAATCAGATCAATTCACCAACCACTTTCCTAAGTGACTTGTACTCTGCCTCTGCTGAAGATAGTGAAACAATATCATGCTTTTTAGATATCCAATTGAGAGGGCTGCTTCCTAGCAGCACAATGTACCCACTCACAGACCTTCTTGAGTCTAGGCATGAAGCCCAATCAGAGTCATAATATGCTCTAACAGACCAATCTGCATCATTAAACATAGAGACTCCCAAAGTGGGATCACCCTTGAGATATCTCAATAGATTATAGGCTGCCTTCAGTTGAGGTTCCTTAGGTTCTTGCATAAACTGGTTCAAGTGTTGCACTCCAAAGGCTATGTCTAGTCTTGTGTTAGTAAGAAAGTTTAATTTGCCCATCATCTTTCTGTAGTAAGTAGGATCTTCCAATGCTGTACCCTCCTTGGCCTTCAACTTTATATTAGGATCAAGAGGAGAACAAATGGCACCATATTCTATACAAGTGTACTCCTTCAACAAGTCTAAAACAAATTCCCTCCGAGAGATAATCAACCATCAGGATTATACAGAACTTCCAGACCTAAAAAGTAATGTAGTCTGCCTAAGTCTTTTATTTTAAACTTGTTATGAAGGACAACTTTCAACTAATATATTTCTTCCTGATCTGTTCCTATAACTAAGACATCATCTGCATACACTGCCACATTGACAACCTAATCTCCTCACTGCTTGTAAAACAATGAATAATCGTTCATGGAGTGATTGAAACCTCTTGAGCACAATGCTTCAGTTAACTTTTCATACCACTATCTGTTTGCTTGCTTCAGGTTATATAGTGACTTGTTTAGCTTGCAAACCAAAGATTGATCCTTCACTATGAGTCTTGATGGAATCTTCATATATACCTCCTTATGCGAATCTCCATGGAGAAAAGTATTACTTACATATAATTGGAACATTGTCCACCCATTCATTACTGCACTACAATTAGTGTTCTCACCGTAGTCATCTTTACCACTAGGGAAAAGATTTTTGTGAAGTCTATACTCTCCTGCTGAGTGTAACCTATCACAACCAACCTGACTTCGAACCTTTTTATTGTATCATGTGACATGTACTTCATCTTATATACCCATCTATAACCTATTCTCTTCTTGTCAAGAGGAAGTGGTACCCAATTCTGTAACGACCCGACCGGTCATTTTGAGCCTTGGCCCGTTCTTCAGTGGTTTGAGACCATGAACAACTTCGCCTCAGGTATTATGACTTGTGCGCATCGTCGGAATTAAATTCCGGGAAGTTCGGAGTTGATTTGGAAAGAAAATTCTCATTTCAGAAGCTTTAAATTGAAAGAATTTGCTAAGATCAGATTTTTGAGTAAACGACCTCAGAATTAGGATTTGAGGTTCTAGTAGGTTTGCATGATGATTTCGGACTTGGACGTATGTTCGGATCGGGTTTTAGATGACCCGAGAGCGATTTGGTGCCTATTGTGGAAGTTAGCATTTTGGAAGGAATTTCATAAGTTTGGGTTGAAGTGCATTTCAGTGTTAGCAATGTCCGTTTGGGATTCCTAGTCTGGGAATAGCTCCGTATGGTGATTCTGGAGTTGGGAGCACGATCGGAAGTGAATTCAGAGATTCGTAGGTCATTTGAAGTCATTTGGTTAAAGATAGAAATTTGAAGGTTTTTGAGAAGTTTGACCGAAAGTGGACCTTTTGATATCGAGGTCAGATTTTGATTCCGGAAGTTGGAATAGGTCCGTAATGTCAAATATGACTTGGGTGCCAAATTTAAGGTCAATCGGACGTGATTTGATAGGTTTAAACATCGAAAGTAGAAGTTTGAAATTCTAAAGTTCATAAAGCTTGGATTGGAGGTTGATTCGTGGTTTTGGCGTTGTTTGATATGATTTGAGGCCTCGAGCAAGTCCGTAATGTGTTTTGGGACTGGTTGGTATGATTGGTTGGGGTCCCGAGGCCCTCGGGTGGATTCAGGGTGGTTAACGGATTGAATTCAGAGTTTAAAGAAAAGCTGAGGTTGCTGGTGTAACCGCACCCGCGAGTCTAGGACCGCAGGTGCGGAACCGCAGAAGCGGCCTTAGGGTCGCAAATGCGGTATGGGCGGAAGAGAGCTGGGACCGCAGATGCGGTCGTTTGGCCGCAGATGCGGGACCGCATCTGCGGTATAGAGGGCATAGAAGCGGAATGGGTTGGGGAGCCCCGTACCGGAGAAGCGGAATCTGGTCTCGCACCTGCAGAACCGCAGAAGAGGTTAGAATACCTCATGTGCGAAAACTGCTGAGGCAGTGAGTGACTTTAAAATCGGAGATTTTGGCTATTTTCCTCCATTTTTACTCTTGTTGGGACAATTTTTGAGAGCTTCAAGAGGGAAATTTATACATCAATAATAAGGTAAGCTAACTCTACCTATCTTGAGTTAAATGCATTGATTATGTACGGATTAAAGCATGAAATTTTTAGAAAACTTGGGGGTTGAGGGAAAACCTAGAAAATTGATATTCTTAGAATTTGACCACGATTTTGGATATGGAATTAAGAGAAAATCATATATTTGAGTTCGTGAGTTCATGGGTAAAGTTTATCTTCGAAAAATTTCGGAATCCGGGCACGTGGGGCCGAGGGTAATTTTGTTAACTTTTTGATTGGGGTTAGGAATTGCTATAAATTGGATTATTATGAGTACTTGAACATATATTAATGGATTTTGCATAATTATTGGCTAGCTTTGGAGCGTTGTGCACCAATTTAAGTCTTCGGAAGGGCGTGGAATGCCGGTTATGGATCTTCGGAGCTAGGTGAGTCTCCTTTCTAACCTTGTAAGAGGGAATTGTCCCCATATGTGAGTTAATTGGTGATGTGCTCCTATTTTTGGGGGCTACGTATGCACGAGGTGAAGAGAGTCCGTGCGTAGCTACTATTATGCTATTGTCCGGGTAGTCTAGGACCCAAAAGCATGTTATACTTGGATGAATCGTAAACTTATTGACAACTTGAATTGCTTAAATCACATCGAACTAGTAAATGAATTTCTGATAAGATTTAAACTTCAATTTCTTAAATTGTTAAAAAGAGAATTGTCTTTTCTTTGGATAATTGTTCCATGTTGACTTCTTGAGTGACTGTCTGTGTGTGTTTAAATTCTGGAACGGGCCGAACGCCTCGGTAGATTAAATAGATGCATCTACGGTTTGTGCCGTTCGACCCTCGGCAGTGCACAGTTTAAATATTTTTGGATCGGGCCGTACGACCTCGGCATGATTTGCACATGCTTGTATTGCTTGCCTTGAGACTTATGGAAGTTGTTATTGCCTCTTCCCGGCTTAAGAATATTTGTATAAATGATGAAAAGGAATTTGGAAATTTCCTATAAAAGAAAGAATTGTTTCCTTTCTTCACCTTATTGAATTAAAATCATGTTTATAAAAATCCACGATTAATATATTATTGATATATCATCACTAGACCACTAGTAAGTGTCGAAGTCGACCTCTCGTCTCTACTTCTTCGAGATTAGACGGGATACTCATTGGGTATATGTTGGTTTCATACTCATACTACACTTCTGTGCATTTTTATTGCACGGGCACATGCATCTCTAGTGGCCTAGTGATCATAGCAGCATGGTTGATACAGATACTTAGGTGAGCTGCATTTCCTGAGACGACCCGCAGCCAGCAAGTCTCTTTCAGATTACTGTATTTATTTTCTTTCCAAATTTGTATTTCAGATAGTTGTTGTATTATATTGCTTCCTAGAAATAGCTCATGCACTTGTGACACCAGGGTTTGGGAAAGTTATGAGGTAGTTCGTACTGACTTCTTGACATGTATATTTAATTTGAACTAAGTATCTTTTACTAGTAAAAATTGAAGTAAAATCAAAGTTTTTTTTCACAATTGTTTAAATGTGAATTTAATTAAGCATTTACGGTTGGCTTGCCTGACAGCGGCGTCCGGCGCCATCACGACCCTTAGCGGATTTTGGGTCGTGACAACATGGTATCAGAGCACCAGGTTCCCTTAGGTCTCACAACTCATGAGCAAGTCTAGTAGAGTCTTGCGGATCGGTACGGAGACATCAGTACTTATCTTCTGGAGGCAACAAGGCTGTTAGGAGTACTTCCCTTCTTGATTCCTCATCGTGCGATTTGATTCCTTGAGGCTTATGCCCTTGTTTCCTTCCTACTCAATCTTACGCGATGCGAACCGCTTGCTATAAATCGAGAATTGAAAAATTGTAATGGTACTACAAATATGGTGCGGGATGTTCTCCCGATATAGTTGGTTGGGCTATTATCGTCCCCTTGTGGAAGGATATTCTATTGGTTCAGCTCAGTAGCGGTACTTCTAAGAGCTCTGAGGCTAGGCGCAAGTTGCCATGATTCCTATGAACGATTGTTCCGCGGTGTTGTTATGATAGTAGGATGTTTGCCTATGTGTCGGGGAAATGAATGACTTGAGGGGAGGTTTACTAAGTGTACGATCCAGAGATTCGGTATTTTATTCCTAGCAGGGGAAAGGCAATCAGACTAAGAACGTTCCGATTTGGGTTGATGGAGTAACGAGACTTGGTATTTGCGAGCGTGGTGGAGTTTTTCTTTCTATGATGAGGCATCGTTGTCCTTATGGAATGTACTAGGTTCGCTGGTGATGTGAACTTTTGCAATTCGCCCTTTAGGTAGAATATTGTGAAATAGTATTGGAGAGATGACTGTTAGATATCGCGGGGTGCAGTTGTTCAGGATTGAATCGGTGTTCTTAATGTCGACGGTTCGAGAAATATGATCCTCGGAAGGGTTTAAAAGTGAGTGGCAGTCTATTGGTTCAAACGCTACCAAGTTAAATTTCGGTCGAAGGCATTGGCTGAGCAGCAAAGGATGAGGAAGGACATGTGGAGAGTGTTAGGCAATGGTTAAAATTTCAAGAAGGCCAAGGGTAAGTTCTGCCAAAGTGGGAGAGTGGCGGAGTTGCATATGGGCTTGGTGGTAGTATGACCATGCACCTTAAGGAGAGTCTGGAATGAATTGGGAATTTTAGAGATTGGTGATTGGTGCCTGCGAATTTGAGTTGAAGCATGTGCCATTATGCGGCGGAAGATTTGATATAACAGGAAGGAGCTGCTTGAAATGAAAAAGGATACAACATACCTTTGAATTGGAAGGATGTTGCCGCACATTTAATTGATGTCCACGAGGGGTGAATGGACTTGTGCAGCCAGAGGGTGAGCTCAGACTCAGGATGGGTTATTGATGTCGTAGTGATTGTACCCCATGCAGCAGTGTTGAAAGATGTTGGGAAGTGATTTCCACAGGTGGATTATTCCTTGTGAGCAAGTTAGCGGCCGCGTGGTTGGCGAGGCTTCTGCGAAGAATTCTATTGGTTATTCAGAAAAGAGATCAGTCGTGCAAATGTGGCTGATGATTCAGAGTATAAAAGGGGTTTTACAGAAAGATTCCGAGAATTTTTGCGGTTAATTGTGCATGGTTATGTCAATAAGACATAAGGAATCCTGGTGAATTTCAGAGTTGTGTAATGGTGGCTTTAAGCTAAGTGGGAGAGTCCCACCACCTATGATTGGATTGCATAGTTAACTACTTGCGAGATTTCTGGTTACTAGCATATTGATGGGTTATTTCAGGTACGGGAAAAGAACATAAGTGGTAATTTGAGCAAAAGAATTGTTAAAGGTGTGCTATGGTTGGCCTTATTGGCTCATGTTCAGACTTGGGGGAAGGATTCGGGATTTGTGCTTTGTATAGATGTGGGTTCTAAGGGAAGTGATTCTGCAGTGTTTCATCGAGAGGGTGTTCATGTGCTAGAAGATTCATGTAGTTGATTATATTCAGGGCCAAGTCAGAGTGGGTGGCTCTCAACAATGGTCCTAGTGGATTCAAAAGGGTAAAGTGTGAAGCCTAATGATTTCGAGCCTATATGTACAGTTAAGAATCAAGCTTTGTAGCAGCTTATGAGAAGGTGCCCAGAATGCTCTATAATGTTTTGACTTGTAGTGTAGCATTTGGGAAGAAAATGAGAACAGACTTCGGATCCGTAGTGGAATTATCAGAATGGGCATACCAGTTGGGGATGCGAATGCACGCACAAGGGAGGTATGAAACGGTTCGTGGGATTGGAGACAGCGTGGTCTCATGATTCAAGGTCACTCAGGATGAGTGCGGATGGAGTGTGTTATGTGTTGAATGGAGTCATCATTATTTCTAAGACAATCAAGGATAAATCGGAAGGAGATACATTGGTTAGCCATAATTGAATTGGCAAATGGGCGGTAGTGATCAGTTCCTTCAGATGATCAAGCTATGCAAGTGATTTGTGGCGGTACATGCGAGGCTTGATGGCCGCCGTAATTGATTTTATTCAGATGTATCCTACTGTTATGGCATGTTATGTGTAGGCGGATCCCGGAAGGGCTATGGTGGCTTAGACCACTACTTAGAGATTTGCACATTCCACGATTATGAGAATTCACCTGTGTGTTGCTATGGTTCTCCTGAAGTGAGTTAAGTGAAAAGTTTTTATATGATGAAGTGTTAACCTATGAGTGGCTCCGAAGATATGATGAAAAACGTGTTCCATCGTATAGTGGCATGTTGGGTGCGAGTGGAGTTAAGGATGTCATGAGTGGCACGAAATTTGAAGTGAGGATCAAGGTTCCAGTTTGGTGTTGACAAGGATGTCATGAGCTCGGATGAGTAGGAAAGGAGTTTCGATGTTTAAGGTAAGTTGGTATTGTCTTCAGCATCACCTGAGATCGGTGATTTGTGAAAAAGGCTTTGCACCCTGGTTAAGGATTCTTAATCGCTTTTCAACGTTAGTATGGCCAGTGGTTTGGATGTACGGACCTGTTATTTGTTATGGTAGGTTGAGGGAGCGTCTCCCACAGGAAGATTGTATAAATGTGGCATGTAGTCACTTGATTGATTAAATATTTAAACCAAGTATGAAGATTGTGGTGATATCGTCAATTTGAGAATTGATGTCTGGAGGGCACATGGCTTACTGAGTTGTGGACTATGGATGATTACTCCGGCCATGATGGTAGTTCTAGGGTGTTATGAGAAAAAGGGGAGTTATTATGGACCTTTGAAAGGTTATTAGCCTAGTTCAGTGCGATCAGAATCAGCTTGAGATTTGTGGATGGATTTAAATGTGAATATGGGCCTTATATCAGGCCGAATGTGTTCATTTCAGCATAGCGCTCCTCATGGACGAGTATCCAGACGTTGAATGTTGTTTCGTCATCGGCTATTTCATGTAATACTATATTGTGCTGTGCGAGCTATGAGGCGGCTTGATAAATTTCTTATGTGTTGATGTTATATAAGCAGGATGGCTTTTGAGATTCAGATCGTATATTGCACCTTAGTGGTGCTTGAGTTTTGTAGCTTATGGCGCTATATGTCTCCCCACTGATGGAATTATGCACCTAGTGTGCTTGTGACCGATATTTGGTATTTTATCGAAATGATCAATCTAGCTCAGTATGTATTTCCTTATGTGAGTTTCATGGGTGGTTCAGGTGGCACGCCGCCATGGTTATGTTGTCTGGATCGGGTTGCGCGCCGCAACAGTATGATGTTGAGTAGAGTTTTCTATATGCTATTTTTGTATGCCTTGTTTCCCATTTTTCTAAGGAAAGTCCATATTAGTGCGTGAGTTGAGTAGTTCCTTCCAAAGTTTGTTTTCCTTTGTATTTCGTTTGAATTGGTAGCCTATCGGCACATTGCTGCATCATCTGAGGCTTTGGATCATGTCCGGTGTGGCTTATTGCCAGAGCAGTTCGTACTGGGTAAGACGAGATCATTGGATTTAGGATCAGTGTAATCTGCTTATATGAAGTATGTTAAGGAGCTAAGACCATTATTTGGTTTAGAATAAGGTGATGGTTCTTTTTAGGATTATAGGCCTAATGATTTGTTGATTCGGCAGTTGGTTATGAATTTCTACACATCTCTTCCGTCGTGGCGGTATTGTAAGAGTTAGAGCAAGACCTATGTAGGTCATGAGATGCAATGGGGGCATCAGGTTCGTGGAATTTTGACTATTCTACTCAGAAAATGTTATTGTGGTTCTGTGAATAAAGCGGTGCAAGGTGAGAATTCGGCAAAGGTATGCAGTCATGTTCTGGTACATTGTGTAGTGATTTATATGGTGTTCTTGTATTGGGAGCAGGCCTGGTAAATAATTTTGGATGTTGAAACTGGGCTCTAAGGCTCATTTGTTTGAATAAAAGAGAATATCTTTAGATTTGCTCGAGCCAATGTGCTCAACTGAGTTGTGGTGGCACAAGTAGGTCCACAAGGTGTTTAACTGCGATTTCAGATGACTCCAGCGCAGTTCATATCACGTTCGAGGATGAACGTATATTTAAATGAGAGAGAATGTAACGACCCGACCAGTCATTTTGAGCCTTGGCCTATTCTTCGGCAGTTTCAGGCCATGAACAACTTCACCTCATGTATTATGATTTGTGCGCATCGTCGGAATTGAATTCCGGGAAGTTCAGAGTTGAATTGGAAAGAAAATTCTCATTTTAGAAGCTTTAAATTGAAAGAATTTGCTAAGATCGGATTTTTGAGTAAATGACCTCGGGATTAGGATTCGAGGTTTTAGTAGGTTCGCATGATGATTTCGGACTTGGGCGTATATTCTGATCGGGTTTTGGATGACCCCGGAGCAATTTGGTGCATATTGTGGAAGTTATCATTTTGGAAGGAATTTCATAAGTTTGGGTTGAAGTGCATTTCAGTGTTAGCAATGTTCGTTTGTGATTCCGAGTCTGGGAATAGCATCGTATGGTGATTGTGGAGTTGGGAGCGCGATCAGAAGTGAATTCAGAGGTTCGTAGGTCATTCTGAAGTCATTTGGTTAAAGATAGAAATTTGAAGGTTTTTGAGAAGTTTGATTGGAAGTGGACTTTTTGAAATCGGGGTCGGATTTCGATTCCGGAAGATGGAGTAGGCCCGTATGTCAAATATGACTTGCGTGCAAAATTTGAGGACAATCGGACGTGATTTGATAGTTTTAAACATCGAAAGTAGAAGTTTGAAATTCTAAAGTTCATAAAGCTTGGATTGGATGTCGATTCGTGGTTTTGGCGTTGTTTGATATGATTTGAGGCCTCGAGCAAGTCCATAATGTGTTTTAGGACTTGTTGGTATGATTGGTTAGGGTCCCGGGGCCCTCGGGTGGATTCCGGGTGGTTAACGGATCGAATTCAGAGTTTGAAGAAGAGCTGAGGTTGGTGGTTGCTTGTGTAACCGCACCTGCGAGTCTAGGACCACAGGTGCGGAACCCACAGAAGCGGCCCTAGGGTCGCAGATGCGGTATGGGCGGAAGAGGGCTGGGACCGCAGATGTGGTCATTTGGCCGCAGATGCGGGACCGCATCTGCGGTAGAGAGGGCACAGAAGCGGACTGGGCTGGGGAGCCCCGGACCGCAGAAGCGGAATCTGGTCTCGCACCTGCGGAACTGCAGAAGTGGTTAGGAGACCGTATGTGCGGAAACTGCTGAGGCAGTGAGTGTCTTTAAAATCGGGGGTTTTGGCTATTTTCCTCCATTTTTACTCTTTTTGGGGTGATTATGTATGGATTTGTGCATGAAATTTGTAGAAAACTTGGGGGTTGAGGGAAAACCTAGAAAATTGATATTCTTGGAATTTGACCACGATTTTGGGTATGGAATTAAGAGAAAATCATATATTTGAGTTCGTGAGTTCATGGGTAAAGTTTATCTTCAAAGAATTTTGGAATCCGGGCACGTGAGCCCGAGGGTAATTTTGTCAACTTTTCGATTAGGGTTAGGAATTGCTATAAATTGGATTATTATGAGTACTTGAACATATATTAATGGATTTTGCATAATTATTGGCTAGTTTTGGAGCGTTGTGCACCAATTCAAGTCTTCTGAAGGGCGTGGAATGCCGGTTATGGATCTTCGGAGCTAGGCGAGTCTCCTTTCTAACCTTGTAAGAGGGAATTGTCCCCATAGATGAGTTAATTGGTTATCTGCTCCTATTTGTGGGGGCTACGTACACACGAGGTGATAAGAGTCCCAGCGTAGCTACTATTATGCTATTGTCCGGGTAGTCTAGGACCCAAAAACATGCTATACTTGGATGAATCCTAAACTTATTGACAACTTGAATTGCTTAAATCACATCGAACTAGTAAATGAATTTCTAACAAGATTTAAACTTCATTTTCTTAAATTGTTAAAAGAGAATTGGCTTTTCTTTGGATAATTGTTCCATGTTGACTTCTTGAGTGACTATCTGTGTGTGTTTAAATTCTGGAACGGACCGAACGCCTCGGCAGATTAAATAGATGCATCTATGATTCGTGTTGTTCGACCCTCGACAGTACACATTTTAAATATTCTTGGATCGGGCCGTACGGCCTCGGCATGATTTGCGTATGCTTGTATTGCTTCCCTTAAGACTTATGGAAGTTGTTATTGCCTCTTCCCAGCTTAAGAATATTTGTATACATGATGAAAAGGAATTTGGAAATTTCCTATAAAATAAAGAATTGTTTACTTGCTTCACCCTATTGAATTAAAATCTTTTTTATAAAAATCCACGATTTAATATATTATTGATATATCATCACTAGACCACTAGTAAGTGTCGAAGTCGACCTCTCATCTCTACTTCTTCGAGATTAGACGAGATACTCACTGGGTACACGTTGTTTTCGTACTCATACTACACTTCTGTGCATTTTTGTTGCACAGGCACATGCATCTCTAGTGGCCTAGTGAGCATAGTAGCATGGTTGATACATAGACTTAGGTGAAATGCATTTCCCGAGACGACCCGCAACCAACAAGTCTCTTTCAGATTACTGTATTTATTTTCTGTCCAAATTTGTATTTCGGACAGCTGTTGTATTATATTGCTTCCTAGAAATAGCTCATGCACTTGTGACACCGGATTCTAGGAAAGTTATGAGGTAGTTTGTATTGACTTCTTGACATGTATATTTAATTTGAACTGAGTATATTTTAGTAGTAACAATTGAAGTAAAATCAAGGTTTTCTTTTTCACAATTGTTTAAATGAGAATTTAATTAAGTATTTATGGTTGGCTTGCTTGACAGCGGTGTCCGACGCCATCAAGACCCTTTAGTGGATTTTGGGTCGTGACATATTCCAAGTGTTATTAGCATAAAATGCTGTAAATTCCTTGACTATGGCTGCTTGTCGGGCAGAACTAACAACAACTTCCTCAAAAGAAGATGGTTCATTGTCATTGCAAATAGTACTTACTAAAGCCTGACTACTAAGAATTAGTGATTCACGGGCTATGTGATGATGATTAGAAAACAAGGTGTTAAGAGAGAAGGAATATGTAGCAGGGTTACAAACATTATGTACATAGTCCTTTAGATAGGTAGGAGTTTTGTGTTCTCTCTGTGATCTTCTCAAGACTGGTGTTAGCTCAGATAAGTGGTGCATTTGAGGAGAATCAATATGAGGAGATGAACATGGAGGTGAATATGCAAAAGCATTAGGATGGAAAGTTGAAAGAGGAGTTATAGATATTGAAGAAGGAGAAGAAGACATAGGATCAACAAAATGAGATGACCTTATATGTGAAGAATTAGGTGATGAATTGTCACTGGATACAAGAGTAACATTGTCATTAGTGACAATCACATGTTCATCAGAATGGACATCATTAAAAGATGCAGGAAAAGACATAGGCACAAACTTGTAGTTGATACCAAAAGGGAAGATAAACTCATGAAATACTATATCCCTTGTAATGTAAATTTTCCTTGCTTACAAGTTTAGAACATTATATCCTTTCACACCAAAAGGGTAGCCTATAAAAACAAGTGGCACTGTTCTTGGCTCAAACTTGTTTCTGTGAACCTTGGGTATTATAGAAAAGCACAACAACCAAAGCTTCTTAGTTGAGTATAATCTGGTTTCTTACCATATAATATTTCAAAGGGAGATTTATTTTTGAGGCATGTAATGGTAATATGTTTATAATATGTGTGGATGTTAGTACACATTCCCTCCAATATTACAAGGGTAGCTTGGACTGAAAAAGTAGGGCCCTGGCTGTTTCAAGGAGATATCTATGTTTCTTCTCCACCACCCCATTTTGTTGTGGTGAGTAGGGACAAATTCTTTGGTGAACCATTCCTTATGACTTAAAGAAAATAGTGGCTTCAAGGTTGTTAAATTCCAATCCATTGTCATATCTAATGGACTTGATGTTGGTTTTGAATTGGTTTTCAACTAAAGAGATGAAATCATTGATTGTATGAAGGGCATTACTTTTACATGCCAAAAACTGGGTCTAGGTTGTTCTATTGTAACCATCTACCATAGTGATTAAGTATCTATATTTGTCATGTGTGCATTCATGGTAGGGTTCCCACAGATCTACATAGAATAGTTCAAATATTTTGGAAGAAGTACTAACTCTTTGAGAAAAGGGTAATCTGATTTGCCTGGCCATAGGGTAGATTATACATATAAATGGTTGTTTAGGAGAGAATACAACATGTATAGTAAAAATAACTTTCATCTTGATAAATTGTACATGTCCAAGCCTATTGTGCCATAAAAGGTTCACATTATTATTTTAAGAGATACAAGAATTAAAAAATAGGGCAGGAAACATCAACATTCAAAGATGAAGTATTAACAGTTGAAAGAGAATGGTTCTACATTTGATTCAAAGGTGATTTATTTACAAATGAAGATGAATGATGTTGTAGATTATTCAAAAAGGATCTATTTACATCACAATAGTGATCAAGAGAAGTAGTAAAAGGGTTGTTGTTTCTCAAGCACTTAGAGCAAAGCAGGTACAAGCTGTCTCTTACTCTACCAATCTCCAGAGGCCTCTTCACTGAAGGGGCCTGCAGAAGACAAGTGGCATCAGTAAAATATGCAATATGTCACAATCCGAAATTTTCACCCTCGGGACAGTGATGATGCTTAACATTTCACTTGCTAGGCAACCCAATATTAGTTATAATTATTAACCATTTTTAAAATTCCGAATCAATTTACCACAATAAAGTTGAATAGTCTGAAATTAGGTGAAAAACTAATAAATGACGAAATCCCAATACAATTCTAGAACTTGTGTCATGCATACATGAGCATCTAGAGTACTACAAATAATAGTATGAATAAAAACATAACTGTTTGAATCAATATAAACAACTAAGTTGTATAGAAAGGGACTTCATGGCTGCAACGCCATGCAACTATACCCCAAGTCTCCACCAATAGATAGATCCGGGCGAACTCACTGAACACTACCTGGGCAAACTCCGGTATCTGCATAAGAGGTGCAGAGTGTAGTATGAGTACAACCGAACCCATGTACTATGTAAGTGCTGAGTCTAACCTCGATGACATAGTGACGAGGCTAAAGTGGGCCACTTACAATAACATGCATGCAGTAGTAATAATAATAATAATAATAATAATAATAATAATAATAATAATAATAATAATAATAATAATAATAATAATAATAATAATAATAATAACAGAGAAAAAATAGGAAATAAAAGTAAAGCAGTTAGTTTATGAAAATGAATTCAAACCTCACTATCAGAAAGTCTAGAATAGCAACCTTGTAATCTCATATAAAAATACTGAAATTAACACAACAACAACAAAAAGTACAACACACACAATCAGTTATGGCGCACAACCCGATCACACTGTTATCAATATCTTGTAATAACCCGACCAGTTGTTTTAAGCATTTGTAGTTTGATCGGTAGCTTAGGGGTACGCATAGCTCCATATGATATATTAGGATATGTGTGCAAAATTTGAGTTCATTCCGAGTTGATTTGATATGTTTCTGCACGAATTTTTGAAAGTCAAAAGTTTGAAAGTTCATTAAATTTGATTTGAGGTACGTTTTGTTGTTTCGATGTTGTTATGTGAGATTTGAGGCCTTGAGTAGGTCTGTGTTATGTTATGGGACTTGTTGGTACGTTCGTACGGGGTCCCGAGGGCATGGGGTTCCGAGGGGCTCGGGTGAGTTTCGGATAGGTTTGGGCTGTGTTGCGCTCGTTTTTCTTATGTTTCGACGTTGTTTCTTCAAGTATAAATTATACCACATTAAAAAAATAAGATTTGATTTCTGTTTTGATTGAAGCATTAGATCTGTGTCATAATTATGGAGTCATAGCAAAAAGAATAACTAAATTTGGACATCGTATGAGGGTTTTATGGCCATTTAACTAAGAATTGGGCTACTAGATGTTACGTCCCGTGCCCGGGGGCGAGACCGGCACCTAGTGCCTCATCTATCTTTGCATACCACTTGAGACTAAGATACTCTGAACATTTAAGGTCATACTTTGGCTATGGGCCACATTACAAGATAATGTGCGATACAAAATATAAAACTAAATGGAGACTAACGCTAACTAACGTCAACATAAAGCTGGGCCGGCAAGGCTGTCATAATTACTACAACTGACAAGCCAACAAAATATACGTACAGGGCCTACAAGCCCAACATACTGCACTAACCGACAAGATATGTCTACAAGCCTCTACTGATAGATGTACTGTGATCGGAATAGGGCCCCAACCTACCCATAACCTATCTACATATATACACAAGATATACACCACATTGCTAGATTCGGCAACTCCGAAAGAAGGGGAGCTTATCGATAAAGCTGAACTCAGACAACACCTACTGGGAGGTCTACTCGTCTGTCTGTCTAAACCTGCACGCATGAAATGCAACGCCTCCAAAAAGTGACGTCAGTACGAAATAATGTACCGAGTATGTAAGGCAATATACTGAGCTGAAACTGAATTGATAATATAATAACTGAAAACAACTGGGGGTCAAAGAAAATCTGAAGATATTCTCATCTGCTGATACTGACTCAACTCTCTCAATATAGTGAGTAAAATAGTTGTCCGGCCCTATAAGGCTCTGTATATATATATATATATATATATATATATATATATATATATATATATAACTGCTCTACCGTAGTAGGCTCGATCATAGGCGCTCGGCCATACTAGGCTTTGTATCTTGACCAACTGGGCTCTCTCATAGGCGCTCAGCCACAACAGGCTCAGTATGTAATTTACCATCTGATCAGAGGTTGCCCAATAGAGGCCTGCCCATCGATTATAGCTCAATGATAATGAAAATACTTTTAATACTGTATAAATGTAAACTCTTTGATCTTTTGGCCGGAAGAAGGAAATACTCAACTGAATATGCAGTCCCAATAAGAGGAATATGGTAACTTACAAAACTAGGAAAATGTATGTAATTTGCGAGACTAGCAAAATATATGTAAATTCCGGGATATGAATTTTTCTCTATGCCTCGTTATCAAATTTGTGTAATTACGATATCATGCTAAAATAAAGGAAAGCTTAGCCTTAACATACCTGGAGTATGGAAAAATTCGTATGATATTCTTGGAATAGGTTGCACCATACTCCGCTAGAATCGCAAAACGTAATTACGTTGCTAAAATCTTAATAATTCTTGTTGGTTTTTTTTGTAGGAATCAATTGAAAAGAAAATGCTAATATCCAGCAAGAACGTGAGCTCTTATGTCTGTTCTTGGTTATGGAACAATTCCAAAATGAACTTAGTACAGTTTTGCTTAGTCTTTATGTGAAAGACTTGATTAGTCAAGTCTTGGAAATGGTATATTCATGACACCTAGCAAGGAGTGACTTAGTCATTCCTTATATCATGGCAGGCTGCCACGTGGGGTTGAGGGTGAGATAATTAATCTTTATCCACTTATTAGTTAACTAGGTAATGTCTGTTACCCGGTAATTAATTAATTACTCGCATAATTTAAAAATTACCCTAACTTACTTAAAATTCTACTTATTTTTAATATACTTTATACATTATACTACCATGGTCATATGGTACCTCGCATGGTACTAGTTTATAATTATCGGGTATTATTACTTGATCCATATTTTATCCGAAATTGGCCATTTTCAACGAAACTCATTTTTTTCTATTTCGTGCATCCTTTATCCTTCATGATAATTATTTATCGCTTGTTATAAATACCATAAATATGCTAACCTCCAGATAATATCATCCCCATTTTTTCGTCAATTTACTGAAGACGAAACATTAACGTGTGAAAAAAAATGCGAGATATAACATCCTTCCCTCCTTAGAAACATTCGTCCTCGAATGTCTATTCTTAATACTTTGGGAACATTTTTGCCGGAGTCTCTTCCGTACATCTGACTGAAACCAACCTATACGCAGCCAGAAAACTTACTATACATGCCACACATGGCCACTGTCTATAAATAGCAACACTTGGCTCCACACAACTGTCCATTATAAATTTTGAGAGTTAAAAATGAGAGTTTACCTGATGACCTACTGGCCTAAGAGTTTATACCCTCGAGTCATATCTTCAGTTTGAAATAGGTGGGGGCATTTAGACTTCATTTCTTCCTCTGCTTCCCATATCATCTCTTCTACCTTCTTACTTCTCCATAAAACCTTCACGGATGTTATCTCCTTATTTCGTAACTTGCGGATTTGTCGGTCTAGGATGGCAACCAAAATTTCCTCGTATGACAAGTCATCTGTAATATGTACATCATCTGTGGGCACAACTTGGGTAGGATCACCAATGCACTTTCGTAACATAGATACGTGAAAAACTGGATGAACAGAATCTAATTCCGAGGGCAATTCTAACTCATAAGCTTCTTAGCCCACTCTCCAAATGATCTTATAAGGCCCAATATACCGTGGTCTAAGCTTGCCTTTCTTGCAAAACCTCATCACACCTTTCATAGGTGACACCTTTAGGAATACCCAGTCATTAACCCCGAACTCTAAATCTCATCGCCGCACATTAGAATATGACTTCTGATGACTCTGAGCTGTCAACAGTCGCTCCCGGATAAGTTTTACTTTTTCCATGGCCTGCTGAACCAGGCCTGGCCCATGTAACCCAGATTCTCCAATATCAAACCACCCTATAAGAGATCTGCACCTGCGCCCATACAAAGCCTCGTACAGAGCCATCTTGATACTGGAGTGGTAAGTGTTATTATATGCAAACTCGATAAGAGGTAGATGTTCATCCCAACTTCTTTTAAAATCCAGCACACATGCTCGCAACATATCCTCGAGCGTCTGAATCGTGTGCTCGACTTGTCCATCCGTTTGTGGATGAAAAGTTGTGCTGAGATTCACCTGAGTTCCTAGACCTTTCTGAAATGACCTCCAAAATTATGCTGTAAATTGGGCCCCATGGTAAGATATAATAGATATTGTCACTCCGTGTAGTCGCACTATTTCTTTAATATATAACTATGCATAATCTTCTACTATATAAGTAGATTTGGCCGGTAGGAAATGAGCTAATTTTGTGAGCCTATCGACTATCACCCATATGGAATCGAACTTATATTGAGAACGAGGTAAACCCGTGATAAAGTCCGTGTGTATCGCCTCCCATTTCCATGCCGGGATCTTTATAGTCTGCATTAGTCCTCCGGGCTTCTGTGCTCTATCTTCACCTGCTGGCAACCAGGCATTGATCGACATACTCAACAATGTTCTTCTTCATATCGTTCCACCAATACACCTCCTTAATGTCATGATATATCTTCGTCGACCCAGGGTGAATGGAGTACCATGAATAATGTGCCTCTGACATAATCCTGTCTCGTAGTCCTGCTATATCTGGAACACACAAACGACCCCTATATCTGAGAACCCCATCTCCTTTGAGTTCTAACACCGGCTTCTTCTGTTGGGGAACCCGTTCTCTCAATTCGACTAACTCTGGGTCCTCATACTGCCTCTCCTTTACTTCAGCTATGAGAGATGATTTTTCAGTATTTTGGAGTACAACTCCTCCATTACCAGAGTCAACTAATCGAATCCCCAAACAATCCAATTGATGAATCTCTCTAGTTAATTGTCTTTTTTCGGCCTCTACATGTGCTAAGCTACCCATAGATCGACAACCTAAGGCATTTGCTACAACATTAGCTTTCCCTGGATGGTAGAGAATGTTAATATCATAGTCTTTTAATAACTCAAGCCATCGCCTTTGTCGTAAATTCAACTCTTTTTGCTTGAAGATATATTGCAGGCTTTTATGATCTATGAACACATCAACATGAAAACCATATAAAAAATGTTGACATATCTTAAGTGCATGGACAACCGCAACTAATTCGAGGTCGTGGGTCGGATAATTCTACTCATGCTTCTTTAACTGTCATGAAGCATATGCAATTACTTTCCCATGTTGCATCAGGACAAATCCTAACCCGACACTTGAGGCATCACAATACATGGCATAACCATCTGGACCTTCTAGAAGTGCTAGAACTGGCACTGAGGTCAACCTGTTCTTAAGCTCTTGGAAACTCTGCTCACAGGCCTCTGTCCACTGAAACTTAGTCGCTTTCTGCATCAGCTTTGTTAATGGTGCTCAAAGAGAAGAGAAACCCTCTATGAACCTCCAGTAATATCCTGCTAAGCCTAAAAAGCTACGAATCTCTGTCGGAGTGGTAGGTCTAGGCCAGGATTTCACAGCCTCAATCTTCTGAGTGTCTACCTTAATACCTCTATCGGATACAATAAGCCCCAAGAATGCTACGGACTTTAACCAGAACTCACACTTAGAAAATTTAGCATACAATTTATTATCATGGAGAGTTTGGAGTACTGCTCGTAGGTGATCCACATGCTCATCCTCTAAACGTGAATAAACTTGAATATTATCAATAAAGACTATCACGAACAAATCCAAATATGGCCGGAATAGGCTATTCATCAAGTCCATAAATATGGTAGGTGCATTCGTCAACCCGAAGGACATAACAAGGAACTCAAAGTGGCCATATCAGGTCCTAAAGGCTATCTTGGGAATATCTTTCACCCGAACTCTGACTTGGTGGTATCCTGGCCTCAAATCTATTTTTGAAAAGCATCTAGCTCCCTGCAACTGATCAAATAAGTCGTCTATCCTTGGAAGGGGATACTTATTCTTAATAGTTACCTTGTTCAGTTGCCTATAATCAATACACATCCTTAGCGAGCCGTCTTTCTTCCGTACAAACAATACCGGTGCACCCTAAGGTGAGGTACTGGGTCTGATAAAACCTTTCTCTAGTAAATCTTTTAACTGCTCCTTAAACTCCTTTAATTCAGAAGATGCCATTCTATCGGAGGGATGGATATTGGTTGCGTTCCTGGAAACAAATCGATGCCAAAATCAATCTCTCACTCTGGAGAAATACCTGGAAGTTCATCTGGAAATACATCCGCGTACTCTTTGACTACTCGAATAAACTGAAGTGTAGGTATCTCAGCATTCACATCTTTAACTCACACCATATGATAAATGGACCCTTTTGCGACCATTTTCCTTGCCTTCAGATAGGAAATAAACCTACCTCTGGGTGTCGCTCTATTACCTACCCATTCAAGGACTGGCTCACTCGAAAAATGAAATCTGGCTATCTTTGCTCGACAATCAACTGTGGCATAACAAGCTGCCAACCAGTCCATGCCCATGATAGCATCTGTCACGACCCCAGTTCGCCCTCCGTGAACCATAGTGATGGCACCTAGTCCGTATGACTAGCTAAGCCTAAATTGCAGAAAATAAACCAATTTGCGAAAGTAAAACAATTTAAAATAGAATTAGAGTAATAAGATAGTGTTTAAACAGCCGCTCGGCTTACACAATATTTAACTCTCAGAAACCAATACATATGTCCAAGACCCTAAAACCCATGAATCACAAGCTAAGGATCACTACATAGTGCTCTAACTACAGAATAGTCTATAACAAAATAAATACGGACGGTAACAATAATAGAGAGTGGAGAGAGACTCCTCGGTCTGCGGATGCGGCAGATATACCTCGAAGTCTCCGAACGGTTGCCTCGCCTCAAGGATGGTAAGTCTGTGTCAAGGTACCTGGATCTGCACAGGAAAAACATGCGCAGAGAGGGCATGAGTAGACCACAACAGTACTTAGTAAGTGGCAAGCCTAACCTCGGTCAGGTAGTGACGAGGAAGGTCATGGCCCTACTGAGGTTAAATAAAATATAAAGTTCATAGTATAGAACAGAACAGTGTAAATAGGTGCAGCAGGAAAAGTAACACAAGATATTAAGAGCAACAACAACTATTACAGAGACAAGGTAAACACAGAAAGAAATACGGTCCAGTGCCACAATAACAATCGGGGATCTCCCAGGATACCATTCTATAGTCCCAAAAGTATACATATCCAGTGGATCTCCCGGGATCCCGTCCCGTAGTCCAACTCATAGTGCGTGAGGATCTACCGGAATCCCGTTCGTAGTCCCAAATGTAAATACCCAGTACTAGGGGAATCTATCGGGTGCATTCCCGTAGTTCCATATAACTTTGCAGGGGGATCTACCGGAATCCCACATCCGTAGTCCCAAAATAAACAGACAAGGGGGAGCTACCAGAATCCCACATCCATAGTCCCAATGTAAATATACAGCAGCAACAGGAAAAATATTCAGAAATGGCAAATTTCATATTAAGGCAAACAAGTAATTCTAGCCTAGCATGCTGCACAGAATTCAGGTAAGGCAGTTTGAGCAAGTAAAGCAATTAAGTCACTTTGACATGCTTTCCTAAGCTAACAAAAGGCTTAGTAGTGCAAGTAATAAAAATAGGAAAGGAAACATACTAGTAATTACTTAATAAAACCGTATTTCCAACAATTAGTACAAGTACGCACTCGTCACCTCACGTACAAGGCATTTCAATTACCAAACATATGAAATCCTAAGGGGAGGGTCCCCCACACAAGGTTAGGCAAGCCACTTACCTCGAACCGACTCAATAATCAACCTGAAACCACGCTCTTGCCATAAGTACTCGACTCCAAATGGCCCAAATCTAATCAATTCAATTGCATAATGTAAATAACACTTCACGTAACTGATTCTACAAAGTAATTCTAAGCTAATACGTAAAATAAAGTAAAATGACCAAAAAGCCCGTCAAGCCCACATTTCAGAATTGGGTAAAATTTATATTTTTAGAATCCTCATACTCCTATGAGTTCATGCATACCAAAATTATCCGAATATAAGGTCAAATTCCCATTCAAAAATCGAATTCTAGGTCTAAAAACTTTTTTCCAACTTTTCCCCAATTTTCATCTCCAATCCGAAATTAAATGATGAAACTAACTATAGATTGATGGAATATAACTATAAAGGGTTAAAGAATCATTACCCAATGATCTCCTCTTCAATTTCATCTCAAAATCGCCATCTCCCGAGCTCCAAAATGAATTTCCAACTTTTGAAACTAAACCCTCGAAATTTCATATTTCTGCCAAACTGTTTCCGCATCTGCGGTCCCACATTTGCGGAACAATGGTTGCATTTGCGACTTTTCACTGAAGGCCCAGATTTCTGCATCTGCGGCTATCCTTTAGCAGATGTGGGACCGCTTCAGCAACTCTAACCACCTCCTCTGGCGCAAATTTAGATCCTTTTGCTTGAACAGGTGCTGCAAGCTACGATGGTCATTATAAATCTCCCAAGGCACACCGTATAAGTAATGGCGCCAAATCTTCAGGACGTGAACAATGGCAGCTAACTCAAGGTCATGAACAAGGTAATTTTTCTCATGTATCTTCAACTGTCTAGACGCATAGGCGATTTCACTCTACCGTCCTGTATCAACACTGCTCCGAGGCCAATCCTCGAGGCATCATAATAAACTGTATAAGACCTCGAACCTGTAGGCAGCATCAAAATTGGGGTTGTAGTCAAAGCTATCTTGAGCTTCTGAAAGCTCTCCTCACACTCATCCGTCCACTGGAACAGAGCACCCTTTTGGGTCAACCTGGTCATTGGGGCTGCAATCGATGAAAACCCCTCCACAAAACGACTGTAGTAACCCGCGAAGCCAAGGAAACTGCGGATCTCTATAGCTGAGGATGGTCTGGGCCAACTCTGCATGGCATCTATCTTCTTCGGATCCACTTGAATACCCTCACTCGATACCACGTGGCCTAAGAATGTCACTGAATCCAACCAAAACTCATATTTTGAGAACTTAGCATATAACTTCTTCTCTCGGAGTCTGAAGCATAGTCCTCAGGTGCTGCTCATGATCTTCCCGACTCTGGGAATACACCAGAATATCATCAATAAAGACAATGACGAACGAGTCGAGATATGGTCGGAACACAATGTGCATCAAATGCATAAAGGCTGCTGGGGCATTGGTCAGCCCAAATGACATGACAAGGAACTTATAATGACCATACCGAGTCCTAAAAGCAGTCTTTGGGATATTTGGCTCCCGAATCTTCAGCTGATGGTAATCTGAGTGCAAATTGATCTTAGAAAACACTCGTGCGCCTTGAAGCTGGTCAAACAGATCATCAATACGAGGCATAGGATAATGATTCTTCACTGTAACCTTGTTCAACTGGCGATAATGAATACACATACGCATAGAATCATCCTTTTTATTCTCAAACAAGACAGGAGCACCCCAAGGTGATACACTGGCCGAATAAAACCCTTATCAAGCAATTCATGTAACTGATCCTTCAACTCCTTCAACTTAAGAGGAGCCATACGATACATAGGAATAGAAATGGGCTTAGTGCCTGGCAACAGATCAATGCCAAAATCAATATCTCTATTAGGTGGAATGCCCAGAAGATTAGCTGGAAACACATCGGGAAAATCTCGTACTACTGGAACTGAATCAACTAAAGGGGTATCAATATTGACATCTCTTACATAAGCTAGATATGCGTCACACCCCTTCTCAACCATACGCTGATCCTTAAGGAAAGAAATAACTCTACTGGGAGTGTGATCTAAAGTACCCCTCCACTCAATACGCGGTATACCTGGCATAGCCAGCGTCACGGTTTTGGCATGACAATCAAGAATACCGTAATGGGGCGACAACCAGCCCATGCCTAAGATAATGTCAAAATCTACCATGTTAGGTAATAATAAATCAGGTCTGGTCTCAAAACCACTAAGACCAACCAAACACGAACAATAAGGGCGGTCCACAATAAGAGAATCTCCCACAGGAGTAGAAACATAAATAGGGTAACTCAAAGAATCCCGAGATACACCCAAATGCGTAGCAAAATAAGAAGACACATAAGAATAAGTGGAGCCTTGATCGAATAGAACCGATGCATCTCTGTGACAAACCAGTAGAATACCAATGATGACAGAATCGGAGGCAACAACCTCGGTACGGGCAGGATGGGCATAGTATCTGGCCTGTCCTCCCCCTTTAGGGCGACCTCTACCTCCCCGACCTCCACCTCTAACTGGCTGAGTAGGTGGGGTAGCAACTGGAGCTGTAACCATAGCCTGAGAACTTTGTGGGGCACGCTGTGGCTGAGAAGCCTATGGAGGTGCACCCCTCCCAAGTCTGGGGAAATCCCTCACCATATGACCTGTGTCACCACACTCAAAACAAGCTCTGAGAGGACATGGTGGTTGTGACTGGCTTGAACCAGGTCTGCTGGACTGACCTCTGAAAGTACCCCGCGTAGGAGGCGCACTAGATTCCGGAGGTGCATAATAAGGCTCCTGAGGTCTTGGAGGAGCTGGAATACCACTGGCTTCTGGAAGAGCTAAATGAATAGGGCGACTCATATAACCCCTACCATGATGACCTGCTGCTGGGGCACGGGCACCAAAGAAATAGCCCGACTCTCGAGACCTCTTGGCCTCCCTTTCCTCTATCTCCCTAGCATACATACCCTCAATCCTCCTAGCAATGCTCACCATCTACTGATAAGAAATATCCATCTATAACTCACGAGCCATGCTAGACCTGATGTTGGGAATAAGGCTCTCAATAAACCGGCGAACCCTCTCGCGAACAGTAGAAACCAAGGCTGGTGCATGCCTAGCCAAATAAGTGTAACGGACAGCATACTCTGAGACAGTCATAGTACCTGGCGCAAATGCTCAAACTCTGCGTGCCATGCGTCCCTGAGGCTCTGAGGAAAATACTCTCTCAAAAACAGATCTGAAAACTAAGTCCAACTCAGTGAAGCAGCCTCATCCAGACTGTCTAACTCAAAGGTGCGCCACCACTTATAGGCGGCTACTCGAAACTAGAAATTAGTGAATGAAACCCCACTCGATCCCGATATACTCATGGTATGGAGAATGCGGTAACTCTATTCTTGAAATCCTAGAGCATCCTTCGATACTAGACCGCTGAATATAGGAGGCTTGTACATCTTGAACCTTTCAAGCCTCAGTTGTTCCTCCTCGGAAGTCGATGCCCTGTCCTCGGGCTGATCTCGGACTGTAGGATGTACAAGAATAATCTTAGGGACCTGCTCAACATGCACTCGCTGCTCAGGAGTGCGGGCAGCGGGAGTCTGTGCTCCTCCCCCTACCTGAGATGTAGTTGTGGTAAGGGGAAGCAACCTTGCCTGAGCCAAAGTGGAGTACATGCTCATAAACTGTGCCAAAGTATCCTGAAGTGCTGGAGTAGTGGTAGCAGTAGGCGTATCAGGTGCCTGGGCTCCGGCTGGATCTACTGGTGGTACCTTGGTGGCAGCTCGCGCAGGTGTTTTGGCTGCACCGCATGTGCGTCCTCGGCCTTTACCCCGACCCCAACCTCTGACGGCTGCTATAGGGGGCACGAGTGCCTGATCATCTCGGGTAGCACGTGTTCTCACCATCTGTGAGAGAATAGAAGACAGAAGTTTAGATTTGTGATGTCCAAAATATCGCACAACAAGGAAATCAAATAAAGTTGAAATTTTCCTAATAGTTACATATCCTCTCGTAGATAAGTACAGACGTCTCCGTACCGATCAGCGAGACTCAAATAAACCGACTTGTGATTCATGACTCCTATGAACCTAGAGCTCTGATACCAACTTATCACGACTCCGGTTCGCCCTCCGTAAACCATCGTGACGACACCTAGTCCCTACGACTAGGTAAGCCTAAATAGCGGAAAATAAACCAATTTTGCGGAAGTAAAACAATTTAAAGTAGAATTAGAGTAATAAGACAATGTTTAAAAGTGCCGCTCGACATACACAATATTTAACTCTCAGAACCAGTACATATCTCCAAGACCGAGAAACCCATGAATCTAAATCTAAGGATCCCTACATAGTGCTCTAACTCTAGAATAGTCTAAAACAAAATAAATACAGAAGAGCAGTAACTATAAAAGAGAGTGGAGAGAGGCTCCTCGGTCTGCGGACCCGGCAGATATACCTCGAAGTCTCCGAACGATCGCCTCGCCTTAAGGATGGTAAGTCTGAGTCAAAGTACCTGGATCTGCACATGAAAAACATGCGCAGAGAGGGCATGGGTACACCACAACAGTACTTAGTAAGTGCCAAGCCTAACCTCGATCGGGTAGTGATGAGGAAAGTCAGGGCCCTACTGAGATTAAATGAAATATAAAGTTCACAATATAGAACAGAACAGTGTAAATAGGTGCAGCAGGAAAAGTAACACAAGATATTAAGGGCAGCAACAACTATTACAGAGACAAGGTAAACACAGAAAGAAATACGGTCCAGCGCCACAATAACAATCGGGGATCTCCCAGGATACCGTCCCATATTCCCAAAAATATACATATCCAATGGATCTCCCGAGATCTCGTCCCGTAGTCCAACTCATAGTGCGTGAGGATCTACCGGAATCCCGTTTATAGTCCCAAATGTAAATACCCAGTACTAGGGGAATCTATCGGGTGCATTCCCGTAGTTCCATATAACTTTGCAGGGGGATTTACCGGAATCCCACATCCGTAGTCCCAAAATAAACAGACAAGGGGGAGCTACCGGAATCCCATATCCATAGTCCCAATGTAAATATACAGCAGCAACAGGAAAAATATTTAGAAATGGCAAATTTCATATTAAGGCAAACAAGTAATTCTAGCCTAGCATGCTGCAAAGAATTCAGGTAAGGCAATTTGAGCAAGTAAAGCAATTAAGTCACTTAGACATGCTTTCCTAAGCTAACAAAAGGCTTAGTAGTGCAAGTAATAAAAATAGGAAAGGAAACATACTAGTAATTACTTAATGAAAACCGGATTTCCAACAATTAGTACAAGTACGCACTCGTCACCTCACGTACAAGGCATTTCAATTACCAAATATATGAAATCCTAAGGGGAGGGTCCCCCACACAAGGTTAGGCAAACCACTTACCTCGAACCGGCTCAATAATCAACCCGAAACCATGCTCTTGCCACGAGTACTCGACTCCAAATGGACCAAATCTATTCAATTCAATTTCATAATGTAAATAACACTTCAAGTAACTGATTCTACAAAGGAAGTCTAAGCTAGTACACAAAATTAGGTAAAATGACCAAAATGCCCCTCGGGCCCACGTCTCGAAATCGGGTAAAATTTATATTTTCAGAATCCTCATACTCTCATGAGTTCATGCATTCCAAAATTATCCAAATCTAAGGTCAAATTACCAATCAAAAGACGAATTCTAGGTCTAAGAACTTTCTTCCAACTTTTCCCCAATTTTCATCTCCAATCCGAAATTAAATGATTGATTTCCAACTTTTGAAACTAAACCCTCGATATTTCATATTTCTGCCCGGTTGTTTCCGCATCTGAGCATTTGCGGAACAATGGTCGCATTTGCGACTTTTCACTTAAGGCCTAGATTTCCACATCTCCGGCTATCCATTCGCAGATACGGGGCTACTTCTGCGGTGAAGACCCTGCTTCTGTGGTCCCTGCTGGCTTTTCTCCTTTTCCGCTTCTGCGGTAGATCCTCCTATTCTACGGCTCCACACCTGCGGTCCCACACTCGTAGGTGCGGTTATGACAGAAGAACAGCTGAAGCTGCAAATCCAAAGTCCTAAAATCTTTCCGTCAACCATTTGAAATCATCCCGAGGCCCCCGAGACCTCAACCAAACCTACAAACATATCCCATAACTCCATTCAAACTTTTTCCAACCTTCGAAATGCTCAAAACAATATCAAAACACCTATTTTTCATCGGATTCAAGCCTAAGAATTCCAAAAACTCTAAAAAGACGTTTTGATCAAAAAGTCTATCAAACCTCGTCCGAATGACCTGAAATTTTGCACACACGTCACATTCAACGCTACAAAGCTACTCCAACTTCTGGAATTCCATTCCGACCATGGGATCAAAATCTCACTATCGAATCGAAAACTTCAAAAATTCAACTTTTCGGCATTTCAAGCCTAAATTAGCTACGGACCTCCAAAACACAATCTGAACATGTCACTAAGCCCGAAATCACCCAACGGAACTAACGAAACCATCGGATTTCCATTCCGAGGCCATCTTTATACTATTCCGACTATGGTCAACTTTCCAATACTTAAGCTCTCATTTAGGGACTAAGTGTCCCAAAACTCTCCGAAACTCAAAACCGAATATCCCGGCAAATCAAAATAGCTGAAATAAATTTGGGGAAAGCAGTTAATGGGGGATCGGGCGTAAATTCTTAAGACGACTGACGGGGTAGTCACAACATAAAAATCCAACATCTCTAGCTCAACTAGGTCGGTTGAGGTCTGACGACCACAAACTGATATCATACAACCTCGGTAAACGCATTTAGCGATAATCGATTCTTTGACCAATGTAGATACCGCAAAAGGATCACTTAGTATTTCAGGCACTATACCAAATTTTTGCCCGACAAATGGTGTAATACATGATAAAGTAGATCCTGGGTCTATCAAGACATAAACATCGTGAGAACAAATAGTCAACATACCTGTCACAATGTCTAGTGAGGACTCTTAGTCCTGTCGACCTACTAGTGCATAGATACAATTCTGGCTACCACCTAAATTGGACTCTCTACCTCTGCCTCGACCTCTACCAGTCGAAGACTGAGACTCGCGCCCTGAAAAATGCACGAACATAGCTGATCCTGTTACTGAATTTGCTGGTTGCGCCATACCCCAAAATCTCTATTTGTGCAATCTCGCATCATATGCCTCGGACGTCCACATGTATAGCAATCATTGGGACCGACTCGGCATTGGCCCAAATGTCCTCTACCGTAGATGGCACACCGCGACGGAACTAGCCATGTCTGCCCTGAACCTCATTGTCGCTGCAAACTTGACGCCTGAGAGCTCTTACCTGGTCCTAACTGAGTATAACGGTCATACTTGTAACACTATAGCTAAGGTGGCTGAGGTCTAGGTGGCCGTTCGAAGTACTGGGGTCTGTACCTACCCTGAGACTGCTCCTAAGACCTGTAAAATCTCATCCTCTTATGATTCCCTAACTCAGTCCTCTCCGTGCTCTGCTGCCGACGCCTACCCCTCTCTATATTCTGGGAAAATGCCTAAATTCGAGAGATATCCATACTATACTGCAATGCAGCACTAGCACACGCCTCGGTCAACTCTAGGGCCAATCCTGCTATAAACCTATGGATTCTATCCTGCATAGTAGCAACTGTGGATGGTGGATATCTGGACAATAAGTCAAAACAAAGAGTATATTCTCGAACACTCATATTGCCTTGCTTGAGGGCTAGAAACTGATCAAGTCGAGCTTGTCGGATCTCTCGTGGTAAGTACTGGCAAGGAAGGCATCTGACAAATTCTCCCAAATAGCAGGAGGTGCATCACGTCCACTGAACCTTTCCCATCCCTCTTACCAAAGGATGGCTATATCTCGGAGTCAAAAATCTACTAACTCAACTGCCTTTTTCTTTGTGGCATGCATAACCCGAAATATCCTATAAAGCTGATCTATAAAATCCTGCGGGTCCACCCTCTGATCTATCCCCGTGAACTCTGGGGGATTCAAAGCAATAAACTCTCGGACCCTTGAACTCCCAGATCCCTCAGAAGGTCCTGTATTAGCGGATGCCCTAGCCTGTTGATGGGTAGCTACCAACTGTCCCAACAAATGCATCGCACTTCTCAAGTCCTAATCTGATGGAAGCGGAGGGGGAACTGGATATGCGGTCTCCCTAGGAATCTCCTCAGGTGGCGGAGGAGCCGGTAATCACTGGGTAGGGATCTCTACCTCCGACTCCGATTGGGCACTATCTGTTGGGGGTACCCTACTAGTCCCCTCACCTACTATTGTTTCTCTCCTCTGGCTAGCCGTAGTCTTCCTAGTTACCATCATCTGTCCATGCAAACGTCAACACGTAAGTTTAACTCAGTGCTACTACATCACGATTTAGATTTGAAAGAAGGGTAACCAATTCCCAAATGCCCTGTAGTCCTCTGCTTATATAATGTAGTGCACCACACATTTATAAATAAGACCCCAATAGACACAACTTGTAGACTCCCTAGAAAAGAACTGCTCTGATACCACTTTTGTCACGCCCCAAGCCCGGGGGCGAGACCGGCACCTAGTGCCTCATCTATCCTTGCGTACCACTAGCGACTAAGAGACTCTGAACATGTAATGTCATACTTTAGCTATTGGCAACATTACAAGATAATGTGTGATACAAAATATAAAACTAAATGGAGACTAACGCTGACTAACGTCAACATAAAGCTGGGTTGACAAGGCCGTCATAATTACTACAACTGACAAGCCAACAAAATATACGTACAGGGCCTACAAGCGCAACATACTGCACTAACCGACAAGATATGTCTACAAGCCTCTACTAATAGATGTATTGTGATCGGAACAGGGACCTGACCTACCCATAACCTATCTACATATATACACAACACTGCTAGACTCGGCAACTCCAAAAGAAGGGGAGCTTACCAATAAAACTGAACTCAGACAACACCTACTAAGGAGGTCTACCCGTCTGTCTATCTGAACCTGCACACATGAAATGCAGTGCCCCCAGAAAGGGACATTAGTACGAAATAATGTGCTGAGTTTGTAAGGCAATGTACTGAAGCTGAAACTGAACTGATAATATAAAAACTTAAAACAACTGGGGGTCAAAGAAAATTTGAATATATGCTCATCTACTGATACTGACTCAACTCTCTCAATATAGTGAGTAAATAGTTGTCCGGCCCTATAAGGCTCTGTATATATATATATATATATAACTGCTCTGTCGTAGTAGGCTCGCTCATAGGCGCTCGGCCATACTAGGCTCTGTATCTCGACCAACTGGGCTCGCTCATAGGCTCTTAGCCACAGCAGGCTTGGTATGTTATTTACCATCTGATAAGAGGTTTCCCAATAGAGGCCTTGGAACAGGTTGCGCCGTACTCTGCTAGAATAGCAAAACATAATTACGTTGCTAAGAGCTTAATAATTCTTGTTGGGATTTTTGTAGGAATCAATTGAAAAGAAAATTATAATATCCAGCAAGAACATGAGCTCTTATGTTTGTTCTTGGTTTTGGAACAATTCCAAAATGAACTTAGTATAGTTTTGCTTAGTCTTTAAGTGAAAGACTTGATTAGTGAAGTCATGGAAATGGTTTCTTCATGACACCTAGCAAGGAGTGACTTAGTCATACCTTATATCATGGCAGGCTGCCACGTGGGGTTGGGGGTGGGATAATTAATCTTTATCTACTTATTAGTTAATTGGGTAATATTCTGTTACCCGGTAATTAATCAATTACCCGTATAATTTAAAAATTACCTTAAATTACTTAAAATTCTACTTATTTTTAATATACTTTATACATTATACTACCATGGTCATATGGTACCTCGCATGGTGCTAGTTTATAATTATTGGGTATTGTTACTTGATCCGTATTTTATCCCAAATTGGACATTTTCAACGAAACTCATTTTCTCTAATTCGTGCATCATTTATCCTTCATGATACTTATTTACCGCTTGTTTTAAAGAGCATAAATATACTAACCTCCAGATAATATCATCCCGAGTTTACGTCAATTTACTGAAGACGAAACTTTAACGTACGAAAAAAAAAACGCGAGATGTAACACTAGATTTTTTCAGAATAATTACAAAATTGGCACTAACATCGTATTTAAAAATCTGCACTATTTCCAAATATTGAAACCAACATATCTCCTTCGTCATAAGGTCAAATAGATTGATTAAAAAACCTAACTTGACTGAAATTTTAAAAGGAATTCATTGGAGGCATCAAAAGCGAGTTTCGGGATCATTTGGTACACAAAACAATGAAGAATAATTGGGCAAAAATACTTAATATCGAAGTTTTGTTCATTTGGTCATATTTTAAGTTGGGGAGCTCGAATTTGGATAATTTTTGGAGGCGATTTTCACCATATAGATTGGGGTAAGTGTTCTATACTCGAATTTGATTATATTTCATGAATTCATCTTCGTTTTTGGCATTTGATTGATGATTTCAAAGTGAAATTTGGGGGTTTTGGCTAAAATTTTATAAAGTGAATTTTTGAGTTTTAAACATCGAGTTAGAGTCGGATTTGAGTATAACTAGTATGGTTGGACTCGTAATTGAATGGTTTTCGGATTTTGTGAACTTTGTCGAGTTTTGAGGCGCGGGCCTGGGCTTGACATTTTAGTCGATTTTAAGATTTTGATTAAAGATTCGACCTTTATCAATTAGGTTTGTTTCCTTTGGCATTATTTGATGTATTTGAGTTTCTTTTGGCTAGTTTCTAGCCGTTTCAGGTTTGGTACGCGCGGGATGGCATTTTAGAGCATCGTTTGGCTTGCTGGGTATTAGATTTGGCTTGTTCGAGGTAAGTAACACTTCTAAACTTGGTGTTGAGGATATGAATCCCTAAATTACATGTTATATGTTTGGTGTAAGGTGACACATATGGTAGGTGACGGGCATGTGGACGTGCACCGTGTGAAATGTGACTCCGTTATTCCTGTGGTACTGTGTAGTTACCTGATCGTATCTGTAACCCTAAAATCTCAATGTACTAGAGCTATTGAGCTGTGATCCATGTTAGAAACCATGTCTAGGCTGCATGCTTATTCTGTTGGGACCCACCAAGGTCATATTATTGTTGAATTACTTGTTTAAATTTTAATTTCATACTCAGTCATGTTTATTCATTCCATACCATATCTCAGTCTCTATTGCTATTTATTGACACAACATATCATCATTTTAGGCTAGTTTCATGGCTTTGTGAGCCTGAGAGACTGGAGAGATTTATGACTGAGTAAAGCTGAGAGCCTGAGCTGTGAGTGATATATGTATATATGTGGATCGGGTTGCACGCCTCAACGAGCCATATGACTGTATATATGTGGATCCGGTTGCACGCCACAATGAGTATCATTGATTTATGCCATGATTGGCTTGATATAGCGTTTGGGCTGAAGGAGCCCCTCCGGAGTTTGCACACACCCCCAGTGAGCGCGGTTAATTTATATTGAGGGATGGATCTTTCTTGGTTATGGATTGGCCTTATACAGTACTGAGTGGCTGACAGGTAGTTGCTATGTATATATTTGGGATAGATAGTCACTGGGCTGGATTGGCCATATATAGTACTGAGTGACTGACCATGTCGAGTGATTGAGCATGATAAATGGAAAGTGTGAGACCACGAGATTGAGTACTCTGAGAGTGTGAGTACATGAGTTCATCTCGGAGATACACTGCATTGACTTGCATACATGACATAGAGGAAAAGAGATGCATTTTTCTCATGTTGTACGGTATCACGTCATTCCTGACTTATCACATATGTTGACATATATGCATAGAGATGTATTTTCCTCATGCCTTTTGAAAATATATTTACCTTTTGAAAGCTTTTTGGGAAAAATTACAGTTTCAAACTTACTTTTGTTTTTGGTGATTACAGTAAAAGATTTGAATTTTCACCGATTTACGTGAAAAGAAGACCTATTTTCTGAAACTGTGAATGAGCTGAGCATTTTATCTCTGAAAAACTTCTTTTATTTCTTTCATTATGCGGTTATGAACTATTATTGGCTATTGGTGCTGGACACTGACCTATGTTACAACTCGTCACTACTTTCAACCTAAGGTTAGGTTTGTTACCTATTGAGTAGATGGGGTTGGTTGTACTCATACTACACTTCTACACATTGCGTGCAGATGTTGGATGCTGATGTAGCTCTGATCGATGGGAGTTGGAATTAAAGACGTACCTGCGTTCCGGTTGTAGCTGCCTCTTGTTCATGGTAGCCTTATATTCATAAAAATCTGTTTATGTACATTTCGAACTAATGATGTATTTATTTCGCACTAGCTTTGTAAATTCTAATCTTAGAAGCTCATGATTTGTACTACCAGTCCTTGGGGAACGTATCAAATTCAATTACTTTCTTTTATTTAATTGTCTTATTAATTTCATTAGAATTGGTTAGTTTTTAATTGGCTTACCTAGCAGGTTGGGTTAGGTGCTATCGCGACCAGTTAGACTTTAGGTCGTGACAAGTTGGTATCAGAGCTCTAGGTTTTTAGGTTCTACAAGTCATGAGCAAGTATCTAGTAGAGTCTTGCAGATCGTATGATGATGTCCATACCTATCTTCGAGAGGCTACAGGTCATTTAGGATAAACTTCCTATCTTTCTTTCTTTATCGTGCTGCAATGATTCAGCTTGAAACGTAACTCTTTGAATTCATTCACACACATTCGTATGTGCATGTGAGCGGTTGGTATCAGCTATGCATCGAAGGATTGTGATTCCATGGATGAGGTGCAAGATGTGATTTCATTTTGCTGATGATGGGCCAGTCTAGAGGACTTGAGGCCGGGTTTTGACTGTAGCTTGAGCGTGGGGATTTCAGTTGTGTGAGCATGTACTTTTGGACTTATATGCCCAGTAGTATCCATATGAATGAAATTTGTGGCTTGATGAGTGGTTGGATGACCATATGACGAGTATGATGTGATGTCTTCAGATGGTTTGAATATGATGGGAAGAGTTTGCTTGGGATGGTAAGAGGACTATTGTGTGCTTAATTTCTGTCTTGATGTGATGTGTAGTCTCGAGTTATGAGTGTATTGGAGGATCTTTCATGTTTTTTAACTATGGAACGAATTAGGTTCTCATGACTTGTTGGTGAGTTCAGACCTATGAAGATTAAGTGATTGTATAATAGTATTGCCTGTGAAAGGAGTATAAAGAGATGTCAGTTAAGGCTAAGCAGGTGGGTTACAACCTGCGAAATAATATACGGATGTGTGTTTTTTATGATGTTGTGTAGCAGCTTTCTTATCTACTAGTGGGTTATATTTGTGCGATTTGAGTTTGGATCGGTTGTAATAGTTGACCTGATTGTCAGGAGGATGAATGCGAGATTTGTAGATGATTTGAGGTATTAGATGGTTTGTGCTACATGCGCTTATGAAAGATTTAGTTGAATCTCATTGCGGTATTATGGCAGTAATGAGGTATGGTTATTGTTAGTTATCAAATGTTTTATTCCATGGATTTGAGCCAAGAGGGGGAGTCTGCAATCGACGAGTTGATTGCACGGTTATGTGGTGTATTAGTTTCAGTTTGAGGTATACTTGTGAATCAGTTATGACTTGTAGAGATTGAGATCGAGGATGACTCGAGTAAGAGAATTTCTGGATACGAGTTGTATTACACTTTATGGCTATATGAGAATCATGGAATGATTCGAATTGTTATTCGTGAGAGATGCAGTGATCATGCAGTAGGAATTTACTCGGTTACTTAAAGGTGTAGATTACTTCTTTGGGTGTTATTATGCTAATGGCAGCATAGGTCATTCAGCCGTTTAGGCGGTGCAATTGAGATTTGAGCATAGTGGAGGACTCTCAAGAATGTTCCAATGGATTCAATAGTTATATGTAGCGAATGAGACTTTTTCGAATTTGTATATGGATAGAAACTGAGATTTACATTGGATGGTGTCGAGACCCGCGGTACTTCTATAACCTTATAGATTCAACATTTCAGATCAGAAAGGTGAAGGAAATGACTTTAGATTCGTAGAAGGTCTCTTTAGAGTGAGTACCTCAGTTGTGATACTTTTGGGGTACTTAAGAGGGAATTCAGTGGCTTATGGCCTTAAGGCGATGTAGTTTTATGCTAGGATCTCTTGTGGTGAGCTTTGGGTAAGGATCATGGTGTTCTAGCAAGGAGAAATGTCAATTTGAGGGTAATTCAGAAGGAACTCGGAGAAATAAGATAGTTGGATAGTAGGTTGGATCATCACGATAATGGGTATGATCATTTCTTTGGGTACTTATGATGTGGCGAGACTCTATAGGTGTTTCGTGACAATGCTCTTGGGTTTTGGCAGCTTGCGTGGCTTGGTTAAGTTAAAGAGATTCAATTCTGATTGTTTGGTTATGTGCAAAGGAGTTTCGAGGTGTTCTCGGTAGTTTCTACCATGATTTGATATGGATATTTCCTACTAGCATGAGGAGCATGTTGCGTATTGTGATTTTCTCCTAGATGAGATCAAATGGATGGTATCTGGCTGATCGAGTATGTATTCTGCTGGAGACTCAGAGTTGATTATGAGGTTCTCATATTTTTTTCATATGATGGCATGATAGATGCAGTGTGTTGTGTGGATTAAAGATTGTGTGTGCAAGGTCATGATTAGTTTTGAAGGGAAGGTCATGAATTCTTTGGCAACATGGACGGTTTCCGATATTTAGATGAATGATGTAACTACTTGGTGTTGCCTGAGAAGGGTTCGAATCTCAGAAGGCGCACTAAGGTTTAACTTACAGATACTTTATTGGTATTGCGGTGCTCACAATCGACTGTTGATATTCAGATTTTTTCCATGTGGCGCGAGAGAATTATAGAAGTATTCCTCATGGGATGATCATATATGAGAGATGTGTTAGATATTCGGGTGGTGGAGTTGGGATCAGATATGGTGATTCATGTGTTCTATGGATTTGGAGACTGAGAAATTCTCAGAAGCAGATTGTTTCGTGGTTGTGGACTGTGAAGATGTGGCCAAAGCTAGCCAGATGATAGTATGTGTTATGGTTAGGTCATTGTGGATCTTCGGAGGGTTAATTATCTATTTGTGGATGTCTAGGGTTGATTTAGGGGCCATTGGTAGGCCTAATGAGGATGTGTATTCTACATCGGTTCGGATTGGTTGGCTCTGCACTGCCATTGTGAGGGATGTGCCATTCGGTTAGTGTTGAGCATATTCGTGTTTTGATATGTTTTATGAGTTACCCTTCTATGCTATGAAGGGTCTGCACACATGGAGCAGATATATTGGGCCTTATATGGAATTTGAGCGAGATAGGTATTTGGGTGATGCATTATTGATTGCGCATTGGCTATGTTCTTTTAGGTTTGTGTAGCATTGTGTTATTTGCTTCTCCGTGGTTATGGTCATGTACCTTGGGTACTTGATGTCGAGTTGTGCATGGTTATTGATTTTGAGCAAGGTGGCTGAAGGTATTTCATATGGACCAGTGTTTAGATGGGGTCACGCATTACAGCGGGGTTATATGGAGATATGGTCATTTGTGTTAGGTTCGTGTGTTATGGTTCTACAGTATGTGATGGGTTTTTAGCATTTCAATTGTGGTGGTACTTGTTGAACTTGCAGGACAGTTCTCTTGTTTAAGTCGTTTTTCATGTTTGAGTACATTTGAATCATTGCGTATTGGTGCACGGATTGCACAGTTTTTGGCTCTGGGTAGTATTGGTGTGGCATGTTAGTAGAGTAGCTAGTATTTGGTAAGGTGAGGTTGTCGGATCTAGGATAGGTGCTATCGGATTTGATTGCGATATATTTGGAAGGATATATTGGAAGTCAGCTTAGGAATTGCTATAGTCCTTGTCGAAGGAGAGGGAGCTCCATGACTTGTTGATCTGATGAATGGTTATGAGTTCTACATGTTTCTTTCATTATCGATAGTGTACGAATGTTTTATAAAGACGTTTTGTTTGATATGAGATTATTACCGGAATTGGGTTGTTTTGAACGGCTACTGTGATCGAAAATCTTACTATAGGTATTTGAGTTATGTGGTATATCCTGTGATCGCATCTTGGGTTATGTTTATGGCTTGATACAACTTGTTCAAACTTATACTGTGTGTAGATTGCGAGGTTCGGATGCATGGTAAGGTTACACGGCGCTTTGGCGGCTTAGGAACAACTCTTGGCACATTCGAGGACGAACTTATGTTTAAATGGGGGAGAATGTAACGACCTGACTGATTATTTTGAGTATTTGTACTTCGCTCGGTAGGTTTGGGGCACGAGTAGATCCGTATGATGTAGGACTTGTGTGCAAAATTTGAGATCATTCCGAGTTGATTTGGTATATTTCGGCGCGAGTTTTTGGAAATCAAAAGTTTGAAAGTTCATTAAGTTTGATTTGAGGTGCGTTTTGTCATTTCGATATTGTTATGCGTGATTTGAGGCCTTAAGTAAGTTCGTATTATGTTATGGGACTTTTTGGTATGTTCATATGGGGTCCCGAGGGGCTTGGGTGACTTTCGGATAGGTTTGGCTGTATTGCGCTCATTTTTCTTATGTTTCGCCGTCGTTTCCTCAAGCTAAAATGGTACCACATTAAAAATGATCTTTGATTTTTGTTTTGATTGAAGCATTAGATTCGTATCACAATTACGGGGCCATAGAAAAAAGAATAGTTGAATTTGAACATTGTATGAGGATTTTATGGTCATTTTACTAAGAATTGGGTTGCCGATTTTTTTTCAAATTAATTACGAAATTGCCACTAACTTCGTATTTAAAAATCTGCACTATTTCCAAATATTGAAACCAATATATCTCCTTCATTATAAGGTCAAATAGAGTGATTCAAACGTTTAACTTGACTGAAATTTCATAAGGAATTCATTAGAGGCATCAATAGCGAGTTTCAAGATCAGTTGGCACAAAAAACAAGGCAAAATAACTAGGCAAAAATACTTAATATCGAAGGTTTGTTCATTTGGTCATATTTTGAGTTGGGGAGCTCAGATTTGGAAAACTGTTCAAGGCTCTTTTCACCATATAGATTGAGATAAGTGTTCTATACTCGATTATAATTATATTTTATGAATCCATTTTTTTGACATTTGATTGATGATTTCAAAGTGAAATTTGGGCATTTTGTCTAAAATTTCTAAGAGTGAATTTTTGAGTTTTGAAAATCAATTCAGAATCGAATTTGAGTAATACTAGTATTGTTGGACTCATAATTGATTGGATTGTCAGATTTTGTGAGTTTTGTCAGGTTTCGAGTTGTGGACCCAGGTATGACTTTTTGGTCAATTTTGTGATTTTGATTAAAGATTCAACCTTTATCGATTGCGTTTGTTTCTTTTGGCATTAGTTGATGTATTTGAGTTGATTTTGGATAGTTTCGAGCCGTTCGGAGTTCGGTATGAGCGGGATGGCATTTTCGGAGCATCGTTTGGCTTGCTGGGTATTGGATTTGGCTTGTTCGAGGTAAGACTTCTAAACTTGTTGTTGAGGGTATGAAATCTCGAATTACGTGTTGTGTGTTTGGTGTTAAGGTGACACACATGCAAGGTGATGGGCGTGTGGGCGTGCACCGTTTGAATTGTGACTCTATTATTCCTGTCGTACTGTGTAGTTTCCTAATCTTATCTGTAACCATGAAATCTCAACGTACTAGAGCTATTGAGCTGTGATCCATGTTAGAAACCATGTCTAGGCTACATGCTTATTCTGTTGTGACCCATCGAGGTCATATTGCTGTTGAATTATTTATTTAAATTGCAATTACGTACTCAGTCATGTTCATTCATTTCATATCATATCTCAACCTCTGTTGCTATTTATTGACACATCATATTATCATTTTGGGCTAGTTTCATGGCATTGTGAACTCGAGAGACTGGAGATATAGATGACAGTGTGAGGCCGATGGCCTAAGTTGTGAGTGATATAAGTATATATGTGGATAAGGTTGCACGTTGCAATGAGCCTAATGATTGTATATATGTGGATCGGGTTGCACGCCTCAACGAGTATCACTGATTTATGCTATGATTGGCTTGATATAGAGCTTGGGCTGAAGGCGCTCCTCCGGAGTCTACACACACCCCCAGTGAGCGCGGTTGATTTTTATTAAGGGATAAATCTTCCTGTCACGACCCTAAACTCGGACCTGATCGTGATGGCGCCTCTCGTGAAGACAAGGCCAACCGACACTTCCCATTTCAATTTTTAGAACCTAAATCACAAGAAATAAGTTTAAAGCATAATAAATAGAATCTCAAAGTAGCAGTTAATAGCATAATTTACGGAATACAACCCCACACAGCCCGATACCGGAGTGTCAGTAGTCATGAGCATTTATCAATCATAATACAAGGATGAAAAGTCTATAAGCTATTACAAAATGTCTGATAAAGAGATAGAAATGATAAAGGGGGAAAAACACGGGACTGTGGATGCCAAACAGCTATCTCGTGGTCTCCGAAATCTGCCGAGAACTCTCAACTCGCACTGGTAGGATCAGCAACGCCTGAATCTGTACACGGTGTTGCAGGGAGTAAAGTGAGTACTCCAACTCAGTGAGTAATAGTCATAAATAAAGACTGAAAGCATGAAATTACGTAAAGCGCATTATAGGCTATAATGAAGCAGTAAAACAGGTAAGAACAGTGATTAGAGGTATATAAATAATATAAGTTCAGTTCAGACTTCAAAATGTCTATTTAACAATTAAACAGGTAAATGACAGACAATTAAGATAGATAAGCACATACATAATTACCCCTCCGGTACAATGTCAACAATACCAGCCCCTCGGGCTATATCTCACATCAAATTGGGTACCCGCGCTCACTAGGGGTGTGCAAACCCCTAGAGGGGCCCCTTACGGCCCAGGCACAATATCAACCATCTCGTGGCATCATCACTAGGCCCTCGGCCTCATATCAAAAAGCTACCTCGTGGCGTACATATCTCAGGCCCTCGGTCTCATAGTCATAATCAATGTTTCCTCACAACATAGGCCCTTGGCCTTACTCAGTCATAATCTCACAGCCACTTGGGCAACTATAAAACATAGTGCTCAGCCCAAAATATTATTTAAAATATCATTTAAGTGTTAAAGTAGAGTAAACATGGCTGAGTTATGAAAAGAGTAGAATATAGCGTGACTGATTTCAAGTATAAAGTCAAAACAGTGGGGAAATATCAATAAAAATCCCCTAAGGGTTCAAATAGTTGGCACGAAGCCCAGCCTAAAACATGACGATAGCAAATAGTATTCAGTCAAATACGCAGTAAAACAGTCATTTGGGATGGACTAAGTCACAATCCCCAATAGTGCACGACCTCATGCTCGTCATCTAGCATGTGTGTCACCTCAATAGGGCACTACGATGTGCAATCAGGGGTTTCATACCCTCAGGACATCATTTACAATCATTACACACCTCGATCCAATCCAAACTCTAGCCTGCGATGCCTTTTCCCTCACGAACCAACCTCCGGATGCTCCAAATCTAGCCACAATCAGTACATAACCATTAAAATGTGCTAAGGGAACAAAAATCACTCGAAAATATCCAATTTACATCAAAAATTCCCAAATTGCTCAAACTCGGCCCCAGGCCTACATCTCAAAATCCGACAAAATTGACATTAATAGAATTCTCATCCTCCCACGAGTCTATACATATCAAGAACATCAAAATCGGACCTCAAATGGCCCCTCAAATCTCCACTCAAAGGTCTCTTAATCTCAAGCCCTAATCCCTCAATTTTCTTCCTTAATTTCACCTAATACCATGATTAAACAATGGAAAAATGATCATAAAAATGAGTAATGAAGCTCAGGGAACTAACCCAATTGATTCTCTTCGATTTTCCCTTGAATTCACCGCCCTAGCTCGCTTCCTGTCTTCAAAAATGGAGAACTTAGCAAAAATTCGCGAAGTAATATTATATACTTTCTGACCCAGGTATTTTCGCACCTGCGGTCCTTTTACTGCTTCTACGGTCCCGCTTCTGCGATTATTCCACCACATCTGCGGTTTTCATTTAAATGACAATATCCGCATCTGCGGTTAAAAACTCGCACCTGCGCTAGTGCAGGTGCATCCACTTCACCGTTTCTGCGGTTCCTGAAGAACTTCCTCTTGGCCGCATCTGCAGCTGACTTTCGCTTCTGCGATCATCGCACCTACGGCCTCCTAACCGTAGGTGAGGTTATGAGAAAAACCAAATGCTTCAGCTGCAAAAACGCAATTCTAATTCTTCCATTACCCATAAGAAATCACCCCGAGGCCCCCGGGACCTCAACCACAAGCACAAACATATCCCATAACCTTATTCAAACTCGTTCCAACCTTCGGAACGCTCAAAACAACATTAAAACACCAAAATCACATCAAATTCAAGTCGAGGATTCCAAAATCTTCCGAATTCCGCTTTTGATCAAAACCCCAACCAAACCACATATGAATGACCTGAAATTTTGCACACACATCCCAAATGACACAACAGCTATTGCAACTTCCAAAATTCCATTCCGGCCCTATATCAAAATCTCACCTATCAACCGGAAAATGCCAAAATCTCAATTTCGCCAATTCAAGCCTAAACCTTACTCGGACTTCCAATATGCATTCTGATCATGCTCTTAAGACTCAAATCACCTAACGGAGCTAACCAAGTCATAAAATTCCGATCCGAGATCATATACAAACAAGTCAAATCTTGGTCAAACCTTTCAAATTTCAAGCTTCAAACTGAGAATTGTTCTTCCAAATTCATTCAGATTACCCTGAAAACCAAAACCAATGACTTACATGAGTCATAATACATCACACGGGGCAAGTCATGCCCAAGAACTGGCGAGCAAAGTGCAAAAGCTCAAAATGACAGGTCGGGTCGTTACATCCTCCCCCACTTAAACATACGTTCGTCCTTGAACGTTCCCAGAGTTGTTCCAAAAGCTAACCAATCGCTGAATAACCTTACCTCCCGGGGGTGATCCCATGTCACCCTATCTCATATAGGTCCGATAACACAATGTAACTGAAATTTCATAATCCAACCTAGCCCATAAACCTTAGAACCGCATTTCCACTTCCGAAATCATCCACCAGATTAGAATCTCACATCTATACTCTGAATAAGCCCAAAAAAGTTGTAATAACCCATACCTGCAACCTCAGGTGAAATCATATGATATACCACATAACTCAAACACTTGCAATGATAACTTCTAATCACAGCAGCTGCACACAACAACCAAATACTGATAGAAAACCTCTTAGCAACTAAAGTCTCATCCCAACACTTTCATATACTGCCAATGATAAATGAAATATGCCGTAAGCCATAACCATTTCTCAGATCAGCCATTCATGAAGCCATCTAATCCAACACAATTACTCTAGTGACATGACACATCAATACAGACTAAAGCCACAACTTGCACAATCCACGCACCAATAAGCAATAATCCGAACATACTCAAATCATGAAAATGACTCAAATGAAAAAGCTGTACTACAAGCTCACCAGTACCACCTCAACATCATGCTGAGAACCCGTCACACGTCGTAGAAACAGAACACACGAATCCAATACGCAGGATCACACCTCCACAAAGCTTCGCTCCAATGCGCGACCTCATCCAAATACTGGTCCACATAAAACACATCAAGTCACCATGCTCAAAATCGACAACCATGTGCAATATGATGTCTAAAACCAAAGCAATCATAATAACCACCACGAAGCAATTGACATAACATTACAAAACCCGAAAGGACATAACCGATACGTCATCCGCCAAGCAATACCCAATACTCTTCTCGCTCGAATTCCACTACGAAACCCCAATAGAACCGCACCACATATGCCTATAACCAAAAAATTCCACCTCCTCGCAACACGTAAAGGTAACTTATAGATCACCTCAGAACACTAATAGCTCAATAACAATTGAATCAACACATTCCTCACCAATAGAAACTCGAAGTAAACAAAGTCGTCTTGTTGTAGAACACACATCTATATAGGTCTACCAATGAACCCCTTATCAAGGAGTTCCGAAAGCTACTCCTTCAACTCCTCTCACTCTGCCGGTGCCATACGCTACGGTGCCCGGCACCAAATCAATACCAAAATCAACAACCCCATCCGGTGACATGCCCGGGCACAAGAAACACACCCGAAAAGCCCCTCACCAGCTGAACTGAATCAATGGTAGGAGTCTCTGCACTGACATCCATCACGAAGGCCCAAATAAGAAAGACTATCCTTCCCAACCATCCGCTGGGTCTTCGAAATATAAAACCACCCTACTAAGAACAAAATCCATCGAACATCGCCACTTAATCTGTGGCATTCCCGCCATAGCCCACCTCGCCGCCTTAGCGTAATAGTCCAGAATAACACGACATGGAGAGAACCAGTTTATACCCAATATCACAACAAATCCTAACTTACCAAGCAACAAAAGATCCACCCGGGTCTCCAAACCTCGATAGTTACTACACAGTGCCGATACACGCGACCCACAACGACAACATAACCTGTTTATGAGAACTCCCAGTCTCTAACTCCATATAGAACACGAATCGCCATAGCAGATCCCAACTCCACCTGAATATGCAACACACCTCTAATACTCAAACATCCATGAGAGGTACTCCTAAAATTCTTCTGTACCACCAAGCAACTCGAATATCAGTAGTCGATCCAACAAGAGAGTGCCGCAATACTAGTGAAGTATCATCAATCTCAATCACATAGCCTTTCTCTGAAACGTATACCCCCGTCAGGTCACACCAATTAGTAATATCATTTACCTAATCATCTGAAACTGTCGTGCTGCCTAAGAATTTTTTTTACCTTTCTTTCAGAACTGAACCGTAACCTTACACATGAAAATCTTAATCCTCCACAACATACCGCATATACCATACCATCCTAGGATAACATGAGAACTTCATATCCCTTCCGAGCCATAAGAAACTATGTACTCAAACAACCAAAAACTTTCCATTGAGCCCATCTGGAAGAAAATAACTATAACTCCCACGCTCCTCATGCCAGTAGAAAATATACGCCTCCAAACTGCAGTAGAAATAATCAAAACTCTCCGACTCCCCTTTGCACAAAACCAAACCTGACAGGACTGAATTCTTCTAACTCAACCAAGCTATGCGGGCCACTAAAACCCAAGAGCATTGCCGCGAAACACATGTAAGAACTCATTACCTCGCAAGCATCCAAAGAACTAATCATATCCTTACCATACCGATTCAGCCTATTACCAAGCTATCCCGTCTATCCGAGTTTTCTTTTGATTTACCTTCAACTTGACACTCCTTCATGCTATAACACCACAATTCCTTAACCCAGAATCACCACACAAGACCCAAGCATAAAACCACACCGCCTAAGGCTCATAACCTGCTGAATACTCTCTTAAATATCCCCAAAAGCACCATATTCAAAATACTTTACTATGAAGAGACTTTCTGCGAATTTAATTCCGTTACCTTCACCTTCCTGATGCTGATGTATACAGAATTCCCTAATTGATATCGAAATACCACAAGTCTTGACACCCTCCAATGCAAACTTCAGTTTCTAGCCAAATATACAACTCAAAAATTTCCACTTATTACATGTAAAATCTTGAACCCATTAGAACCATTTCCGAGAGTCATTCACTCTATTCAAACTACAATTAGCCTGACCAAATGAACCAAACAACTTGTGCCTCATTAGCACTCCGACAACGCAGAGTGTAACCTCATCCTAAAACAACCGAGCAACCTCCTACTCTATGCACCGAGCATCCTTTACCAACAACAACTCACGACATTTCGTGATTCTCACCCACCTATGAAGCATACTATAACCTTTGTCAAGAATTTTCCTTTACTCAAGCCATCTTCGGTCTCAATCTCCGTAAGCCATAACTGATTCTCCCGTACGCCTCAAACTGAAACCAACATAGCACATACCCGTGCAGTCACTCTAATCAATCACAGACTCCCCCACTTGGCTCGAAGCCATAGACCAAAACACAAACAATAACTCATAACGCATATACTCTATTGTTGCCATAATACCATAGTGAGATTAAACTCAATCCTTCATAAGCTCGTAAAACACAGACCATCTGGTGCCTTAAATCTTCTGCAAATCTCGCATTCATCCTCACCACAGTCAAGCCCACTCTATTAAGAGACCCAAATTTAAATTTCAACACATATATTTCACTTGTAAATGAGATCTTCTAACTGACAACATAAGGATCACACAACCTCAGAACACTCCATAGGAGATAACCCACTTGATTTGCCTCCAACTAACATTTATGCATACCTTCCACCGCATAAACATTATGCAGTCACTTAATTTTCTTAAGTCTGAACTCATACCGCAACATGAAATTTACTTCACTCCCAACTAGGAAACATGAAAAGATTCTTCACACACCCATAACTCGGGGCTATACCTCAAATCAGGATAAACATCAAGTACCTAATAGTTCTTCCATCCTCCAGCAGACCCTTCTCGTTGTTTCCAAATCATATGAATACACCTCGCAGTCATAACATACTCATCACGTAGCTATCTAGTCATTACTCTCCTTAATAGGGACATAACAGAACATATAGATCCAGAAGCATGCACTCACAAAATCAACAACTCAGGGCTCGAGCTATAGGAAAAATTCCAGCCTCAAGTCTTCCAGACTGGCCCAACATCAACACACAGAGATCCCATCTCGCCCCTTGATCGGGGAATCACAAGCCATCAATGCACATCGGATATTGAGCGCTCATGCGCGCATACGACTGCTTGGAAGGAATTCAAAGAGTTACTTTCCAAGCTGAATCAAGGATGCACGATAAGAATTCAAAAATGTGAAGTTTTTCCTAAAGGTTCTGCAGCCTCTAAAGAATAAGTACAGATGTCTCTGTACCGATCTGCGAGACACTACTAAACATGCTCATGACTCATCAGACCTATGTAACCTAGGGTCTGATACCAACTTGTCACAATCCTAAACCCGGACCCGGTCGTGATGGCGCCTCTCGTGAAGACAAGGTCAGCCGCCACTTCCCATTTCAATTTTTAGCAATTAAACCACAATAAATAAGTCTAAAGCATAATAAATAGAATCTCAAAGTAGCAGATAATAGCATAATTTGCGGAATACAACCCCACACAGCCCGATACCGGGGTGTCACTAGTCATGGGCATCTATCAATCCTAATACAAGTCTGAAAAGTTTATAAGCTATTACAAAATGTCTGATAAAGAGATAGAAATGATAAAAGGTTGAGAAACACGGGATTGCGAACGCCAAGCAGCTACCTCGTGGTCTCCGAAATCTACCGGGAGCTCTCAACTCACACTGACAGGATCAGCAATGACTGAATCTGCACACGGGGTGTAGGGAGTAAAGTGAGTACTCCAACTCGGTGAGTAATAATCATAAATAAAGACTGAAAGCATGAAATCACGTAAGGCACATTATAGGCTATACTGAAGCAGTAAAACAGGTAAGAACAGTGATTCAGTAGAGGTATATAAATCAATTAAGTTCAGTTTAGACTTCGAGAAATGTCTATTTAACAATTAAACAGGTAAATGACAGACAATTAAGACAGATAAGCACATAGAGAATTGCCCCTCGGGAACAATGTCAATAATACCAGCCCCTCGGGCTATATCTCACATCACAATGGGCACCCGCGCTCACTGGGGGTGTGCAGACTCCTGGAGGGGCCCCTTACGGCCCAAGCATAATATCAAGACATCTCGTGGCATCATCACTAGGCCCTTGGCCTTATATCAACAAGCCACCTCGAGGCGTACATATCTCAGGCCCTCGGCCTCATAGTCATAATCAGTGTTTCCTCACAACATAGGCCATCGGCCTTACTCAGTCAGAGTCTCATAGCCACTCGGGAAACAGTAAAACATAGTGCTCAGCCCAAAATATCATTTAAAATATAATTTAAGTGTTAAAGCAGAGTAAACATGGCTGAGTTATGAAAATAATAGAATATAGCGTGACTGCGTTCAAGTACAATGTAAAAACAATGAGAAAATATCAATAAAAATTCTCTAAGGGTTCAAATAGTTGGAACAAAGCCCAAATATGGCATTCAACCCAAAACATGACGATAGCAAATAGTTTTCAGTCAAATACGTGGTAAAACAGTCATTCGGGATTGACTAAGTCACAATCCCCAATAGTGCACGACCCCACGCTCGTCATCTGGCATGTGCGTCACCTCAATATGGCACTACAATGTGCAATCCAAGGTTTCATACCCTCAAAACATCATTTACAATCATTACTCACCTCGATCCGGTCCAAACTCTAGCCCGCAATGCCTTTGCCCTCACAAACCGACCTCTGGATGCTCCAAATCTAGCCACAATCAGTACATAACCATTAAAATATGCTAAGGGAACAAAGCTCACTCAAAAATATTCAGTTTATATCAAAAATCCTGAAATTTCTCAAACCCGGCCCCCTGGACCACATCTCGGAATCCGACAAAATTGACATTAATAGAATTCTCAACATCCCACGAGTCTATACATATCAAGAACATCAAAATCGAACCTCATATGGCCCCTCAAATCCCCACTCAAAGGTCTCTTAATCTCAAGCCCTAATCCCTCAATTTTCTTCCTTAATTTCCACTAATATCATGATTAAACAATGGAAAAATGATCATAAACATGAGTAATGAAGCTCAGGGAACTTACCCAACTGATTCTCTTCGATTTTCCCTTGAATTCACTGCCCTAGCTCGCTTCCTGTCTTCAAAAATGGAGAACTTAGCAAAAATTCGCGAAGGAACATTATATACTTTTTGACCCAGGTATTTTTGCACCTGCGGTCCTTTTACCGCTTCTGCGACTATTCTACCGCATCTGCGGTTTTCATTAAAATGATAATCTCTGCATCTACGGTTAAAAACACGCACCTACGGTACCGCAAGTGCGTCCACTTCACCACTTCTGCGGTTCCTGAAGAACATCCTCTTGGCCGCATCTGCGGCTAACTTCTGCTTCTGCGATCATCGCACCTGTTGCCTCCCAACCGCATGTGCGGTTATGACAAAAACCAAATGTTGTAGCTGAAAAAACTCAATTCCAATTCTTCTATTACCCATCCGGAATCACCCTGAGGTCCCCGGGACCTCAACCAAAAGTACAAACATATCCCATAACCTTATTCAAACTCATTCCAACCTTCGGAACGCTCAAAACAACATTAAAATCCCAAAATCACATCAAATTCAAGTCGAGGATTCGAAAATCTTCTGAATTCCGCTTTTAACTAAAACCCAAACAAACCACGTCCGTATGACCTGAAATTTTGCACACACATCGCAAATGACACAATGGAGCTACTGCAACTTCCAAAATTCAATTCCGACCCATATATCAAAATCTTACCTATCAACCGAAAAACGTCAAAATCTCAATTTCGCCAATTCAAGCCTAAACCTTCCCCGGACTTCGAATATGCATTCCGATCACGCTCCTAAGTCTCAAATCACCTAACGAATCTAACCAAGTCATAAAAATTCTGATCCAAGATTATATACAAACAAGTCAAATATTGGTCAAACCTTTCAAATTTCAAGCTTCAAACTGATAACTGTTCTTCAAATTCATTATGATTACCCTGAAAACCAAAACCAATGACTTATGTGAGTCATAATACATCACACGGTGAAAGCCATGCCCGAGAACTGGTGAGAAAAGTGCAAAAGCTCAACACTTCCCTGGGCATGGATCTTGCCTGAAGCATTTATATTTGGGGATGGATCTTCCTCGGGCTGGATTGGCCTTATACAATACTAAGTGACTGACTGAACACTTACGACTTAACTCTACGCACGATCTAGATTCAGGAAGAAGGTAACAACCCTAGATGTCATGTAGCCTCCTGATTATAAATGTGGCGCGCTACACATCCATAATCAAGACTCTACTAGACACGGCTCATAGACAATCCCTAGGACAGACTTGCTCTGATACCAAGTTTGTCACGACCCAAACTGGAGGGCCATGACTAGCACCCGACCATACTTGCCGAGCACCAACGTACATTTCATCTAACCTTCATTATTATCTTTTAGGGCTGACGAGATCAATATAAATGGTAGACCTGGATCATGGACAACCAGCAATAAAATATGACGGCATGAACATACATAGCAGGGGATGACCAGACAATCAAGAAACTACATATAAGGTATGAGCTACCACGCTACCATGAAAGACTATATAACAAAAACCAGCCGACAAGGCATACCAAACTATACATGAGTCGACACTTGTCTATGAGCCTCTAAATGAACATAAGTGCTGCAACTTAGCCGGAACAGGGCCCCAACATACCCATAATGTCTATAACAAAAATGCATACCAAGACCAAGGCAAGTCCGGAGAACGGATCTCGCCAATCACCGCTGAACTGGACAGACTACTGTGGTGGGGGAGCTGCACTTGCCTGTCTATCAGGACCTGCAACACGAAATGCAGCGTCCACAAATAAAAGGACGTCAGTACGAATAAAGTACTGAGTATGTAAGGCAGGGAACCATAAATATGATCAGTAATGTAAGCAAGGATAGAGAATATACAACTTGTAACATCTTAGTACATCTGAGGGCTACTGACATGAAATGCATGATACATATGTATAAATACATAAACCTTTAAAACATTCGCCTCTTTAAAGCATTCGCCTCTGTGGGCATCATTATCATCATATCGTACCCGGCCATAATAGGCTCGGTAGAATCGTACCCGGCCACGTGGAGCTCGGTAAAACCCAACTGATCAGTGGTTGCACAATAGGTGTCGTACCCGGCCAACTATAGCGTGGCTCGGTAGAGTAAAATAGATACATATATATAATGCATGCTCGACTCATGGAATCACATTCTAAACCTTTCGGAGTGACGTAAGGTCGGTATCCTCTGTACACGTTATTAGGACTAACTCTTCACTATGAACCTTATAAGAATCAGGAAGTACCAACAACATTGATAACATAAGAATAAGAGAAGCAACATTAACATCAATCGTTCCATAAGAGGGAAAACAATGTAAGTACTGCTAGCTTCTAAGAGTAGAGTATCTTGGAAGCTCGTTCATTACATTATGTACAATCGGAGTCGTGCAAAAGAAGGAAAGGGATAGCCTCACATACCTTGTATATACTGCCCCAATCTCAAGCTATGCAATTGTCAAAACTCCTTAGTCTACAATAAGAGAAACGATACTATCGTTATCATTTAAGCGTCATAACTATTATGTATCGACCACAACCTATTTTACGATGAAACGGACAGCACCTCCCCTATATATATGACCTCACACCATTCAAAACAGTCACCAAACAGCCCAAACAACATCAATAATAAACATATTGAGCCTCCCAAAATAGTCCACACACAGCCTAATCACTCCATACATACGACGACCACCGTAGTCGTGTCAAACAACCTGGAAATGTTACGAATAACTATCAGCCCATAACCCTACATATATATGGTGTTTCTCCACACCCTTCCTCCTCCAAAACTCCACAAAATAGTAGTAAAATACGCAGCCCAACAGCAACGCAAAACAGTCCACAAAATAATAACATTACTACCAAGCCTTTCGATATATATTTCACAAGTTCTAGCTTCAATGGCTTAGCCGCAACTTGGATAATCTTAAATACATATAGAGTAAGAGGTTCCTTACCTTTATACAGAAATAACAACTCCAATTTGACCTTAAATTTCCATGAAATATCCCTCCAATGCTGCCACAACAACAAAAAAGCGAAACTAGCGATCAATTAGTGTTTTTCGGCACTAGAATCACTTTAGAAGGCTTGAAATCACCTAGGATTGATATTAAGAACATGAGGGAGTATTTACAGAACATAAACCCTTTAAAAAAACCTCCCACATGAGCTGGAACGACACAAAAATGAGCAACAACAAGAAGAACAAGAGACTTACTAGCGCCACGGAATTCCCGACACTTGATTTGTGTTGTTTGCCCTTTTTTTGGGTCTTGAATCTTGAGAGAACCTTGAGAGGATGTTCCTAGGGTTCTAAGGTCTGAAAATAGTGAGAAGAAATGACTTAAAACGGGTTGGAGGCATCCTATATAGGTCCAAATATCTTAAACTGCCTTAGTGGGCCCCATAGAGAGGTGTTTGGCGCAGTCTCGCGAAAATGCGAATATCTCTCTACTCCGAGATCGTATCGATGAACAGTTTAATGCGTTGGAAACTAGACTCATAGATTTATTATTTTGTTGGTAGATCACCTTGTAATTCCTTGTAAATTAGGAGAAAATATTAGAAACATTTGACCTAATGTTTAAGTAACATTATGAACCTAAGTTGAGACAACTTTTGTCGACTTTTGTTTCATAACTCGTTTGACTTCAAGACTTATGATACGGATATTATATGATTAAAATACCTTAATATATGACCTCTTGAGTGTATTAAGTACCGCTAGATTTACCTGAAAATATGAGTTACAATATCCTTGATTCATTTAACTTCTAATACTTGTTAATCACCCTTATACACTCTTGTATCACTTAAGACCAATAGGATTGACTTCTTATCATCTCAAAGATAAATCCTTCTTGGATTTATGTTAACTAATATATGGCATGAACTAACACATGTGGATATGGGTTGTAACACCCCCCCCCTTAGGAACATTCGTCCTCGAATGTAAGGGTTCATGGGGAGTTTAAATCATCGTGGATTCCAATGGAAATTTCCGATCAATTTTCCCCTATAAAATGGTCACTAGCAAAACTTGCAAGCAATTAAGCCCAACATATGGCTTCACAAGGCTACACAAAGCATTATGCATATTTACATTATCTACATATCACCATTTTGTATTAAGGAGGAGTATTCTCAAATTATTGCTTACCTCATAGAGCCGTTTCACCTTCCAATGTATCCTGTCTTCCACCAGCATCCTTGTTATCTTCATTCTGGAATAGGTAAGGGTATTTAGACTTCATCTCCTCTTCTGCTTCCCATGTCATTTCTTCCATATTTTTGTTCCTCCACAATACTTTGACGGAAGCTACATCTTTTGTTCTCAGCTTGCGGACTTGTCGATCTAATATCGCCACTGGCACTTCTTCATATGATAGGTCCTCTGTAACTTGTACATCTTTGATAGGGACGACTCGAGAAGGGTCTTCAATACATTTCATCAACATAGATACATGGAATACCGAGTGGACAAATTCCAATTGGGATGGCAATTCTAACTCATAAGCAACCTGTCCAATCCGTCGAAGAATTTTATATGGCTTGATATACCTTGGACTCAGCTTACCTTTCTTCCCAAATAGCATAATACCCTTCATTAGTGAGATCCTCAGGAAAACCCAATCACCAACCTCAAACTCCAGATCACGACGTCGGACATCGGAATAAGATTTTTGCCTGCTTTGTGCCGTCCTCAATCGCTCCTGTATCACTTTCACCTTCTCAATAGCTTGGTGAATCAAATCTGGCCCATATAATTCTGTTTCACCGACTTCGAACCATCCAACTGGTGATCTACATCTTCTCCCGTATAGTGCCTCGTATGGGGCCATTTTAATACTGGAATGGTAGCTATTATTGTAGGCGAATTCTATGAGTGGAAGATGGTCATCCCAATTTCCCTTAAAATCTAGAACACATGCTCGTAGCATATCTTCCAGTGTCTGAATGGTACGTTCAGCCTGTCCGTCAGTCTGCGGATGAAATGCAGTGCTGAGATTCACTTGTGTGCCTAAACCCTTCTGAAAAGACCTCCAAAAGTTAGCTGTAAATTGAGCTCCTCGGTCTGATATAATAGATACCGGCACACCATGAAGCCTAACAATCTCCTTGATATACAACTTCGCATAATCTTCAGCCGTGTAAGTTGTCTTAACTGGCAGAAAATGGGCACATTTTGTAAGTCGATCAATTATCACCCAGATGGAGTCAAACTTATGATAAGAGCGAGGTAATCCAATAATGAAGTCCATATTAATCACCTCCCATTTCCAGGTCGGAATCTCTATATTCTGAAGCAATCCACCGGGTTTCTGATGTTCTATCTTTACTTGTTGACAATTGGGACACTGGGCTACAAATTCTGCAATAGACTTCTTCATGTTATCCCACCAATACTGCTCCTTGACATCATGATACATCTTTGTCGAGCCGGGATGGATGGAATATCGGGATTGATGAATCTCATTCATAATCTTCTCTCGCAACCCTGCCACATTAGGCACACATAATCGGCCCTGGTATCTCAGTGCCCCATCTCTTCCGATCTCAAAAGCCATACTTTTACACTGCTGAATGCTCTCTCTTAATCGTACTAAGATAGGATCTTCATATTGTCGTGCTTTTACCTCGGCTACCAAAGATGATTCTGATGTATTCTGTACAGTAACACCTCCGTCATCAGAGTCTAACAATCTGATTCTCATATTGGCTAGCTGATGAAGCTCTTTAGTCAACCCCCATCTACCTGCCTCAATATGTACTAAGCTTCCCATTGATTTACGGCTGAGAGCGTCTGCCACAACATTGGCTTTACCGGGATGATACAATATCTCGACGTCGTAGTCTTTCAATAATTCAAGCCACCTACGCTGCCTCAAATTCAACTCTTTCTGCTTGAAGATGTATTGTAAACTCTTGTGATCTGTGTAGATGTCAACATGGACGCCGTATAAGTAGTGCCGCCATATCTTCAAAGCATATATTACTGCAGCCAATTCCAAATCATGGGTTGGATAATTCTTTTCATGCTTCTTCAATTGTCTTGATGCATAAGCAATCACCTTCCCACGCTGCATCAATACGCACCCCAAACCTATACCTGAGGCATCACAATATACCACATAACCTTCTGTTCCTTCAGGAAGAGTGAGCACTGGTGCGGATGTCAATCGATTCTTCATCTCCTGAAAACTACGTTCACAAGTGTCAGACCACTGGAACTTGGTAGCTTTCTGTGTTAACTTAGTCAATGGTGATTATATAGAGGAAAACCCTTCCACAAACTGCCTATAATATCCTGCTAGCCCTAGGAAGTTGCGGACTTCTGATGGTGTTGTAGGTCTCGACCAATTCTTTACTGCATCGATCTTCTGAGTGTCGACACTAATACCCTCGTCAGATATCACATGGCCAAGGAACGCTACTGAGTTCAGCCAAAATTCACATTTGGAGAGCTTAGCATATAACTTACGATCCTGAAGCGTCTGTAATACTATCCGCAAGTGGCCCGCATGTTCCGCCTCCGAACGAGAATATACTAGAATGTCATCAATGAATACAATCACGAACACATCAAGATAGGGCCTGAATATAGTATTCATGAGATCCATAAAAGCTGCTGGGGCATTTGTTAGCCCGAACGACATCACCAAGAACTCAAAGTGCCCATATCTTGTCCGGAAGGCCGTCTTTGGAATATCCTTCTCCCTAACCCTCACCTGATGATACCCTGAACGTAAATCAATCTTAGAGAAATACTTGGCACCCTGGAGTTGGTCAAACAGGTCATCAATTCTTGGAAGTGGATACTTGTTCTTTATAGTAGACTTATTCAACTATCGATAGTCGATACACATCCGTAACGACCCGTCTTTCTTCCGCACGAATAGGACTGGTGCACCCCAAGGTGAAGTGCTAGGCCTAATAAAGCCCTTATCCAGCAAGTCCTTCAACTGCACCTTCAACTCTCGCAACTCTGCCGGGGCCATTCTGTATGGAGGAATAGAGATCGGTTGAGTGTCAGGCAACACATCAATGCTAAACTCAATCTCCCTTTCAGGAGGAAGGCCTGGGAGTTCATCTGGGAAAACATCTGGGAATTCGTTGACCACAGGGATTGATTGTAAAGTAGGCGGTTTCGCCTCCGCATCCCTAACGCGAACGAGATGATAAATGTAACCTTTTGAGATCATTTTCCTTGCCTTAAGATAGGAAATAAACCTACCTTTCGGTGTAGCAATGTTCCCTTTCCATTCAATGACGGGTTCACCCGGAAATTGGAACCTAACCATCTTCGTACGACAGTCAACATTTGCATAGCATGAGGCCAACCAGTCCATTCCCATTATCACATCAAAATCAACCATTTCTAACTCAAATAAATTTGCCGAGGTTTGACGACTACAAATCATCACAGTGCAACCTATATATACCCTTCTAGCAATCACAGAATCTCCTATCGGAGTAGATACCGCAAGGGGTTTACTTATCAATTCAGGTTCAATGCCAAACTTATTAGCCACAAAGGGTGTAACATATGATAATGTAGATCCCGGATCAATCAGCGCATATACATCATAAGAAAACACAGATATAATACCTGTAACAACATCTGGAGACGACTCGAGATCCTGTCGACCTACTAGAGCATAGGTTCGATTTTGAGCACCACTCGAACTCGGCACTGCACCTCTACCCCTACCACGACCTGTCGACTGCTGAAAACCCCGTGCTGGAGGTCGAACTGATGAGGAAGAACCAGACACAGATCCAGTCGGCTGAGCCATACCATCACCTCCTCTATTAGGACAATCCCGCATCATATGGCCAGGCTGCCCGCACGAATAGCATGCATCAGAACCTCGACGACACAGTCCAAAGTGGGCCTTGCCGCACTGATCACAATGTGGTGTTGGGGGTCTCATCTGACTAGTATCCCTGTGATGTTGCGAGCCAGATGCCCGCGAACTCTGACCTGGACCAGAATAGGATCGATCATATCGAGGCCTCTGAAACTGTGGAGGAGCACTAGCTACAGGTGGCGCCGAACTCCTCGAAAACTGTGGCCTGATGCGGCCTCTGAAGTCATCAGAATACCCTGCAAATCTCGCCCTCTTATGCTGGCCCCTATCCTGCTCCCTAACTGCCCTCTGCTGGCGCTTACGATCCTCTAGGGTCTGGGCATAAGCTTGAATACGGGAAATATCCATGCCCTCCACCAAGGAGGCTGTCGTACACTCATTTATCAGATGTGGTCCCAACCCATTCACGAACATATGCACCCTATCACTCATCTCGGCCACCATATGGGGAGCATACCTTGCCAAAGAATCAAACTGCATACTGTACTCTCGCACACTCATATTACCTTGTCTAAGGTTCAAGAACTTATCAGCTCTAGCTCGTCGTATCTCAACTGGCAAGTAGTGACGAAGAAAGGCCTCAGAAAATTCCTTCCACACAGCTGGAGGAGGGTTCGGACCCCTGGATCTCTCCCAACTATCATACCAGAGAACCGCTAAATCCCGTAGCCGATAAGAAGCCAACTCTACTGCCTCTGTATCACTAACATGCATAACCCGAAGTGTACGATGAACCTGGTCAATAAAAGTCTGTGGGTCCTCCTTGGGGTCTGATCCGGTAAACACTGGAGGGTCTAAATTAATAAAATCACGAACTCTTGTACTAACTGGTTTCTCAGCAGCACCTGTATTCTGCCTCTGAGCCTGAGTAGCTACCAAGCTAGTCAATAGCTGCAAAGCACTCCGCATATCCTCTGGAGGAGACGGGGTAGATGAGGTGCTGGGTGCCTCCTAATATCCTCTGGAGGAGACGGGGTAGATGAAGTATGCGACGGCATCTCACTCTGAGCCTCACTTTGGCCTGCTCTGGCTTGGGACACCTGACTGGTACCCTCTCCCGCAGCTGTATCAAGCCGTCTACTAATTGTTTGCTTCCTAGTCGAAGGCATCGCTGAAAGAAAACAAGGTGAATATTAGAGACAAACACTTACGACTCAACTCTACGCACGATCTAGATTCAGGAAGAAGGTAACAACCCTAGATGTCATGTAGCCTCCTGATTATAAATGTGGCGCGCTACACATCCATAATCAAGACTCTACTAGACATGGCTCATAGACAATCCCTAGGACAGACTTGCTCTGATACCAAGTTTGTCACGACCCAAACTGGAGGGCCATGACTAGCACCCGACCATACTTGCCGAGCACCAACGTACATTTCATCTAACCTTCATTATTATCTTTTAGGGCTGACGAGATCAATATAAATGGTAGACCTGGATCATGGACAACCAGCAATAAAATATGACGGCATGAACATACATAGCAGGGGATGACCAGACAATCAAGAAACTACATATAAGGTATGAGCTACCACGCTACCATGAAAGACTATATAACAAAAACCAGCCGACAAGGCATACCAAACTATACATGAGTCGACACTTGTCTATGAGCCTCTAAATGAACATAAGTGCTGCAACATAGCCGGAACAGGGCCCCGACATACCCATAATGTCTATAACAAAAATGCATACCAAGACCAAGGCAAGTCCGGAGAAGGGATCTCGCCAATCACCGCTGAACTGGACAACCTACTGTGGTGGGGGAGCTGCACCTGCCTGTCTATCAGGACCTGCAGCACGACATGCAGCGTCCACAAATAAAAGGACGTCAGTATGAATAAAGTACTGAGTATGTAAGGCAGGGAACCATAAATACGATCAGTAATGTAAGCAAGGATAGAGAATATACAACCTGTAACATCTTAGTACCTTTGAGGGCTACTGACATGAAATGCATGATACATATGTATAAATACATAAACCTTTAAAGCATTCGCCTCTGTGGGCATCATCATCATCATATCGTACCCGGCCATAATAGGCTCGGTAGAATCGTACCCGGCCACGTGGAGCTCGGTAAAACCCAACTGATCAGTGGTTGCACAATAGGTGCCGTACCCGGCCAACTATAGCGTGGCTCGGTAGAGTAAAATAGATACATATATATAATGCATGCTCGACTCATGGAATCACATTCTAAACCTTTCGGAGTGACGTAAGGTCGGTATCCTCTGTACACGTTATTAGGACTAACTCTTCACTATGAACCTTATAAGAATCAGGAAGTACCAACAACATTGATAACATAAGAATAAGAGAAGCAACATTAACATCAATCGTTCCATAAGAGGGAAAACAATGTAAGTACTGCTAGCTTCTAAGAGTAGAGTATCTTGGAAGCTCGTTCATTACATTATGTACAATCGGAGTCGTGCAAAAGAAGGAAAGGGATAGCCTCACATACCTTGTATATACTGCCCCAATCTCAAGCTATGCAATTGTCAAAACTCCTTAGTCTACAATAAGAGAAACGATACTATCGTTATCATTTAAGCGTCATAACTATTATGTATCGACCACAACCTATTTTACGATGAAACGGACAGCACCTCCCCTATATATATGACTTCACACCATTCAAAACAGTCACCAAATAGCCCAAACAACATCAATAATAAACATATTGAGCCTCCCAAAATAGTCCACGCACAGCCTAATCACTCCATAGATACAACGACCACCGTAGTTGTGTCAAACGACCCAGAAATGTTACGAATAACTATCATCCCATAACCTTACATATATATGACGTTTATCCACGCCCTTCCTCCTCCAAAACTCCACAAAACAGTAGTAAAATATGCAGCCCAACAGCAACGCAAAATAGTCCACAAAACAATAACATTACTACCAAGCCTTTCGATATATATTTCACAAGTTCTAGCTTCAATGGCTTAGCCGCAACTTGGATAATCTTAAATACATATAGAGTAAGAGGTTCCTTACCTTTATACAGAAAGAAAAACTCCAATTTGACCTTAAATTTCCATGAAATATCCCTCCAATGCTGCCACAACAACAAAAAAGCGAAACTAGCGATCAATTAGTGTTTTTCGGCACTAGAATCACTTTAGAAGGCTTGAAATCACCTAGGATTGATATTAAGAACATGAGGGAGTATTTAAAGAACATAAACCCTTTAAAACAACCTCCCACACGAGCTGGAACGACACAAAAATGAGCAACAACAAGAAGAACAAGAGACTTACTAGCGCCACGGAATTCCCGACACTTGATTTGTATTGTTTGCCCTTTTTTGGGTCTTGAATCTTGAGAGAACCTTGAGAGGATATTCCCAAGGGTTCTAAGGTCTGAAAATAGTGAGAAGAAATGACTTAAAATGGGTTGGAGGCGTCCTTTATAGGTCCAAATATCTTAAACCGCCTTAGTGGGCCCCATAGAGAGGTGCTTGGCGCAGTCTCGCGAAAACGCGAATATCTCTCTACTCCGAGATCGTATCGATGAACGGTTTAATGCGTTGGAAACTAGACTCATAGATCTTTAATTTGGTGGGTAGATCACCCCGTAATTCCTTGTAAATTATGAGAAAAGATTAGAAACATTTGACCTAATGTTTAAGTAAAATTATGAACCTAAGTTGCGACAACTTTTGTCGACTTTTGTTTCATAACTCGTTTGACTTCAAGACTTATGATACGGATATTATATGATTAAAATACCTTAATACATGACCTCTTGAGTGTATTAAGCACCGCTAGATTTACCTGAAAATATGAGTTACAATATCCTTGATTCATTTAACTTCTAATACTTGTTAATCGCCCTTATACACTCTTGTATCACTTAAGACCAATAGGATTGACTTTTTATCCTCTCAAAGATAATTCCTTCTTGGATTTATGTTAACTAATATATGACATGAACTAACACATGTGGATATGGGCTGTAACAAAACTTTTCTGATTTCATTGCTAATATACGGTATGGTGTATAGTACGAGATTTCCTGACATATAATAGCTTCCAATTTCTACACCAGATTAAAGGTTATTAGTTGCTTTATACTTACCTTTCCCCCACACGGCTTTCTATCTTGTGCAATAACGAAATTATACTTCATGTTCTTTTTCTTGTTTGAAAATCATTTTATGAACTATTGTAGATGATGAAGAATATTATATCCATTTCAATTTTTGGTGTCTTTACCAAATTTGGTCAAATTATATGTTATGTATCATTGCTTGGGAAATGGTTGTCATGCTGATCATTTATAGGTTAACTTTTTGGTAAGCCATAATGTGATTTGGACATGTTAGAACTATCAAGATTTTAGGGAAGGCCATAAAGTTATGAAAGTGCCTTAATAGATAATTTAAAGTTCTTGATCAAAACATAGATTTTATATAGTTATTAATATTACTACTTTCGAATATGCTTTAAATTATATGCATAATATGAGAAAAGTTTATTAGATTTTTTATTTTATTGTAAAGATAGAAATTATTTTCTCACAAGAAAAGAAGGTTATCTTTTTATCATTTTAAAAATTAAGCGTACGAAAAATTGTACTCTTTATATGAGATTAGGAAAATTAGAAGTTGAGAAAATATGTGCATTTTTTACATGGATATTTTAATGAAATAATAATGTGTGTATAAATTTTATATGATACCACATGACCATGATAGTAGGGTATATATAAAGTGTATTAAAAATAAATAGTATATCAAGTAATTTGAAATAATTCTTAATTATGCGGGTAATTGGTTAATTATCAGGTAATGGATCATTACCTAATCAATTAATAGTTAAGGGATAAGATTAAACACCCCACCCCACGTGGCAGCACCCCATTTCCATGAATGACTCTTAAGTCATTAAAAACATATGGCAAGATAAGAGAATTGGACAAGTATTTTAATATGAGTCATATGCTATTTTAGAAAAAGAGAGTGTGATAAGGCTAATGAAGTGGCTAAAGTTATTACTGGTTTCACATAGAGCGTGATTGTCATTTCAACAATATTAAATAGATTCTTTGGCAATGGTTTTAGAACAAAGAACCATACAAGAGCTATCTTAGGAGGAAAAAGAATTAAAGTAAAAGTAAGTTGGAAGCTTTTATTAACCTCTGGATTTCTCCTTTACACCAAGAAAAGTAAATTTCAGAGGCTAAAGCTATGTGCTTAAAAGCTTTGCACGATGGACTTAGTAGTATTCTTTCTGAAGCAGAAGCTTAGGTATAAGTAATCAATTTGATGAGCCTTTATAGTAGACGAGATTGGTATTCAGCGAAGGATCGGTAAGACTCTATCTCATTCGAAGTGCAGCCGAGTCTATGAGTCATCGTGTCAGAGTTTTTCTACGGACTTATGGGTAGGCCAGTACCCTATCCCATTTGATGTCAAATAATCTTAGAACCTTTGTAGACAGAGGTTCATTTTGTTCAGTATATCAAAGGCCTTGACGGCCCATATGTATTCATGTTTTTAAGAACGATGATTCATTAATATAATATTTGCCCACTCACAATTATACATTACGAGTTGTGACCATGTTGGCCCATGATAGTTATAAAAGGAATGAATGAGTTACAGAGTGGTTCGCTCGGGCCACTACGGCACCGGGTGCCGGCCACGCCTTCCCAGGTTTGAGGCGTGACAATAAGCGGAAAGTGCGAGACAATGAGATTGACTACTCTGGGAGTGTGAGTACATAAGTTCATCTCTGACATACATTGCATTGACATGCATACATGACATATAGGCATAGAGATGCATTTTCCTCATGTTGTACGGTATCCGTCATTCCTGATTTCTCACACATGTTGACATATATGCATAGAGATGTATTTTCCTCATGCCATTTGAAAATGAAACATTTACCTGTTGAGTTGTGAACGAGTTGCACATTTTATCTATGAGTTACTTCTTTTATTGCTTTCATTATGTGGTTATGAACTATTGTTGGCTATTGATGTTGGACTTCGACCTATGTTCCAGCTCGTCACTACTTTCAACCTAAGGTTAGGTTTGTTTCTTATTGAGTACATGGGGTCGGTTGTACTCATACTACACTTCAGCACATTGCGTGCAGATGTTGAATGATGATGTTGCTATGATCGATGGGAGCTGAAATTGAAGACGTACTTGCGTTCCAGTTGAAGCTGTTTTAAAAAATATTTTAAAATGAAAATATGTTTATTCACATTTCGAACAGATGATGTATTTATTTCACATCAGCTTTGTAATTTCAAGGGCCGTGCATAATTTGGTAAATACTGAATTATCGTACCGAAATCGAAAATTTTGGTATTTTGGTATTCAATATTTTGGTATTTGGTATGGTATTTGGTTTAAGTTTTAAAAAATATTGGTATTAGGCATGGTATTTAGTATTTTAAAATGAAATACCGAAGTACCGATACCGTACCAAAATATATATTATATTACACAATATACATATTATTATTTATAACATAAATATAAAAATCTAAAATTTTACTTTTCTTTATTCTCTAAGTTTATCAATTAACTCTAAGTAAGTAACAAAACATTTCTAATGATCAAATTTATTCTTTTATGTACATTTTTTTCTCTCTAAGTTGATATTTACTAGTTTTGGACAAACTTTTTGTCAACAAATATTTTTAGTTTTGTACTTTTGTGTACTTTAATTCAGAATATTACATTCTATGACTCTATGCACTAGTTAGTATTCAAACCGAATAAACCGAAGTTACCAAACCGAATAAACCGAAACCGAAAAGAGAAAAACCAAACCATACCAAATTTAATTAGGTACGGTATTGGTATTGCATTTTAAGAAACCGAATACAGAAAATACAGAACCAAAATGTCTAAATATCGTACCGTACCGACCGATGAACACCCCTAGTAATTTCAATCTTAGAAGCTCATGATTTGTACCGTCAGTCCTTGGGGAACGTATCATATTCAGATATTTTCTTTTATTTAATTGTCTAATTAATTTTGTTGGAATTGGTTAGTTGTTAATTGGCTTACCTAGCGGGTTGGGTTAGGTTCCATCACGACTAGTTGGACTTTGGGTCGTGACATATCTAGTATCACGTTTACAATCCATTGTAGCGTGCAACCCGATTCACTGTAACATCCCTTATCAATAATTAGTATCACGTTTACAATCTGTTGCGGCGCGCAACCCGATCCCTCGTTATAATCATTTATCAATATCAACTATCCTACATTATTCCACCATAATATCAATAATCAATATCAAGTATCATGTACACAATCTGTTGCGACGCGCAACTCGATCTCACCATATGATCATTTATCAATATCAAGTATCCTCCCTTATTCTACTATTTCAATTCATCATCTTTCAATTTTCGTTGCATTGTGCAACCCGATCCCCAATCAATTTCAAATAACATAAACAATCCAATAACTCGATTTACAAGGATTTCTACCATTAAAGAGTGTGAGTGCAAGACAATAAAGGAACCACGTAATAATCAAAGGATGCAACAAATATTACAAAATATAGCAGGACAAGTAATGCAACCAGGTCCTTTTCTCTATAATGCCTCCAAACAAATGGTATCAAACCAAATATAGTTCAAACAATATAAAATAAGCTTTAGAAACTATCCAGGAGTGAAAAAGTTTCAATCTTTTATGATTTTGGAAAAAGTCAACGAAAGTCAACACCGGGTTGTTCGGTCAAACCCGAGATTCAGACCAAAATCTAATTACCCATTCACCCCCGAGCCCGATTATCTGATTAGTTTTGAAATTCGACCTCAATTTGATGTCTAAATTTCAATTTCCCAAAATCTCCAATTTCTACCTAAATCCCAAATTTTGTACCATGAAAAAGCATAGATTAAAGGTTAGAAATTAATGTGTGTTTATGAAAATGGAAGAAAACGAGTAAAATATACTAACCTATGATGATGGAATGAAATATACCTTCAAAATCACCTCTAGACCGAGCTCAAACTTGGAAATGGAAAAAATGGGTTAAATCCCGACTTTGGGATATTTAAGTCACCATGCATCAAGTCTTCTTCGCGTTCGCGAAGGGCTTGACGCGATTGCAAAGAGCAGCGGTCAAAATGGCCTTTGCTTTCGTGAGGGGCTTCACGCGTTCACGATGGTCTGTCCCCCTGGTCATCAAGTTTGCGAGCCTGGGTTCGCGTTTGCGTAGAACAACCACCCTCCCCCCCCTCCCCCCCAGGATCCCTTACCCATCACGTTCGTGAGTGAAGAGACGCGTTCGCGAAGGGTAATCCCTCCAATGCTTCGCCTTCGTGAGATCTTCTTCGCATTCACGTAGAATAAAACCTCTCTAGTCCCTATTTACCCTTCACGATCACGAAGAACAAAGCACCAGATAGCAGAAACTGTGCAAACCAGCAATCCTTCTAAGTCCCAAATTAATCCGTAGCTTATCTGAAACTCACCTGAGCCCCTCGGGATCCAAAAAAAACATGCACACAAGTGTAATAACATAATACGAACTTGTTTGCGTGATAAAAGCATCAAAATAACACATAGAACTATGAATCGGACATTAAAATATATGAAATTTTCAATGAAACTCAAGAACTTTAAAATTTACAATAAAGCGTCAAAATGATACCAAATCAACTCCGTTTTACACCAAATTTAGCAAAAAAGTTTTAAATAGTGAAATGGACCTATACCAAGTTCCAAAATCGAAATCCCAACTCGTTAGCAATAAAGTCAACCTACAGTCAAACTTAGGAATTCTTTAAACCTTTAAATTACTAGTTTTCAACAAATCGCGTTAAATCAAGTTAAGGACTTCCGAATTCTATTCCAGGCATGCGCCCAAGTCCCAAATCATGAAACGGACCCACCGGGACTGTCAAAACACTAATTCGGGTCCTTTTAGACAATAGGTTGACCATAGTCAACTCTAATCATTTTAAGGCAAAAATTCACATTTCCTTCAAATTTTCACATAAATATTTTCTGGAAAAAGACACGAACTGTGCATGCAAATCAAGAATCGTTAAACAGATCTAATCGAGGTCTCAAAACATAGAAATAAAGGTTAAAACTCAAAATACCTACCGGTTCATCACATTCTTTACCTCTGAAACAAACATTCGTCCTCGAACGGAAATAGAAAGGTACCTGGACTTGTGAAAAGGTGTGGGTATCTACTCCACATGTCGGAATCGGACTCCCACATGGATGCCTCGATCAACTGACCTTTCCATTGTACTCTAACTGAAGCATAACTATTAGACCTCAACTTCCGGACCTGTCGGGTTAGAATGGCCCGCGGCTCATCCTTATAAGTCAAGCCCTTGTCCAATTGGATTAAGCTGAAATCTAACACATGTGACGGATCACAGTGATACTTCCGGAGTATGGAGACATGGAACACTGGGTGAACTGCTTATAAGCTAGGTGGATGTGCAAGCTTGTAGGACACTTCACCAACCCTCTCAAGAATCTCAAAGGGTCCGATATACCTAGGGCTCAACTTTTCTTTCGTCCCGAACCTCATCACACCTTTCATGGGTGAAACACGAAGCAAATCTCTCTCTCCAACCATGAATGCAACATCATAAACTCTACGATCGACATAACTCTTCTTCCTAGACTGAGAAGTGTGGAGTCGATCCAGATCGTCCTGACCTTTTCCAAGGCATACTGAACCAAAATTGGTACCCAACAATCAAGCCTCTCCTGGCTCAAACTAGCCACCTGGCGAACGACACCATCTCCCATATAATGTCTCATAGGGAGCCATCTGAATACTCGATTGGTAGTTGTTATTGTAGTGAAACTTCGTAAGAAGCAAGAATTGATCCCAAGAACCCCCGAAATCCATAACGTAGGCGTGAAACATATCTTCCAATATCTGAATGGTGAGCTCGGACTGTCTGTCCATATGGGGTGAAATATTATACTCAACTCAACCCATGTGCCTATCTCAAGTTGTACGAACCTCTATAAGTGCAAGGTGAAATGCGTACCTCGATCAGAAATGATGGACACTGGTACACCATAGAGACGAACAATCTTGCGGATTTAGATCTCAGCCAACATGCTCTGAAAAATAGGTAATTTCTACTTGAATGAAATGTTCTGACTTGGTCAACCTATCCACAATGACTCATACCGCGTCGAATTTCTTTGAAGTCCGTGGGAGCCAACAACAAAATCCTGCTCCCACTTCCACTCCGGAATCTCAAGCTTCTAAAGCAAACCGCTAGGCTTCTAATGCTCATACTTTACTTGCTGACAATTCAAACACCAAGCCACATATGCAACTATATCCTTCTTCATCCTTCTCCATATTTAATGCTTCCTTAAATCCTGATACATCTTAGTGGCACCCGGATGAATGGAATATCGCAAACTATGGGCCTCCTCAATAATCAACACATGAAGCCCAACCCCATTGGGCACACAAATCCGACCTTAAATCTGCAACACCTCATCATCTTCGATAGTAACCTGATTGGAACCACCGTGTCGCACCGTGTCCTTATGGACAAGCAAATGGGGGTCATTATACTGACGCTCTCTGATGTGATCATACAAAGAAGACCGAGAGACCGTGCAAGCTAGAACATGTCTGGGCTCTGAAACATCTAACCTTACAAACTGATTGGCCAAGGCCTGAACAACTGATGTCAGTGGTCTCTCACCAATAGGAATATAGACAAGGCTACCCATACTCAATGCCTTTCTACTGAAGGCATCAGCCACCATATTGACCTTTGCGGGATGATACAAAATGGTGATATCATAGTCTTTCAAGACCTCCAACCACCTCCTCTTCATCAAGTTGAGATCCTTTTGCTTGAACAAATACTGTAGACTCCGATGATCTGTGAACACCTCACATGACATGCCAAAGAGGTAATGCCTCCAATTCTTCAGTGCATGAACAATGATTGCCAACTCTAAGTCATGAATAGGGTAATTCTTCTCATGAACCTTTAACTGCCACGATGCATATGCAATCACCCTGCTATCCTGCATAAATACTGCACCGAGCCCAATACGCGATGCATCACAATACACCGTGTAGTATCATGAATCTATGGGCAACACCAGCATTGGAGTTGTAGTCAAAGACGTCTTGAGCTTCTAAAAGCATAACTCACACACATTGGAACACCTGAAGGGAGCACCCTTTTATGTCAATCTAGTCAATGAGGCTGCAATGGATGAAAACCCCTCCACGAACGGGCAATAATTACCCCCCCAAACCCAGGAAACTCCGAATCTTTGTAGTTGAAGCAGGTCTAGGCCAGTTTTGAACCTCCTCAATCTTCTTATTATCCACTTTCATGCCCTCGACCGATACAACATGCCCCAACTTGGCATAAAACTAACTATCTCTCAAGGTCTAAAGTACAATCCAAAGATGTTTCTCATGCTCCTCTCGACTGCGGGAGTAGATCAAGATATCATCAATTAATACGATCACAAAAGAATCCAAATAGGGCTGAAATACCCGGTTCATCAAATCCATAAATGCTACTAGGGCATTTGTCAACCTAAAACATCACTAGGAACTCATAATGCGCATACCGAGTCTGAAAAGCTATCTTAGGGACATCTTATGCCCTAATATTCAAATGATGGTAGACAAACTTCAAATCAATCTTTGAAAATACTTTGGCACCTTGAAGCTGATCAAATAAGTCATCAATCCTCGGTAACGGGTACTTGTTCTCGATCGTGACTTTGTTCAACTGCCAACAGTCGATGCACATTCTCATCGAACCATCCTTCTACTTCATGAATAACACGGGCACATCCTAACGCGAGACACTAGGTCTAACAAATCCCTTATCAAGTAGATCTTGCAACTGCTCTTTTACTTCCTTCAACTCAGGTAGGTCCATGCGGTATGGTGGAATAGAAATGGTGTGACTGCCCAGAGCCAAATCAATATAGAAGTCAATATCTCTGTAGGGTGGCTTCCCAAATAGATCTGCAGGAAACACCTCTGGAAACTCACGAACAACTGGTACCGAATCCATAGAAGGAACATCCGCACTAGGATCATGAATATAGGCCAAGTAATTTAAACATCCCTTCTCGACCATACGCCGAGCCTTCAATTAAGAAATAACCCTGCTGGTAGAATGGCCAGGAGTCCCTCTCCACTCTAATCAAGGCAACCCCGAAATGGTTAAGGTCACCATCTTAGCATGATAGTACAATATAGCGTGATAAGTTGACAACCAATCCATACCAAAAATAATATCAAAGTCTACCATCTCATTGAAAATTGGAACAATACCCGTGATAACGACTTTAGATAACTTGGCCTCAAGTCTAGCTGGGAATGAATAAAAACAGGATCACGCCCCACCACCCTGACCTCCGACTCTAGACGTCCTCTAGCTGGCTGGTTTCCACCTCTAATGGTCTGACCTCCACCTCTAATGGCCTAACCTGCACCTCTAGTAGCCTGAACCCCGTCTCTAGCTGGCTGAGCAGGTGGTAAAGCAATCGATGCCGGAACCATGGCACGAGAACTCTATTGTGGCATACTGCTAAAATATCTAGTACAGTTCCTCCTGATATGACCTGTACCCCCACACTCAAAACACCATTTTGGCTGTTGTGGCTGCTGAAGTAAAAACTGACTCGAACGGGCCGGATGACCATATTGGTAGCTTTGGATCGGAGGAGCACTAATATGAGCTGATGGTGCATGGTAGGCTAGCTACCCAGGATGTGATACATAAGGACCACGACTAGCGCTAACCATTTCGATGATCAATGAATTCCCAGCCCCCTCTCTTGACCACGAACCATCTTGATCCGTCTAGAAATCTTTACGGCCCTGTGGAAAGAAATATCATCTCCGGACTCCGTGGCCATTTGTATACTGATACTGAATGTGAGCCCATCAATGAGTCTCCTCTCTCCCTCTCCCTCTCAGTAGGTATCAACATAATGTCATGGCGAGCTAGGTCCACAAATCGAGCCTCATACTGGGTGACGGTCATGCCACCCTATTGAAGGCGCTAAAACTACCTATGATACTCCTCTCTCACAATGACCGAAATGAACTTCTCTAGAAGTAGCTATGAAAACATATCCTAGGTAAGTGAAGGCGAACCAGTTGGTCTAGTCAACACATAATCTCTCCACCATCTCTTTGTAAAATTAGTCATCTGGAACACTGCAAAGTCAACCCTATTGGTCTCAACAATACCCATGTTGTGCAACACCTTGTGGCAATAGTCCAAGTAATCATGTGGGTCCTCAGAAGGTGCACCACCGAACTGGATAGAAAAGAGTTTGGTAAACTTATCCAACCTCATCAAGTCCTTAGAAGACATAACGGTCCTATCCTCATCCTGTGCCGCAAAAATCGGCTAAACTACCTCAATTAGCTGGGCTACTAGAGTCTGATATAGGGGAGCCATATGCTCCAGAGTGTGAGTATCCGGAGTCATTGCTCCTCCCCTAGCCTACGAGATAGCTGGTGCCACCGGAAATGCGTCAGTCTGGGACACACTCTCCATAAGGCCCACCAAGCGGACTATAGCATCTTGAAACACTGTAGTGCTATGAATCCCTCCAGGACCTCAACTGGTTTGATGGGTGCGGTCTGGGCTGGGACCTCTTCCTCATGATCAATCTGAAGCTCCACCGTGGTTGCTGCTGCTCAAGCTCTAGGCTGTACTCTGCCTCTGCCTCGACCTCAGCCTTTTCCCCTAGTAATAGCTGGTACTAGGGGCTCTGGCTCCTGTCTAGTTATAGATGTTGTGCATGTTCTCACCATCTGTGATAGAACAAGAATATAATGGTTCAATTATCTATGATAGAATAAAACAGCATGATAAAGGAGGAAAGAAGTGAAATTTTTTCTAAAACTCAATAGCCTCTAAAAGATAAGCACAGACGTATCCGTACCGATCCTCTAGACTCAAAACTGTGGTAGCGCCTTAACAATCCGAATCAATTTACCACATTAAAGTTGAATAGTCTGAAATAAGGTGAAAAACTAATAAATGACAAAATTCAAATACAATCCCAGAACTGGTGTCACGAATACATGAGTGTCTAGAGTACTACAAATAATAGTCTGAATAAAAACATAACTACTTGAATCAAAATAATCAGCTAAGATGGTAAAGAAGGGGACTTCAGGACTACGACCGTCGTGCATCTATACCTCAAGTCTCCGCCAGTAGCTAGATCCGGGCGACCTCATTGAAAGCTACCGAGACCAACTTCAGTATTTGCACAAGAAGTACAGAGTGTAGTATGAGTACAACCGACCCCATGTACTTTGTAAATACCGATCCTAACCTAGACGAAGTAGTGACGAGGCTAAAAAACGCGCCACTTACAATAACCTCTACGCACTAATAATAATAATAACATGGAAAGAAAATAAGAAATGAAAGTAAAGCAGTTAGTTTATGAAAATGAACTCAAACCTCACTATCAGAAAGCCCATAATAACAACTTATAATCTCATATAAGAATATAGAAAGTAAAACAATAGCAACAACAACAACAAGTACAACACACACAATCCGTTGCGGCACACAACCTGATCCCACCGTAACATCCTTTATCAATATCTAGTATCAAGTTTACAATCCGTTGTCGATCCCACCACAACATCCTTTATCAATATCTAGTATCACATTTACAATCTGTTGCGACGCGCAACCCGATCACACCTTATCATCATTTACCAATATCAAGTATCCTCCCTAATTATACCATAGTATCAACAATCAATATCAAATATCACATTTATTGTTGCGTGCAACCCGATCCCACCATATCATCATTTATCAATATCAAGTATCCTCCCTTATTCCACCATTTCAATTCATCATCTTTTAATTTCGGTTACGGCATGCAACCTGATCCCCAATAAATTTCAGATAACATAAACAATCCAATAATTCAAAAGGATTTATACCATCAAAGAGTATGAGTAAAAGGCAATAAAAGAACCATGTAATAATCAAAGGATGCAACAAGTCTTACAAAATACAACAGGACAAGTAAGCACGTGACAATTAAGGTGTGCAAGTAAAACATTTAAGGCAAGTAGCAAGTAAGCACGAACTAATGGAAGGGAGGAATAATTAAATGATGAATAATAAATTATGGCTTGGAAAGCAATTAAAATATGTAACAATTAAGGCATGGAATAAGATAATTCATGAAATAATGAGAGAACATGGAGAACAAATATTTTGATGGCGCATATACACTCGCCACCTCGCATATATGCCATTTTCTCAAATAATCCACACAACACATAGTTCACAAATTCCTAATTCCCTCAAGTCATGGTTAGATCCAACACTTACCTCGCTATGCAACCAAATCAAAGCTGGGGGCCTTTCCTCTAAAATTCACTTCCAAACAATCAAATCTAACCGAATATAGTTCAATATATTCAAAATAAGCTTTAGAAACTATCCACAAGTGAAAAGATTCAATCTTTAGTGATTTTGGAAAAAATCAACAAAAGTCAACCTCAGGCCCGCTTGGTCAAAATCCGAGATTCGGACCAAAATTCAATTACCCATTCACTCTTGAGCCTGATTATGTAATTATTTTCAAAATTTGACCTCAATTTGAGGTCTAAAGCTCAATTTCTCAAAATTCCCAATTTCTACCTAAAACCCTAATTTTTACCATGAAAAAGCATAGATTCAAGGTTAGAAATCAATGAGTGTTTATGGAAATGGAAGAAAATGAGTTAAAATCTACTAACCTATGAAGTTGAGATGAAATTTCTCTTCAAAATTGCCTCTAGGCCGAGCTTAAACTTGGAAATGGTGAAAATCGGCTAAATCTCGACTTTGGGATATTTAAGTCACTGGGCGCCAAGGCTTCTTCGCATTTGCGAAGGGCTTGACGCAATCGCAAAGAGCAGCGACCAAAATGGCCTTCGCATTCGCGAGGGGATTCACGCGTCCGTGATGGTCTGTCCCCCCTGGCCATCGCATTCGTGAGCCTGGGCTCGAGTTCGCGTAGAACAAACCCCAGCCTCCCCCTAGAATCCCTTACCATCGCGTTCGCGAGTGTAAAGTCGTGTTCCCGAACGGTAATCCCTCCAATGCTTCACGTTTGCGAGCTATTCTCCATGTTCGCATAGAAGAAAACTCCCTAGTTACCCTTCACAGTTGCGAAGAACAAAGCACCAGATATCAGAAACATTGAAAACCAGCAATCCTTCTAAGTCCAAAATCAATCCGTAGCCTATCTGAAACCTACCCGAGCCCCTCGAGCTCATAAACAAACATGCATACAAGTGTGATAACATCATAAAAACTCACTCGCGCGATCTAAACACCAAAATAATACCTAGAACTACGAATCAGACATCAAAATATATGAAATTGTCAATGAAACTTAAGAACTTTCAAATTTACAACCAAGAATCTGAATCATACCAAATCAACTCTGTTTACACCAAATTTTGCAGACAAGTTGTAAATAGTGAAATGGACCTATACGAAGTTCTGGAACTAAAATATGAATCTGTTAGCGACAAAGTCAACCTACGGTCAAACTTAAGAATTCTTTAAAAATTCAAATTACTAGTTTTCAACAAATCAAATTAAGTCAAGTTAAGGACTTCCAAATTCAATTCCGGGCATACGCCCAAGTTTCAAATCACAATACGGATCCACCTGGATTGTCAAAACATTAATCTGGGTCCCTTTATATAAAAGGTTGACCGTAGTCAACTCAAATCATTTTTAAGGCTAAAATTCATATTTCCTTCAATTTTTCACATAAAATTTTTCAAAAAAAAGACACAGACTTTAGATACAAATCGAGAATCGCTAAACATAGCTAATTGAGGTCTTGTAATACAGAAATATAAGCTAAAACTCAAAATAACCTATCGGGTCATCACACTATACCTCTAAGGTATTTGGTTAACCAATAAACTGACACAATATTGAATTGAAGGAAGGGACTAAAAAGACTTTGTACAAGACTATTTTGGGTATAAGAATAACATCTCCAATCTTAGATACTTTGACTTTATAACCATTTGGGAGAACTACTAGGAGAGGGTAACGTAAAACCTTGATGTTGGACAATAGGGATGTATTAAAGGTCATGTGATTGGAAGCCCCTGAATATAATATCCATGTATCAGTTTTTGATTCGAAGCATTTACACGAAAGTTTACCAAAATCAATGGAGGATGTGCATACTATCATACCTGCAAAGTTGACAGCACTGGCATTAGACGGAATTGAACTTCCTAAAGGCCTCCTAGAATATCCATTTCCCATAAGAAACTGCTGAAGAAGGCTCACAAGTTATCTATATTATTCTTCAGTCAAGCTCACATTTCTTCAATCATCGAGTTCTGTTCTCATTCTCCTTATGTAATGACCCGATCGACCGTTTTAAGTATTTTAGCCCCAATCCCCTATTTATTGCGTCATCTATGTTTTATTATGGTTATGTGACTTTCCGGGAATGTTTGATTTTGGTTTGGGCGAGTTTCGGAGTGAAATGGGACACATAGTCCCTAAGTTGGAGCTTTAAGTGAAAAGAGTTGACCATAATTTGACTTTTGTATAAATGACTCTGGAATAGAGTTTTGACATTTCTAATAGTTCTGTATGGTGATTTTGGACTTAGGAGCGTGTTCGGATATTGATTTTCTGTATGCCGTTTCGGCTAAAATTGGCGAAAGTTAGAAAGTTGAAGGTTTGGAAGGTTGGAAAGTTTGACTGGGAGTTGACTTTAGTTATATCGGGGTTGGATTCCGATTCAAAAGTTGCAATAGGTCCATCATGTGATTTATGACTTGTGTGCAAATTTTGAAGTTAGTCGGAGTTGTTTTGATATGAATCGGCACTAGTTTTGGAATTTTGAAGTTCATAGTTTCAATAGGCTTAAATTGGGTTGCGATTCATAGAATCAATGCTATTTGACGTGATTTTTGGCCTTGAGTAAGTCTGTCAGGTGTTTTGGAACTTTTTGGTATGTTCGGACGGGGTCTCGGAGGCTTAGGTGTGATTTGAATTGAATCCGGAACAATTTTGGACCTTAGGCATTGCTGAACCTCTGTTGTGTCTGGTGCGATTGCACCTGCACATAATGGGTTGTAGGTGCGGCACTGTAGAAGCGGCTTTGGTCTTTCCCAACTGGGACTGCATATGCATGCGGTCAATGGCACGTAGAAGCGACTGTGCAGATGCAGACTTGTCTTCTCCAGAAGCGGAATTTGGGAAAGAGCCTAAGGCAGGACCGCAAGTGCGGTCGATATCTCCGCAGAGCGGGCTCACAGGTGAAAGTAATGGTCCACAGAGGCAAAATCTTAGGATCTTAGTTAGAACCGCACCTGTGATGGAAATTCCATGGGTGCAGAGTCGCAGATGCCACTGTGGGTTCATAGATGCGAATTCATTGGGCAGAAAAGGGCCAAGTTTGAGGGTTTGATCTCATTTTCATTTTTGGACCTAGAGAGCTCGATTTGTGGCGATATTTTGAGAGTTACTTAAGGAAATCATTAGTGTAAGAAATTCTAACTTGGTTTTGGCTATATTACACGAATCTGTTGGTGTTTTCATCATTTAATTAGTGTTTTGAGTTGGAAATTTGGGGAAAAATTTGTGAAACACCTTAGGCTAAATTTGGGGAAAAATTTCTTGTCTATCTTCATGTGCTCCACTTATCTTATCTCTTACTTGTTAATTGCCTTTACATGTTTAGTTGAAGTATTTTTTCCTCTATTCCTTAGTTATTAATTAACCATTGAGTTCCTTACATGAAGTTGTTATTTTTGGAATATCTTGTTGTTGAAATTGGTGTTGAGTTATAAAGGCTGTGATTTACATTGAGGCAAAGTTTTAAAGTTGTGAAACACTATTCTTGTTGTGTTATTCACTTCCTGATGTTAATGTGAGGCTCTTGTGCATATTCTGGTTGAGCCATAGGCTATTAGTTGTGAAAACACTATTGTTGTAGGTTTCTTAGCAAGTTATGATATCGGGCACTTGAGGTGTGATATGTGATATATTGTGACATTGATACGCATGCGGTGGTATAAGATTTTGGGGTTGAAATGCATCCAACGAGATAAGGTGGTCTTGATACGTATGTTGCTAGTAGGGGAAGCAACACGGTGTAAAAGTTGGGCTAAAATGCGGGAAGCTATTTTGGGAAAAATAATTTTTGAAATTAAATGTAAGGCTCCCACGGTGGTATAAGGAAAGATTGTGAATTGATTTGTGATTTGAGACTACGAGACAGTACCTCGGTAATGATTCTTGTCTATTCTTTTCTATTACTTCACTTGTGTTTTGTTGCTTTGTTATGTGTTATAGCATTCCTTGTTTTCTTCTGTGAGGCATTCTTTGCCTTAGTCCAGTGTAGCTATTCTCGGTGTACTTCATCATTGTGTCATTTGTATTGTTATCATTATTGCATTGTGATATACCTGTTCACTTTCTTATTTATGCCAGTAAAGCCCTGACCTGACCTCGTCATTACTCTACTGAGGTTAGGCTTGGCATTTAGTGGGTACCGCTATGGTATACTCATGCTACACTTCTAAACATATTTATGTGCATATCTAGGTACCTCCTACCAGTCCAAGCACTAGTGAGATGAGCTCAGCTTTAAAGACTTCAAGGTATACCTGTCGGCATCCGCAGGCCTCAGAGTCCCCCTCTATCTAGCCTACTTCATTTTCTTCTTTCCTTTTATAGACACACTGCTATATAGGGATGATCAGTATTATTCGTAGAGCTTGTGACTTGCTATCACCAGGTTTTGGGAAGTTTGTACATGCTGAGTTGCGGAGCTTTTCTTTATTATAGTTGTTGAGAATTTGAGATTTTATTCATTATTTTAGTTATATTCCGTATGTATGTTAGGATTACCTAGTCTTAGAGACTAGGTGCCATCACAACATCCTATGGAGGGAAATTGGGATCTTGACAAGTTGGTATTAGATCTCTGAGTTCATAGGTGTTATGAGTCACATAAAAGTTTAGTAGAGTCTCGTGGATCGATACAGAGACATCTATTCTTATCTTCGGGAGGCTATGGAACTAAAAATTTCACTTTCTTTGATCTCTTTGTGAATTTGTTGACTTTGAAATTATAAACCTCTGTCTTTCAATTCTCTCACAGATGGTGAGGACACGCATAGCTGGATCGGATGATTATACACCTAAGCCCCCTGCTAGAGCTGCGAGAGGCTAGGGTCGAGGCAGAGGCCGAGGAAGGGCATGTGGTGCAGCTAGAGCACATGTCCGAGCTACACTAATAGCTCCAATTGGAGGGAAGCAACCTGAAATGCATGTTACTACCCCTGCACTTCAGGAGACTCTCACCTAGTTTTTGAGCATGTTAGGCACTCAAGCCCAAGCGAGGTTGATTCCACTTGCTCCTGCCATATCTCAGGCTGGGGGAGGATCACAGAATCATGCAGCACATACCCTAGAGCATCGGGTACAGATTGACCAAGTCCCAGAGGTCATACCAATGCAGCCGGTTGTCATAGTTCAACCCGAGGTTAGGGCAACAACATCTGTGGATGAGCAGATCAGGATCAAGAGGTACAAGAAGTACCATCCTCCTACATTTAGTGACCTAGTTATAAAGGACGCACATTATTTTCTTGATGAGTGCTATCGTATCCTCCGTACTATAGGGATTGTGGAGTTGAGTAGGGTTGTTTTCACTATGTTACAGCTTAAGGGAGCAGCTTGTAAATGGTGGCGAGCGTATGAGTTGGGTAGCCTTGTCGAGGCAACTTCACTCCCATGGGCTTAATTCTGAGAGATGCTCATGAGAGAGATCGTTCCCCAGAGTCATCAGGATGCTTGGCGCACTAGTTTAAGCAGTTGTGCCAGGGTGCTATGACCATATCAGAGTATGCTGTCAGGTTCAACGAGTTGTCCAGAGATGCACCAGCCTTATTCTTCACAGTTAGAGACCGAGTCCGTTGATTTATCAAGGGGATCAACCACGGTATTAGATTCAGCATGGCTCGAGAGTTAGAGACTGATACCTCATCCTAGCAGGTTGTGGAAATCGCTCAAAAATTGGAGTGTGTGTGGGGCCGGGAGAGAGAGGAGAGGAAGGCCAAGAGCCCTCAAGATTATGGTGCATATAGTGGCGCCCGTGCCCCAGTTACAGCCCGTCATGGTAGAGGCTATATGAGCCGAACTTTTCATTCAACACTCCTAGATACGAGTGGTATTTTGGCTACTCCCAGGCCTCAGGTTGCCCATTATGCACTGCCACTATCTAGGGCACCTTCTGCATAGGGTGCTTTTAGCAGACAGTCCAACCGGCCAGGATCGAGCCAATTTCAACAACCACATCCTTCAAGAGCTTGTTTTGAGTGTGGTGATACTCGTCACAAGGTGAGGACTGCCCTAGACTCAGGAGGGGTGAAGCTCCACAGATTACCCATGCTACACAAATTCCACAGAGACCCTAGACTTATTAGGTCGTGGTTACCGCACTAGTTGCCACTCTACCTGGACAGCCAGCTAGAGGTGGAGGTCAGGTGGGTAGAGGGCGCCCTATAGTAGGAGGCCAGGCCAGATGTTATGCTCTTCTAACTAGGACGAAGGCGGTTGCATCCGACTTAGTTATGACATGTATGTCCGATTTGTCATAGAGATGCATCAGCCTTATTTGATCCACGCTCCACTTATTCCTATGTATCATCTTGCTTTACTCCATATTTGGGTATATCCCATGATTCTTTGAGTTCTTCTCTCTATGTGTGCATGTTTGTGGGATATTCCTATGTTGTTGACATGTGTATCGGTCGTGTTTGATTGTTCTTGATGGTTTTGAGACTAGAGCTGACCTATGGTTGCTCAATATGGTAGATTTTGATGTTATTTTGGGCATGGACTGGTTGTCACCCTATCATGCTATTCTTGATTGTCACGCCAAGATGGTAACGTTGGCTATGCCAGGTCTGTCGTGGTTGGAGTGTAGGGGTACTTTAGATTATGTTCCTAATGGTGGTGTCTTTCCTTAAGGAACAACATATGGTTGGGAAGGAGTGTGAGGCATATCTAGCCTTTGTGAGAGATGTTAGTGTTGGTACTCTTACCGTTGAGTCAATTCCGGCAGTGAGGGACTATCCAGATGTATTTCCTGTGGATCTTCTAGGTATGGTGCCCAATAAGGATATCAATATTGTATTGATTTACCGCCGGGCACTCAGCCCATTTCTTTTCCCCCATATCGTATGGCTCCAGTGGAGTTGAAGGATTTAAAGGAGCAGTTGCAAGAGCTGCTTGATAAGGGCTTCATTCGTCTTAGTGTGTCACCTTAGGGTGCTCCAGTATTATTTTTGAAGAAGAATGATGGTTCTATGCGCATGTGCATTGATTATCGATAGTTGAACAACGTTATAGTGAACAACAGGTATCCATTGCCATGCATTAATGACCTATTTGACCAGGTACAAGGTGCCAGAGTATTCCTAAAGATTGATTTGCGGTCAGGCTATCATCAGTTAAAGATTTAGGATCCGGATATTTCGTAGACTGCCTTCAGGACTCGGTATTGTTATTACTAGTTCCTTGTGATGTCATTTGGGTTGTCCAGTGCCCCAACAACATTCATGCACTTGATGAACACTATAAACTAGCCATATCTTGACTCATTCGTCATTGTATTTATTGAAAACATCTTGGTGTACTCCCGGAGCCAGGAGGATCTTGAGAAGCGCCTCAGGATTGTGCTTTAGACCTTGAGAGAAAATAAGTTGTATGAAAATTTTCAAAATATGGATTCTAGCTTGATTTGGTGTCATTTTTAGTTCATGTAGTATTGAGTAAGGGGATCAAGGTAGATCGAAGAATGTTGAAGCAGTGCAGAGTTGGCCCAGACCGTCTTCAGCTATTGAGATCCATAGTTTTCTTGGTTTGGCAGGGTATTACAATTGATTCCTAGAGGGTTTCTCATCTATTGTTGCACTTATGACCAGATTGACCCAGAAGGGTGCTCCGTTTAGGTGTACCGAAGAGTGTGAGGAGAGCTTTCAAAAGCTCAAGACTACTTTGACTACAGCCCCAACGTTGGTGTTGCCTACACGTTTGGGTCTGTGTATTGTGATATGTCGTGTGTTAGGCTCGGTACGGTGTTGATGCAAGATGGTAGGGTGATTGCCTACGTGTCTAGACAGTTGAAGGTACATGAAAAGAATTATCCTTTCCACGACCTTGAGTTAGCAGCTATTGTTCATGCCTTGCAAATTTGGCGTCACTCTTTGTATGATCTCCCTTGTAGGGTCTATACCGACCATAGGAGTCTACAATGTCTATTCAAACAGAAGGATCTTAACTTGCGTCAGTGGAGATGGTCAGAGTTGCTTAAGAACTATGATATCACTATTCTATATCATCTCGGGAATGTCAATGTGGTGGCCGATTCCTTGAGTCAAAGGCAGAGAGCATGGTCAGTTTAGCATATCTACCGGTAGTGGAGAGGCCATAACCATTGGATATTCAGGCCTTGGCCAACCAGTTTGTTCGATTGGATATTTTGGAGCCGATTCGAGTTTTGGCCTATGTGGTTTCTCGGTCTTTTCTGTATGATCGTATTAGAGAGCATCAATATGATGACCCCGATCTGCTTCTTCTCAAGGACACAATTCAGCACGACAATGCCAAGGAGGTCACTATTGGGGATGACGGTGTGTTACGGATGCAAGGCCGACTATGTGTGCCTAATGTATATGGGTTACGTGAGTTGATCCTTCAGGAGGTCCATAGTTTGCGGTAATCCATTCATCCAGGTACCGCTAAGATGTACCAGGACTTAAGGCAGCACTATTTGTGGAGGAGGATGAAGAAAGACATAATGGAGTATGTATTTTGGTGCCTAAATTGTCAATAATTGAATTATGAGTATTAGCAGCCAGGTGGATTCCTTCAGAGGCTAGAGATTCTAGAGTGGAAATGGGAGAGAGTTACTATGGATTTTGGTGTTGGGCTCCCATGGACTCAGAAGAAGTTCAATGCAGTATGGGTGATTGTGGATAGGTTGACCAAGTCGGCTCATTTCATTCCAGTGGTGACTACTTATTCTTTAGAGCAGCTGGCAAAAATTTATATTTGCGATATTGTACATCTTCATGGCGTGCCGGTATCTATCATCTCTGACCGGGGTACACAGTTTACATCGCGATTCTAGAGGGCGATACAGCGTGAGTTAGGCACACTAGTGGAGTTGAGTACAACCTTCCACCTTCAGACAAACGGGCAGTCCGAGCGCACCACTAAGATATTGGAGGATATGCTTCGTGCATGTGTGATGGAGTTTGGGGGTTCTTAGGATCATTTTTTACCGCTTGTGTAGTTTGCCTACAATAAAAGCTACCAGTCAAGCAATCAAATAGCTCCGTATGAGGCCTTGTATGGGATGCGGTGTCAGTCTCCAGTGGGTTGGTTTGAGCCGGGTGAGGCTAGGCTATTAGGTATAGACTTGGTTTATGATGCTTTGGAAAAGGCTAAATTGATTCAAGATCGGCTTCGCACGACCCAATCTAGATAGCAGAGTTATGCAGATTGGAAGGTTCGGAATGTTGTATTCATGGTTTTGGAGTGGGTCTTGCTCCAGATTTCGCCCATGAAGGGTGTTATGCAATTTGGGAAAAAGGGCAAGTTGAGCTCTAGGTATATCAGACCTTTTGAGATTCCGAAGAGGATTGGAGAGGTGTCCTACAAGCTACCATTTCCACCTAGTATAGCTTTTAGTTCATCCAGTATTCCATGTTTCTATGCTCCGGAAGTATCACGATGATCCGTCTCATGTGTTGGATTTTAGCTTAGTCTAGTTGGATAATGATTTCCTTATGTTGAGAATCTAGTGGCCATTTTGGACAGACGTGTTACATCCCGTACTTTTCTACATTGGTTTGTCATAAGATACTGGACATAAGTTCAATGACAAGACTATTTTTGAGGTTATAATTATTTATGCTATTTCAAGCAAGTGATAAGTAAACTCGTGAAGGTGATAGGGTAAACGAGTTGAAGAAAATGAGGTTGGTCGAAGTTTGACATTTTGAAGTGAAATAAGGTCCAAGCAATAATACCCCGTATTTATGAACTAATGCTATACCACATGATCGAGATAGTAAAGTATATGACATATATTAGTATTTAAGAAAATTGAGTGCTAGAATTAATTATGTGTGTAGTTGGTTAATTGGAAGGTTATAGTTTAAGACTAGAAATTTATTAGGACTATTGAATAAGTGGTATGTGGGAGCATAAGCCATGCGGGATGTGGACAAGTGGTAGTAAGTGTTATATATCTATACACGCAAAAATATAACATACATGCAAAAATATGTGGTGTCTTCATGTAATAAAAGGTTGACCAAAGGATGACACATGTAAAGAGGAACTTTAATGGGCCGCCACATGGAATTAATATGACCAAGGGTGGCATTAAGTATACATATATGAGTCATAGCACTTAAAGTGCATGGTTTACACGTGTAAAATTTGGTGATGAGTCATTAGGTGTGCACCTAGAAGATTACACGTGCAGAATGGAAAAGAAGTCTCTAATGTTAGTAGTATGACATCTCGTACTTTAGTACTAGGATGAGTCGTAGCACCCATATGAGCTTAAAAGAGATTAAAGTCATTCATGAAGTTATAGAGGATTTGTGGCAATGTTATTGTAAGACCCCGTATGTTTAACAACCTTGATACCGTTAGATACATTTTGATATGGTACCGTAATTCTTCTTAAAAATATTTTCATAGTAGTACTTTAGGATGATGATTTATGAAGGATTGCAAGGTGACTAGGATGTCACCACGTGGATACATAGTAAGGAGCAATAAGTGACTAATACAAGTCATCATGGAGGTGACATCTTAGGAAACTATGGATAAGTTTAAGAATTGTCTTGTCCACGTGGGACCATGACAACTAAAGTAATGTATGACTAATAAGTGAATGCTAGGTGGTGTCACTTTTTGGGAAGACTTGCTAAGCATTAAACTTACACGTGGAGCTCATGCAAAGGAGGTTGTCAAATCTTAAAATATTTGTCAAATAGTTGTCTCCTAGTCCCTAGATTAGCAAAATGTAGAACTTGAACTTTCTCTGCAAACATAACCGCATGAACAAGAAGTTAGACAACTAAGTATAGCATTTTCACATTTAACACCAAATTCCTACCCCAACCCCCACGTGGCAACCATGCAATATCCGTTTGATGACTCTTAAAATTAAAACTTGCAAGATGGAAGCAGTTGGAGGAATTAGTAATGACTCTTAAAGTCATATAAAAGGTGGCAGCATAATACTTTAGTATTAAGACACATGTCTTGTTTCTTTTCCTTGTTTCTTTAGTATTAAGACACATGTGTTGTTTTCTTTTCCTTGTTTCTTTAGTGTTAAGACACATACTTTAGTAGTAATGATGAATATGCAAAGGGATACTTTTTTAAATAGAATGTAAAGTACTACTTTACAGGCAGAACAAAATTGACTTATATTATACCTACCCCATATCCTTCTGCCAAATATATGAACCTCTCTGTGTGTGTAGTTTGACCATCATTCCCGACCATGTCTTATCCAAAGTTGTAGTTTCCTTTCTGGATAGGTAACCAAAGTTAGAGTTGTACAATTTATCGCTTAATTGAAAAGAGTAAATTCCTCGGTCAGTTCTCTTCTTCCCTTATAGTATTTCATCTAACAAGCAAGCAGTGTGATCGCATTTTCAAAGGTCAAACTAGAGCTAACCATAAACGTCAGTATAGTTGTGTTTCAACAGAATTGGCTCAGGTATGTTAAGGCTAAGCTCTTCCTTCATTTTGGCATGATCTCGTCATTACACAAGTTTTATAACGAGGCATAAAAAAAATTCATATCTCGGAATTTACGTATATTTTGCTAGTCTCACAAGTTACAACATTCTCTTATCGGGACTTCATATTCAATTGAGTATTTTTCTCTTCCAGTCATGAGAGCAAAGAATGTATATATACAGTATTAAAAGTATTTTCATTACCATCGAGCTATAATCGATGGGCAGGACCCTATTGGGCAACCTTTGATCAGATGGTAAGTTATATACCAAGCCTACTGTTGCCTAGCGCCTATGAGAAAACCCAACATGGTCGAGATACAGAGCCTAGTATGGCCAAGCACCTATGAGCGAGCCTACTACAGCAGTGCAGTTATATATATATACCGAGCCTTATATAGCCGGACAACTATTTTACTTACTATATTGAGAGACTTGAGTCAGTATCAGTAGGTAAGCATATTTTCATATTTTCTTTGACTTCCAGCTACTTGCAGTTATTATATTATCAGTTCAATTTTAGCTTTTAGTATATTGCCTTACATACTTGGTACATTATTTCGTACTGACATCCCTTTTGCCTGGGGATGCTGTGTTTCATGCCCGCAGGTATAGATAATCAGTTTGAAGAGCCCTCATTGTAAACGAGATTGGCATTCAGTGAAGGATCAGTAAGACTCCACCTCATTCGGAGTGCAGCCGAGTCTATGAATCATCGTGTCAGAATTTTGTTACATACTTATGGGTCAGCGGGTACCCTGTCCCATTTGATGTTAAATAATCTTAGAGGCTTTGTAGACAGAGGTTCAATTTGTACAGTATGTCAGAGGCCTTGACGACCCATATGTATTCATGTTTTATTAACGATGGTTCATTGATATAACATTTGCCCACTTACAATTGTACATTACGAGTTGTGGCCATGTTGGCCCATGACAATTACACAAAAAGAAAAAGGAGTAGCAGAGTGGTTTGCTCGGGCCAGTACGGCTCCGGGTGCCAGCTACACCTCCCCAGGTTCGGGGCATGACAAGTTGGTTCGAAAATTGAGGTCAAAGAACAATGCTTCAGTGAAGGTTAAGTGGAGGGGAGGAAGTGATTTGGGAGACCGAGCATGATATGAAAAGCCGTTATCCTCATATTTCCACTACTTAAGGTATGTCTCTATACTCGTCTGAGGACGAACGTTTGTTTTAAGAATGGGAGGATATAACGACCTGGCCGATCATTTTAAATGTTTTATCCCCGATCCCCTATTTATTGCCTCCTATGTGTTGTATTATGGTTATGTGACCTGCCGTGGGTGTTTGGCATTCGTTCGAGTGAGTTTCGAAGCGAAATAAGACACATAATCCCTAAGTTGGAGCTTTAAGTTGAAAGAGTTGATCGTTGTTTGACTTTTGCATAGACGACTCCAGAAAGGAGTTTGACGGTTCCAATAACTCTATATGGTGATATTCGACTTAGGAGCGTGTCCAGATATTGATTTGGAGGTCTGTAGGTCATTTCATCTTGAATTGACAAAAGTTAGAAAGTAGAAGGTTTGGAAGATTGGAAAGTTTGACCGGGAGTTGACTTTATTAATATCAATTTCCGATCCGATTTTGGAAGTTGGAATAGGTTCGTCATATTATTTATGACTTGTGTGCAAAATTTAAAGTCAATCGGAATTGTTTTTATATGAATCGACACTAGTTTTGGAATTCAGATGTTCATTGTTTCAATAGGCTTGAATTGGATTGCGATTCGTAGAATCGATGTTGTTTGACGTGATTTGTGGCCTTGAGTAGGTCTGTTATGTCTTTTGGATTGAATCCTGAACAATTTTGAACCTTAGACATTGATAAACCTCCGATGTGTCTGGTGCGATCGCACCTGCATTTTGGGCCGCAGGTGCGGCACTGCAGAAGTGGCGCTCGAGCCAAATAAGCGACTTTGGTCTTGCCTAGCTGGGACCGCAGATGCGTTCAATGGTGACAGAAGAAAATGCATAGATGCGGACTTGTCTTCCGCAGAAGCAGAACTTGGGAAAGGGCCTTGGGCAGGACCGCCGGTGCGGTCGATATCTCCGCAGAAGCGGGCTCGCATGTTCGAGCAATGGTCCGCAGAAGTGGAATCTCATGACCTTAGTTAGAATGGCACCTGCGATAAAATTCCGCAAGTGCAGAGCCGCAGATGTGGCTGTGGGTTCGTAGATGCGAATTCACTAGGCAGAAAAAGGCCAAGTTCGAGGGTTTGATCTCATTTTTATTTTTGGACCTAAAGAACTCGATTTGTGGTGATTTTTCCAGAGTTTTTAAGGAAATCATTGGGGTAAGAAATTATAACTCGATTTTGTCTATATCACACGAATCTATTGTTGTTTTCATCATTTAATTAGTATTTTGAGTTGGAAATTTAGGGGAAAATTTGTGAAACTCCTTAGGCTAAATTTTAGGGATTTGAAGGCGATTTGAGGTCGGATTTGAGTAATTCTAGTATGGTTGGACTCGTTATCGAATGGGTGTTTGGATTTTGTAATTTTGGTCGGATTCCGAGACGCGGGCTAGGGTTGACTTTTTCTTTCTTTGTAAAGATCTTAACTTTATTGTTCGAAATAGTTTCATATATTTTATATTTATGGTATGAAGTTATTATTTATAGCTTCGATCCATTCGGAGTCGAATAATTGAGGGAAAGGCTTACTAGTGGATTGAGTTAGCATGTTTGAGGTAAGTGTCTTGCCTAACTTTATGTGGGGGAATTATCCCTTAGGATTGGTGTTGTATTGTGATAATTGTGATGTGTGGAAGCCGTGTACGCAAGGTGACGCGTGTGTACACGGGCTAAATATGGAAAATTTACCGATTTTAGCTATGTAGATTCCTTTCATGCCTTAATTGAGTTACCTTAACGTGTTATAATCATCATTTCTAGTCTATATTCACATGCTCTACTTATCTTATCTCTTACTTGTTAATTGGATTTACATGTTTAGTTGAAGTATTGTTTCCTATATTCCTTACTCATTATTTAACCGTTGAGTTCCTTACTTGAAGTTGTTATTTTTGGAATATCTTGTTATTGAAATTGGTATTAAGTTATAAATGTCGTGATTTACATTAAGGCAAATTTATAAAGTTGTGAAATATTATTCTTGTTGAGTTATTCACTTCCGGTTGTTATTATGAGACTCTTATATATTTTGGTTGAGCTATGGGCTATTTGTTGTGAAAACACTATTGTTGTTGGGTTCTTGGTAAGTTGTGATATTGGGTACTTGAGGTGAAATTTGTAATACGTTGTGATATTGATACGCATACGGTAGTATAAGGTTTAGGGGTTGAAACGCATGAGGTGAGATAAGGTGGGATTGATAAGCGTGTTGCTAGTAGGGGAACTACTTGAAGCCACACGGTATGAAAAGGTGGGTTAAAATACGGGAAGCTATTTCGGGAAAAGTACTAAATGCAAGGCTCTTGCGGTGGTATGAGGAAATATTGTGAATTGATTTGTGATTTGAGACTATGAGGCGGTACCTCGGTAGTGATTCTTCTTGTTACTTTTCTATTACTTCACTTATGTTTTGTTGCTTTGTTCCGTATCATAACATACCTTATTTTCTTTTGTGAGGCATTATTTGCCTTAGTTCAGTGTAGCTATTCTTGATGTACCTCTTTGTTGTCTCATTTCTATTATTATCATTATTGCATTGTTATATACCTGTTCAGTTTCTTATTTATTCTAGTAGGGCCTTGACCTGACTTCGTCACTACTCTACTGAGGTTAGGTTTGGCACTTACTGGGTATTATTGTAGTGTACTCATGCTACGCTTCTACACATATTTTTATGAAGATTCAGATACCTCCTACTAGTCCAGGCACTAGTGAGACGAGCTCAGCTTCGGAGACTTCAAGGTATAACTGCCGGCGTCCGCAGGCCTTGGAGTCCCCCTCTATTTGGCCTACATCATTTTCTTTCCTTTTATAGACACACTGCTGTATAGGGATGATTAGTACTTATTCATAGAGGTTGTGACTTGCTATCACCAGGTTTTGGGAAGTTTGTATATGTTGAGTTGCAGATCTTTTCTTTATTATAGTCATTGAGCATTTGAGATTTTATTCGTTATTTCAGTTATATTCCATATTTATGTTAGGCTTACCTAGTTTTAGATATTAGGTGCCATCACGACATCTTATAGAGAAAAATTGGGGTCGTGACACCTTAGCAGTCAAAACTTCATTAGAAGTTCCTTGTACATTTGCAACTATTCTTTTGCCTTCATTGTATCTGCGATTCTGACCATGATATTGCCCATCTTGAAAGTGTCTGGGAGTGAAGTTTTGGCCAGAATTCTGACCATTATATGGGTAACCATATAGTTTGTAACATCATTTCTTACTATGCCCTGGCTTCTTAGAAAAGTCATATATGAATTGAGCTCTTATATTACCATTGTAATTGTTATTTGCATGAAAATTTGTCTTGAAGGAACCTTGTCCTGATGTATTCACATTTAGTGAAGTTGACTCAATTGCTAATTGATTGGCTGGCCTAATTTCTCTTTGCTTCTCATCCTGAACTAAGAGTGAAAAAGCTTGTGGTAGACTTGGCAATGGGTTCATCATAAGTATGCTGCCTCGAACTATAGTGCAAACCTCGTTCAATCCCATAAGGAATTGTATCAGTCTCCTTTGCACCGCAATTACAGGTACTACTACATTGAGTCCTCTTACTCAGAGTAGTGAGCTCTTCCCAAAGCTTATTCAATTTAGTATTGTAAGTATTAATATCAAGAGTTCCTTGAGAAAGGTCGTTAATTTTATTTTGAATTTTATACAACATAGCTCCATTAGTTTGTTCATAACTATCCTCCAACTCCTTCCAAAGTTCAACAATATCATCCGCATACTCTACACTATTTGCAATTTCCTTAGAAAGGTAGGCTCTAGGAAGTCACCATATTATCACATCGCTCCCATTGGCGAGATTGTAGTGACAAAGGATATGGTTGCTTGCACTCGCCACTTAAGAATCCTAATTTTTTTTTTCACAAATAATCCCCTCAATACACTCCTTCTCCAAGACCTGTATCCTATTCCATCAAAAGTAGTTGAGATGAGCATAACTCCACGATTGTCAGATGGATGAAGATATAGAGGATTGCTTGGATCGATGCCTTTTCTTGGTATAGTAACAGTAGCACTAATATCTACCACGATCGAATTCTCTTGGTCAACAACATCCATGATTGAGTAGAATCGATGAAGAAAAGTAAAAAGATTTAAATTATCACAATTTCTGACAGCAGTTTACTGACATGCAAATGAAACCCCTAAAAATTAGGGCAAAACTTGAAATCTAACAGAATCGAACAACGAGATGAATCGAGAATGAAAGTCGCAGGGAAAAACAATATGCGAGATTAACCTCGCTCTGATACCATGTCAAAATTGACACTGAAAGTCAATAGGAATGATCTCGATCATCCCTGCAATGGTGGAGCAGTGAAGCTTCTATAACTCAGCATTAGAAGAGAGTGGAGGAAGGAGTGAAATGTTTGATGAAATGAAGTTTAAGTCTTTCATTATTATCAACATTGTATATATACACACATAAAGCAGTCCACTATGTTGCCAGCTATCACAAGCTATCACACTAACTAACATAACTACCAACTAATTATCAAGTATATCATCTCAATAAAAAATCTATGGTCTAACTATGGTTAGTTAATCAATATGCATTTCCACTTAACTTGCGATCCACGAAAAAATTAATGTAATTATGAAGCACAAGGAAGAAATATAAATTCATCCTACTTTGTATACAACAACAACAACAACAACAACAACAATAACAAATACTCTATAAGACTACAAAGTGGGGCTGGAGAGGGTACAGTATATGCTGACATTACCCCTACCTTGTGAAGGTAGAGGGTCTACCTCATATAGACCTCTAACTCAAGGGAAAAATAAAAAAGAAACGACACAACAAGTATTAATAATAGGAAGATAGGGTGGTAAGTTGACATGGTGATAGAATAACTGAAGCGAAAGAACCAACATATAGAAAAAAGATCTACGGATAAGAAAGTATGAAAATATGAGATTAATACTAATGCTACCAACATGCAAAGGAGATGTTCCTGCATGTCTACTAACCTTCTACCCTAATTCTCAATCTCAACTCCCTCATATCAAGGGATATGTCCTCAATAAGCTAAAGTTGTGCAATGTTATGCCTAATCACCTCTCTCCAATAATTCTTTGGCCTACATCTACTTATCCTCTGCCCCACCATGACCAACCTCTCACATATCCTTGGGGAATCTATGCACATCCTCTTCACATGCCTGTATCAACTCAGCCTAGCTTCCCGCATTTTGTCTCCCAGGGGGGCCACTCCCACCTTGTCCCAAATATCTTCAATCTTAATCTTATCTCTCCTGGTATGTCCACACATCTATCTCAACATTCTCATTTCTGTTATTTTCATCATTTGGACATGGGTGTTCTTGACAGGCTAACAGTACTCTGTCATATACAACATAGTCGCTCTAACCATCATTCTATAAAACTTGCCTTTAAGCCTTGTTTGGCACCTTCTTACCACATAAAACCCTAGAAGCGAGCCATCTTTCGACCCACCTCTCTCCATTCTGATGTGTGATATCCTCGTCAATCTCTGCACTACCTTCGATTAGCGATTTGAGATACATGAAGCTCTCTTTCTTAGAGATGACTTGTGAATCCAGCTTCACTTCCACGTCCACTTCACGAGTCATGTCATTGAATTTGTATTTCAAGTACTCAGTTTTATTCCTGCTCAACTTGAAACCTTTTAACTCCAGCGTATGCCTCTAAACCTTCGTGTTAGCACCGCCAGACATCTTGTCAAATAGTACTATGTCATCCGCGAATTATAACATGCAACATGGCACCTCCCTTGATGTGCCGTGTCAGAACATCCATAGACAAGGCACATGGAGTAGTGTGCGTTAGAACTTCAAATCAAATTAAGCAAAACAAACTTTTACCAATTTTCGAATGTGACATCCCACAAGCACTACACGGCCCATCTAAATCCTTATTTTCGGAGAAAATCTCACTTTATACCCATTAATTCCAAACTATTTACCCTTTAATGCCCAGACCAAAACTATTTACTATTCCTACCCATGCTCCCCAAACTATTTACCCACCTTTCTTCTTCCTCCTCCTCATTTTACCTTCCTCACTTTATACCCATCGTATTTTTTCTTATATAAAAAATAATCCTTGTAAGGCCATCACCAGATGCAACGCCAAACATGAAGGAAGTTGCTTTGATCATCAATTCTATTAAGGAAGATGATAAGAAATCCTTGTCCATATTCAGTAGTGAGGTCTGATTAATATTCACATGGTTAGTCCCAACAAGTTCATCCTTGTTTACCCATGCGTTTACATAACTGCTATGCCAGGACTTGTCCTAAAGTTGAAATTCTCGTTGGCTCAGTAACCTCCCAGATGTTCAAAGATGCCCCTGCCTCTGGCCCTGCCACCATTCGCCTCTTCTTTCATGATTGCTTTGTTGAAGTGGTACTACTATTTTGAAGATTTATTGTTTGATTCGATGTGGTTTTATAAAATATTGCTTATAGTATCTTCGAGTAAGCTTCCTAGATCTAAATTTTTATGTGTATTTTAACATTCACCATTATTGGGCTTGAAGCTCAATTTTATTTTTGAAGATTTCTTGTTTGATTCAAAGTGGGTGCTGTTAAATATTGCTTATAGTACCTTCTGGAAGTTCATACTGAAATTTGATAGCATTTGGAGCTTATTTGAGGTGATTGAGATCTAAATTTTCATTTGAAAATCGAAGAAGAACACAGCTACAGTATACCGCTACAGTATACAATATGTTGTAGGAGTATATAGCTATACTGCAATAGTATACTATTATAGTATACAATATATTATTATAGTATACTGTAATAATATGCAATATACTGTAACAATATATTGTAATAGTATACAATATACTATAATAGTATACTTATTACCCGTAAATTCACTTGCCTTTTTCCTTTTAATTTGCTTTAAGCTTTTACCCAGCGTGAGAGGCAAATTAAAAATGCAAAAGAAATAAAATAAAAATATTATAGTATGTTATATAATGTAACGATATACTCTTACAATTAGATCCTTTTAGAATTTTTTGAAATTTTTATTGACAGCTGATATTATTTCAATTTAATAATTGAATTAAATTTTTTTTAACTCTTTGCATAAAATTGTATACCCTGTTGGTATAACTATATATTATACTGGTATCAAATGTTAGTTAATATTTTTTTGATTGTATTAGCTGCATTTAATTGGTACACAAATTGATTTTTCTTTAGTGATAATATAAAAAAAAGAATAATAAAAAATAGTGAAAATAGTAAATGAAATTAGATTATGAAGAGAAAAAGAATTTAAAAAAAAAAGTTAAATGAAATTAGAATAGGAAAAAAGAAAAAAATAAGAAGAAAGCGAGAAAAAAGAAAAGGAGAAAAGAAAAAGAAAAGAAAAGAAACATAGAAATAAAAAAGAATTGGAGAATAAAGAGAAAATTCCCCACAAAACCTATTATGGGTAGGAAATATAATTATTTTATGGGTAGAAAAACAAATGGGTAGACAACAAGTAGCACTAATCATTTTAGAAAAGATGAATCTAATAACCTCAAAAGTAAAAAGTAGATAAGCTACTATAAGAAGTTAAAGTAAACTGATAATGTAAAAACTTTTTTACGCAGAAATATATATTAAATATATAGTTTTATTATTTTATATGAACATGTTTTCTTGACCACAAGTTAAAGAAAAAAATGAATACTTTTGTAACTAGTAATCTTAAACATATCATAACACTGGTTATATCAAAACTAGTGCTTTTATTATAATGTTTTGTACGCCTATAAGAATATTTTAAATTAAATTATTTGCAATATTAAAAATGAGTGATTATATTCTTCTTAAAACATACCGTATGAAATAACTCGCGCGGTGGCATAAACGGAAGTAAAAGGAACATAACTTAACAGTAATTATATTTATCTAGTGATGTGACCAATGAAAGAGTCCAATTCCTTCCTTGTCACGCCGCCTTCCACCCCCGACTTCCGAATAGTCACTCCTAAATCCGCCGCTCTTTTACGAATCTCGTTTCCTTCATTGCTCGACACCAGTGTTTTCACAGCTCTTTCAACAGTATTTGATGTTACAACCTCATTTCTACGTTCCCAGTTGTTCACAAGAATTCCAACTTTCAGAAATTTCGTTACTAAAATGCTATTTCTTGGCTGATCAGAATGCATGGGCCATGCAATAATAGGAACTCCCATTGAAAAACTCTCCATGCACGAATTCCATCCACAATAACTCATAAATCCACCAATCGAAAAATGTCCTAATATCTCCAATTGCGGTGCCCAATCTCTTACTATTATTCCTTTATTCTTAATTCTTTCTTCATACCCGTTTGGAAGTTCAAATTTTCTCACTTCTCCTGAAAAAATATCTCCTTTATCGGCATCTCTCAATGCCCAAATGAACTTTGTGTCACTTCTTTCTAATCCTATACAGAGCTCTTTGATTTGTTCATCAGTTAATGATGTTGTTGTTCCAAATGAAATAAAGATGACAGATTTTGGAGATTGTTTATCAAGCCATGTCAAACATTTGTGACGTTGCCCGATTGATGAATTGTTGCTGGAAGTAGTAGTCATCACTGGATTGAATGGACCTATAGCCCAGTGCATTTTGTTTCTTTTGATTGGTTCTTTTTCTAGTAAATTCATGAATTTTCCTTCTATGACTCTGGTTGTGTTGTAAATATTTCCAGAGTCAGAATTTGAGTATTTCCTTTGTGCAGCCATGAAATCCATGAACTCTGACGTAAAACAACCTTCAAAATTACAAAAATAAGTAAATAAGAGAGATGGTAAAACAAATAAAGAGCTAACAAAAGTAAGAGATCACAGTAAATTCAACAAATTTACACCCAAGATCTGTTAGGGTGTTTGACAAAAAGTAAACATGCATAAATGAGTTTAAGTTCTATGTACTGACGATGTTAAAAATAGTTATTCAATCAGGTCAATTATAGCATAATTACAAATAAATTTCTTAATGACATTAATCGCTACTTTGATAAAAATGGTTACGGACCTGCTATCACATATTAGAATTCAATGATAGTTTTTTTTATATTGAATGACAGCGAATATAGCTTAAATCCAATATAAAACTGACCTGCTATCACAGATTAAAATAAAATGATAGTATGAAAAACTTTTATATTATATAACTTAAATCCAATATAAAAAACAACCTGTAAGAGATGGTAGGTTTTCTAGTATTTGAGCTTCAATAGGGAAAGGCTTTCCCATAGATTCCCATAGGAACAAGAAAATAGTAAAAGCTGACACACTATGAAAGTTGTAAGACTCAGCATTTGGTAGTGAAGTGAAATCTTGAACAACATAAGCCATTAGAGAGTCATGAATAACAACAATTCGACGTGCATTTGATGATAAAAATCGTAGAAGTGAAGCCACAGGCTCTCGAAGATGAGACGACGATGATTCGAATGAAGGTTGAAGGTGTGAAGGGAATTTAATGGTGGAATTAGGGTTTGGAGGTGGTGACTGAAATGAAGATATTGAAAATTCATGGAAATGAATGTTGTTCATAGCTATAGGGCTTAAACCTTGGGCTCTAATTTTGGCCTGGAGAGTATGATTTTTGGTACTAACATAGTGTACTGGAATTTTATAAGAACAAATGAGACGAGAGAGATGAAGTAATTGATTGAGGTGACCTTGTGCTGGAAAGGGCACAACAACAACTATAACTTCATATTTGTTGGCCATGGAATATGTATGACGTTATAATTTATTAGTTTGACAAAGTAAGATGAATGCTGTATATATATATATATATATATATATATATATATATATTTTGAACTAGAGAAATTTTGATGCATTTTGTGTGTATGTTTACGAAAAGCATCTTGCTTGTTCTTTTATTCTTGTTGTCATTAAAAAAAAGAGTATCGAAAAAGCGAGTGAAGCACTTGCTTTAGGTCCCAAGAATTTAAGGGCACCAAAATTACTATTTATCTATATATATATAGTACTTCCTTTGTTCCAATTTATGTGAACCTGTTTGGTTGAGCATGGAGTTTAAGAAAAAATGAAGACTTTTAGAATTTGTGGTCCTAAACAAGTTAAAATAGGTCCCAGAATATTTGTGTTGTTATAAAAGCTTCTCATTAAGGATAAAATTGGAAGTTTAAGCTAAATTGTTTTCAAATTTAAAAAGGGATCATTCTTTTTTAAACGAATCAAAAAGGAAATAGGTTCACATAAACTGAAACGGAGGGAATATATAATTTATATAATTATTTCTTTTTATTGATAAATTTATTTTTTTGTTTTCATATTAATGTTTGTTTCTTCCTCTAATTAGTATAACCAAATTAGTTTTCTGCCAATCTTATTTATATTCTTACTGAATTATTTTTCTCTATTCATTAGTTAGTCATGTAACTATATCTAATAATCTTACTTATTATTTATTTTCCTCACATAAGTTATACTCCCTCCATCCAAATTTATATGAAGGTGTTTGACTAGGCATGGAGTTAAAGAAAAAAAGACTTTTGAAACTTGTAATCCAAAATAAATCATAGAAACTTGTGTAGCTAGAAATCATCTCATTAAGGGAAAAATAGAAATTTAAAGTTGAATTATTACCAAATATAAAAATGTATTTTTTTGGGACTGACTAAAAAAAGAGTGTCAAATAAATCAGAACAGAGAGAGTATATTTTTCTGGGTTCTCTCATTTCAGTTGAGGTGCAATCAACTTAACTTCATTCAAAATTATGTGCTTTATAAATTTAAAACCACGTTATCATATATATATATATATATATATATATATATATATATATTAAGACTTTGCTGTAGGCGTCGAAAGCCATTGAGCCGCCCCGATCAAAATCTAAGTTTTGGATAAATTGATGGAAACAATTGAATTTGAGTGGATATAGTTCATTCAGATAGATGGAGCTAACAGTAGAAGTGCCGTAATATATGCAATTATAGAACTTGCAGCTACAAGGATACAACAGTCTCTAGATATATATATATATATATATATATATATATATATATATATATATATATATATATATATATATATATATATATTTGTCTTGTCATGCTTACACAGTATATATGATTTTCCCTGGGTGTAGGATATAAGCTGTCGGAATACTGATAAGAAGTAGTACTTAGTGTGTAGGAAGAAGACAATCTCAACAAGAATTTTCTTTTTATATAACTCCCATCCTTTTGTATCAAAACTAAGTAATATTTTTATCACGAGTCGACAGTCGACATTGCATGAATAGGGAATGCCATTCGGTCTTCTATAAAATAGAAAATATTAATGCCAATCATGTGGTGATTAACTCAAACGAGTCGACATCTCTGTTAATGTGAATAATTCTTTTTGAGGGACAACAAACACTTTTCTAATGATTTTTTTTGGACAAAAAATACTTTTCTACTACTTAAAAAAAAAGTTACACAAATGAGTAAAATGCAGTACTATACTCCGAACTATTTTAACCGAAATTTAATCGTTAAAGTAAAACGCAGTACCATACTGCGTTTTACTTTAAATTCTTTTTTTTTTTTTTGTAATTCGCAGTATTATACTGTGTTTTACTCAAAATCTGGGTCCAGCTATATTTTATTAAAGTTGTTCGCAGTACTATACTGCGTTTTATAAAGTAAAACGCAGTATAATACTGTGAACAACTTTAATAAAATAAACCTCCTTCTTCTTCCTTGGACCACTGAACCGACGCACCCCCTCTTTTAAAAATTCCGATTCTGCTGGTCCCCCCACCCGTCACCTAAAGAGCAAGGAGTGTAGGTCTCACATACAAGACAAGCTTTGGATTCCTTCTTTCGGGTGCAAAAATTCGATTTCAATCAAATTCAAAAAACTTAAATCAAGGTATTTCGATTTTGTTTATGTCGAAACTCGTATAGTACATGCATATTTGTATTGTTTAATGTGTTTCCATGTTAATTTGTGTTATGTTTGTGTTTAAATTTGTATCTTATTTATACCCGGATTGATTTATTAGCTTTGGTACAAAAAATTATTAAAATTTGATAAATTATTTGTATTGTTAAAAAATTAATATTATTTATTTTGTTTGTTGTTCATATTTGTATTTTATGTTAGTTGTTTTTATATGTAATATTGATCTTTCAGCGTAGTAAAATAAATAGCCTTTTAGCGTAGTAAAATATAGAGCTTGTTAGTGTTGTAAAATATAGAGCATTTTAGAGCCTTTTAGCGTAGAGTCTATGTAGTTTAAGTATGTAGTAACTGCAAACTCTATCCAATTACACTTTACAAAATTAATTATTTAATTTATAACAATAAACTTACAAAAGTAACAAATTAATATATGTTGTAAAATTAACTCAAATATTGTGCCTGGAACCCATACATAATTATTCAGTCCAATTTTAAACATAATTAATTATTTAATTTATTAAGCTAACACACACAATTCTAAAAATGTTGAAATTGACATGCATAATAATTAAGGATAACTCGGTGCTACCGGGCCTCAAAAATCGAGCTTGGAACCCATACATAATTATTCAGTCCATTTTTAAACATAATTAATTATTTAATTTATTAAGCTAACACACAAAATTCTAAAAATGTTGAAATTGACACGCATAATAATTTAGGATAACTCGGCACTACCGGGCCTCAAATATCGAGTCTGGAACCCATACATAATTATTCAGTCCAATTTTAAACGTAATTAATTATTTAATTTATTAAGCTAACACACACAATTCTAAAAATGTTGAAATTGACACGCATAATAATTAAGGATAACTCGGTACTACTGGGACTCAAAAATCGAGCGTGGAACCCATATATAATTATTCAGTCCAATTTTAAACATAATTAATTATTTAATTTATTAAGCTAACACACAAAATTTTAAAAATGTTGAAAGTGACACGCATAATAATTAAGGATAACTCGGCGCTACCGGGCCTCAAATATCGAGCCTGGAACCCATACATAATTTTTCAGTCCAATTTTAAACATAATTAATTATTTAGTTTATTAAGCTAACACACACAATTCTAAAAATATTGAAATTGACACGCATAATAATTAAGGATAACTCGGTGCTACTGGGCCTCAAATATCGAGCCTGGAACCCATACATAATTATTCAGTCCAATTTTAAATATAATTAATTATTTAATTTATTAAGCTAACACACACAATTCTAAAAATATTGAAATTGACACGCATAATAATTAAGGACAACTCGGTGCCATCGGGCCTCAAATATCGAGTCTGGAACCCATACATAATTATTTAGTCCAATTTTAAACATAATTAATTATTGAATTTATTAAGCTAACACACACAATTCTAAAAATGTTGAAATTGACACGCATAATAATTAAGGATAACTCGGTGCTACCGGGCCTCAAATATCGAGCCTGGAACCCATACATAATTATTCAGTCCAATTTTAAACATAATTAATTATTTAATTTATTAAGCTAACACACACAATTCTAAAAATGTTGAAATTAACACGCATAATAATTAAGGATAACTCGGTGCTACCGGGCCTCAAATATCGAGCCTGGAACCCATACATAATTATTCAGTCCAATTTTAAACATAATTAATTATTTAATTTATTAAGCTAACACACACAATTCTAAAAATGTTGAAATTAACACGCATAATAATTAAGGATAACTCGGTGCTACCGGGCCTCAAATATCGAGCCTGGAACCCATACATAATTATTCAGTCCAATTTTAAACATAATTAATTATTTAATTTATTAAGCTAACACACACAATTCTAAAAATGTTGAAATTAACACGCATAATAATTAAGGATAACTCGGTGCTACCGGGCCTCAAATATCGAGCCTGGAACCCATACATAATTATTCAGTCCACATCACGGCCTTGGTAGAGCGGTGGAGATCGGAGACGCACATTTTTCACTTGCCCACTGGAGAGGCCACCATCATGCTGGAGGATGTTCAGGTTTTGTACGGGCTGTGTGTACATGGACGGGCCGTAGCACTGCCCTAGTACATTAGATCCATGACGCGTGCACAGTTTTTGGATATGATGAGGCATTTTACTGGTTATAGACCTCAGGGTGACGCTGGGGGCAGTCGCGTTGCTTTGTCAGCCATCAGAGATCATATGGCGTTTTTGCACCCAGACATTACCGGCGAGACGGAGGATCTCCATATTGAGAGGTACATGCGGTTGGCGCTGCTCCTGCTTTTCGGGTGTGTCTTGTTCCCGAACAATTCTGGGAGTAAACTGAGTATGAGCTTTCTCCATCATCTTCAGGAGCTGGATGGTTTACCCCAGTACAGTTGGGGTGTTGTTGTTCTCGCATACCTTTATAGGAGCATGTGCCAGGCGAGCATGGGCCCAGCAGTGGACATATGTGGTTTTCTGCCCCTCCTACAGGTGACAACATTTTCGAATACTCTGTTCATTTCTCCGAATTCTATATGGTCGAAATGACTCATAAATTTTACATCAACCTTTTATCTTAGGTTTGGGCCTGGCAGCGGATCATGCCGTTGCAGCCACCTCTACCAGCACTTGCGTCTGGTGAGGCTTATCCGTTTCTCCCTCTAGCTTCTAGGTGGATTCTCCGGCGTGGGAACTACCAAGGGACCGATGCTCATCATAATCTCCCCCTTATCAGGGATGTGCTAGATATGCTGGTGGACGGACAGGTAGATATATACCTACACTTACTTGTTTTAAATTGAGTTGTGTTGCGCATACTCACTTTTATGTTATTATTTGGTAGTTCATCTAGACGCCATACAACGACGAGTTGGTAGATCAGCTGCCCTTTTATTGCTCAGTCGATCGAATGCTTTGGAGCACCTCCGTCCCGATGATCTTCTTCGATATGGTTGAGTATCATGCCACAGAGCGTGTGTTTCGCCAGTTTCACCGTCGCCAGCCTATACCGAGGGAGCCTATATGGGTGGCTATACACTATCAGCGGGATAACCGTGCCAGGCTGGACGATATATATATGGGATGGCTAGAGCAACAGGTCCTTATTTGGGAGGAGCAGCGAGCTGACCGTATTCCGCCAGCACCTACATTTACCCAGGAGGCTACTATTCATATGTATGCGTCATGGTACCGCCATCACACCCGACTGATTATCGGGAACCCCATTCATGTACTTGGCAAGCGCTACAGACCATACACCAGGAGACACGAGGCACTGGTATATTTTTGGCTTATTAATATCGTATAATTGTGATATAGCATTATTTAATTAATATTTTAAATATTTCACAGGCTATTGGACATCATCACCTCTACCAGTTGGGACAGGAGATGCAGCAGCATACCGACATCCCTGCAGTCGTTGACTATGGCCGGCGGGTGGCACAGTTGGCTCGTCGGACCCTGTTTCAGGCGAGAGATACCGCGAGGTTGGACCACGAGGCTCAGTATGCGGCGCCAGAGGACTACCATCGAGGTAGGGGTACCCCACGGGGTCGCGGGGTTCGCGGGGGTTGCGGGGGACGGCGAGGAGGTGGTCCCCAGCAAGGGGGAATTGAGGCACCTGTCGACCCACCTGTTGAGGGACATGATGAGGACTTTGGAGTTTTGGCGCTTGGAGATGATCAACCGGGTTATATACCTCGGGAAGATGAGCCTTCCAGCAGCATGCCTTCGTACATCCTTCAACTATCTCTGCCAGCATCGCAGGTCACCCCGTCAGGAGCATTGTCGATCACGGGTACATTCGACGGGGATATATACCAGTACTTTGCATGCCCATCTACCGCAGCTGAGGATTGGCCCACCCGGGACGTGGATGGCGGCCGCAGGTTGAGTTATGCCTCATCCCCGGCGGTTGATGCGGATCTACCACAGGCGCAAGTATGTTTGTATTACTTTAAAATTTCAATTTGTTTTATTTTCCTTAATGAGCTGCCATTAATTAATTTTTAACTTTCTTATAAAGGCTTCATCCCAGCCCATCTTTGAGGCCACTACATGCTTTGATGAGGACACCACGAATGCATATATTCAGGAGGCCGACGAGACCGCGGTGGGAATATATTTTTTGACTTAACACGTACAATACAAATATACTTTGTCACCTGCTAAGTTTAGTACTTGTTTTGTAGGTTGCTGACGGCCCGACGGCCTATTCTTCTGATCCTGCCAACTGCGGTGTCAATGCTGCTGCACATCCTCACATAAAGTGGTGCCTTGATGATGATGATCCAGATAGTGTACCCGGGCGACAGGGGATGCGACTCAGGCCAGCAGCAGCACTGAAGCACACAGGTTGCGGGACTCACTGATTTACTTAGGTTTTTATTTTGTGTAAATAGTGCATTATGTAAATAATGATAACAATTATCTTTTAACAATATTTTTATTTTAATTGCGTTTGAACAACGTTTTTACTTAAACAGTACACAAGAAACACAAGCATTGCAAATGTAACACAAAAACAAACAGTAGAACTAAAACCATCTCTGCACAAAGGATAACTAAAACCAGCTTTTTTCACATGGTTTTCATCTTTTTCAGAACGACAAGACAACTCCATAAAACGCAGTACTATACCATGCTTTATGTATTAAATATTTCTGCAATAAACCAGCTTTTTTCACATGGTTTTCATCTTTTTCAGAACGACAAGACAACTCCATAAAACGCAGTACTATACCATGCTTTATGTATTAAATTTTTCTGCAATAAACCAGCTTTTTTCACATGGTTTTCATCTTTTTCAGAATGACAAGACAACTCCATAAAACGCAGTACTATACCACGTTTTATGTATTTTGTCTCGCCTATAAATAACGGCATCATTGTAGTTATTTTGTGTGCTAAAAAATTAGTAAAAGCAAATATTTCATTAAAAGTAAGGTTTTTTTTACTAAAAGCAAATATTTCATTAAATAGCTCAACCTCTTCGTCCACCAAAGTGCAACTGTGGAAAAGAATGCTCGATGCAAAATTGTTGGGACGGTGGTGAAGTTGGACGCCACTACTGGTGCTGTATGAACCAGTTATACAAGGTTCCCGGCGAACCTATTTGTGATTTTGAGGAATGGGTTGATGAACCATGTTATCAGGAATGCTACAGAGAACAACTGTAGTTTCTTCATAATATGTGTTTATGCCAACGGGAAACACAAAGAGAAAGCGATAGAATTATTGTAGAAATGAGGGCGAAACTGAAGGAGGTGGGAGAAGAAAATGGAAAGCACAATGGAATTGTGAAACACAAAAGGAACGAAAAGAAAAATATAAACGGGAACTTGCGGAGGTGAAGGCGAAACTGAAAGAGGTAAAAGAAGAAAAAGAACGAATGGAAGAACGATTTAAGTGGTTGGAGCGGAGAATAAATGGCAACCGGGACTAAACATTGGCATGTATGTGTTTAGTGTATTTTCATATTTCATGTATTTTTATTATGTTGGTCTGTTATGTTTGTGTTTGTGCTGTAGTAATGTTTTATTTACATTTTCCTACAATTAAACAACTTTTTCTTCACTCATTCCAAATTGTGGAACATAATTTTATTTGATATATATTGCAACATACACAAGTACAAACACGTATTACAAAAAACAATACCAAAATAAAAGACTATGGGTATCCTTGATAGTTGGGTACATTCGACGAACTTGCACCAGGAGCCGGATAACCATCACCACGCACACCACCTGAAGGACATTTACGACGGTCGTGCCCTGTTTGCGAGCATATGCCACATTTACGCGCATAAACGGTGTCACCAACATCCATTTGGTTCCGTATACGCGTTCTCTTTTGCATTTGCAGTTTGCACAAATAGTCCTTGTTACATACCATCTTAAAAGGTTCTGGCGGCCAATAATGCTCAGCACCTAATGGTTGCAACTTCCCACTATACGTGTCTATGTATGCAGCAACACTGTATTGCCTATCAATATAGTTTGTTGCCCCATATCCAACTTGTTGAAAACTCTTCAACGCATGTGCGCACGACATGTGGTAGATTGTCCATTTCCCACATGAACATAACCTTCTATTTTGATTCACCGTCTGTAGATTATTCCCACGGTGTCCGCGGATAGCGGTTTTAACTTCAAAAATACCCCGTTCATGATCGTACTGAAGAAATGAATGTCACTGTGCTCGCCTCCTGGACCTTTCAAATCTTCTCATGGGTATTGGCATAAATTGAACACCCCTGTCCATCAATGCTGATGCAGCTGCATGCCTTTTAACAAACCTCTCCGCACTCTGTTTGAATGTCATGTGGACCATGGCAGTGACAGGCAGTCCACGGGCAGACTTCAACAAGTCGTTGAATGACTCCGACACGTTTGTAGTGAGGGCTCCCCATCGTCTTCCGCCATCAGCATGTAGTGTCCACATGTGAAGCTCATGCCCCATCAATGTATAGGCTCGTGGTTCTAACTGCCGGATCGCTTCCATGCGCCTCGTGAATTTGCACTGTTGGTGCTCAGTTGCAGCCATCCACATTAAGTCATGCAATGCCTTGTCAGGATATTTCTTCTGGAAATTGGCCTTCAGGTGACGCACACAGTAACGGTGGTATGCATATGGTTCCTGCCATTCAGGCAAGTGACGTACAGAACTTAAAATACCACCATGCTGATCAGATATTAGACAAATACCTGAACGCTGTTTGACAACATGCTGCTTCAAGTTGTTCGAAAAAAGCGTCCATGTCTCTTCACTTTCGTTGGCACATATGGCAAAAGCTAGTGGAAATATTTGCCCGTTGGCATCTACTGCAACTGCAATCAAAAGCTTAATATCATACTTTCCATAGACATGAGTACCGTCTATGGAAATAACAGGACGACAATGCACAAAACCATCAATTGCTGGTTTAAATGACCAGAACACATAGTTGAAAATATATTCGGGTCTGTCCGGACTCCGCTCACGCCTCCATTCAACAACAGTCCCGGGGTTAAAGTGTTGCAGTGCGGCCATGTACCTGGGCAGATTTGAAAAAGACTTATCCTAGTCGCCATAAATAAGTTCAAAGGCACGTTTGCGACCGAGATATGCCTTTCTTTTGGTTATAGTACAACCATACTCCTGCTGGACGACTATAATACACTCTTTAATCTTGAACCTAATGGACACTTCCAAATATGGAATCAAGACAAGAGAAATCAAGTCCACATCCAAGTTGAAGTGATTCTCATCGTATGTGTCCATTTCACATCTGTGCTCGCTAATAAATTTACCCACTTTCCACAAACCTGATTTCTTCTTGGTGGCACGCAACATCCAGTGACAACCCATAAAGTCTCTACGGCCTTGTATTTCTCCGTAGTTAACTCACTTACCGTCATCTCACGGCACTCTTTTATACTGTAGATTTTTACAGCCCTAATTAAGCGAGCTTTATCAGGGAAATACATGCCCTTTGTCAGAACAGCTGGTCTAGACTCATCCCACATCGCTGACCGAAATTCATCATTATCCCTTGTGAGGGCATCCTCGTTCGGCATGCTTGGCAAATTATTAAGGTAGGGAATATTCCGCTCATGAAATGGCACGTGAGACTCGTACACTCTTGGTCTAGCAGGAGGTGGAGGAACATGCTCCCTCGTCAGCTCAGGTTCAACATTCACTTCCTCCTCATCATCACCCTCATCATGGAAGGGTGTGTTATCCCCAGACTCATCCGCATTATTTTTATAATCACTATCATCTTCCTGACTCTACGCATTTGCCAAATCACGAGTAAATACGTCGTCTATGGGCAACTGTGTGAGGTCAGGAGCTTCAAGAATCTCGTTTTCACTGCACAAAAATAACAAAATGATAATATACCCAACTAGATAAATACTTTAGATATAGCTATATCACTTTACTTACAAGTCGTACTGTTTTGACGTTTCATGATGGATATTTGCTTGTTGGTGATGACTTCCGGATGGACCACCGTGGTCCAATACTCCAGAACTACATATATTCCAACTAGGGGCGGGGTCATAACTTGTAAAATTCGTATCCGGACGGTACCCCCTATGAAAAATATGAGTGTTAATACAAATTCAATTAAAACATAAAATAAACATCGCTAAAGCACCCACGGAATTGAAGTTTACCAGTCGTCTTGTTGATTATATAAAGTCGAAAAATTATTTTGCGGCTGCTCATTCGCTGGTGGTGACAAGTTTAAATCAAGGCAAGCTCTTTCATCAGCAATCTGTCCGGCAAAAACTGCTCCAGAATAACCACCCGATGACTGAGGGTTATCCCTACTATGGACACCCTCATTATTGGGAACGTCTTTCATCTTGACGTACATTTCCAATAATTTTATTACAATAAATTCCCTGTATTCATCCGGAATCCGCAAAAAATCTCTAAGAGTTTTATCATCCTCGATGTTAAACTCAGAATAATAAGCAAACCCCTACGGAGTCACTGAATACGGAAATCTACCGGTTATTTTAAGGTTAACCGAACGCTACCTCTCATTCATTTTTTTACGTAACAACGATACCAATTTATCGTACTCCATAGTAAGCGACAATTTAACATGACATTGTGGAGGTGAGCTATACCTCATAGAGTTATTCTCCAACACAATCTCATCCCCCCCAATATAGTGAAACCCTTATTTTTGCCACTTCGGACATTGTAAAAAAATGATTGATAAGAAGAAGAGAGAAGTATGAACGTAAGTTTGAAGTAAAGTATTGAATGAATTTTCATAAAATTGAAACGCCTTTAAATAAGGCAAGTCCGAATGTAAAATGCAGTACAATACTACGTTTTATGTATTAAATTATTGTTATGTCAGTTCATTATTGGTGGGGCCAAAAACTAGAGTAAAACACAGTATAATAATACATTTAAGTAAAACGCAGTATTATACTGCATTTTACAAATTTAATTAGTAAAACGCAGTGTAGTACTACAAATTACAAAAAAAAAAATTAAAGTAAAACGCAGTATAGTACTGCGAATTACAAAAAAAAAAAATTAAAGTAAAACGCAGTATGGTACTGCGTTTTACTTTAATGGCTAAATTTCCGTTAAAGTAGTTCGCAGTATAGTACTGCATTTTACTCATTTATGTAACTTTTTTTTTAAGTAGTAGAAAAGTATTTTTTTTGTCCAAAAAATCATCAAAAAAGTTTCGGACTCGATCACGGAGGGGGTGGAGCAGCCTATGTCCCTATCTTTTAAGAAAAAGGTCCGAATATTGCATGTCACTATATAATATTTCCTCCGTATCAGTTTACGTGAATTTATTTCTTTTTTGGTCCGTTCAAAAAAGAATAATCCCTTTCTAAATTTAGAAACAATTTGGCTTAAACTTATAATTCTACCCTTAATGAAAAACTTTTGTAACTACAGAAATATTCTGGATCCCTTTTTGACTTGTTTAAGACCACAAATTTCAAAAGTTTATGTTTTCTTAAACTTCGTGCCAAGTCAAACATGTTCACATAAATTGAAACGGAGTAAGTATATCAATATTTGATTTATTTGATGTTTGTTCCATATTATATTCCATTCTAGGTGTGTTAGTATTAGATAGTATTCTCATATGAGATCAGATGGGTATAGACGAACTTGATTCTCTTTATCCTTTGATGGAAACTCTGGTTAACTTGCAAATAACTGATCGACATGTAATATTATAAAACACGAGTCAATTTGATATTGACAAGTCACTGTACATGTGTTAATTATGTTAACAAGTCTATATTGCATGTGTTAAATAATTCTAATTCTAATGTACATGGGTTGTCTTTGTTCAATGAATTTGACTTTTTAAGTACCGATTCAACAAAGAGGAAAGCAACAACGTTTTTCATGATTTGACTTTGTGTCGGGGACAGAGTTCTAAGTTTGTGTACTTAACTTTTTTTATTTTTTTACACAAAAACAGCTAGCTCAGTTACCAGTTACTACTTGCCATTTCTTGTGCAGAGCACTAGCAGAAGATAATACACTCCATTTATGAGTTTAAGTTAATTATATTCTAATAACTCTTGTACTGAACTTTGATAAATTGATTGATTTTGATACTAATGTTATCTTCAATTTATTGCTCTCTCTGAAATCTTCTATCCATTTATAAATTTCCTCATGCAACTGTAGCCTTCAATTTGATAAGGACGTAAAAATAGACTCGTCACTTTAACATCACTTGCCCTTGTCTCCTACCTTAATTAGGTCTAACACAACCCAAAAGAAAACTCGTAAAAATCGTCCGAGATCATATAACGATCACCAAGACACTCATTACCTATCAACGTGGGACAACTCAACACCATCCTCTAGGCATATTGAGATGTTTAGTTGATCTTTGACTCGTTTCAAGACCAAAAGCAATCAAGGAAAACACATTAATCTCATGAACCAAACACAAATATTTTGTTTGGTTTTAAGAGGAAAATCCTTTTTTCAAAAACTAAAATCAAGAGGTGTTGGAAAGCCAATGTTTTTAGGATATCCGTGTTTACCCTAAAAATGGATAACAATTGAATTTATATGTGATTTTAAGGGTATATGGATTAATTCAATACAAATAATAAATTTTGCTAGATTAAACAGATAAAGGACGTGATAAATTGTCAAACCATTGTGGGGACTGAACCCGGATTCGGTAACAACTTTGATGCAATGCCTGCCTTTGATTTCGGGCTCGTAATAAATGAAGAACTGATGAACAACAGTAAGAACTTTAAAAAGTAGAGAAGATAAGAATAAAATTACTTTGGTATGCGTGTTACAATTATTACTAATGAATAGTGAAACTCCCCTTTATATAGTAGGGATTTTACCTTAAATACAATTGTATAAGAGGTAAAATCTTCTGTCATCCTTAATCACTAATCTTCTACCGGTAGGGAGCGAATATTACGACCCTTTGTTAGTCGTGCTCGATTGTCTGATAGCGTTCTCCGAAATTTGGGGATTCAAATCGGACCTGGGGGCGTGGCCCCGATTCGTTTGAGGGCAAATGTTTTACCCGAACCTTGATTCGAGGGGCTCCTTGCCTTGATTTCAGTTCCTTACAGTTACATCTCTACTCCGTTTACTTCATCGATAACCGAGGCATCCGAAGGGCTCAGTTTCACCCGTATACAGATATTCCCCTCGTTTCTCGGAGAGTAAGCTTACGAAAACGGCATATGCACTTCGTTCCTTCTCCAATACGCCGTGACAGAAATGACAGAGAACCCGAAACGTCCTGTCAATCATATCATTATGAGAGTCCGGAAACAAAATGTGATTCTTTTGGACTTAAACGACGAAAATGTGTAGAAAAAAAAATTAGTGACCAAAATATGTATAACGTCCTTTTAAAGGGTGCTATACCTTAACGACCGTTTGCCAAGTTAAGGTATAGCGACCTTTAAAAGGGCGTTATACTGGGTTTTAAATATTACACCTCATTTAATGCTAAAACTCAGTAGCGGCCGAACCATTTCTTGAGAGTTTTTGGGGATTAGACTACTTCCTTTTCATTTCTCTACTAGTAGTATTTTCTGATCCAATGAAAAGGTATATTATATTTATTGAGTAGGAGTACTAACTTTGTATTTGTACTTGATTGTACTTAGAAAAACAGTTGAAATTTTGAAATACTCCTCAAATTAGTTTTCAATGTTTAAAATTTTAAATTCTAATTAAAATTGAAATAATTGACTAGAATATTAAACAACCATTTTTTTAAAACATCAATTATTTAAGCCCTGTTTGTCCATAAATTTTTTTTTTCTTTCAAAAATGTGTTTATCCATAAAATTTTGCAACTTTTAAATAAAAAGTGAAAATGAGTTTTTAAAACCTAAAAAGTGATTTTGACAACTTTTTCAAAAATAAAATTTCCTCACTCAAAAAACTGCAATATTTTTTTAAAAGTAAAATGCATGTCCAAACATAATTTCAAATTCCAAATATCATTTTTCAACTTAACTCCAAATACTACTTTTTTAAAAAATTATATAATTTTCATGTACAAATGCCTACTTAAAAGATTGACTATACATCAATCGTTATTCTATCCTCATTTTCAGGAACTACTGGTTTGATTAAATTTACCCAATGAAGGATGTCATACTACAATAAAGATTTTTGAAAACAAGTTACTCCCGTAGGGTTATGAATTTTATTTATTGCTAAGCTTATAAGCTGGTTGAACACTTATATATATATTTTTGGCTTATTAATGTGTTTGGGTAAATTAAAGTGCTTATAGCTAAAATTAGCCAAAATTTATTAACATCTTCAACTTATAATTTTTCAATTTGTAAGCACGTTTGATTTGACCAAAAAAAACTTATGAATTTTTAACTTATAAGCATATTTGATTAGACCAATATATATTTTTTGTTTTATCTCTAATATATTTTCAAATTTCAAAGTATCTTTCCCAAAACATTCCTCTTTACTTTGAGCCCGTCTGGACGTAAAAAAGAATTTTTTTTACTTTTTTCGAAATCACTGTTTGATCATAAAATTTACAATTTTCACTTGAAAACGAATTTTGGAATTTTTCGAAAATTTGAAAAACTCTATAAAGTTGTTTTTCAAAATTTTCACTCAGATTACTCATAAAACTTAAAAAATAACCCAAAATTATATTCATGTCCAAATAAAACTTTATTTTTCAAATACGATTTTCATTTAAAAATTTTATTCACTTTTTTCTTGAAATTTTACAATTCTTATCTCCAAACGACCACTTTATATTCTTCGCTCCTCCTTTTCAAATACCACTTTATATTCTTCGCCCCACTTTATAGTCAATTATTTCAATTTTAATTAGAATTTAAAATTTTAAACATTGAAAACTAATTTGAGGAGTATTTCAAACTTTCAACTGTTTTTCTAAGTAAAATTCAGTATAAATACAAACTTAGTTAGTACTCCTACTCAATAAATATAATATACCTTTTCATTGGATCAGAAAATACTACTAGTAGAGAAATGAAAAGGAAGTAGTCTAATTCCCAACAACTCTTGGGAAATGGTTCGGCCGCCACTGAGTTTTAGCATTAAATGAGGTGTAATATCGGAAACCCAGCATAACGCCCTTTTAAAAGGCGCTATACCTTAACTGGACAAACGGTCGTTAAGGTATAGCGCCCTTTAAAAAAGCGTTATATATATTTTGGTCACTAACTTTTTCTTCTACACATTTCCGTCGTTTGAGTTCAAAAGAATCACATTTTGGTTCTGGACTCATTATTATGACTTCAAACACGTGTCAGTCATCGGTTGGTCGTCCGTGAACGCGAAACAGCGTAATCCTTCTATAAATATTTCCTTCCTTCATTCATTTTCACCCATTGACCAAGCTTCTACCCTCGATTTTCAGGATATTACTACCATTGTTCATACTTTGAAATTTTTACCTCCATTCTTCAAGATTTCTCGGTAAGTTGCAAGTTTTTACTCGTGCTTGACCTTTATCTTTCAAGCTTTCTTCATATTTTTGAAGCTTTTTCCAAATAACAATGGCCAAAACCTCCAAATCTATTCCCCAAATAGTCGCTTCTTCTCCTCATCCTGTTGCCGAAATCGATGAAACCACTTTCGATGTGGTTGTCCTCGAGAGGTCCGCTGCTGACGTGGCTACCGATTAACTGGCTACCGAACCTCTCTTGAAAATATTTGTTCCTAGGGGTTTTTCGATCGCCGATGACTTTAATATTGAGAAACTCTCGTCGGTGCAGGGTCGGCAGGAGGAGGCATCAAGTTATATTTGCTCAATCACCGAAGATGTCCTCCCCGAGGTCTGAAAGGACTGCAACTGGACAGGCAAGGACATAGTGGTCCCCGACCTCAAGGAGGCTATTACTACCTATATTGTGGGATATCTAAGTGTTTACACTTATCCCTTCACACTAGGCCCGGTGGACCCGGTTATTTTGGACTTCTATAAGAGGTATGAAGTATGTCTCGGTCAGATCCACCCGTCACTGTGGAGGATCATAATCCTCCTTCGATACTTCGTGAATAAAATTGAATCTTGTCGGCTCACTATCGATCATCTACGCTGCCTGTACGGTCCCCGAATCTTTCGAAAAGGACCGATAATGCTCGTATGCCAAGCTAGCAAATCCCCATTCTCAAGCATCGATGAGGACCGGGATCGGGCTGGAAGGGATGCTTCGTCCGAGTGAGGACCGCAAACTTGATTCCTACTGAGTTCAGGACATTCCCTGAGAAGTGGAATGCATCACGTAAGCACAACTTTCCTTTAAATGCTTATTTTACGTTCATCCCATTTTTCCTCACCAGTATTTGTGGTGGTCCAACTGCTGCTCGAGTCACAAACATTATCCCTCGGCTCAAGGAGTGGATCGAGAGCATTTATGGTGCAAACTCTCGAGAGGCCACTAGGAAGCCTGTTCTCATTGTAAGAACCTTTCTCGAAGAGGTAACATCTGACCCTCCCATTCGCATCGTACTTACCCTCTTTCCTTCATTTCTCCCTCTGCAGGCTTGCCCAAAACCATTGAGCTCATGCCAGTAGTAGGGGACGAGGATCTATCCGTTGGTCCCTCCGCTGCAGCAGGAGAGAAGAAGAAAAGGAAGGCCTCATCTCCCCGAGCTCAGAGAAGAAGAAAACAAAAAGAAGGCTAGCTCGTAAGCCGAAGGAGAGCTCCAGATCTCAAGCATCCGACTCGGGTTCACTCTTCCGGCTCAGGGATGGGCCTGAGAAAGATGATCTTTTTGCAGCTCATGAACCGACCTCCCCGGAAGAGTAGGCGGCAGCCGAGGGGGAAACAATGGAGGCCAATCCCTCTCAGGTTCGGGAGGCCAATATAGAGATAAGGGTTGAGGCCTCTCACGATGCTGGCTCCATTCTTCCCGGCGTCATAGAGATTTTAGCGTCGTCTTTATTCACCGACTCCAAGTTTGACAAAGCCCGGATGGTGAAGGAGCGATCCAATGAATAGGTTTACGGTATGGACGATCCCCTTTGTTATTTATTCTAAGGTGTGGATTGGACCGCTCTGGAAGACCTCTCCAGGTTGGGCGAGTTGAAGCTGACTAGAAAAAACCCATCTTCGGAGGTCGGCGGGCAGAACTCGAGCCCAAAAAAAATCAACCAATTTCCCGCTCCGTGTACGGATCCCGGCCATAAGAGGTCAATAATCATCACTATCCTTGAGGACGCCCGGGTTCTTTTTGTTTCCATAAGAGTAGCGACTTACCTCCGGTGCCTGGTAGCCGAAGACAACCAGGTGAAAGTGAATAAGGTGGGCGTGCCGTGCCTGTTCAATGAAGCGCAATAGGCGTTGAATCGGGTAAGGCATCATTACTCTCTTTCATCCTCTGGTTTAGTTCTTGATATTCCTCACGTCTTTTTCCTTTTACCTTTTTGCAGGCCTGGTACTCTACCACGGGAGCTTTCTTTGATACCGGACTGAGGTTAACAAGCTCGAGGCTAAGGCCAGGGAGCTTTCTGAGGAAAGAGATATGTATATGCTTCTTAGTGAACAACACGAAGGGGCTGTCAAGAATTTCTAGGCCGAGTTGGATCCGGCTCAGAAGGAGTATGCCGGTTTGGTAGAATAGGTAAAGATTTTTAAAGTTAGCAATGAAGACTTAGCCATGGTGACTAACGACCAAACTTCTCAGGTTTAGCAAAAGATTGACCGGATCGACCAACTCCAGGCTGAAATGAATGAGGTCCAAGCCACGACCAATGTCTAGAAGGGAAAAATAGATTGACTGGCTTCGGAGAAGGAGACTGCCCGGGGGTAGATAGTGTCGGTAAAGATCTAACTTCAAGTGGCAAAAGAAAAGGCCGAGGCATGGGCTCGACAAATCGAGGACCCCCAAGCTTAACTGGGATCGGCCATTGCTGAACAAGATGCCCTTGGCAAGTAGCTCAAGGTAACGAAGGTCCAAGTCGGAAACAACCTGGGTTGATGCTGAAGAGATGGTGGCTCAGTATAGGGACAATGTCGAGGCAGCCGAGGCCCGCCTGAAAGTCACCGTTGAGTACATGAAGCGGTTTTTTCGGAGGGAGACCCTCGAGGAAATCCATGCCCGAGGTTTTGACCTATCGACCGAGATCGAAGAGGCGAAAGGCTCGAGGTTGAGGCCAAAATGTTAGCTGAACCCGAGAGTGAAGAAGGGAGGACTCCAACGAACCTGAAGATGGAGATGACCCTGACGGCTCTGGTGACGAGGCGGTTCTGGTGAAGATCAGGCGTAGGTGCTTTAGGAATTTTTCTTTGTTTTTGTACTTTGTACATTTATTTTGTTGGGGCCATTTTCGTTTGCTTTGTAAAGACATTTTTGGAATGTATATAAGGCTTTTTTCCCTTTTGGCAATTTTCGAGTCTATTACTTTTGGAATCCTCTTTATAATTGTAAATATTTCAAATGACTTAGCATGGAATAAAACATAGTAATAAGTTGTTGTTCGGAGGTTCGAACAAGACTTGTTCTTGATGTAAATTTTGTTTGAAACTTGTGGGGGCTCGGTATGACCAGAAGCTTTCCCCAAAGTGCTTGTTTAGATGTTTTTAGACTGTAATTTTGCCGAGGTTAATGTAAAGCCCAAGAAATATTTCTAACAAGTTTAAGTCGAACTCGAGATTAAGAGAATATTTTACGAGACCTCAAATTGCTTGCGAACCCACACAAGGGTAATATGATCATTACAATACTTGGGGTATAAAGGTAAGATAGATTTAAGGTCCTCAAGTTGTATGGTTAAAGGTATACAACTTTAACCATAACTTGGAATGATTAAGCAAAGTGGGAGGAGAGGATTTCAGCAGACCTGCGTAGCCTACGCAGGTTGCGTATGCAAAAACAGAACGAAAGTGAGAGGGAGGCTTTTATTACATAGGCTACGCAAGTCTTCGTAGCGCAACTGCGTAGGCTGCAAGCTGTGTAGGCTATGCAATTTGCCTACGCAGCTCAATTTTTAAAAATAGTAGGAGGTCGAGGAGAGAGAAAGAAATTATATTTTTTTGGCTAAGTTTTGGGTTATAGAGAGAAGGTGGAGCATCATCAACCCAAATACATATCAACAGTGAGTTTTATTCTATTTTTATAATGGATTAACACTATTTAATGGTAGTATTAACATCTACATGGATTGAAATTCATAAGAATTCCTCTAATCTTCAAGAATCATTCAAAAGGGTTCAAGTTAGGGTTTGAGCTACAAGAGGTAAATTCTCTAACCTGCACTTAAATACATCTATGGATTAAGTATTTGGAATATATTGTGAAGTAGAAAGCACCAATTGGTTGAAGAATTATGCTAGTCCTTGAAATGGGTATTATGAGTTAGGGTTCTTGAATGGAGAAGAAGATAAATAGTGAATCTTTGAATTTTGTTAAGATGGTTGGTGATTCTAGTACTTCAATAGCTTAATCATGATTAAGATTTGAATCGTATAACATGTATTAGGCTTAAAGGCCAATGATGGAAGCAACTAAGGATAAAAAGGATATGTATGGGTGAATTGGGCTTGTTGAAGATTTATAGTTAACTTGTGAACCTTTAATGGGTATCGACATATATTTGGATACATTTTGATGTCTTGGGATGCCTAATATAGATATTGGCTTATTGTCAACGTTTGAGAGTTCTAAATTAAGTGGAGCATTGTACTATTATTTTGAAGCTTGGACTTCAGGTAAGTTGATTAATACTTACTCTTCTTGAGGGATTTTCTCTAAAATCATATTTGAGTTATATGTGAGTTTGTTTGTAAATGTGCATCCATACTTGTGGGGATAAGAGGGAAATGATATCACCATGTATTTTGAGTTGTATTGCATAAAGAAACTTTTGTTGTTTTATAATTGAAAAATCTTATTTCCAATGATTTGATGTCAAATGATGTTTGAGGAAAATGTTATAAGTATTATTCAAACTTGAGTATTGGAAAGAATATTAAATATTTTGAGTGCTAAAGATGTATTTTTACGAAAAGTATTTCCTTTTGAAACTTGATTAATGGATAGCACTCGTTGTATCTTTTAAAGATGGATGTTAAATTTCTAAAGGTTTTAACATGAAAAAGAGTCATATGTTGATTTTTTTATTCAAATGGTTTAGTTTGGCCATGAGCAATGATTTGATAAAAATAGATCCTTTGAGGCTAATATGCTATGAATCTATTTTGAAATATCAAATGTTTTGGGAGTTACTAATGGAGACCACCTAGATTGGTTCGAATGTTGAGTTCGTTACCATGGAACTACATGTCCCGGTGTAGGAACACATTCCAAGGCTAAGCTGAGGTTTGTGGAATGAAGTCCCCCATTAAAGAGGGCAAATGATCATTACTTAAAGTAATGAGGTTAAATCGACTCGTATGGAACTACTTGAAGCTGCTCAGACAAACAAGGTCAAATACTTACTGTTATGTCGATCACTTAGTAGTTGTCTATTATGTCGGTGTCGGTATAGTACTCCCGGTAAAAAGGTAAAAGCTAATTTCCCTATGTTTAGGCCTAAGGAACTGAAAGTGACTTCAATGATTTAACGAAGTTGAAATGGATTTTCATGATTTTTATTAAAATCATGGGTTGATATAAATGTTTAAAAGTTTGTATCATGATTTACATTTTTCTAATCTGTTCATTTAAAATGATAAAGAGCATGAATTGATATAATTGTTATCATCTATATCAAATGCTGGTTGTATTATTTTGTAAAGCCTTGTCCTAGGAACTTGAGTTATAGAGAGTCTATGACACTTATTTAGTACCGCCGTGGTATACTTAGCCCTCAAGGGTCCCTCTCCAGGGTCCCACTTAATTTACATATTTTCAGGATGAGACGTGGTACATGATGAGCTGATGGGGCGATATGATGACTCTCTTTCCGAAGCATATGGCAAGGCACCACTTCTATTCCGTGTTAGTCTTCATGTTGGTCTTACCTGCTTTTGGTTGGGTTTGTCCCAAGTATTTACTTTATCATTGTGTCGTAGAGATTTTATAGACAGTTGTTATTCTTTTGAAGTTGTAATCAAGAGTTATTCATAAGTCATGCATGAATGAAATATTGTTATTCTTTTGTATTTTTCAATTATTGAAAAATAATGAATTTAAAGATCTTGTTTCATGTATGGTTTTAATCATTTAAAATGATTATGTTTTCAAAAAGGTTTCCGCATGTATTTACTTTGCATATAGATGGACATTCTTGTATGGTTTGGTTTGCCCGAGTTGGATAGTGTGTCGGGTGTTGATCACATGATTTTGGGTCGTGACAGTTTACCTTTTGAACCTATTTGGAATTTTGAAGACCTTATGTTTTGATTACGGGCTTCGGAGGTCTCCGAGCCATTTTAGGGTGGTCGTAGCCTTTTAAGTTCAGGCATTGACTAATAGGCTTTGTGCCTCCGGGCTTTGTTAGCCCAAGCTGTTCGAGCTTATCTTGGATGACAGTCCCTGAGTGGGAGTGTCCATATCCGTTTAAGTTCAGGCACTACCTAATAAGCTTTTATGCCTCCGGGCCTCGATAGCCTGAGCCGTCCCAGTTTGTCTTGGACGATAGTCCCTGAGTGGGGGTGATTTATAAGATCTAAATAGAGGCAACCCTTGGGCACGATATCCTTAAAGAACAAAATGTAACAGTCTTAAGAGACAAAATATGTATCTGCAAGGTAGACACTTTCTTTCATTCCTGTGCGTAATATACAAGATTGTAAGTGTGTATAAGCTTCGTATTGTGGATTAGGTGATCTATGCGGGCATGACTCTTTTGACCATTTGGCCCTTATAATAAATCCTATCCACCGAGCCTAGACTGTTCAAGCACACAATTTCCTTCCTTGCTAAAAACTATTACCCGAGGGTGATGGCCCCCAATATTTAAGGTTGATCGTTGACAAGGCTCGGATACTGTTGATGTGGCCATCACTCCGGTTCATAACCGATCTTTGATTCTAAGTTGGCATGATCTGTTATTGCCTCATTAAAAACCTTGCTGGAAAACGCATTTCACACAAAATCGATTCAAGGAAAAAGAGTTTATTGCGTGCTTCCAGGCCTAACAACTAAATTGTCCTTTGGTTGTTGCCTACAAGTTGTCCAATTCACAATATATGTAAAAAGAATGAATAGGGTCATACCTTAGTAGTAGTATCGTTTTAAGTGGGTCACGTTCCAGTCGTTTGGTAGCCACTCGTTGTTCCCTGCTTTGAGTTTTTACGAACCTTTTCTAGTAATCTAGATAATTCTATATGGACTTTCCCAATTCGGTCCCAGCTTCCCTTCGTTCGGATTCTAGGTGTTCAGTGTCACCTTTCTTAACACCAAGTCCCCGATATTGAAGTGTCGGAGGTTGTCTCTTTGGTTATAATACTTTTCGATCCATTGTTTCTGAGCGGCCAATAATATGAGGGCGGCCTTGCGCCTTTCATCCAACAGTTTCCAGGCTCATGCTCATGGCCTCACCATTTGACTTTTCGGTCGCATATCAAAACCTGAGACCTGGTTCTCCAACCTCGACCGGTATTAGTGCTTCGTCACCATAGACCAATGAAAATGGGATGGCCCCGATACTAGACCTTGAGGTCGTACGGTATGTCCATATGACTTTGCACAAAATTTCCTTCCATTTCCCTTTGGCATCGGTCAACCTTTTCTTAAGGTTTTGGATTACGGTTCTGTTTGTAGACTCGGTCTGCCCGTTCCCACTAGGATGATACGGTGTTGATAAGATCCTTTTGATCCTATGGTCTTTGAAAAATTTGCTTTCCTTGCTACCAATAAACTGCTTCCCGTTGTCACATACGATCTCGGTCGACATTCCAAACCGACATATTATGTGGTCCCAAATGATATCAATAACTTCCTTTTCCCTGACTTTTTCGAATGCCTGAGCTTCAATCCATTTAGAAAAATAGTTAGTCATAAATAGTATAAATTGAGCCTTACCGGGTGGCAGGGGACCGACGATGTCCATTTCTTATTTCATGAATGGCCAAAGTGACAAGACCGAATGTAGTAGCTCCTCAGGCTGATGGATCATTGGAGCATGCCTCTAACAACCGTTGCATTTTTTCACGAACTCCTTCTCATCTTTCTCCATGTCGATCAAGTAATAGATGGCCCTGATTATCTTACGAACCAATGATTCTACCCCTAAATGATTCGTGAACCTCCCTCAAAACATATTTAGTGTCTCCTAGTCCTAGACATATGGCGAGTGGGCCATCAAACATTCTTCTGAACAGGGTAATAACTTCGGACAGGCTAAACTTGGCCGACTTTGTGCGTAGAGCCCTCGACTTTTTAGGATCAGAGGGTAGCTTCCCGGTCTTCAGGTAATCTACATATTTGTTTCTCCAGTCCCAAGTTAAGCTTGTCGAGTTTATCTTGGCATGTCCTTCTTCCACTACCGATTTCATGAGTTGTACGATCATCACTGAGCTAAATTCATCGTCATCAACCGATGACCCCAAGTTAGACAAAGCATCGGCTTCCCTATTTTTATCCTGGGGCACGTATTGTAGGGTCCATTCCTTGAATCAATGCAGCATTACTTGTAGTTTATCCAAGTATCATCGCATTGGTTCTTCCTTTAATTCGAATGTCCCATTGACTTGATTCACCACAAGGAGGGAATCACATTTAGCTTCGATCACCTCGGCCCCCAGGCTTTTAGCTAGTTTGAGATCTGCAATCATGGCCTCATACTCGGCCTCATTATTAGTCAATTTCACAGTTCTAATAAATTGCCTAACAATGTTACATGAGGGTAGATTTAACACGATGCCGAGTCCGGACCTCTTTGAATTTGATGCATCATCCATAAATAGGTGGTCAAGATCCCCGAGGAGGTCCTCGAGGCTAACACCAATTCTTTTTCGGCCTCAGGTATTAAGGTTAGCGTGAAGTTGGCCTTGAAGTCTGCCAAAATTTGAGACTTGATAGCGGTTTGGGGTTGATATTCAATATCGTACCCGCTAATTTCCACGGCCCATTTGGCCAATCGTCTGAAGAGCCCGGGTTTGTGCGTTACACTCCTCAATAAGTAAGTAGTCACGAGACATATAGGATGGCACTGAAGTATGGCCTTAACTTCCTGGAGGCGCTTAGAAAAGCGAGCGCCAGTTTTCTCTGGTGCGGATACCTTGTTTCGGCCTAGCCTAGAGTCCTGTTGTAATGCCCCGAAAAATTTTGCTAAGTAATTTAGGATTTCGTGGTGCCATGTAGGCTAATTATAATATTTTGTGTGCTATTAACATGATGGGCATCAATTGGATTTGGTAAATAAGTGTATAATAGCCTGTTTGGCCAAGCTTCTCAAGACAAAAAAAGTATTTTTTTTTTCCCAAAAGCACTTTTTTTTTCCTAATTTGAGGTGTTTGGCCAAGCTTATTTGGGAAAAAATGCTTTTGGGAAGAAGCAGAAGCAGTTTTAAAGAAGCAGAAAAAAGTAGCTTCTTTCCAAAAGTAGAAGCAGAAGCAGTTTTGACTTTTCTTCTTACCTAAAATACCCTTAACAAAATATAGTATATACCAAAATAACCCTTAAACCTAATACTTAGGATATTAATTTATAAATATTTCTTCTTATTTTTAGGAAACTTTCTAATATATAGTGTCTTTAGGGGGTGAATGCTTTTATATTTGTTGAAGGAATTTTAATATATTTAACTTATATTAAAAGAATTAAGTACTTTTTAATTTTATTTTCATATTTTACTTAAATAAAATGAATTTTTTTTAATTATTGCATGTAATAACAAAATTTTGATATTATTTATTTACTTATAATATTAATTATTAAGTAAATCTATTCATGTCCTTATTCGTAATTTGACACTTAAAAGCACTTTCTAAAAAGCTTGGCCAAACACAAATTATTTCTCAAAAGTGTTTTTCAGACTAATTAGACAAATACACTTCTCAAAATAAGCTGATTTCTCCAGCTTGGCCAAACAGGCTATAAGTCTTATAATAAGTAAATTGGGGTCCAAGGAAAGACCTAAGTCAAATTGGAAAATTTCATAATAGGCTAAAATTCCAAATGAGTTCGCACAAGTCCACACTTTGGACGAGCATATCTATATATATAAGGTTTTATGTAATGAACAACAGATCAAATGAAAGGTCTTCGAGTCTAGTTTCTAACGCTTCAAACTGTTCGTCATTTGGACATTCCTACACAAAGTTATGAACAAATTACCAAAGGTTGGATTTGCGATCAATTTCGCGATCACAAAACGACTCTGCGAACCGCATACGCGTCGCATAGTGAAGCAGAGTTAGGCAAAACATTGTGTTGTCGTATGTTGATTATGCTGCAAGTATGCTGCCCACATTTCGATTATGCTACAACATAATTGCACCACATTATTGACTTTAGGGGTCATTTTTGAAAATTTCCATATACGAACCCACTTGGATAAATAAGCTTTGGTGCTTCATTTGGTACTATCTTACACTAAATCTAGAGAGATGTTAGATCATTTTAGAGAGAGAAAGAGGGAACCTAGCCTCCTAATCATCAATCTTGCACAAACCCTCAAGAATCAAGCATGCTATTCTCTAGCTCACTATCTTCCGGGTAAGTCCTACTTCTAATATTTCATATATGAGATTATGAGTTCAAAAAAATATATTGTGGAGTTAGAAATAGGTCATGCATGTGACACTAAGCTATAGTATGTGAGATTAATGAACTATTTTGGGTAGTTCTTGATAAAATTGGATGAGGGAAGAAGAAATTTCCATTGTAGAACCTTGTAGTCTATTTCACATGATTAGGTATTTGATGAAATTCCTAAGAGAGTTACACCATGGGAAATCTTTCTAAAATTACTAATTAATTTTCTCTTTCTCCTTATAGATTATTACTGCTAGAGATGTTGGTGCATTGTAGTAACTTAGAGAAAGCTCAATAAGGTATGTATGGCTAAAACCCTCTCTTCTTAGAAATTGAGCTACCATGGTGTCCATGCAAATATTGTAAGTCCGAAATTTGATTGATGTAGTACTTGTTAGTTCAAAGGAATTGGTGTTGCAAGAATATATGTGAAAGGTGTATCTCAATATGTTCGATATGCTATTCTTGGTAAATTGAGGATATGTGAAGAATGTGAACTATATGCTAAAATGCCTAGATTTCAAGTCAAGTTTAAGTTGATATTGTTATGCCAAAGTATATGAAATCCTCTATGTATAAAGATGTTTGAAATAAATCAAATGAATTGGGAAATAGAGTGTGGCCAACGTGCCGAGAACTTGAGTTATAATTGTGCCGGGTGATGCCTATGACATGAGAAAATATGAAACAGATTATGAAATAAGCCTTGACTCTACTTTCCATAAATGACTTCAATAATAAAGTGTCCTAAAGGCTCTGTACATAATTTATGCCCATACGTGGCTGTTCGAGATAAGGTTTTGCCTTATAAGTACATCCAATGTATCCTAATTGTTACATACTTTGATGTTGAAATTGTATATTGTCGTGATTGAAAAAGAGTAATTCAAGAATAATTGGTGTAATTGCTTGTTTATAACTTTGATGTCTGTTTCTATTGCGGTTTGGTGTGTCCCCTCCTTTTTGGAAGAATCCTTTGTGTTTAAAGTTCCATTGCTAATGAACTTGAGGATTGTGATTTTGAAATATTGTATATGCCCATGATTCATGATTTCCTCTCATGTGTAATTGATATCTTGGATTGAATGGCTTGTTGTGGAAATTGATATTGATGGGAAATGTGGGGGAAAAGAGCTCGAATTATGAAATGTGGCTTAGTGTCAAGTATGATGTGATAATTGTGGCCCCAAATGCTGATGAATTGATATGTGTGATATAAACTTGAAAGGAGATGATTGATGAAAAAATAGAAACGCCTTGGTAAGACGGCTTAGCCGATCGGGCCGTGATCAGACGTCACGCTACACACATGGTGGTATTGTGCTGATATTGAAATCAGAAAGTGAAAAGGAAATTTTGATTGAGGTATACGTCTCAAATGAGATGGCTTAGCCGATCGGGCCGATATCGGACTACGCGCAAGAAGGCGGTGATATTGTGAATGATGATGTAACATTATTAAATGTCCCAACTTATAGCTATGGAAATTGTGTGAAAGCTATGTGATCCCTTATTTGTATTTGATGATGTGATGATTGTTTAAAGCTTTGTTGATCCTTATGATTTCTTTATTCTTGTATGGTTGTTCTTTCTAATGAGATGGTGTTTAGTTATACATACTAGTGCTATTCGACTTCACTAACGTCCCTTTTGCCGGGGGCGCTACGTCTTTAAATGGGTGTAGGTGGTTCCATAGCAGGCACTGTTGGTCGCAGCTAGTGACGCATCTTCCTTTCAGCTGACTTGGTGAGCCCCACTTCCTTTTGGTGTCCTGTACCGTTGTTTATCATGTACTTTGTATTTTTAGGTATAGCCGGAACCTTGTTTCCGGCATTTCCATATTACTCTTCAGTTATATCTAGAGGTTCCGTAGACAGGTTGTGGGTGGTGTTTGGTATTGGAAATTAAATTAGAAATATTGGTATTCGGCAAATATGTTTTCCTTCATATTTATAAAAATTGTCATATTTTGGATATTATGGTTAAAATGGCTAATGAAAATAAAATGGAAGTTGTTAATGTACTGCAGAGGAAAAGGACGAGTTAAGCAATATCCCACTCCAATGCTTTATGCTTTTTTATTTATGAGTACATTAGAGCATTAATCTCCTGTTAACCTGAGATAATTTATATTATCAAGTTGGTGTCTCAAAGATTAAAAAAAACAAATAATAGGTGAGAACAACTAGACGAGGCACGTGTATCTTATCAAATAATGGAGCAAGCTATTGCAACCGTTCAAAATGCACAAAACTATGAAAATGCAGTCTACTATGTCTGCTCCTTGATTAGATTTTTCTCCCATACATAATGGAATAGTATTTTGTCCTATGATAGAAGATAGTGGTAATCGAGGAATTATACTTGGGGAATCGAGGAATGCCGACAGTCACCATGAAGTAAGTAATTGTAGGGACATTGAGATCGATGAAGTCATGGAGGCAATGCGTAAGATGAGAAGGGGCAGAGCTACCGGGCCAGACGAAATTCCGGTTGAACTGTGGAGGTGTGTGGGTAGAGCAGGCTTGGAATGGCTTACTGCATTGTTTAGTGTTATATTCAAGACTAATAGAATGCCTGAAGAGTGGAGGTGGAGTACAATGGTCCCGTTGTATAAGAACAAAGGTGATGTCCAGAGCTGTAACAACTATAGGGGCATCAAATTACTAAGTCATACCATGAAAGTTTGGGAGAGAGTGGTAGAAATGAGAGTGCGAAGGACGGTGTCTATTTCAGACAACCAGTTCGGGTTCATGCCGGGACGATCTACCACAGAAGCTATCCACCTTATTAGGAGGATGGTGGAACAGTACAGAGATAAGAAGAAGGATCTCCACATGGTGTTTATTGATCTGGAGAAAGCGTACGATAAGGTTCCTAGGAAGGTCTTATGGAGCTGCTTAGAGGATAAAGGGGTCCCGAGTAACTATATTAGGGTGATTAAAGACATGTATGATGGAGCTAAGACTCGGGTTAGGACAGTAGGAGGCGACTCTGAACACTTTCCAGTTATTACGGGGTTGCACCAAGGGTCTGCGCTCAGCCCATTCCTATTTGCCCTGGTGATGGATGCACTGACTCATCATATTCAAGGGGAGGTTCCATGGTGCATGCTATTTGCTGATGACATTATTCTAATTGACGAGACAAGAGGCGGCGTCAACGAGAGGCTAGAGATTTGGAGACATGCTCTTGAGTCTAAAGGTTTCAAGTTGAGTAGGACGAAGACGGAATACCTCGAGTGCAAATTTGGAGTTGAGCCGACGGAAGCGGGAGTTGAAGTGAGGCTTGACTCTCAAGTCATTCCCAAGAAAGGTAGTTTCAAGTACCTTGGATCGGTTATTCAGGGGATCGGGGAGATTGACGAGGATGTCACACACCGTATAGGGGTGGGGTGGATGAAGTGGAGGTTAGCGTCGGGAGTCTTGTGTGACAAGAAAGTGCCACCGTTACTAAAAGGTAAGTTTTATAGAGCAGTGGTTAGGCCTGCCATGTTGTATGGAACTGAATGTTGGCCGGTAAAGAACTCACACACCCAGAAGATGAAAGTAGCAGAGATGAGGATGTTGAGGTGGATGTGCGGGCATTACAAGGATGGATAAGATTAGGAATGCAGATATTCGAGAGAAGGTGGGTGTGGCCCCCATGGAGGACAAGATGCGGGAAGTAAGACTCAGATGGTTCGGGCACATTCAGAGGAGGAGCACTGATGCACCGGTGAGGAGGTGTGAGCGACTGGCTGTAGTGGGCACGCGGAGAGGTAGAGGGAGACCTAAGAAGTATTGGGGAGAGGTGATCAGACAGGACATGGCGCGACTTAGGATTACTGAGGACATGGCCCTTGATAGGGAATTATGGAGGTCGAGCATTAAGGTTGTAGGTTAGGGGAGAGTGTGAATATTTCTACAGCACAATAGAGGGAGACTATCTAGTTAGGAGTTAGACTAGGAATGTCATTGGTCGTCTATTGATGCAGGGCTGTACCTTCTAGTTGTACTATACCAGCCATCTATTTCGTATTTCGTATTTCGTATCCTGTATTTCATATTTCATATCTCTTATATATTGTTGTTATTTTTATTACGCATTTTTATGGTACTAATATATCATCTCCTATTGCTTTTTTGAGCCGAGGGTCTCCTGGAAACAGCCTCTCTACCCTTCGGGGTAGGGGTAAGGTCTGCGTATATATTACCCTCCCCAGATCCCACTTGTGGGATTATACTGGGTCGTTGTTGTTGTTGTTGTATAGAAGATAGTGGTAATGAGGAACACAAAATAATAATGATACTGCTTTAGTGTTCAGGCTTGTAAATAATATATTTATTTTTTACAATGATTAATAGGAAAGATTTGACTCTAGAATATAGGAGCAGTCGTAAATAACATATTTATATTCTTAATGATACCTATTGTGAAGACCCTGCCCTACAACATGTGGAAAAAGTTTGAAATTAATTCAACCTTGACTCTTCAGTCTCCTTTAGCGAAAGGGTTCTCAAACAGAAAATTAAGAAGCTGGCTTAATATATATGACATATTTGAATGGTGAACATACAACACTGTGTTTCTACACAAATTCATAGCATAGAGAATTGAGATTATACCTTTTGTATAACCACTTGTTGGAGGTTTTATTAAGGCAAAAAAAAAAAAAAAAAAAACCAAAAACAAACAAACAAAGGAAACTGATTGTGACTGCATTAATTAAGTAGTATACTTTGCATCAACTTGTCAAATAAGAGAAGTGAAACTATGTGGATATAATTTTAGCAGCCCGCTGTGCCAGCCAGTACTAGTCATTGGATACATTCATTAGACATAATCCTTATAAAAGCATGTATGTTATCACCTACATATTATTCGAGAAACTTCAGAAGCTGCAAATACTCATACAACTGCAAAATTCTATACCTTCCCAATGGCTGAGAACTACCACACAAAAAGCCATGAACAAAATGGTGTTCAAGATGCACAAGTGGCTGTGATTATGGTGCCACTTTCAGCACAAGGTCATCTCAACCAGCTTCTTCACCTCTCTAGGCTTATCTCCTCGTATAATATCCCGGTACACTATGTTGGAGCAACCACTCATATTCTCCAGGCTAAGTTTCGTGTCCATGGTTTTGACCCTCTCACAACTAAAAACCTACATTTTCATGAATTCCCTACACCACCTTTTGAAAATCCCCCTCCAAATCCTAATGCTCCTCATAAGTTTCCTAACCAATTAATCCCTTCATTTTATGCAGCAATACATCTTCGGGAGCCAGTGTGCTCTCTTGCACGCCAACTCTTAGGTGCAAATTATCGGCGAGTGATTGTTATTTATGATTCTATGATGACTTGGGTAGTAGAGGATGTGCCAGCAATTCCAAATGCTGAGTGCTACCAGTTTAATAGTATCTCAGCTTTTCATTGATCTGGGAAATCAAAGGAAAGCCTTTGCTAGCAGGAACTGAAGTATATGAAGACATTCCATCTGTCGAAAACGGCGGCGCTACTCCAGAGTTATGGGAATTATGGAGGAAACAAGAGTCCCTTATGGGGAAAATCAGCTCTGGAGTGTTGAATTTGACAAAACGTTTTGTCCCACGTCGGTGGGAAGAGAAGGGTTGGGGGGATTTTTCCCCTATAAAAGAAGGCTTAATGTTTAGGATTTAAACACACCTCTTATTTGCCTTCTCATCTGTTTAAGGCATTTGTATCTTCTCTCTTTAGTATTATTTCAATTGTATTTTGGAGTGAAATAAAATATTGGTTGTGTCCGAGGAGTAGGCAAAATTAGCCGAACCTCGTAAATTTTGGTGTTCCCTTTATTGTTGTTTTATTGTCTTATTTATTATTTGGTGGCTGTCATAATTTTTGGTATAGTAGTTGTGACTTATTCACACTATATACATTTGGCTTCCGCAACAATTGGTATCAGAGCCAAGGTACTGTCTTAGTATGCTCTGTGGTTGCAGCATAGTCTGATCTTCCACATCAGAAAAGATTTATCTTGGTAACTGTGTCAAGATTCTGTCTTAGTATGCTCTGTGGTTGCAGCTTAGTCTGATCTTCCACACCAGAAAGGAAATAATCTTGATTTGTGTCGTCAGCTATTAAATAATATTTGTGTCAAAGATGGGAGACAATAAACAAGAAGAATCTACATCAAGTGTCAACAATACGTCATCATTGGCATCTTCGCTTATGACAAGAATTGTGTCAAATGCGAAATTTGCGGTAGAAATATTTGACGGGTCCGGACATTTTGGGATGTGGCAAGGCGAGGTTCTAGATGTCCTTTTTCAACAAGGGCTAGATCTTGCTATTGAAGAAAAGAGACCAGATGCTATTGGAGAAGAAGATTGGAGAATTATCAATCGTGTTGCTTGCGGTACCATTCGATCCTACCTTGCTAGAGAGCAGAAATATCCATACACAAAGGAAACTTCTGCAAGTAGATTATGGAAAGCACTGGAGGATAAATTTTTGAAGAAAAACAGTCAAAATAAATTGTACATGAAGAAGAGACTGTTTCACTTCACCTATGTTCCTGGTACCACGATGAATGAACATATCACCAGTTTCAATAAGTTGGTCACAGATTTGCAAAATATGGATACAACTTATGATGATGGTGACTTGGCCTTGATGTTGTTGGCGTCACTTCCTGATGAGTACGAGCACCTTGAAACTACTCTACTCCATGGAAATGACGAAGTTTCTCTCAGAGAAGTTTGTTCGGCTTTGTACAGCTATGAACAAAGAAAGCGAGAAAAACAGAAGGGCGGAGAAGGAGAAGCACTATTTGTGAGGGGTCGTCCTCAAAGTCAAACGAGGACAAAGAAGGGAAGATCCAAGTCAAGATCCAGACCCAGCAAAGATGAATGTGCCTTTTGTCGAGAAAAAGGGCACTGGAAGAAAGACTGTCCGAAGTTGAAGAATAAGGCCAAACATAACAATGGAAAGGCCATTATGGATTCAAATGTAGCTGATTGTGATGATTCAGACTTCTCATTAGTTACAACAGAGTCATCAACATCATCAGACATATGGTTGATGGACTCGGCTTGTAGCTATCATATGTGTCCCAACATGGACTGGTTCGTGGAATTTCAAGAAGGAGAATATGGAGTCGTCCACACAGCGGATAACAGCCCTCTTACCTCATATGGCATTGGTTCAATACGATTAAGGAACCATGATGGAATGATCAGAACATTAACAGATGTTCGATATGTACCGGATTTGAAGAAGAATCTCATCTCTGTGGGAGCCCTAGAATCAAAAGGGTTCAAAATCATTGCAGAAAATGGAGTGATGAGAGTATGCTCCGGTGCACTAGTGGTAATGAAGGCTAATCGGAAGAATAATAATATGTACCGCTATCGTGGCAGTACAGTTATTGGGACAGCGACAGTGACATCCAGTGACGACAAAGAGGCAGAAGCAACCAAGCTATGGCACATGCGCTTGGGACATGCTGGAGGAAAATCCTTGAAAACTCTATCAGATCAAGGATTGTTAAAAGGAGTAAAGGCTTGCAACTTGGAGTTTTGTGAGCATTGTGTCAAAGGGAAACAGACAAGGGTTAAATTTGGTACAACGATCCATAATACTAAAGGCATTTTGGATTATGTACACTCTGATGTTTGGGGTCCTTCCAAAACACCTTCATTGGGTGGGAAGCACTATTTTGTAACCTTTGTTGATGATTTTTCTCGAAGAGTGTGGGTGTATACAATGAAAAACAAAGATGAAGTGCTGGGAATTTTTCTCAAATGGAAGACGATGGTGGAGAATCAAACAGGCAGGAGGATCAAGTGTATTCGCACAGACAATGGAGGTGAATACAAAAATGATCATTTCAATAAGGTCTGTGAAAATGATGGCATCGTCCGACACTTCACTGTTAGACATACACCACAACAGAATGGAGTGGCAGAACGTATGAACCGGACCTTGCTGGAGAAGGTACGGTGTATGTTGTCCAATGCTGGCTTGGGCAAAGAATTTTGGGCTGAGGCAATTACATATGCATGCCACCTCATTAATCGTCTACCATCTGCTGCTATTGATGGCAAGACACCATTTGAAAAATGGTATGGAAAACCTGCTGTAGATTATAACTCTTTGCACGTGTTTGGCTCAACTGCATATTATCATGTGACGGAGTCAAAATTGGATCCAAGGGCAAAGAAGGCTATTTTTATGGGAATTACTTCTGGAGTCAAAGGATATCGCTTATGGTGTCCTATGACAAAGAAAGTAATATTCAGCAGAGATGTTACCTTTGATGAATCTGCTATGGTAAATAAGGTAACAGAAGACACCAAACAAAATAAAGGTGCTTCTAAGCAGGTGGAGTTTGAGGGAAAATTTATTTTTCCTACACAAGAAGCAGAGGAGGAAACAAATGAAGATTACCCTCTGGAAGGAGAGCCAGTAGAGGAGATTCCAACTCAGGAACCTCAACAACAACTTGAATCAATAGCAACCAGCAGGCCAAAAAGAACAATAACGAAACCTTGTTCGTCTCATAGAGACGGTTGCTTGTGCAACCTCAATTGTAGCTGATGATGTTCCTACTACTTATAAAGACGCTGTCCAAAGTTCAGAAGAAGATAAGTGGAGGATTGCCATGAATGATGAAATACAGTCCCTTCATCAGAATCATACATGGAGATTGGCCAATCTCCCGAAGGGAAAGAAAGCAATTGGGTGCAAATGGGTATTTGCAAAGAAGGAAGGATTTCCTAACCAAGTAGATGTTCGCTACAAAGCAAGATTGGTGGCCAAAGGATATGCTCAAAAGGAGGGAATTGATTACAATGAAGTGTTTTCTCCAGTTGTAAAACATTTCTCCGTTAGAATTATGTTGGCTTTGGTAGCACAATTGGATTTGGAACTAGTTCAGATGGATGTAAAAACTGCGTTTTTACATGGAAACTTGGAGGAGGAAATCTACATGACTCAGCCAGAAGGATTCAAAGTTGCTGGAAAAGAAAATATGGTATGCAAACTTGAAAAATCGTTGTACGGATTGAAACAATCTTCTAGACAATGGTACAAGCGATTTGACGAGTTTATGTTGCGGCAAGGATACAAGAGAAGCAAATACGATCATTGTGTGTATTTGCGCAAGCTTAAAGATGGTTCCTTTGTATATCTTCTCCTATACGTTGATGATATGTTGATAGCTTCCAAGAATTCGGAAGAAATTGATAAGTTGAAGATTCAACTGAAGAAGGAGTTCGAGATGAAGGATTTGGGTGAGGCAAAGAAAATTCTTGGCATGAAGATAATTAGAGATAGACGTTCAAAGAAACTCTGTTTATCTCAAAAGGAATATTTGAAGAGAGTACTTCAACGTTTTGGCATAGATGACAAGACTAAGCCAGTTAGTACTCCACTTGCTTCCCATTTTAAGCTAAGTACTATTATGTCGCCAATGGATGAAGCTGAACGAGAGTATATGTCAAAGGTACCATACGCAAATGCTGTTGGTAGCTTGATGTATGCAATGGTTTGCACAAGGCCTGACATTTCACAAGCTGTTGGAGTTATTAGCAGATATATGCACAATCCAGGGAAGGAGCATTGGCAAGCTGTGAAGTGGATTCTACGGTATATTCATAATACTGTAGATGTCGGGTTAGTTTTTGAGCAGGAAGACAATCAGTCTGTAGTTGGATATTGTGACTCAGATTTTGCGGGTGATCTGGACAAACGAAGATCAACTACTGGTTATGTGTTTACTTTTGCAAAGGCACCAGTTAGTTGGAAGTCTACTTTGCAGTCAACAGTTGCTTTGTCTACAACAGAGGCAGAGTACATGGCTATTACAGAGGCTGTGAAAGAGGCAGTTTGGCTTCAAGGATTGCTAAAGGAGCTTGGTGTTGAACAAAAAGGTATCACAATTTTTTGTGATAGTCAAAGTGCTATTCAATTAGCGAAGAACCAAGTTTATCATGCAAGGACGAAGCACATTGATGTTCGGTATCATTTCGTACGAGAAATCATAGAAGAAGGTGGAGTCACAGTGAAGAAAATTCATACTACGGAGAATCCTGCTGATATGCTGACAAAGGTGGTGACTGCGGTCAAGTTTCAACATTGTTTGGATTTGATCAACATTGTTGAAAACTGAAGATTGAAGATGAAGACACAATCAAAATTTGTTATTGAGAGAAAATTGAAGATGTGGAATTTTGCCAAGGTGGAGATTTGTTGAATTTGGCAAAACTTTTTATCCCACATCGGTGGGAAGAGAAGGGTTGGGGGGATTTTCCCCCTATAAAAGAAGGCTTAATGTTTAGGATTGAAACACACCTCTCATTTGCCTTCTCATCTGTTTAAGGCATTTGTATCTTCTCTCTTTAGTATTATTTCACTTGTATTTTGGAGTGAAATAAAATATTGGTTGTGTCCGAGGAGTAGGCAAAATTAGCCGAACCTCGTAAATTCTGGTGTTCCCTTTATTGTTGCTTTATTGTCTTATTTATTATTTGGTGGCTGTCATAATTTTTGGTATAGTAGTTGTGACTTATTCACACTATATACATTTGGCTTCCGCAATATGGAGAACTTTACAATTCATCGAGAGTAATAGAAGGTTTATACCTTGATTTAGTAGCCCAAGAAAAGGATGGCTTAAACCTATGGTCTATTGGTCCATTCAATCCATTGTTACTAACTGAGCAGAAGAAAGACTCAGATAAACGTCACCAAACCTTGGATTGGCTTGACAAACAAGAACCAGACTCAGTGATATATGTGTCTTTTGGAACATCTACTTCATTGTCGAATGAAGAAATCGAACAACTCGCCATTGGGTTAGAGAAAAGCCTGCAAAAGTTCATTTGGGTTATCAGAGATGCCGACAAAGGAGATGTTTTTGCAGGTGAAGAAAGGAGAGCTCAGATGCCTGAAGGTTATGAAGAGAGAATAAAAGGAAGAGGAATTCTTGTAAGAGATTGGGCACCTCAGTTGGAAATTTTGGCACATCCGTCCACAGGTGGTTTTATGAGTCATTGCGGGTGGAATTCGTGCATGGAAAGTATTTCCATGGGAGTTCCTATAGCAGCCTGGCCAATGCATTCTGACCAGCCAAGGAATTCTCAGCTAGTAACTAAGTTTCTGAAAATTGGCCTTACTGTGAGGCATTGGACACGTCAAGATGAATTGGTTACATCAGAAATAGTTGAAAATGCCGTGCGAAATTTGATGGATTCACCTGAGGGAGATGAGATGAGGAAGAGAGCATCAGAACTAAGTGAGGCTGTCAAGCAATCAGTGATAGATGGTGGAGTTAACCGCGTGGAGATGGATTCTTTTATAGCTCACATTACTCGATAACTTTTTCTCTTCTGTATTGAATTGGTTGAACCATGCCATCTAGTTTGCATAAGTGGTACAACCATGCATCGATGCGCTATCACTATCTGAGTGGATTTAGTGTCCACCCTCCTGGCCCCCCTCTATGCGCACCGTGATATATGTATGTTGAAGGAGAAGAATTTTTCCTTTATGTGTTCTTTGTATTTGCAAATATAGAAGTGGAGGTCCTCCTTTACTAGCAACTATTTTATTTGACCAGAGATAGAAATATATTGGAAGTTGCCTTTCAAGAACTTTTTGCTAGTACCTGGATGGTACAGTATGTTCTTCGAGGACTTTGGAGCTTATCTTTGATTCTGTAACCTTGTATTTGATATTTTTCTAGACTTCTCATGTTGGTAGGTATAGACAATCTTTTTAAGTGTACTTAACACTTTTGCAAATAGACAAATAAGGAAGAGCTCAAGTACTCTGTGTAGTTTTCTTTTAAAACATGAATAAACTTTCATGAGACTCTGGATTTGAATTAGAAATTTGCTCTGTTGCGACTGGAGCGATAAAGAAGCAAACTGGCCGAGCAACATAGTGAAACAACAAGAGGTCGAGATGGGTCAATCTGTGGAATTGGGAAATTACATGCTGGGGATTTCATAGTGAAGTTTATTGTTATATATGTGATCTCTGAGTCTCTCCATCATTAATCAGAGGTCTCGCTTGTGATCCCTGAAAATGTGGTACCCCTTCAATAGACCTAAGCGGCGCAAATGGGGATCAGTCTGGCCAGTAGGTACCAAATAGGTTCCAGATGGTTAAACCGAAAAAAAATATAATCAAATTCCTGTTTAAAGGCTAAATAATCACAGAAGCTGGCGATATTCCCACATAGAAACAAAAACTTAGCCAGAAAAATATTTATCTACGCCATTCCATATGTATATATATACATCCACTAGCAACAGTTTAAGGGATAAACACGTGTCTCAGAAGATATATACTTCAGGTGAGCAAAATCAAGTTACAACATGACTTCCACCACTTAAGTGGTTTATAAGTCAGAACTATATTATTAGTTGAGTTAATAAAAAAACAACCAAAATAAAAGAGAAAGGAAGAGACAGAGAGAGCCAAAAAAATGGAAGAATTAGTGGTTTGTGATTAGTAAAGAGATTTTGTGGATCTCCTCTCGCCAATCGTTATCTTCAATCAAATTCATGTCGTTGAAAAAAGATTGTAAGTACCATTTAGAGGAAAAGGACGAGTTATACAATATACCGTTCCAATGCTTTATGTTCTTTTTTGTGGTAAATTAGAGCATTATCACTTGTTATATATCTTGAGATAATTCGGTAAAACTAAGTTAGTGTCTTAAAGATCAAAAAGCAAATAATTGGTGACAACAGCTAAATGAGGCACAGATGTCTTATCAAAAACTGGAGCAAGAACACACACAATACTCTGAATAATACTTAGTATTTTTTTCCAGGATAGAATTTTCTAAAGATAATGGTACTAAGTACGATAATAATTGTAGACATGTGATTTTTGACCCTCCCCAAGATTTTTTATATTTTAGTACGTAAATATTTAATCTAGGCCTATAATTTTGACTCTTTTACTTTATTTTATTAGAAGAAAATGAAAACTACAAAAAATAGTTCCATTAATGTTTTGTAGTCATTTTTAATCTTGAAAAATACCAAAAAAAAGGTTTATTCTAACAGTCAATCTTATTTTAACAGTTATTTTACTTAAGTATGACTAATTAATAAATGAGGTCGTATGTTAATCTCGTTTGCGGGGAAAGAATAAAACTCGGGCTCGAGCAACCCATTTTTAGGACTAATTCTGGACCAAACCCATAATTCCCAATCCCGTAATTCCTAGGCCCATACCCCTAACCTAATCGCTACCCCTATATAATAGTATCTAGCATCTAAAAAAGGGGGAACCTAAAAAATATTGAATCCGCCGTTTCTGAAAATGGGGATACACATTGACGCCTAAGAACAGAGAACACCCCATAGATAGCCGTTTTCATCATCTTCTACACACCTAAACTTCATCTCTCTCCAAAAAACAGAGCAAAAGCTGCGGTAAATCCAGTCGCAAATGACCCTAAAAGACTCGAACTCTTTCCTCCTCTTCCTCTCACCCATCGACATCAACAAACATACAGTAACATATAGTCGAGATTGACGAGAGAGAGAGGTCAGTTCAGATTCAAATCCATCGCTGTTTGTCGTTTTGGATTGGTTCTTTTTCGAGTTGAGTCGTTCTTCTTGAGGTTGTCGATTAAGATTTTCGGAAGCTGTTGAGCTTGAGGATCGGTTGCTGCTGTTTGCTGCCGTGCTGCTGATCTGCTCAGTTTCTTCTTCGTTCTTTTTTTTTTGAGATTTTTCGGCGAGTTTAGAGGCCCGTGGATCTCGGCAAAGTTTTCTGCATAAGGTTCTGTCTTCTTTTTTCTTTAATGTGTAAATTTTTGATGAAGTTGCCTCATGTACATATTACTTTGGTTCGTCAAGTTGAAATTTGTGTTACTTTGATTCCGAACTTCGCATGTCTATATACCATTTTTCTCAAAGTTGAACTCTATTTTAGTCCTCTCGATTTTTGTTTTGGAAGAGTTTAAGAAAACAACTGTGAGAACCTAACTATTTTTTATATTTTAAAAATTTTTTATGTTGTGGTCTGAAGAGTTCTCCAAACATATCTGATTTTATCAACGGAAAAGAAGAAGCTATTTTCACTACTTTTGTGGTCGACAGAAAAGACATTCCGAATATTCGCACTTGTTGATTGGTGCTTTTAATAAAAAAATGGGAATATATATTCCTTTATGACTGGATTGTTGTATCGGAATTGCAACTTGAGAAAGTTTTTAGATATGGATTGGATTTGTGTTCTTTTAGTGATTTTTCATTCTTTTTTTTAATATTGTAGTTCTTTATGGATTTTCTAATCATCACGCAAATATTTTCCATTTATATTCAGATACTTTACCAAGTTTGGTTTCATTTTGAAACAATCCAATCAATTAAAGTTTGTTGTGTTTGATGGGGAATTAAGAATTGAAGGGGATGGTGAATTGTTTATGAATTAGATTAGATTGAAATTGATCAAACATTGATGGGTCTTGGTTGTTAATGTGGTAGCTTTGGTTGTTAATGTCTTTTTTTTTTAAAGAAAGAGGCTAAACGTGCTTCTTTAAAATAGGCCCAGTGTTGAACCATTTCAAGATTGCCGACAATTTGATAAGTTGCAGGTATCTCTAGTAATTTAGCAATGCAATTGATCCAATTAATAATTGGGAGAAGCTAAACCGTTTTTTTACAATTAATCTCCATAACGCACGACCCTCATTTAATTAAATTTAAATCCTTAGAAATCAAAGCGTGCCATTTAGTTGGATTTTTCATGACCCTTGCAAACTTGAAAATGCGTAGTTGCTTTAGGCGCGCTATTTAATAATTTACCTTCCTAAACTCGGGTGAGCATTTATGTGACCTAAATCCAAATCTCAACAATGTTGATAAAATATGTCAAGGACCGCGGGTGCATTTATGTGACGAGGTTCAAGACGTGTTTTTAATAACGTTGCAATCTTCCTAAAAAATAAATAAAAACGGTTTTAATGTTAAAATGCACATGGTTTAACAGTGTATTAAAATCTGATAAAAGGCCAAATATAATAGTTGAGCGACCGTGCTAGATCCACGGGACTCGGGAATGCCTAACACCTTCATCCGGATTAATAGAATTCCTTACCCGGATTTCTGTGTTCACGGACTGTAGTACAGAGTCAATCTTTTCCTCGAGTCGGGATTTGAATCGGTGACTTGAGACACCATAAAATTATCCCAAGTGGCGACTCTGAATTTAATAAATAAATAATCCCGTTTCGATTGTCACTTTAAGTTGGAAAAAACTCCCTTATACCCTTCCGGGGTGTAGGAAAAAGGAGGTGTGACAGCTCTAGCGACTCTGCTGGGGACTAAGAACCCATGATCTTTGGTTCAGGGTTCAAGAATTCGAGCTTAGAATAATTATTATATTTGGCTATATGTATTATCTGATTTTATTAGATGTTTGGGCCTAATGTGCTAAACGTTGCTTTTTACCGCTTTGATATTATTTGAACTGTATATAAACTGCTACGAAACCCCTCTCTTCTCTTTCCTAAGGAGTGCACGCTGGTCGTGGCTTCTTTCTGTTAGTGTCATATCCCAAATAGAACGAGATTCGGACAAGTTGCAAAGCCGAATAATCTTTTGGTTACCGGTACGCAGCCTCCCCCTCGGCTCGAGTTGTCCGCTCGGGCAAGCCAGGTCTAGAACAATACACCCAGGTTTTATACTTAGAATAACTCAGCCTCATGCCGGATCCCTAGTAGGAACGTTTGTTTGCATCATATGCATTTGACTTTAGAGACTCAACACAGGGGTTGGGTCTGTCTAGGACAAGTGTACCCAAAAATCAAAAGACCATCTTGATGCATCTTACATGCTACTCGCGTATCTGTCTATTTCGGCTTGCATGTTGACTGGCTTCTAGAATAGGGAAAGAAAATGAAAAAAAAAATAAAGAAAATCAAAAAAGAGAAGAAAGAAGAAAAAGAAACAAAAAGTGAGAGGTAAGTATTTAGAAAATCTGAAAATTTGCCAAAATTCTGGGAAAAAAGGTCATTTCAAAACGAGCCAAAATTTTCAAGTGTCATGTTTTCCTGTTCCGTCAAAACTGGGCGAACTACGCGAGTCTGATTCTCACCGGATGTGAGATACGTAGGCAAACCTCATCGGTTCCGACCCATAATTTTCAAAAAATCCAAAAATATTTTCCTTTACTTCCTCTCTGGAAAAGTCTTTTTTTTTTGGGACCCCAATTTTCAAAAATCCAAAAAAAATTCTTTTACTTCCTTCTTTAGAAAGGTTTTTCTTTGAGACCCCAACTTTTAAAAATACAAAAAATATTTTCTTTTAGTTTCTTCTCAAAATCAAAAAATACAAAAATATTTTCATTCTTCTTTCAAAAATTGAAAAGAAAATTCAAGATTCAAAAATACTTTCTCTTTCTTTAGAAGTACTTCTTTCCTAACTTCAGAATAAAAATCCATAAATACAAAAATATATTTCTTCTTCTTTAGAAGTTTTTCTATCGAAATTCCAAAAAAATAAATAATAAAAGTCGAAATTCAAAAAAAAGGAAAAAAAAATCTTTCTTCTTTAGAAGTCTTTCTTTGCAAAAATGCTGAATAAAAATCAAAATCCAAAAAATATTTTCTTTCTTCTTTATATGTCTTTCTTTCGAAAAGTTCAAAATCCAAAAAAAAGTTGGTTTATTTACTTTATTCCTGATCTTCCCGAACTACGCAAGATCTGATTCATGTTTCCACATGATACGTAGGCAATCCACATCAGATTCGATCACCATTAAAAAGATATGAAAAAAATGAAAAAATGTTGATAATAATAAGGACCGACTGAGTCCATTCTAACATATTTTGTTTTGAATTGTGAAGAAAGTTGAGGTGGTCGGTTTGTGGTAAGCTAGAAACACAAGATTCAAGGAAAAATGATAACTGACATCGAAGTTGTTACAAGTGCTCAAGAGACTCAGGGTCAGAGGGTTCAACAAGAGTCTACTATGTTTGAGAAAAATAGAATACTAAAACAACAAATGACCAAAATGTGTCAAGCATGAGTCAGTGGTCAAGGACAGCCTCGTCATGAGTCACAATTTGCTACACAACAAGAGCAGTACCACTCTCCTGAGTACCACTCGTACTCGTTTGATCTTCCTGCAAACATTGAGAAGCCTGCCCGAAAGATGGTACATGAAGAAATGACCCAAAGAGTGAAAAGCTTAGAACAATGGTTGAAAAACATGCAAGGGTTGGCAGGTCAAAAGAGTGTTGCCTTCAAAGATCTATGTATGTTCCCCGATGTCCACTTGCCGCCTGGTTTCAAGACTCCCAAATTTGAAAAGTATGATGGACATGGAGATCCTATAGCCCACCTGAAAAGGTATTGCAATCAACTGAGAGCTGTGGGAAGAAATGAAGAATTGTTGATGACTTATTTTGGGGAAAGCCTTACGGGAGTAGCCTCCGAATGGTTTATGGATCAAGACACGTCTTGCTGGTATGTCTGGGATGACATGGCACAGGCCTTTGTCAAACAGTTCCAATACAACATTGACATTGCCGCAGACCGCAATTCCCTTTCAAACTTGAAGAAGAAACCAACTGAAAGTTTCAGGGAACATGCCATTAAATGGAGAGAGAGCAAGCAGCTAGAGTTAAGCCACCTATGGACGACCACGAGCTAATCACTGTCTTCCTTCACTCTCAAGAGCCAGATTATTTTCAAAACATGATGTCCGCAGTGGGCAAATCCTTCTCGGAAGCAATCAAAATGGGAGAAATGGTAGAGAATGGTCTTAAGACAGGCAAAATTATAAGTCAAGCAGTTCTTAAAGCCACAACTCAGGCTGTCCAGGTTGAATTTGATAATTTCAATGGCACGAATGAGAAGCACGAAGAAATCATGATGACATCAGGGTCGAGAAGAGGTCCTAGAAGAGCATCTCGAAGGTATGAGCAACCTCATCAGGTTTCCCATGATGCGCCTGAATACTATTATTATCCACTTTAGAACCCTCAATACTCTGTTGCTGCACCTTAGTATGTTGCCCTGCCACCAAGACACCCCAGAAGGCGAGCACCAGCACCGCAAAATCTCCACCAGCCTCCACAAAATTTTCAAATGCCCTATAACCCACATCCAAGCCAGGGGTATAGAAGGAAACAAAGGCTGAAAGATAATTTTACACCAATAAGAAAGTCCTATGCAAGCTTGTTTGAGAAATTAAAGCAGTATGACATGATTGCACCTATTCCTCCAAATCATATGGACCCCCGTGCAATTTGACCCTTCTAAAAGGTGTGAATACCATTCCAATGCCCAGGGGCACAATGTTGAAAGCTATCGGGATTTGAAAAGAGAAATAGAAAGGATGATCCAGGAAAACCTGATTGTGATCCAAGATAGTGACACCCAGAATATCGTGCAGAATCCTTTACCTGCACATAATGATGTACACTTTGTGGGGATGATGCCTGGTGACATGGAGTATGAGAATCCTCTCGAGAACTTGCTAACTGAAGTTAATGATTTTGAAATTGGAGAAGGCCATGGTGATTCTGATGAGCAAATTTGCGGCTAAATGTCAAGCCTAGCAATTGAAAAGTCATTCCCTCCTCAATAGGAAAGATTCTTGGTAGCTTGTTTTGATGTTTTTTCTATTATCTGGGGTTATTTCAGGGTTGTGATCCAAATTTTATTTATTTTATTGAGTCAAACCCTTTTGTCCCTCCATTCTGTTTGTGTGAGTCTTGTCTGTCTGTTCTGTTGCTATTTTCATTAGACAGGTTATTTTAGGGTTGTACTCGGATTTTAGGTTGCTTGTTTAGTTGTCAAACCCTTCCATCCTTATTCAATACAGTTTGTCCTTTTGTGTCATTCTATTTCTATGTCTTTTCTTGCCAGTTCTAATGACATGACATGCATGCAGAAATTTTGGCCAGATCTTAGAAACTGATTTAATTTGGAATTGGATAACAAAATAAAAAAAGAAAAAAAACACTTTTGAGGATGAATAAAGAGTTGAAGTACTTTGGAACTAAGGTCGAGTAAAATTCACCTTCAAATCATTGTGAAGATCGGGCTTGAGGATATTTAATCAATTGAACTTTATTGGAAAGTTTGACATTAAGGGATGAAAAGTGTCGTGTGACCACGACACACCAAGAAGACAGACATGTTCGTCAATATTGTGATCGCAAAAAGATACCATGTTTGACGTTCTCGAGGTTGGGAGGCCCTTTTTTTGCTACCCAAACACTTTATATCCATTTTCTACCCCTTTTGAGCCTGTGTTATTTCTTTGACTACCCTCTTTTGGAATCAAGTTTAGAGAAAAAAAGGGGAAAAAAATCCATGTCCCAAGAGTACAAACTGGGGCAATTCTTAGAAAGTTTAAGTGAAAAAAAAAAGAAAAGATTTTTCAAAGGTCTATACCATTAAAAATATAGAAGTTGGGCAACTTGTTTTGAAAACAAAAAGAAAAAAAGAAAGAAAAAAAAGAAAAGAAAAGAAAAATCAACAGAAAGAAAAATAAAAAAATAAATTAGTTAGGTCAGATGTTTGAACTACGTTCGACCTGATTCCTTAAAAATAAGGATACATAGGCAGCCTCATGGTTCGGTCCAACCAAATAAGAATTCAAAAAAAAAAAATCCAAAAAAAATACCCAATAGCTGAAACTGGGATAGAGATTTTTATTTCACTTGTAAAAGAGTCGGTTTCAAGAGTTGTAAGTCCATAATCCCTCATTTTGAGTTTACTTTGAGCCTTCATGCCGACCTTTCTTTCCAACCCTATCCAAAAACCTTCCAAATAAAGACCTCCCGATATGCCTTCAAGAATGCCAAGAGAAGCATGCAATGAGCAACTGTTGTCATGCGACATAGAACACTGCCAAGTTGCTCGCACAAGAAAGTAAAAGAAAAGAAAAATAAGGAAAATGAGAGAGTCTTACTAGTGAAAACCTTCACGGGCACTGTAGGGCGACGGTAAGCAGAAAGAAATAAATGAGAGAGACTTGTTGGCGAAAGTGAGTCGTGAAGCTGATGCGAAGAATTGGCATAAACAAGCCCGACTTCAAAGGTCATAAGAATGGTAAAAGGGAAGATTGGATCAGTTTGGTAAATCGGTCGTTAAGTCTAAAATGCATGTCATGATCATTAAGACTAGTTATTGAAAAAAAAGGAAAAAAAGAGAAAAAAGAACTCTTCTTTCTGTCCTTCCGACAGGGGCTTTTCTTGTTAATACTTGTTTCTTTGCATCATTGTGTCCTTCACTCCGAGTCGGTCCTTGTCAAAACAAGCAAGAAAAGATTTCAAAATCTGCTACCAGCTTTTCAATTGCATAAAGCAAATTTGGCCAGCACACTCAGTTGTTACTGTCAACATGCCTTGAGGATTCATGCAAAGGCTCCCCCTAAAGACTCTTGTCAGCCTACTTGGTGCAAGCAAAGATAACTGATGATTCTCTCTGACAGACAAATTGCTCAAAAGCAGGAAATCATTCAAGATATCAGAAAGGTCACCTAAGCAAAGATCTCCAATTGAGATAAGGTTGTTTGAGCTGCAAATACAAATGGTACTGGTGTGAAACAATCAGAGTTGGTGCAGAACAAAAGTTTTTTGAGACCGACTCACGCTGATTGAGCAGAAGCCAAGCTGCCCAAGACTCAAGGCCACAAACCGACCACCATTTTCAAAATTGACCATTTTTTCTTTGTGTAAAACAGGAACAAAGCAGTGCAAGGAAAGTGGTTCAAAAAAAAAAGAAAAAAAGTAGAAAAAGAAAAGAAAAAAAAAGAAAAAAAAAGAGAAGGAAAAGAAAAGAAGAGAAGAGACTACAAAGGGAAGTTTCTCAAATCTTTTCCTTTGTTTGTCTTGTTATTGTGCATAAAATCTTGCCATTGATCTTTACATTTTTCCTCCTAGGATAAAAAGTCCTAGTTTGATGAATTTTCTCCTAGAATAGAAATCTTAGTCTGATGAATATTTCTCCTAAGATAGAGAACCTAGTCTGATGAACTTTCTCCTAGGAAAGAAATCTTAGTCTGATGAATCTTTCTCCTAAGATAGAGACCTAGTCTGATAAATTTTCTCCTAGGATCAAAATCTTAGTATGATGAATCTTTCTCCTAAGATAGAAGACCTGGTCTGATGAACTTTCTGCTAGGATAAAAATCTTAGTCTGATGAATCTTTCTCCCAAAGATAAGAAAACCTAGTCGGATGAATTTTCTCCTAGGATAAAAATCTTAGTCTGATGATTTTTTTTCTCCTAAGATAGAAGACCTAGTCTGATGAATTTTCTCCTAGGATCAAAATCTTAGTCTGATGAATCTTTCTCCTAAGATAGAAGACCTAGTCTGATGAACTTTCTCCTAGGATCAAAATCTTAGTCTAATGAATCTTTCTCCTAAGATAGAAGACCTAGTCTGATGAATTTTCTCCTAAGATAGGAAACCTAGTCTGATGAATCTTCTCCTAGGATCAAAATCTTAGTCTGATGAATTTTTATCCTAAGATAGAAAACCTAGTCTGATGAACTTTCTCCTAGGATAGAAATTTTAGTCTGATGAATTTTCTCCTAAGGTAAAACCTAATCTGATGAATTTTCTCCTAGGATCAAAATCTTAGTCTATTAAATTTTCTCCTAGGATAAACGTCTTAGTCGGATGAATCTTTCTCCTAAGATACCAAAAAAAAATAACAAAAACAAAAAAAAAAAGAAAAAGGACCTAGTTTGATGAATTTTCTCCTAGGATTAACGTCTTAGTCTGATGAATCTTTCTCCTAAGATAGAAAACCTAGTCTGACGAATTTTCTCCTAGGATATTTTGAAAAAAAGGAAGTCTGAATTTGAAAAAAAAGGGGGGTCATTTTTTTTTAGTTTTCTTATGATTATCAATGTTTAGTTTTCCTGAAATCAGGGGGCCTCGCCTGGAGAAAAGGGTTAGTTTTTACTTTAGTCAAGCTTAGTTTATAGTTTTCCTAGTCTATTCTTTAGTTTACTCTCATCATTGCATCAATAGTACAAGTGGTTTACAATTTTGCTAGCAACTCACAAATCTTCCTAGTACAAACTGGGGCAAAAAAATTTCTTTTGTTTTGTCTGCTTTGTTGTAATCAGGCGCCCACCTGGAGAACAAGGGAAGACAACTCAAGTTTCAATGGAAAACAGTTTCGAAGGAAGACAACTCGAGTTTCAAGGGAAAATAGTTTCGAAGGAAGACAGTTCAAGTTTCAAGGGAAAACAGTTTCGAAGGAAGACAGTTCAAGTTTCAAAGGAAAATGGTTCAAGGTGCAAGGGAAAACAATGTCAAGTAACAAGAGAAGACGGTTCAAGTTCAGCAATCAAGCGCCCGCCTGGAAAATAAGAGAATTCAATTCAGAATGCAATACAGGTCAGCAACAAAAGAAGCTCGCGTCAAGAATGCGAGTCAGCAGTCCAAGATGATCAACACAAGTTAGTCACAATCCAGAAAAGAACAAAAAAGAAAACAAAAAGAAAGACAAGAAGTGAATCCAAATGCAGAAATTAATGAAAGATGTGAGTTGCTCAAGACAGGGATGAGGTCACAAGCTCTGCATGTCCCATCTTGGTTTGAAAAGTTAAAGAAGATTGAATCAACACCTGCGGCTAACAAGCATCAAGATTCAGATCAGAGTCCGCATGAAGAACCAACCAAGACTCAAGATCAAGCTTCAGAAGACTCATAGATAGGAATCTTGTAACTCGTAGCTGATAGGATTAGTTAGTCTTTTTTATTTTTGATTTTAATGTAATAACGGGACCGCGGACCGGAACCTCAGTGGAACGGCACCTCGACCGGCTCTCCACCTCGGCACTCCATCACCTCATTCACTTCTGAACTACAAGTGGCCTGATTCCTTTATAGCCAAGGATATGTAGGCAACTCAAATACCAGGGCTCGGTCACATTCTCCTTTCTTTTGGTCTCCTTAAATAAGGGTCGGGTCAAAAAACATGTCTAGTCATTCTTTGTCTGAAAACTCTTCGCGTTTCCAGTCAAAGAGGGGCAGCTGTAGACATGTGATTTTTGACCCTCCCCAAGATTTTTCATATTTTAGCACGTAAATATTTAATCTAGGCCTAATATCACTATTTCAACTAATTTTGACTCTTTTACTTTATTTTATTAGAAGAAAATGAAAACTACAAAAAATAGTTTCATTAATGTTTTGTAGTCATTTTTAATCTTGAAAAATACCAAAAAAAGGTTTATTCTAACAGTCAATCTTATTTTAACAGTTATTTTACTTAAGTATGACTAATTAATAAATGAGGTCGTATGTTAATCTCGTTTGCGGGGAAAGAATAAAACTTGAGCTCGAGCAACCCATTTTTAGGACTAATTCTGGACCTAACCCATAATTCCCAAGCCCGTAATTCCTAGGCCCATACCCCTAACCTAATCGCTACCCCTATATAATAGTATCTAGCACCTAAAAAAGGGGGGACCTAAAAAATATTGAATCCGCCGTTTCTGAAAATGGGAATACACATTGACGCCTAAGAACAGAGAACACCCCATAGATAGCCATTTTCATCATCTTCTACACACCTAAACTTCATCTCTCTCCAAAAAAACAGAGCAAAGCTGCGGTAAATCCAGCCGCAAATGACCCTAAAAGACTCGAACTCTTTCCTCCTCTTCCTCTCACCCATCGACATCAACAAACATACAGTAACATATAGTCGAGATTGACGAGAGAGAGAGAGGTTAGTTCAGATTCAAATCCATCGTTGTTTGTCGTTTTGGTCATGGTTCTTTTTCGAGTTGAGTCGTTCTTCTTGAGGTTGTCGATTAAGATTTTCGGAAGTTGTTGAGCTTGAGGATCGGCTGCTGCTGTTTGCTGCCGTGCTGCTGATCTGCTCAGTTTCTTCTTCGTTCTTTTTTTTTTGAGATTTTTCGGCGATTTTGGAGGCCCGTGGATCTCGGCAAAGTTTTCTACATAAGGTTCTTTCTTCTTTTTTCTTTAATGTGTAAATTTTTGAAGAAGTTGCCTCATGTACATATTACTTTGGTTCATCAAGTTGAAATTTGTGTTACTTTGATTCCGAACTTCGCATGTCTATATACCATTTTTCTCAAAGTTGAACTCTATTTTAGTCCTCTCGATTTTTGTTTTGGAAGAGTTTAAGAAAACAACTGTGAGAACCTAACTATTTTTTATATTTTTAAATTTTTTTATGTTGTGGTCTGAAAAGTTCTCCAAACATATCTGATTTTATCAACGAAAAAGAAGAAGCTATTTTCACTACTTTTGTGGTCGACAGAAAAGACATTCCGAATATTCGCACTTGTTGATTGGTGCTTTTAATAAAAAAAAATGGGAATATATATTCCTTTATGACTGGATTGTTGTATCGGAATTGCAACTTGAGAAAGTTTTTAGATATGGACTGGATTGGTGTTCTTTTAGTGATTTTTCATTCCTTTTTTTTAATACTGTAGTTCTTTATGGGTTTTCTAATCATCAAGCAAATATTTTCCATTTATATTCAGATACTTTACCAAGTTTGGTTTCATTTTGAAACAATCCAATCAATTAAAGTTTGTTGTGTTTGATGGGGAATTAAGAATTGAAGGGGATGGTGAATTGTTTATGAATTAAATTGGATTGAAATTGATCAAACATTGATGGGTCTTGGTTGTTAATGTGGTAGCTTTGGTTGTTAATGTCTTTTTTTTAAAAGAAAGAGGCTAAACGTGCTTCTTTAAAATAGGCCCAGTGTTGAACCAATTCAAGATTGCCGACAATTTGATAAGTTGCAGGTATCTCTAGTAATTTAGCAATGCAATTGATCCAATTAATAATTGGGAGAAGCTAAACCGTTTTTTTTTTACAATTAATCTCCATAACGCACAACCCTCATTTAATTAAATTTAAATCCTTAGAAATCAAAGTGCGCCATTTAGTTGAATTTTTCATGACCCTTGCAAACTTGAAAGTGCGTAGTTGTTTTAGGCGCGCTATTTAATAATTTACCTTCCTAAACTCGGGTGCGCATTTATGTGACCTAAATCCAAATCTCAACAATGTTGATAAAATATGTCAAGGACCGCGGGTGCATTTATGTGACGAGGTTCAAGACGTGTTTTTAATAACGTTGCAATCTTCCTAAAAAATAAATAAAAGCGGTTTTAATGTTAAAATGCACATGGTTTAACAGTGTATTAAAATCAGATAATAGGCCAAATATAATAGTTGAGCGACCGTGCTAGAACCACGGGACTCGGGAATGCCTAACACCTTCTTCCGGGTTAATAGAATTCCTTACCCGGATTTCTGTGTTCACGGACTGTAGTACAGAGTCAATCTTTTCCTCGAGTCGGGATTTGAATCGGTGACTTGAGACACCATAAAATTATCCCAAGTGGCGACTCTGAATTTAATAAATAAATAATCCCGTTTCGATTGTCACTTTAAGTTGGAAAAAACTCCCTTATACCCTTCCGGGGTGTAGGAAAAAGGAGGTGTGACAATAATAATAATAATAATAATAATAATAATAATAATAATAATAATAATAATAATAATAATAATAATAATAATAATAATAATAATAATAATAATACTGCTTCAATGCACAGGCTAGCCAACGTGTAACTAACACCTGTTAAAAATATTTTTGTTTAAAACTCAACCACCTTTTGATTTTACTGAGAGAAGAACAAAGGAAAGTGAATGTGACTGCTTTAAGTAATAGTAGTAGTATGCTTTGCAGTACTTGTCTGATAAGAGATGTTAAGCTTTTTAATAATCTTTTTTAGCCACAGTACATGTTGTGCATGCGCCATTAACCACGTCGGATTCATGCATTAGATCTAATTAAAATCCTCATAACTGCATCTATTTCACCTATATATAAAGGCACTTCGCACTTTCAGAGTAAAGAAGCTGAATATATTCATCAAATAGCAAAATTTAAAAACCTTCTCAATGGCTGAGAACTACCCCACAAAAATCCATGGCCAAAACAGTGTTCAAGATGCACAAGTGGCTGTGATTATGGTACCACTTTCAGCACATGGCCATCATCTCAACCAGTTTCTCCACCTCTCTAGTTTTATTTCCTCATATAATATCCCAGTACACTATGTCGGAACGAGTACGACCAGTCATATTCGCTAGGCTAAGTTTTGTGTCCATGGTTTTGATCCTCTCACAGCTAAAAACCTACAATTTCATGAATTCCCTATACCATCTTTCAAAACTTCCCCTCCAAATCCTAATGCTTCCAATAAATTTCGTAACCAATTAATCCCTTTATTTTATGCAACAATCCATCTCCGCGAACCATTGTGAGTGATTGTTATTTATGGTTCTATGATGACTTGGGTAGTAGAGGATGTGCCAGCAATCCCAAATGCTGAGTGATACCAGTTTAATAGTATCTCAGCTTTTCATACGTTTTCATTGATCTGGGAAATCAAAGGAAAGCCTTTGCTAGCAGGAACAGAACTATACGAGGACATTCCATCACTCTGAAAACTGCGGTACTCCAGAGTTATTGTAATTGTGGAGGAAACAAGAATCCCTTATGGGGAAAATTAGCTCTGGAGAACTTTACAATTCATCCAGAGTAATAGAAGGTTTATACCTTGATTTAGTAGCCAAATAAATTGATGGCTTAAATCTATGGGCAATTGGTCCATTCAATCCATTCTTACTGACTGAGCAGAGCAGAGCAGAGACTCAAATAAACGTCACCAAACCTTGGATTGGCTTGACAAACAAGAACCAGACTCAGTGATATATGTATCTTTTGGATCATCTATTCGTTGGCCGAATGAAGAAATCGAACAACTCGCCATTGGGTTAGAGAAAAGCATGCAAAATTTCATTTTGGGTTCTCAGAGATGCTGACAAAGGTGATATTTTTGCAGGTGAAGACAGAAGAGCTTAGCCGCCTGAAGATCATGAAGAAAGAATAAAAGGAATAGGAATTATTATCAGACATTGGGTACCTCAGTTAGATATTCAGGGACATCCTTCAGCAGGTGATTTTATGAGTCCCTGCGGATGGAATTCGTGCATGGGAAGTATTTCAATGGGAGTTCCTATAGCAACCTGGCCAATGCATTCAGACCAGCCAAGGAATTCTCACTAGTAACTAAGTTTCTGAAAATTGGCCTAACTGTGAAGCATTGTTGAGATGAATTAGTTACATCAGAAATAGTTGAAAAAGCGGAGAGAACTTTGATGGATTCAGTTCGGGGAGATGAGATGAGGAAGAGAGCAACAGAACAACGTGATGCCGTCAAGCAATCAGTGCTAGATGGGGGAGTTAACCATGTGGAGATGGATTCTGTTATAGCTCAAATTAATCAATAAGTTTTCCATCTTGGATGAATTTCACATGGTCATCGAACTAAGCATTAGTAGCTCGGTGGTCATAACACAAACTTTTTTGTAACAAAAAGTAGCTAAACTATCGATATATTTTGCACAAAACGAAAAAATCATCAGAACATCAAAAAATAGTGTCGGAAATAACAACTCAGATGCCAGATAAGCAATATTTGTCAAGTCACCAATGGCACATAAATTTCCACCTCACAACATGCCATGCGGAATCCTACTAAAACCATTTCTCGATATGCATGGATGCTGATTCTCAAAAGGGAGGAAAAGGGTTAATTATGTTCTATTGGTTTGTGTTTGTACGCTCTTCCACATGTGCTATGTATGATGTGGAAAAGAATTTCTGAGTTGATGACGTGGCAGAGCTTATTTGGAAAATTTTTCTACAGACATTCTGGTGCCAAATTTTATCTTCCAATGATTTTCATTTATGCGATTATAGAGACAGATGAGGTATTTTTTGTTTCATGACCATACATGTGAAATTAACCTTTTTCTTCTTCTGAATGAACTTCATTATGTTTTTCTCCCTTTCTATTAGTCATTATTTGAAACTGTCGACACGACCACTATGCCATTATAGGCCAAATATATATTTACCTTTTTTTTGTATCTCAAATCTTTTTTCATTTTCAGCTAACTTCAGATTTTCAAAATTCATCTAGCAAGCTATGTTGCACGGACTCTCCAAAACGTTGCCGCATCCGTGTCGGATCCTCCAAAAATACACTACTGTTAAAGGATCCGATACGTACCCGGCAAAATCTTTGCAAAGTCCGAGCAACATAGATAGCAAGAGGTAATAATATGGTATGATCTAAGACAAATTTTCAGCATGTATCACTCACATGAAGCAATCTTTCAAAGATCTGTCATATTCAAGACTACAGCCAAACATGACAGACACCAAAATCTTTTCCTTTTCGGGACGTACATGAAGACAACTAAGATCATTTCAGGTCCCAAAGGAAGGCAGTGAAAGCTATCTCTTTGATAAAGTGATTGTCTTCCATCAAAAGGCTGAAAGTTCAAGATATTACTCCAGTTACTTATTTGGTTCAAGCTTCTTTAAAACCCAAACCAAATGTTTGAAGCCTCTTTAAAAAGCACACCATTTACCATATGCACAAAGCTTCATATTTGCGAAACATATCGGGAAGTTACATGCTCAACTTACCATCCGATTCATCAATCAAAGTGACTTTGATGAAGTCATCACTGAAATATTTGGTAACTGAATCATATTTAAGGATTACTAGCCTATTTTTATTAAATTTTTCCTTTTCTTCTTTTGTCTATATTCCACCAAAATCGTAGCTTATACAACCATCTCTCTCTTTTCTGTCTGTCTCTCTCTCTGGTGGAGGGTAGAGTGAGGACTAATATATGCGTAATATTACTTATCACAGAACACATAATTTACTTGTATTTTTGTTTAAATTTAAAGAATTCACTAACAGAACAACAACCTACAAAAACATAGCAAGGGACTAGGCCAATACCCCTGGAAATCGAATTTTTGAGAATGAGACATGCCTCACTTCTCCTTAACATTGACATTGCCGATCCAAAATAAACAACAAATACTGCGATATCTAGTAACTGTTACTCCTTGTTTCAGTTTTCTATGAGGACCATCTTCATATTCTTTCTTACTGATTGAGAAGTTCAAGTTCAAATCTTGGCACATCTTTTTCTCTTTTTGTTGATTTCCTGGTCTTCTGTGCGACTAGCCAAGTCATATTCATCTAGTACGTCAACGGGTCAGGCTAGTAAGAGGGAAGGGGTTCAAGTGAATCCCCTTGTGAACAATTACACTGTGGAAATATGGTAAAAATCAAATTTTTTTGGTTACATATAAATTGTTGAATAGGGGAAAGGTAAATTTTAGTGGTTAATTAAGGGGGCTCGGAAGCTGGTGATCTTAATCCCCTTATACGAATTCTTGGCTTACAAGTTACAACTGAGTATGTCATCAGAGTCAGATGAAAGGCTTGAATATTTCAATGCCATCAGCTAACTAAGTAAGAACCTGAGGACTAAAAGAGGAGGTGGAAGTTCTATCCATAGTTATATTTGGTTAGAAATGTAGCCGCCTATTTCAATCCTAATGGCCTCAATATGCTCCAATATCTACCAAATTTTCCTCATATACAAAAACATATTGTGTACAGGATTGAACTCAATTAAACTAACATGTTTATTCTTTAATGCTTTGACAAGTAATTTTGAACATGATTAAAAATTAAGTCTAGAACACAGTACCTCGCCCTGTGATTGATCTGGAAATTCTTTCTATCTCTGTTGCCTTATCACCTCTCCATTTTCACTTCTGTGTCCATCTACTGCATTCTTCATGTTCCAATTAGGAGCACAGGTGCTCTTTCTTATGCTTTTTCTTTCAGACTTTTTGACAAGCACCTTGAGTGCTTATCATCCTAAGTGATCGAGTTGATGTGTTTGGCCAAACTTTTGAGGAGAAACAGAAAAAATAGCTTCTCTCCAAAAGCACTTTTTTGAAAAATACCACTTTTTAAAAGCTTGACCAAACACTAATGACGTTCAGAAGTGTATTTTAAAGCCATTTACAAACGGCTTCTCACTCACCAAAAGTATTTTTGAGAAAAACACTTTTAAGAGAAAGTATTTATCAAAATAAACTGATTTTTGCAGCTTGACCAAACAGCTCTAAGAAGGCTAAAATTTGTCTACATTAAGCATCACTTTATACGTAAGTAAAGATGACTAACTATAGTTAAAGGGAATTAGTAACCTAAAAAGTAAGACAAATGCGTTATAGCATGCTAAAATCAATTAATTAAGTGGAAATTCATTTACACTTGCAGTGTTATAATAGGTGAAAAATTACACAAATAATAGTGTAAAAATTGCCAGTTTATATAATTAAATTCCAATATACAATACCTTTTACTACTTTTATCTAAGGGCAATTTTAACATGACATCAACAAGACAGACAACTTGCACGTGTATCTATTTGTCAATAATGTGACCAAATAGGTCAAGTGGTGTTGCAATCTCGTCCAATTTCTTCATCTTTCTCTGGCATGCACCCAAGGTTGAAATCTCAGTTGTTTTGATAGAAGTGAAAAACTTGCTAGCAAATAAAGTGAAATAACAGCACTCCAATCTATGAAGTTTTGAAATTATACAAACTGAAATACATTAGAGGTGGAACAAACTGATGTGATAAGATTTTGTACAGCAGGATACACTAGAATATAGGAAACTAACAAAATCCTAAATCTAGAAAATAGGAAGCTAATAACAAACTCCTAAACTGAAGGATAACAATTATAATCCTCTAATACGGCCCCCACAAGTTGGGGGTGACTGGAACAAGCCCCAACTTGTGAAATTTGGGCAGAAAAGTGGTACGTGGAAGAGGCTTGGGAGCATGTCGGCAACTTGATCAGCAGAGTGAAAGTGACGAACCTCAAGTGCTTTTTATTGAACTTGCTCGCAAACAAAATGGAAATCAATAGCTATATGCTTCATCCTACTCTGAAAAACTGGATTTGCACAAATGTAGGTGGTACTAACGTTGTCACATAGGACTGTTGGTGGAGCGAACAATGGAAAATGAAGCTCATGGAGCAAATTCGTGAGCCAATTAACTAAGAAACAACAGCAGAAACAGCTCGGTACTCAGCTTCCGTGGATGAGCGTGAAACAGACCTTTGCTTTTTGAAATATCAAGAGATTGGTGAGGTTCCAAGGTAGACAACATAACCTGTTGTTGAAGTTCTGTCTTGTGGATTTCCAGCCCAATCAGAGTCAGAATAAGCAAGTAAATGATCCGTTGGTTGTCGACATAGCTCAACTCTCATTGTGCTGGTGTGTTTCATTTGATAGCTTTCCAGTGAGACACTTTTGAATAATGCATAAACTGAGACAACTTGCTAACAGCAAACCGGATGTCAGGCCTAGTGAAGGATAAGTAGTGACTAGTGAAGCTTACAAATGATTCTTCTCTGAACTGAAGTATCAACAGCAGAATAGGCTTCAGGAGCGGTCACATAACTGAAGGATAACAATTATTATCCTCTAATACAATCTAACTTCATTAAGATCATGACTACCCAACCCACCGAAGGAATTTTTCCATTTCTTCCGGTTACTCTGTGTATAGTGTTCACTTTAAGAGAAGTTACATCACTTGGAATGGCCAATGTAAGGAAAAACACAAGAACCAGCTAGACTTCTCGTAACACTCTTCAAATTTATAAAAGTTTCAAGACACGCTAAATATAGAATTTAATTTTTTTTCTTAAATTATACTCTTATTACGGATTTAAACCTTTGTGATTAACTTTTGAGTTACTTCTCTATTTATAAATAATTAAATATACAATTAGAAGAATAGTAATAATTTTAATATCATTAATTATTAAAAATGAGTATCATTAATAATTAGTTAAGTCAAAAAAAATTAAAAAAATGGGGGAACAAGCCTAAGCCCATAAAAGGCTGTTGAAAAAAAAAAAAGTTTAAAGCCTTGCTTTGGACCAAAAAGAGGTCCAAAGAAAGCAAAGCTACGGAATACTATACGAACAAGAAACAGAATCAGCATTTCAGCGAAACACTCACGCGGGCAATGAAAAATTATAGGTTTCTTTACAAATCACTAGTTCTTGAACTCAGGTATATACAATTTTCTATTCTCAATTATGCTACAGTAGTAGTAGGTAAGAATTGAATAGTTAATTCCCTTCTTCCTCTGTATCAACAATAAGTTCAATGTTTAGGTGTCAAACTTTGAAATTAATTAAAATGTACTGGTTGTTGTAGAATAGATTGTTTGACGATTATAAATTGGACTAGAGCCTACGTATTAGCTTGAGGAGTTTTGAGGTGAGTGGATACAACCCTTTACTAAAGTGGTTCTACCCACAAAAATATGCCCACAAAGTATTTGATAAAATGCTTTAAAGAGTCAACATGTGCTTAATTGGAACGAGTGCGTATATGTTGACTAGGTATATTCTTGTTGAAGCTTATGTATTTTATTCGAGAAGTATAAGCGTCTATCTTCATATTTTTATGCTTTATTACACGATCTTACATGTTAAAGTTTCAAGAGTTAAATAGAACTTTTAAAAATACTTTGAATAATTTTATTTCATACTAATGCTATGTATGCACTCAAGAATATTGATAGGAATATTGATAGATCACTTTCCAAAAAAAGATTTAGACTTGAAAAATCACAAAAGAAGTTTTAGAAAGAAAAGATTTTTGGGAATATCCTCTATTCTGAGAAGGGGTCATCGTCCAAGCCGAGGGTCCTGACAAAGACGTTGACTTCCTGAAACTACTTGTGTCAAAGTAGGGAGCACACGAGTCGAGGGACTCGTTGCTGAGAATTTACTTAGCCAGACTAAGGTATGATACATGAGCGTTGAGAACCATGAAGCGGTGACACCTCGTGGATTGAGCCTATTCGATCATGTTGGGATCGAACCCGTGCCGATCACACGGTGACTAAGACAGAAATAAGTCAGGATAATTGGAACTCCTAAAGCATAAAGTGAAGTATTTTTTTTATAAGAAAGAAAAAGAAAAGAATTTCTTTTAGAATATTCATAAACTGCTATTATGCAATTATTTTAAAATTGTTCTTAGAAGCTTTATGTTTTCCATGCATTTAGAATCTTTGCTCGTAATGTATATTTTATTAAAGTTTCGTCCCCTGTTGTTCACTGAGTACGATAAATGGTACTGACGTTCTCTTTTGGGAATCAATGTTGGTCTGCGATATAACATAGGAACCGATTTTGCAGGCGAGCAGGCTACATGTTAGGACTTCCCTCGCTTCCAGTGCTATTGATGAGCTCCACTTTTGTTCGTAGAATATTCCTTCGAGTCATCATTATTTAGCCATTTCTTTGTTTACTTGGAGAACTTGCTAGGAATCTCATGTCCTGAGCAGTGCGTCAGTTTATCAGTAGAGGCTTCATAGACAAAGTCGTTGGGTTAAGATTCAGATGTTTTTGATAATAATACAGTATTTTAGTAGTACTACGAATAAAGTTTTGGAGTTGGTTTATTTTAGATATTCAAATTTATTAAAAATATTTGGTTAAAGTATTGCCTTGTTGCATATAAAGATTGAGGTTATAATAGTTTTGATAAGCATAGATGGTTTGCTCAGTCAAATTTTGCAACTGGGTGCCGGTCACGGCTTATTCAGAAAATGGGTTGTGACAAACTTGGTATTAGAGCCTCAGGTTTATGGAGTCCTAGTGGTTTATGAAGCCGTGTCAGTAGAGTATTATTTATGGGCATAGAGTGCACCACACTTATAAGTAGGAGGCTACAAGCATTTAGGAAAAGTCTCATTTTTTTCATACTTTGGATCGTGCAGTAAGGCCTACCTCTAAGAAATTCTCTAATGTATTCATTTCTCCAAAAGTCGCAGAAATGGCTCGTACTCGCAACTCTAACATCGACATTCAGGATGCTGCTCAAGAAACTATTGCTAATATTGTGGCTCAGGGTAGAACTAAGAAGACTTCAACTTAGAAAAGGAAGGGTAAATCCACAAAGGGGGTTCAAGTACTCCGGGTTGAACATAAAGAAGGGGTGAGAATGATGAGCTAGTACCTCAGGATCCATTGCCACCCCCAACATCAGTTTCGGCTCAGACAACTATATCTCCAGAGGTAGGTCAGATGTTTAATGCTGTCAACAATGCTATAGAGATGTTTAAAGCCTTCATGGCCAAGCAGAACGAGAGAAGAGATGAGATTCAACCTCAATCAAATAGATAGAACAAATCTGAGTTCTCAAGAGTGAATGAATTTTAAAGTTGAGTCCTCCATTGTTCCATGGTTCTATAGCTGATGAAGATCCAATGTTACTGTTGGAGGGTGTCAAGAAAGCCCTCCGAGCAATGAAGGAATTTGATGATGAAGCTGTGGAGTTGGCTGCTTACCAGCTTAGAGATGTGGCTGGCACTTGGTTTGAGATGTGGGAAAAAGAAAGAGATGAAGATGATGGTCCGCCTACTTGGGAAGAATTTGAAGAGGCCTCAATGGCTAACTTTATCCCGGAAGAGGATAGGGAGGCTAAGGCTACAGAGTTCGAACATCTCAAGCAAGGGAATAAAAGTGTACAAGAGTACTACATGGAATTCATAAGGTTGTCTAAGCATGCTCCTCACATGGTTAAGACCGAAAAAGTAAAGATTCACATGTTTGTTGGCAGTTTGGCTTACTACATTAAGGATACGACATCAGCTGCAGTGGTAGGAATGCCAACTTTCTCCTTTGTTGTGGGATTCGCCAAGCACTTAGAAAAAGACAGACAACAAAGGAGAGAAAAAAAATAGTATAACAAGAAATCCCGGACAGCAGGCAGGTTTAATGGTACATCCAGCGAAGGTGGAAGGGGTTCCTCCAATAAGGAGTCATTAGCACCAGCTCAGTCCAGTCATCAGTCAGGTGGTGGGTCTTTCTTTAGACGTACTTAGAGTTATGGAAACCAGTCTCACCAGAATAAGAATTTTAGGACATCATCCTTACATAGCCAGAGTCATGTTGAGCAACATTCACAACAACAAAGTCTTTGTGGAACATGTAAGCGGCAACATTCAGGTCAGTGCAAGCTCGAGTTTCATGGTTGCTATTATTGTGGAGAGATTGGTCATATAAAGGCCAACTTCCCAAAGTTGCTATTATTGTGGAGACATTGGTCATTAAAGATTTTTAATTGACTTATTTCCTCCCCTTTTTACTCATAAAATCCCCAATAATTATACTTCAAATTATTGTTGTGATAATTTAATCATTTAAATTCTATATTTAGGCCAAAATATGGTTAAAATATTTTTAATGTATTTTTATAATTGTATTTTGCGTTTTTAAAGCTAATTTGCATATAATTGCAATATTAGCCTTATTAATGTATAATTACATTTATATGCATAAAATTGATCTTATATATTTTTAAAATGTTGAATATCTATTTTAAATCATTTTAGTACATGAAATTATTTTGTATAAGTTATTTACTATTTATTATAAATTATATGGGATTAAATTGGCTATTTAAAATATAGCCAGATTGCATTTCGATTTTAGCCTCAATTTTAACCCAACCCAGCCTAATTCCTAATCAAAATACCCGACCCATACCCTAAACATGCTTATCCAACCTAGAACCCATTAGATCATGGCCGTTGATCTAAGAGATCAACAACCCGTATTAACTCTTGCCTTTTTTAACTCTAAACGACCCCTAACCTTAACTCATTCTCCCAAACCCGCCGCCTCTGTATTCTCTTATCTCCTCTCCTCACCCTCAAACCCTATCCCTTCAACCGCCGATCTCACTTCTCCGGTGATCTCTCATCGACTCGTAAGCCTCCAATGACTTCTCTCGTGCCATGCCTGCCTTCTCTAAGGTCTTCAAGGGCCCAAGGCCACTCCAACTTGCATCTAATTTGCATATAATTACATATAATTACATTTTAAAGCTAATTTGCATATAATTACAATATTAGCCTTATTAATGTATAATTACATTTATATGCATAAAATTGATCTTATATATTTTTAAAATGTGGAATATATATTTTAAATTATTTTAGTACATGAATTATTTTATAGAAATTATTTACTATTTATTATAAATTATATGGGATTAAATTGGCTATTTAAAATATAGCTAGATTGCATTTCGATTTTAGCTTCAATTTTAAACAAACCCCAACCCAATTCCTAATCGAAATACCCAACCCATACCCTAAACACAATTACCTGACCTAGAACCCATTAGATCATGGCCGTTGATCTAGAGATCAACGACCCGTATTAACTCTTGCCTTTTTTAACTCTAAACGACCCCTAACCCTAAATCATTCTCCCAAACCCGCCGCCTCTATATTCTCTCATCTCCTCTCCTCACCCTCAAACCCTAGCCCTTCAACCGCCGATCTCTCTTCTCCGGTGATCTCTCATCGACTCGTAAGCCTCCAATGGCTTCTCTCGTGCCATGCCTGCCTTCTCTAAGGTCTTCAAGGGCCCAAGGCCACTCCAACTTGCATCTAGGGTTCGTCACTTGTCTGTTCTTGGCTACTCCAGTGTGATTTCGAGCAAAATCATGCTGTATTTGATCCTTGGGATTCTAGACAGGTTCTTTCATCTCTATATGGATTTCTTCTAAAACCTTAATTTCTTCCTATATCTCTTAGATCTGTACAGATCTAAGACTATTTGAGTTTGTTTCTTTAATGTTTTACACTATCCTTGGAACTCTTTTACAAGAATCGTTGATTTCAAGTGTTTTTCACCTTCTTCTAAAAATTAGGGTTCCGGAACTTTTTTTAAAATTTTGTTTAACTAATTCTTTGTGTTTAAACTTCTATTTCTTGCATTATTTTAACTGATTCTATGAGTTTATCACATCTTTAACTCTTCTATGTTGAAAGCCCTAATTTTTCTAGGCTTCTTCGTCTGATTTTGTGGCTGGCCTATTCTTGTTTGAGTTTCTGTGACTATCCCGCCTCAAATATGTTTTTATTGAGTTTTTATGCCTAACTTACAACAGCTCTATGTGTTGGGCTTCATCTTGACTGGTCAATACTTGCATTTTTTCTTGCTATGTTTGGTTACTCCTATCTCACTCTATTTGTATGCTAAAACATTGACTCATGATTCTCTCTTTGATTGACTCTGAGCTCCCTGTTTCTTGGCTTGATTTAAAAACTTCCCTTTAGACCTTCGATTCTCCTGTTTAACGTTGGTTTATTTGCTTATTCATAGGAACCCATGTTACTCTCCTTAAATTAGTAATTTCGAGTCCTTGATTCACTGATTTACTATATGCTGATTTTTGATTATTTTCATATTCTGCAACTTTATTTTATTTTCTTACCTTATTTGGTTAACCGAGTATTTTACTGATTCTTCACTAGCTGTTTCCTTAATTGAACCTTTATGTACTTACCCCTAATTGTCTATTTTGTAACTGATGCGCTACTTGATTTCTTTCCTTAAACAATTTCTGCCCATTACCATTGGTTGATTACCCCTTAATTAAATGAGTACTTGCATTGATTTGATTCTGATTAGTACTTGGTTCCATAATTACTATAGTACTATTATTCCTCCCTTATTTTGCCTAATTTCGAACTACTATATATAGACTCTCTCTCATTAACACAAACACACGAACACATTTGTTCAAAAACTCTCTCTTACACACTAAAAGCTTTGTGCTCTCTCTTTTGTGTCACTTACTACTGTCTAAAGTCAGCCGGCTGCAAGCCAAGGCTGACTACTCGGTTCTCTTTCACTTTGTGTTTGCTATCCCCTTACTAGTATGTTCTAATTTCAATTCTAGTCCAAAAATAACATGCTTCTACTATTACTTCAATTTGTCATGTTTCTAATATACTTCTATCTATGGTTTTGTTGTTCAACCTGCAATTAACATGTCTACTTCAATGTCTTCTTTGCTGCATGGTATATACCCCCTTAGGATCCCCTTCTAGTATGTCCCAATGTGACTGTGTTTCTCTGATTCCTGGCATGCACCTTCCTGTATGAAGTAATTGGCCTATTGATTCTGTATTAACCCTAAACTTCATGCTATACTTTAAAAGCCTTGACCCCTTTTTAGGCTCCTCTGATTCTGTGTCTAGGTGCATCTGTGCTTACTATAAGCCATATGCTGACCCCAAATCCCCATTACCCCTAAGTGGATGTGAGCACCTATTTGACTCCATGTATTGAAGTGCTTCTGGTTTTGTATTTAGTTTGATTGATTGTTAGTCACCTTATCTTTCTTTAAATTGTCTTTTTTTTTTTACAAAACCATTTCAAGCAAATCTCTCTTTTTAATACTGTTTTCCTACTGAAACCTTTCAAACTATGTCAAGCACTCTCACTATACTCCTAAGTAACTAGGTTCTGCCCCCTCCAGTGTGTGTACTGCCTTCGGATCCTCTTGAGAACCCTCTGAACTATGGCATACTGAGGTTGGCCCTTCCACACTGCACTTACTCAATTTGGTTACAAAGTCTAGGTGCGAGCATTGCCCGGGATCCTTGAGATCCTTAGGGATCTCTGACGCACCTAGACAATGATATTGTTTATGAAACAGGCATTTGAGGCTATTGCAGGTTTTGGGAAATCACTTGGGCCTGCTTCAGGCTCCCAATAATGTAACTTCTTCTTTTCCTTTTATCTATTTATGTAATTAATTCATATGGTCTGTAATAATTTGTAAACGAATATTGGGGTAACTAGTGAAAAAGGGTGGGTAGTTACATATTTGTGGGGTAATACGGGTAGAAATCATGCCTATAGGACTTTATATTTTGCTATTTTTGCCTTACCATGTTAGAAATCATGTCTATAGGTCTCAAGTGGTTCTAATAATAGAAATCATGTTTATAGGTCTTAAAATCAACCTCACAAGTAGATATCATGCCTATAGAATATGATCTAGTTCAACTTTTGTTATAACAGATATTTATATGTGCTTTCATTTGTTATCATGCCTACCAGTTTCTACATCAGTTTTTTTAACAATTAGATATCATGCCTATAGGGAACAACACCAGAAATTCTGCCTATAGATTTAAACTAGTTTAATTTAAATAAATCAATCCAGTCCACGATTAGTTCACTTTGAAACTAGTTTAATTAGTGGTTTATTTTCCCTGAAATGAATTCTTTCAAAAACTGCCTTAATCTATCATTAGATAGCATGCCTATAGGGATTCAAGAGTCTATTTTAAAATCTGCCCTATTTTACTATATAAAACGTAGTTATCATTATTCCGTGTGTAGGCAAGCCTGTAGGGCGTTTTCAAATCCTGTAACTCCAAAACTGTTTCTGCTACTTAGTGTCTTTCTGATTTTAGCTGGCTTAAAAAATCAGTAGGCAAACTGATAGGGCCATTACTTCTGAGTTTATAAAATAAATAAATTGCTTATCTTCTGTGTCTTGATATTCATTTTGACATCATGCCTTATGATACTGTTTAACAAAAGGCCCTTATTTGTGTTTGAGTCGTGCTGCTTATGTGCATTGTTTGTGGAGGTAAACTTGAGCCTCTAATTGCTTTTTTCCTGTCTTATATGCTAAGGTCCTATTTTTTCTTGACTGTCGCCTTAGCATTTTCTCCTTTAAACCTTAGGGGTCTGTCTAGAACCACCTATAGGTAGAGATCCTAAATTTTCTTCCAGGACCATTAATAAGGGACGGGTAACAGTACGCAATAGAGATTACTGACCAACACTCGCTTTAATGACCACTAAGGGGGTGATAAGGGTAGATATGAGATATGATGACTACGCGCTAATGTCACGTGTAGCCCCTCATTGAGGAGTGTTTATCGGACATTGTGTGGGGTGATCCTATAGGCTAACCAACCTAAGACTTCCCCTTTTTCCAAAATTCCTTTTGTTTAAACCTTGTTTTATATGTATACAACTTGTTCAAAATCTTTGCCTTGTTATTTGAGTTATACAATGTCTAACGTGCTTTACTTGCAAACAATTTGATTCAACTTTTTATTTGTTAATGGACTAATTCGTAAGTATAAGTTCGGCCGTGACCCACAGTTGTGGACCACGAGAGGTGCCTAACACCTTCCCCTCGAGGTCATTTCGAGCCCTTACTCTAATCTTTAGTAATGCAAACCAATCCAAGAGTTAATCGCTCTAGGTGCCCTAACGCAGCATAACCCGTTAGGTGGCGACTCTTCAAATACCCAATTCCCAAAAGGAACTGAGTTATTACCCCCTATGAATGTTGAAACCCGGACTTTCTCCGCGGAGGAAAAAAAGGGGGCGCGACAACATGGTGACTCTGCTGGGTATACCTTTTAGGCTTTTACCATAACGAACTTATCCTTTTACAAATTAGTCCAAGCATGCTTTATCCCGTACCCTTCTCCCTTATTTAAATTTAATTGCCCTTTTTAAGCGTTTATGGCTCTTTATCCCTGAAACTTACTTGTCTCTTTGTTTTCTTTTCCCTGTAACTGTCTTTCAATTATTTATATGCGGTATTCAGTTTTTCCTACGTGCAAATACTTGACTACATGTTATTAATTGCTGCACAAATCATGTTCCGCATCATATTCCACTCGTGCGTATCAAATCCTATAGCAACGCTTTAGTGAGTGGTTGCGCTCTTCCTATTTACTACCCTTAAATTCGGAAAGGTTTATTTGCGGTAAACCAGTTGATCAGCGGTGCAGTCGACAGTTCCGTGCCTTCCCCCTTGAGTTATCCGCTTGAGGGTGCCTGTCTAAAACCCCATAGAAACCTTACTCTGGTTAAAATTGTGCATCCATCATGGTCAAACCTAGTTGGATCCGTTATGTTGTCCACATAATGATCCTTTAAGATAAGCCTTATCCAAAGTCCATCGGGTTTTTCATAATCCCAACAGACACATCCACGTTCTGTGCATTAATTTGGATAACTAAATACCGATATGTTGATCATAAATATATAAATAGTTGAGTTCAGTGGGGGGTAAGGTCTAACCCTTTTGTTTTGAAGAAAATGAGGCACGAGGTCCCCAGATTCGGTATGGTTAGCAACATCTCACCATTGCTACTAGATTGGTGGGAGGACCTTTCCTTAAGTGGAAAGAAAAATGTGAGAAAGTACCTGGGTAACCTGCCCTCTTTGCTAGATATTAAGCCAAACAACAAACTGATCGAGGCTGCCACCTTATTCTGGGATAGTGAAAGGGTTGCGTTTCATTTCAGTGACATAGAAATGAAACCACTTCTAGAGGAAATTGGAGGACTTGTGGGATTAACTTGGGACAGTCCCGGGCTATTGGTACCAGAAAACTGTACGGGCAGGGGATTTTTGAAGATGATGGGGTTGAAAAAGAATGTCGACCTAATGTGCTTAAAAGAATCTTACATACCTTTCGAATACCTGCACGAGAGGTATAGCCATAGCAAGTCTTTCCGTACTTACCATGATGAGATCTCTCTCACTTTTCTGGGTCACATCCACCACAGAGTGTTTGTATTCATTGTGTGCTACCTAGGCCTGATAGTGTTCCCAATGCAAAAGGGAAGAATCCACACTAGGTTAGCCATGGTCGCCAAGACTTTGATGGAAGGGATTAATGGACAGACATATACCATAGTCCCCATGATCATAGCCGATATCTACAGGAATCTGGAGCGCTGTCAAAGAGGGGTCAAGCATTTCGAATGCTGTAATTTGTTGTTGTAGTTATGGTTGTTAGAGCATTTCCAAAAAGGTCGCTATCGCCAAGAATTTCCGCAAAGGGCTTGGAACGACCATATTTCCTTCCATCACCCTAAGTAGATGACTTACATTCCAGGCAGATTTTCTCAACCGTAAAGCGCCAAAGAACGGGTAAAGTTCTTCGACAATCTGATTGAGGAACAGGTGTAGTGGATGTTTGAGTGGTTCCCAACAGACGAATTTATTATCAGATCCAGGGATGCTCCGCACTTGGTGCTGATCGGGTTGAGAGGAATATACCCATATGTCCCTATGAGAGTTATGAGTAAAGCAAGCAGAAAATAGGTTGTGCCAAGAGTTGTCAAGATGAGTCATTTCAGGGCAGACTTTCAAGACAACGATGTCTCGTACAAGTGCCAAGCTTAGCACATGTGGCACTGCAAAATCATTGTGGAGAAGAACGTCGTTGAGCCAGATAGGTATCATGCAGGGTGCGAGCCTCTCTACCCGACATGGTTGGAGGACAATCTGAAGCAATGGTGACACCAGGGGCTGGTCGAGGGAACAGAATCATAGATGAGGAAGCTAAAGCTCAGGTCAAATACAACAGGCTGCGCAAGAGGGTCCACGGCTCTGAGAATGAGCACCGAGAAATAAACGAGAGGAATGTGAAGTTGATCGAGGAATGGAAAGAAATGGCAATCACTTCCAACAGGAAACTGGAATATCTGGAGCGAGGAATAGTGGAGCTGGAAGGCAAAGTCATAAAGAGGATTGAAAATTGCTAGAACGCTAAAGAAGCCTAAGGAGGACATTTGGCCAGAGCCTACTTGCTGCTGGGGCTACGCGAGCTGAGAGATCTATATGATGGAGTCCGGAAGAAAGAATCTGGGGAAGGTCCTTCTGGGACCAAATAGGCTAGATTTATTTGCTTTTTCCTAAAAATGTAATAAGGCCAAGTGCCAGTAGTGACTTATTTTATTATTATCCTAGTGTCGTTTTGGGATTCGTTTATTTTTATATTATGAAATGAAGAATTTATTAGCATTAAAAGTTTTCCAAGTTTATTTGTCGCTAGGCCTAAATCGGGCACAACGAGGCTCCCAAATTAAGACGCGAATTTACATTCCCGCAATATGTGTTTAAATACTACAAACATTTCAGGATCCTCACTGACTTGTTACATTCTTTTTTCTTTATTTTTGATTATTCCCATCCCTTAGGTTGGTTCACTCATACTGGCCTCATCAATGTATCATACCAGATCTAGAGGCCCTCTACCTCCTCTTCCTCCAAGCACACAAAAGGTAGAGGAAAAGCAAAAATGGATGACCTAAGTGGGATCCAAAAGGAGAATATTGAGAACGCAGAGATTTCAGATGGTCGTAGTACTCCGACGCCAAATGATTGGTTTTGAGACTGGAACAAAAGATACTAGAACTATAAGTAGAACTTGAGCAGGTTCGCAACTTGGCAAACCTGTCACTTACCCTGAATGTCCCTGACATCAACCAACAGAACACTAAGAACCCAGTACCTCCTCAAAGAACACAAAACCAACACCCACAAAATCCTCCCGCACCAAATCAATACGCAACTCTACCCCAAAATATCAATCCGCTGCCGATACCAACTCCACCGCAACATCATCATCAATCAATTCATTACCCGTTAACCACCACTTACCACACTACCCAAAACACACCACTACTCATTCCCGGTCTCCAAAACTCCACCAATGACCATCACTATACCCAAGTTCCTAGCACCCATCAAAGCAACCCTATATATGTGGAAACTATACCTCATTCTACCCAACTAATCTCCTATGCACCGGAATCCTACGAGAAGGACATGCTCATTAAAACCATGGCTGAAGAACTCAAGAAGTTAACAAGCCGAGTTTAGGGTGTTGAAGGCGACAGAGGAATGGAATGATTAAACTATGAAGACTTGTGTATACAGCCAGATATGGAATTGCCTAAGGGATACAAACCTCTCAAGTTCAAGATGTTTGACGGCATAGGTGATCCCAGGGCTCATATAAGGACCTATTGTGACAAGCTTGTCGGGATCGGGAAAGATGAAAAGATCCAACTGAAGCTCTTTATGAGGAGCCTTACTGGGGATGCTTTGTCTTGGTATATCAGCCAAAATCCTAAGAAATGGTCCAATTGGTAAGCATGGTGTCAGATTTCATGGACCGGTTCAGGTTCAACACAAAAACACACCAGATATTTTCTACATTCAGAATCTAAAGAAGAAACCTATTGAGACTTTCCGTGAGTATGCTACTCATTGGAGGTCGGAAGCAGCCAAGGTTAGGCCATATTTGGATGAAGAACAAATGAACAAGTTCTTCGTCAGAGCACAAGATCCTCAATACTATGAAAGATTGATGGTTATCGAAAATCACGAATTCTCTGACATCATCAAACTTGGAGAAAGAATCGAAGAAGGAATCAAAAGTGGGATGGTAACGAATTTTGAGGCACTGTAAGCCACAAACAAGATGTTACAATCAGGCGGCATATCAAAGAAGAAAGAGGTTAGAACAGTAATGGTGGCTCAGGGCCCAAAATCTTTATTTGTCTATCAAACACCTCCGCCAATATATCAAATACCTCCACCCACATATCAAACACCTCCACCCACATATCAAACGCCTCCGCCCACATACCAAGCATCACCGCCTACATATCAACCTTCATCTCCCAGATATTCCCAACTAGCCTCTATCCATCACACCTACAACTCCCAACCATCCCTCTTCCAATCACCACCAGCTTGCCAAAATTATCCAAGACCAAGACCCAACTTTGACCGCAAGCCACCCAGACAGTACACCGCCATTGCTGAGCCCATCGACAAACTGTATGAAAGGTTAAAAGCCACATGTTATGTCACTCTTGTTCCCGTTGCGGTATTAGAAAATCCATCCCAATGGGTCACTCCGAACAAAATTTGTGCGTACCATTCCGGTATGAAAGGGCACACCACTGCTGAGTGCCGAACATTAAAAGATAAGATCCAGACGCTAATTGACAACAAGGTCATACAAGAAAAGGAAGCCACACATAATCTCCGCAACAATCCCCTCCCTGATCACATAGGTGATAGTGTACATATGATAGAGACAAATGAAGAATGGGGCCCCGAGGGGTCGATCGGGCTTATTCGAGAAGGCGATGACTTTAAGGTTACATTCACTCTTACTCCTATTGTGGTTCAGACTCAGGCACCAATCGAGGTTGAGGTAACAGCATCAGTTCCATTCGAGGTGGAAGTGGCTCCGCCCGCAGCCACCTCCGCTCCATTTGAAGTAGAGATAGTCACACCTTTTACTATGACACAATATTAACCACACCTCCATTCAACTTAAAAGCAATACCCTGGAATTATGTTATCGAGGCTCGGCGAAAAGGGAAGGCCAAGATAGAGGAATCTGATGCTGCATAAGGAATGACTAGAACTGGAAGAGTCTATACACCTAAACACCTAGGAGGTTCAAGTAAGGAGGCCACTACTAGGCAGCTTATCATTGAGACCGGGCCATATGACCTATGGAGGAAATTACAGGCAAAGGAATATTCTGTTGTTAACCATCTGAACAAAGTCCCTACTCAGATATCTATCCTGTCACTACTGTAGAATTCAGAGGCATACAAGAACACTTTGATGAAAGTACTGAGCGAGGCTTATGTACCCAATAATATCACTGGTGGAGAAATGGCCAACATGGTTGGGCAAGTGCTGGAGAGCCATAAGATCATCTTCCATGAAGATGAGCTACCGCCCGAGGGTTTGAATCACAATCTAGCATTGCATATCACAGTGCAATTTGAAGACAAGTTCATTTCCAGGGTCCTGGTTGATGGAGGTTCGAGCCTAAATATTTGTCCATTGGACATTCTGAAAAGGTTGGACAAAGGTTTCCATGAGATACGGGTACGAAGCATGAATGTGAAGGCTTTCGATGGGTCCTAGAGGTCCATGATTGGGGAAATCAACCTTTGCTTGCAGATGGGGCCAACTTGGTTCGACGTTGAATTACAAGTGCTTGACATACCAGCCTTATACAATCTTCTGTTGGGCCGACCATGGATCCATACTGTTGGAGCCGTGCCTTCCACAGTACATCAGGCCATGAAATTCGAATGGAACCATCAGGAGGTGATCATCCACGGAGATGGGAGTAACCCCATCTACACTAGTCAAACCATCCCAGCCATTGGACATAGAATAAGGCTAGGAGGGGAAACCTATCATCACATCAAACGGGTCAATGCTATCGAGAAGGATAAGTGGTGGAGTAACAAAATAGAAAGCATACTAGCATGGTCCAGATATGAACCTGGTAAAGGGTTAGGAAAGAACCTCCAAGGTATCACCAAACCAATACAACTGGAAAATCATGGTACCACCTTTGGGCTCGGATACTAGTATATATGGAAAGAGTACAATGATTGGTCGCCTCCATGGTGCAGACTGTATTACCCTCTTGAGCAACCAATACCACGTTTGGAACAAGCTTTTCACCAAGCTGACACAATATGGGGGACTGCAGAGGAAGAAACACTAGCTGGGTTGAAGAATTTGTTCTTGGAGAATGAGGACATGGATTGCGGTGCCATAATTAAGGAGGAGGAGGAAGAAGGCCTCACTATCCAGACTGTGGAGAAGGGAGCTGTTCTTAGGAACTGGACTGCCACACCATCCCGAGCCCACCGAGTCCCTAGGTAGCTTGGAAGAATTTACTTCTATAAGCCATTCTAGGCATTTAAGATTTCCCGTAATTTCGTTTTAAGTTTTACTTGTTTCAAAATGAATGCTCGATTCATCGAGCCGTACTTTGTCTGGACAATTTTTCAAGTTTTAATCAAATGCATTTGCTCTTTATTATTCACTACTATCTTTATATTTTTCTTTTCTACAACATTATTATTACTTTTCCTGATGAACCAGTAACTGTGACATGTAATAAGGCAACGTAACATGAGAATAGTGATTCAGAGGAAGAAGATGAGATACCCGAAGAAATTGACAGGAAGGTTGAGAATTTTGAGAATAAGCCTAAGTCCAATCTCGACAAGACCGAAGCAGTAAATTTGGGAGATGCCAAGACCATCAAGGAGACCCGCATCAGCATTCACTTGTCACCAACAGAGAAGGAAGAGTACGCCCATTTCCTAAAAGAGTATGAGGACATTTTCGCATGGTCATATGATGACATGACCAGTTTGACCACTTCCATAGTATCTCACAAGTTACCTACTAATCCCATGTGTCTGCCAGTAAAGCAGAAACTCAGAAAGTTCAAACTAGACATGAGCCTGAAAATCAAAGAGGAAGTTACCAAGCATATCAAAGCCAAAGTTCTCAGAGTGGTTGAATATCCAACCTGGTTAGTTAACATTATTCCAGTTTCGAATAAGGACGGGAATGTTAGGGTATGTGTCGACTATCGGGATTTAAATAAAGCAAGTCCCAATGATGACTTCCCGCTGTCGAAAATACACATCCTGATCGATAACTGTGCCAAGCATGAACTCCAATCCTTTGTCGATTGCTTCGCGGGTTATCACCAGATTTGGATGGATGAAGAAGATGCAAAGAAGACAACTTTTATTATACCATGGGGTGTATGCTGTTACAAGATGATGCCATTCGGTCTGAAGAATGCTGGGGCCACTTACATGAGAGCCATGATAACCATCTTCCATGATATGATACACAAAGAGATAAAGGTGTATGTGGACGATGTCATTATCAAATCCAAGAGGGTCGCAGATCACCTAGCAGACTTGAGAAAGTTCTTTGACAGGCAAAGGAGGAACAATTTGAAACTGAACCCCGCAAAGTGTGCATTCGGGGTTCCTGCAGGAAAGTTACTGGGATTTATCGTCAGTCGTCGAGGGATCAAACTGGATCCATCTAAAGTCAAGGCTATTCAAGAGTTACCACCTCCTAAGAGCAAAAAGGATGTGATGAGCTTCTTAGGACGTCTAAACTATATTAGTCGCTTCATAGCATAGTCCACAGTCATATGTGAACCCATCTTCAAGATGCTAAGAAAAGATGTCGAGATAAGTTGGACCGTGGATTATCAGAAATCTTTTGACAAAATCAAGGAGTACCTATCCGCACTGCCAGTTTTGGTCCCGCCATAACCAGGACGACCTTTGTTACTCTATCTGTCTGTATTGGATGGAGCCTTAGTGTGTGTTTTGAGACAACATGACGAGACATGAAGAAATGAGCAAGCCATATATTACTTGAGTAAGAAGTTCACACCTTATAAAGTACGGTATTCTCTGCTTGAACACACTTTCTGTGCTTTGACTTGGACAACCTAGAAATTGAGGCATTACTTCTATGCCTACATTACATACCTTATATCTAGGATGGATCCTCTAAAGTACATATTTCAGAAACCCATGCCTACTGGGAGGTTGGCTAAATGGCAGATACTATTGAGTGAATTTGATATCGTCTACACAACTCAAAAATCTATCAAAGGACAAGCATTGGCAGATCACCTTACTGAAAATCCGGTGGGAGGAGCGTACGAACCTTTGAAAACATATTTTCCTGATGAAGAAGTGTCGTTCGTAGGGGAAGACATTACCGAAGCATATGACGGTTGGAGGATGTTTTTGACGGGGCCACAAATTTCAAAGGAGTAGGCATTTGAGCAGTTTTGGTATCAGAAACGGGTCAACATTATCCGGTATCTGCTAAACTCAGATTTCCATGCACCAACAACATGGCGGAATATGAAGCCTGCATACTAGGGTTCAACATGGCAGTCGACATGAATGTTCAGGAGTTGCTGGTGATCGGTGATTCAGATTTGCTTGTGCACCGGGTACAAGGAGAGTGGGCCACCAAGAATTCCAAGATATTGCCATATCTACACCATGTGCAGGAATTGAGACAGAGCTTTACAAAGATAGAATTTCGACGTGTTCCCAAAATTCAGAATAAGTTTGCCGATGCATTGGCCACCTTGTCATCTATTATACAACATCTAGATAAGAATTATATTGATCCCATTCTGGTGAAGATCCATAATCAGCCGGCATATTGCGCTCAAGTTGAAGAAGAAACAGATAGAAAGCCTTGGTTCCATGACATCAAGGAATACTTATCAAAGGGAGAATACCCGGAGCATGCAAATCACACCCAGAAACGCACACTCCGAAGATTGTCAAATCACTTCTTCCACAGCGGAGGAAACTTGTACAGAATAACTCCTGATCTGGGTTTACTAAGATGTGTTGACGCAAAGGAAGCTTCTAAGCTATTTGAGGACGTGCATGTTGGGACCTGTGGCCCACACATGAATGGTTTCGTCTTGGCTAAGAAGATACTCAGGGCAGGTTACTTTTGGATGACCATGGAGATAGATTGAATTCAGTATGTCCGCTAATGCTTTCAATGTCAAGTGCATGCCGACATGATAAAAGTGCCGCCAAATGAACTCAATGCAACAAGCTCACCTTGGCCATTCGTCGCATGGGGAATGGATGTTATTGGTCCGATTGAGCCCACTACTTCAAACAGACATAGGTTTATTCTGGTAGCCATTGATTACTTTACAAAATGGGTAAAAGCTGCATCTTACAAAGCTGTAACCAAGAAAGTCATCGCAGATTTTGTCAAGGATCGTATTGTCTGCTGATTCGGAGTTCCCAAGTCCATTATTACGACAACATCACCAATCTCAACAATGATCTAATGAAAGATATATGTGAAGCTTTCAAAATCAAGCACAAGAATTCGACAGCCTACAGACCTCATATGAACGGAGCCGTAGAAGCCGCCAACAAAAACATCAAGAAGATACTAAGAAAAATGGTAGAGAACCACAAACAATGGCATGAGAAGTTAACTTTTGCTCTGTTGCGGTGCCGTACCATGGTTCGCACATCAACCGGGACAACTACCTATATGTTGGCTTATGGTACCGAGGCTGTCATCCCAGCCGAGGTAGAGATTCCTTCTTTAAGAATCATACAGGAAGTTGAACTCAGCGATGCAGAGTAGATAAGGAGTCACTATGAACAATTGGTCCTTATTGACGGAAAGATGATGAACGTAGTATGTCACAACCAACTTTATCAAAATAGAATGTCCAGAGCTTTCAACAAAAGGGTCAAATCAAGACAGTTTGCACCAGGGCAGCTGGTATTGAAGAAAATCTTCCCGCATCAAGATGAAGCCAAAGGGAAATTCTATCCCAACTGGCAGGGTCCGTACATAGTTCATAGGGTGTTGACAGGAGGATCGCTCATACTTGCAGAAATGGACGGACAAATCTGGCCAAAGCCAATCAATTCAGATGCAGTCAAGAGATACTATGCTCAGATATTTTACATTTTTCATTTTATGTAATTGAACTACGCTTGACCTGATTCTCGTTTAAGAGGGGATACGTAGGCAGCCTTATGGGTTCAGTCATATCATAATAAAATTTCCATTTCCCTCCCAAGCTCAGAAACTGGGGCAGAATTTTGAGGAGGACCTTCAAAATTCCGGAACAAGTCCAGCCAACGCCATCGCATGCCAGAAAGTTAGTAATCAGTTAAGGAACTGGGGTAGAATTTTGAGAAAGATTCTCAAAATTCCGAAGAAGGTTCAGCAAGATCCATTATCCGCAAATGGTCAAAAGATCATCTACCAAACTGGGGTAGAATTCTGAGGAGAACCCTCAAAATTCCAATATAAAAGAGCTGCAATGCCTTTGAGATGTGTTACAATCACTAGTTCATCAACATTACTTGATATATCAATACGTTACTAAAACAAATTTATTTGTATCAATAATTGCATATTTTTCGAAAACTTTATTTTCGTAACAGTCAAGTGTTACCCAAGGGAACTCAAAAGGGCTTTCAGAATGAAGCAAAGCAAGGTCGGCAGACGAAGCATGAACCAACCTCCCCTTACAAAACTTACAATTTTTCTTTGAACCCAGGCACATTTGACGTAACGATAGCATTTGCAAAACATGTATACACAAAGATAATTCACTATCAATCAGGCCATCAGACATTGAGTATACATTTCCAGCTAAGACATATGCTAACTCTTACTCACTACTTACTCTCTACATGAGGCTAATTCTTCTCCCAATTTGCATGAGTCTAATCTCTGACTCCATACTTGCATGAGTCTAATCCTTGACTCCATACTTGCATGAGGCTAATCCCGACCTCCATACTTGCATGAGGCTAATCCCTGCCTCCATACTTGCATGAGTCTAATCTCTGACTCCATACTTGCATGAGTCTAATCCCTAACTCCATACTTGCATGAGTCTAATCCCTGACTCCATACTTGCATGAGTCTAATCTCTGACTCCATACTTGCATGAGTCTAATCCTTGACTCCATACTTGCATGAGTCTAATCCCTGCCTCCATACTTGTATGAGTCTAATCCCTGACTCCATATTTGCATGAGTCTAATCCCTGACTCCGTATTTGCATGAGTCTAATCCCTGACTCCGTACTTGCATGAGGCTAATACCTGCCTCCATACTTGCATGAGGCTAATCCCTGCCTCCATACTTGCATGAGGCTAATCCCTACCTCCCTATTTGCATGAGTCTAATCCTTGACTCCATGAGGCTAATCCCTGCCTCCATACTTGCATGAGGCTAATCCCTGCCTCCATACTTGCATGAGGATAATCCCTGCCTTCCTATTTGCATGAGTCTAATCCTTGACTCCATGAGGCTAATCCCTGCCTCCATACTTGCATGAGGCTAATCCTTGCCTCCCTACTTGCATGAGGCTAATCCCTTCCTCCCTATTTGCATGGGTCTAATCCCTGACTCCATACTTATATGAGGCTAATCCCTACCTCCCTACCTGCATGAGGCTAATACTTGCCTCCCTATTTGCATGAGGCTAATCCCTACCTCCACACTCGCATGAGGATAATCCTTGCCTTCCCATCTGTATGGGACTAAGCAATGTCCCTCTTTGCACGAATATTGCTCTATTTCTAGTACTCTTTATTTGCTTTTCAATCGGGCTAAGCTCTGTCCTCCATTTCACAAGACTAAGCCTTGTCTTGTTAACATCATATTATTGCATATCATGGGCTGAAATATCGCCAATCTATCCGAAGGCATAATAATATAAAGACATCATCCTCATAGACGGAAGACACTATACCATGGCCTGAAGATCTCTCAAACTTGCATATCATTATTCAAAGGCGTCATGGTTTGGAGGAACCATCTTCATGGCCCGAGAACATCATTTCATGGCCTGCGAATCCCTCACTGAACAATTCATGGCCTAGGACATCATCGTTTGAGGACGTCATCTTTAACCGTCCAAAGTCAACATTCATGGTCCAAAAGGAATTTGCATCATGTTTAAATTTTCGCAAATACATGTTTGTAGTATCTTTTATCTGCAGGTAACCAGTAAGCAACCGCTATCCTAGCAGGAGAGATCTCGCTCCAGTTTCTTCAATTATCTCGAACCTTAACCGCTTACCATGGTCGCTTCCGCATCTCGTGTCCGTTCTTGCAATAACTTCATCGGTATATCCCACCGATGAATCCAGAACTACACATGGCCTGATTCATATAAATCCAAGGATATGTAGGTAGCTGGAAGATCGGAGTCCGGCCCCTTTCTTTCAAAGCATCCTGTCCAGTCAAAATTGGCCATCATTTTTTTACTCGAAAACTCTTTCATCCTTCCCGGGTAAAGAGGGGCAGCTGTTTATGCCCAATTTTCCCTATATATTTTTAATATACATAAATACTTTCAAAATAGCATATATATATATATATATATATATATATATATATATATATATATATATAATATTGCACAAAGTTTTTATAATTTTTCTATAATTTTAAAGATTTTTAATTGACTTATTTGCTCCCCTTTTTACTCATAAAATCCCCAATAATTATCCTTCAAATTATTGTTGTGATAATTTAATCATTTAAATTCTATATTTAGGCTAAAATATGGTTAAAACATTTTTAATGCATTTTTATAATTGCATTTTGTATTTTTAAAGCTAATTTGCATATAATTACAATATTAGCCTTATTAATGTATAATAACATTTATATGCATAAAATTGATCTTCTACATTTTTAAAATATGGAATATATATTTTAAATTATTTTAGTACATGAATTATTTTGTAGAAATTATTTACTATTTATTATAAATTATATGAGATTAAATTGGCTATTTAAAATATAGCTAGATTGCATTTCGATTTTAGCTTCAATTTTAACCAAACCCCAACCCAATTCCTAATCGAAATACCCAACCCATACCCTAAATACACTTACCTGACCCAGAACCCATTAGATCATGGCCGTTGATCTAAGAGATCAACGACCCGTATTAACTTTTGCCTTTTTTAAACTCTAAACGACCCCTAACCCTAAATCATTCTCCCAAAACCCGCCGCCTCTATATTCTCTCATCTCCTCTCCTCACCCTCAAACCCTAGCCCTTCAACCGCCGATCTCTCTTCTCCGGTGATCTCTCATCGACTCGTAAGCCTCAAATGGCTTCTCTCGTGTCATGCCTGCCTTCTCTAAGGTCTTCAAGGGCCCAAGGCCACTCCAACTTGCATCTAGGGTTCGTCACTTGTCTGTTCTTGGCTACTCCAGTGTGATTTCGAGCAAAATCATGCTGTATTTGATCCTTGGGATTCTAGACAGGTTCTTTCATCTCTATATGGATTTCTTCTGAAACCTTAATTTCTTCCTATATCTCTTAGATCTGTACAGATCTAAGACGATTTGAGTTTGTTTCTTTAATGTTTTACACTGTCCTTGGAACTCTTTTATAAGAATCGTTGATTTCAAGTGTTTTTCACCTTCTTCTAAAAATTAGGGTTCTAGAACTTCTTTTAAAATTTTGTTTAACTAATTCTTTGTGTTTAAACTTCTATTTCTTGCATTATTTTAACTGATTCTATGAGTTTATCACATCTTTAACTCTTCTATGTTGAAAGCCCTAATTTTTCTAGGCTTCTTCATCTGATTTTGTGGCTGGCCTGTTCTTGTTTGAGTTTCTGTGACTATCCCACCTCAAATATGTTTTTACTGAGTTTTTATGCCTAACTTACAACAGCTCTATGTGCTGGGCTTCATCTTGACTGGTCAATACTTGCCTCTTTGCTTGCTATGTTTGGTTACTTCTATCTTACTCTATTTGTATGCTAAAACATTGACTCATGACTCTCTCTTTGATTGACTCTGAGCTCCCTGTTTCTTGGCTTGATTTGAAAACTTCCCTTTAGACCTTCGATTCTCCTGTTTAACGTTGGTTTATTTGCTTATTCATGGGAACCCATGTTATTCTCCTTAAATTAGTAATTTCGAGTCCTTGATTCACTGATTTACTATATGTTGATTTTTTATTATTTCCATATTCTGCAACTTTATTTTATTTTCTTACCTTATTTGGTTAACCGAGTATTTTACTGATTCTTCACTAGCTGTTTCCTTAATTGAACATTTATGTACTTACCCCTAATTGTCTATTTTGTAACGGATGCGCTACTTGATTTCTTTCCTTAAACATTTTCTGCCCATTACCATTGGTTGATTACCCCTTAATTAAATGAGTACTTGTGTTGATTTGATTCTGATTAGTACTTGGTTCCATAATTACTATAGTACTATTATTCCTCCCTTATTTTGCCTAATTTCAAACTACTATATATAGACTCTCTCTCATTAACACAAACACACGAATACATTGGTTCAAAAACTCTCTCTTACACACTAAAGGCTTTGTGCTCTCTCTTTTGTGTCACTTACTACTGTCTAAAATCAGCCGGTTGCAAGCCAAGGCTGACTCCTGGGTTCTCTTTCACTTTGTGTTTGCTATCCCCTTACTAGTATGTTCTAATTTCAATTCTAGTCCAAAAATAACATGCTTCTACTATTACTTCAATTTGTCATGTTTCTAATATACTTCTATCTATGGTTTTGTTGTTCAACCTGCAATTAACATGTCTACTTCAATGTCTTCTTTGCTGCATGGTATATACCCCCTTAGGATCCCCTTCTAGTATGTCCCAATGTGACTGTGTTTCTCTGATTCCTGGCATGCACCTTCCTGTATGAAGTAATTGGCCTATTGATTCTGTATTAACCCTAAACTTCATGCTATACTTTAAAAGCCTTGACCCCTTTTTAGGCTCCTCTGATTCTGTGTCTAGGTGCATCTGTGCTTACTATAAGCCATATGCTGACCCCAAATCCCCATTACCCCTAAGTGGATGTGAGCACCTATTTGACTCCATGTATTGAAGTGCTTCTGGTTTTGTATTTAGTTTGATTGATTGTTAGTCACCTTATCTTTCTTTAAATTGTCTTTGTTTTTTTTTACAAAACCATTTCAAGCAAATCTCTCTTTTTAATACTGTTTTCCTACTGAAACCTTTCAAACTGTGTCAAGCACTCTCACTATACTCCTAAGTAACTCGGTTCTGCCCCCTCCAGTGTGTGTACTACCTTGGGATCCTCTTGAGAACCCTCTGAACTCTGGCATACTGAGGCTGGCCCTTCCACACTGCACTTACTCAATTTGGTTACAAAGTCTAGGTGCGAGCACTGCCCGGGATCCTTGAGATCCTTAGGGAACTCTGGCGCACCTAGACAATGATATTGTTTATGAAACAGGCATTTGAGGCTATTGCAGGTTTTGGGAAATCACTTGGGCCTGCTTCAGGCTCCCAATAATGTAACTTCTTCTTTTCCTTTTATCTATTTATGTAATTAATTTATATGGTCTGTAATAATTTGTAAACGAATATTGGGGTAACTAGTGAAAAAGAGTGGGTAGTTACATATTTGTGGGGTAATACGGGTAGAAACCATGCCTATAGGACTTTGTAGTTTGCTATGTTTGCCTTACCATGTTAGAAATCATGCCTATAGGTCTCAAGTGGTTCCAATAATAGAAATCATGTTTATAGGTCTTAAAATCAACCTCACAAGTAGATACCATGCCTATAGAATATGATCTAGTTCAACTTTTGTTATAACGGATATTTATATGTGCTTTCATTTGTTATCATGCCTACCAGTTTCTACATAAGTTTTTTAACAATTAGATATCATGCCTATACTGAACAACACCAGAAATTCTGCCTATAGATTTAAACCAGTTTAGTTTAAATAAATCAATCCAGTCCATGATTAGTTCACTTTGAAACTAGTTCAATTAGTGGTTTATTTTCCCTGAAATGAATTCTTTCAAAAACTGCCTTAATCTATCATTAGATAGCATGCCTATAGGGATTCAAGAGTCTATTTTAAAATCTGCCCTATTTTACTATATAAAACGTAGTTATCATTATTTCGTGTGTAGGCAAGCCTGTAGGGCGTTTTCAAATCCTGTAACTCCAAAACTATTTCTGCTACTTAGTGTCGTTCTAATTTTAACTGGCTTAAAAAATCAGTAGGCAAACTGATAGGGCCATTACTTCTGAGTTTACAAAATAAATAAACTGCTTATCTTCTGTGTCTTGATATTCATTTTGACATCATGCCTTATGATACTGTTTAAGAAAAGGCCCTTATTTGTGTTTGAGTCATGCTGCTTATGTGCATTGTTTGTGGAGGTAAACTTGAGCCTCTAATTGCTTCTTTCCTGTCTTATGTGCTAAGGTCCTATTTGTTCTTGTTTGTCGCCTTAGTATTTTCTCCTTTAAACCTCAGGGGTCTGTCTAGAACCACCTATAGGTAGAGGTCCTAAATTTTCTTCCAGGACCATTAAGAAGGGACGGGTAATAGCACGCAATAGAGATCACTGACCAACACTCACTTTAATGACCACTACGGGGGTGGGAAGGGTAGATATGGGATATGATAACTACGCACTAATGTCACATGTAGCCCTTCATTTAGGAGTGTTTACCGGACATTGTGTGGGGTGATCCTATAGGCTAACCAACCTAGGACTTCCCCTTTTTCCAAAATTCCTTTTGTTTAAACCTTGTTTTATATGTATACAACTTGTTCAAAATCTTTGCCTTGTTATTTGAGTTATACAATGTCTAACGTGCTGTACTTGCAAACTATTTGATTCAACTATTTATTTGTTAATGGACTAATTCGTAAGTATAAGTTTGGCCGGGACCCATAGTTGTGGACAAAGAGGGGTGCCTAACACCTTCCCCTCGAGGTCATTTCGAGCCCTTACCCTAATTTTTGGTAATGCAAACCAATCCAATAGTTAATCACTCCTGTTAGGTGGCGACTCTTCAAATACCTAATTCCCAAAAGGAACTGAGTTATTACCCCCCATGAATGTCGAAACTCGGACTTTCTCCGCGGAGGAAAAAAGGAGGAGCGATAGTGTTTATAGACGATATTTTGGTATACTCTAAAAGCAAGGATGAGCATGCTGAACACCTTAGGATAGCTTTGCAGACCTTGAAGAAGAATGAGCTTTATGCTAAAAGTTTCAAAATGTGAGTTCTGGTTACAGTGAGTGGCATTCTTAGGCCACATGGTATCTAGTGAAGGCATAAAAGTAGACTCTCAGAAGACAGAAGCAGTCAAAAACTGGCCAAGGCCGACAACGCCAACCGAAATCAGGAGTTTCTTGGGTTAGCTGGCAACTATAGAAGGTTTGTAGAGGAATTTTCCTCACTTGCAGCTCCACTAACTAAGTTGACTCAGAAAGCACTTAAGTTCCAGTGGTCAGACGCTTGTGAGCAGAGTTTTCAAGAATTAAAAAAGAGGTTGACCACTGCACTTGTGTTAACCTTGCCGATAGGTTCGGGTGGGTTCATACTGTATTGTGATGCCTCCAGAGTTGGTCTCGGTTGTGTTCTTATGCAAAATGGAAAAGTTATTGCTTATGCTTCTAGGCAGCTAAAGAATCATGAAAAGAACTACCCCACACACGACTTGGAGCTTGCAGTAATGGTGTTTGCATTAAAGATATGGCGACACTACCTTTATGGCGAGCATTCTGAAGTGTTTGCAGATCACAAAAGCCTCTAGTACATTTTCAAGCAAAAAGAATTAAATTTGAGACAAAGAAGGTGGCTCGAGCTATTAAATGATTATGACATCAATATCTTTTATCACCCGGGAAAAGCTAATGTGGTAGCAGATGCACTTAGCAGGAAGTCAGTTGTCCTGGCCCATCTTGCAGTACAAATGCGAACTTTGGGTTGAGAAATTCAAAAACTAGCAAATGATGGAATTAGATTGGATGGGACAGAAGAAGGAGGTATAGCTATTTATGCCTTAGCGCAATCCTCTCTTGTTGCACATGTTAAGGCTAAGAAAGACAAAGATCCATACTAAGTGATGTTAAAAGAAGGAGTCAAAAACAAAGAAATCACTGCTTCACTCTAGGAAGTGACAGAGTTTTGAAGTTGAATGATCAATTATGTGTGCCTGATGTAGATGGTCTTAGAAAGGCCATAATGGAAGAAGCTCACAACTCGAGGTACTCTATCCACCCAAGTGCTACCAAAATGTATCTGGACTTGAAAGAGTTGTATTGGTGGAAAGGCATGAAGAAGCAAATAGCAGATCATGTGGACAAATATTTGAATTGCCAGCAAGTCAAAGCCGAGCATCAGAGGCCTGGTTGCCTAGCTCAAGCTATAGAGATACCACAGTGGAAATGAGAGATGATTAATATGGATTTCGTAGTAGGTCTGCCTTGCACATACCGTAAGCATGATTCAATTTGGGTTATCGTAGACCGACTCACAAAGTCCGCTCATTTCCTACCAGTAAAGATGATAGATTCCGCAGAGCAGTATGCACAGTTGTACATCAAAGAAATAGTCCGAGTGTATGGTACTCCAGTTTCAATCATATCTGATAGAGGCCCTCAATTCACGGCGCATTTTTGGCAGGCATTTCAGAAAAGATTAGGTACCAAGGTCAATTTGAGCACCGCTTTCCATCCACAGACCGATGGTCAGGCAGAAAGGACCATTCAGACTCTTGAAGATATGTTGTGAGCATGTGTTATAGATTTTGGAGGTAATTGGGACGATCACTTGCCACTTATAGAGTTTGCTTACAATAACAGCTATCAGTCCAGCATTGGTATGGCTCCTTATGAAGCGTTGTATAGGCGAAGATGTAGGTCTCCAATAGGTTAGTTTCAAGCAGCAGAGGTGCTATTGATCAGTCCACAATTTGTTTGTGAGGCCTTAGAGAAAGTTCAACTAATCAGAGAAAGGCAAAAAACGGCTCAGAGTTCATGGTTGGTGACAAGGTGTTTTTGAAAGTTTCACCAATGAAAGAGTTATGAGGTTTTGTAAGAAAGGGAAACTTAGTCCTAGATTTATCGGACCTCATGAAATTATCGAAAAGAAGGGAGCTGTGGATTATGAGCTAGCATTGCCTTTTGAGTTATCCTCTATTCATCCTGTCTTTCATGTGTCTATGCTTAGAAAGTACATTCATGATAAGTCTCATATAATACCTGCCGATACCATAGAAATTAAAGAAGACTTGAATTATGAAGATGTACCTATAGAAATTCTCGACAGGCAGGTATGAAAGTTGAGAATAAAAGATATAGCATCGGTAAAATTTTGTGGAGTAATCATGATTCAAACGAGGCTACGTGGGAGGTTGAGGAAGATATGAGGAAGAAGTATCCGTATTTATTTGAGGAACAAGGTATGTAAACCTAGGTCCAGCTTGGCATTTATATTTTATTTATGAAATACAAGTTAGCATGTGTTTATGTCCTTGCTAGATTATACTTAGTTGTTGAAATAATTTATTTTCTGTCAGAGTATATTTAGTTATTAAATAATTTAGTATGCCAGAGTACATTTAATTAATTAAAGTGATTTACTTTGCTGAAGTGTTGTGCTTTAGTTTTTTGGTTGGTTATTGTGGTACCTCCTTGCCGGATGAGTAATTAGTTTATGAGATAGGAATGGTGCCTATGAATATCCTATTATGATGTAGTTGGTTGTTGTTGGTGTAATTATGTTATTCGTGACAGAATATATTTTTGGATAGTCCAATTTATAGGGGAGACTTTGCTGAAATTTTGAAAATTTAGGGAGTTCAGCCAAAATTTTGAGTCCCTTGGGAAAGTGAGTAGTGCTAGGAAAGCTTAAGAAGATCAAGGATTAAAGGAATGACTGTTAGCTTAAGAATAAGGCCTAGTAACAGTCGAGGACGAATGTTTTTAAAGAGGGAAGATTGTAACACCCCTCAAATTTATAAAAGTTTCAAGACACGCTAAATATAGAATTTAATTTTTTTCCCTTAAATTTACTCATATTACGGATTTAAACCCTTGTGATTGACTTTTGAGTTACTTCTCTATTTATAAGAATAATTAAATATACAATTAGAAGAATATTAATAATTTTAATATCATTAATTATTAAAAGTGGGTATCATTAATAATTAGTTAAGTAAAAAAAAATTAAAAAAAATGGGGGGACAAGCCTAAGCCCATAAATGACTGTTGAAAAAAAAGGCTTAAAGCCTTGCCTTTGACGAAAAAGAGGTCTAAAGAAAGCAAAGCTACAGAAAACTACACGAACAAGAAACAAAAGTAGCGTTTCAGTGAAACACTCACGCATGCAACGGAAAATTCTAGGTTTCTTTATAAATCACTAGTTTTTGAACTCAGGAATATACAATTTCCTTTCTCAATTATCCTACAGTAGTAGTAGGTAAGAATTGGATAGTTAATTCTCTTCTTCCTCTATATCAACAGTAAGTTTCATGTTTAGGTGTGAAACTTTAATATTAATTAAAATGCACTGGTTGTTGTAGAATCGATTGTTTGACGATTATAAATTGGACTGGAGCCTACATATTGGCTTGAGGAGTTTTGAGGTGAGTGGATACAACCCTTTACTAAAGTGGTTCTACTTACAAAAATATGCCCACAAAGTGCATGTGCTTAATTGTAACGAGTGAGTATATGTTGACTAAGTATATTCTAGTTAAAGCTTATGTATTTTATTCGAGAAGTATAGGTGTCTATCTTCATATTTTTTTGTTTTATTACACGATCTTACATGTTAAAATTTCAAGAGTTAGATAGAACTTTTAAAATACTTTGAGTAATTTTATTTCATGCTTATGCTATGTATGCACTCAAGAATATTGATACATCACTTTTCAAAAAAAGATTTAGACTTGAAAAGTCACAAGAGAAGTTTTAGAAAGAAAAGATTTCTGGGAGTATCCTCTATTCAGAAAAGGGGTCATCGTCCAGGCCGAGAATCTTGACCAAGGCGTTGACTTCCTGAAACTACTTGTGCCAAAGTAGGGAGAACACGAGTCGAGGGTCTCGTTGCTAAAAATTTACTTAGCCAGGCTAACGTATGATACATGAGCGTTGAGAACCATAAAACGAGTGGCACCTTGTGGATTGGGCCTATTCGGTCAGGTTTGGATCGAACCCGTGCCGATCACACGGTGGCTAAGACAGAAATGAGTCAGGATAATTTGAACTCCTGAAGCATAAAGTGAAGTATTTTTTTTTATAAGAAAGAAAAAGAAAAGAATTTCTTTTAGAATATTCATAAACTGCTATTATGCAATTATTTTAGAATTGTACTTTGAAGCTTTATGTTTTCCATGCATTTAGAATCTTTGTTCTTAATGTATATTTTATTAAAGTTTTGTCCCCTGTCGTTGAGACTATGGATGATACTGACGTTCTCTTTTGGGAATCTACGTTGGTCTGCGGTACAACGTAGGAATCGGTTTTGCAGGGGAGCATGCTACAGGTTAGGACTTCCCTCACTTCCAATGCTATTGGTGAGCTCCGCTTTTGTCCGTGGAGTATTCCTATGAGTGATCATTATTTAACCATTTCTTTGTTTACTTGGAGAACTTGCCAGGAATCTCATGTCCTGAGCAGCGGGTCAGTTTATCAGTAGAGGCTTTATAGACGCAATCGTTGGGTTAAGATTCAGATGTTTTTGATAATAACTTAGCAGTATTTCAGTGGTACTACGAATAAAGTTTTGGAGTTAGTTTATTTTAGATATTGAAATTAATTAAAAGTATTTGGTTAAAGTATTGCCTTGTTGCATATAAAGATTGAGGTTATAATAGTTTTGATAAGCATAGACGATTCGCTTTGTCAAATTTAGTGACCGGGTGCCGGTCACAGCTTATTCAAAAAATGGGTCGTGACACTTCTTAGGCTCTCTGGCAAGCAACTAAATTGTGAAAAATCCCATAACAGCAACAGCAGGAAATGGTTCAGTTAAAACCGAAAAAATGAAGTACTGCACATAATCTCCAAGTATTTTTCGGATGACCCTTTTCGTTTAATTCAATAGGATCAACAATAACAGCAGCCTTATCAAGGTACCTTAATCGATTAGTCTTCTCTAATTTCGTTGTCTTATTCTTCGCATGAATAAATTGAGGTGTATTTGATTGAAGATTTATGGTCCTTTTCCTAAAAGGAGCAGAAATTATTTTTTCCAAGTCAACGAACACACTTCCTTGAGGTTTCTTGTAAATATAAGTGTGCCGACCAATCAAGAAAATTATAATCGTCAATGCCAAGCAAGCAGTTGGTATAGCAAAACTAATAGTCCAACTTATTTCAGTCTGAATATAAACCACCCCTGTTAAAGCAATGGCTAGTGCCTAGTGCAATAGTAAATGATAAATACCACCAATTGAAGAAACTTTCAAGTTGTGTTTGTTTGTTTTTTTTTTTTTTTTTTTTTGTCAAATTGATCTGCACCAAATGCAATATTGCATGGCCCAATAGCAAATACACCCTGCTCCTACTGCTAATAGTCCTAGGCCTTAAAAAAAGTACCCCCAATTGCCATCACATTGGCTTCATACGTTCTGTTTGTTGGCTGCAAGCAGTGGCGAAACTAAGAATTTCTTTAAGAGTGTTCAAATTTAAAAAAAGTAAAAAAACTTTCCAATAAAGGGTGTTCAATATGTGTTATATACCTCTAAAACGTAATATTTTACCTATGTACACAATGCAATTTTTCAACGAAGGAAGGTCATTTGACCACCCTTATATCCATGTGGCTTCGCCATTGGCTGCAAGTTGGTGGCCTAAGTTGAAGAATTCCTACTGTCATTGCCACTGTTCCTGTTGAAGTTTGGCAAAATGCCAAAGTCCCACATTGGTTGGGAGTTAAGTTTGGGGGAGATTTTTCCCCTATAAAAGAAGGCCTAATGTTTAGGATTGAAACACACCTCTCATTTGCCTTCTCATCTGTTTAAGGCATTTGTATCTTCTCTCTTTAGTATTATTTCACTTGTATTTTGGAGTGGAATAAAATATTTGGTTGTGTCCGAGGAGTAGGCAGAATTAGCCGAACCTCGTAAATTCTGGTGTTCCCTTTATTATTGCTTTATTGTCTTATTTATTATTTGGTGGCTGTCATAATTTTTGGTATAGTAGTTGTGACTTATTCACACTCTATACATTTGGCTTCCGCAACAATTGGTATCAGAGCCAAGGTACTGTCTAAGTATGCTCTGTGGTTGCAGCATAGTCTGATCTTCCACATCAGAAAAGATTTATCTTGGTAACTGAGTCAAGGTTCTGTCTGAGTATGCTCTGTGGTTGCAGCTTAGTCTGATCTTCCACACCAGAAAGGAAATAATCTTGATTTGTGTCGTCAGCTATTAAATAATATTTGTGTCAAAGATGGGAGACAATAAACAAGAAGAATCTACATCAAGTGTCAACAATACGTCATCATTGACATCTTCGCTTATGACAAGAATTGTGTCAAATGCGAAATTTGCGGTCGAAATATTTGACGGGTCCGGACATTTTGGGATGTGGCAAGGCGAGGTTCTAGATGTCCTTTTTCAACAAGGGCTAGATCTGGCCATTGAAGAAAAGAAACCAGATGTTATTGGAGAAGAAGATTGGAGAATTATCAACCGTGTTGCTTGCGGTACCATTCGATCCTACCTTGCTAGAGAGCAGAAATATCCATACACAAAGGAAACTTCTGCAAGTAAATTATGGAAAGCACTGGAGGATAAATTTTTGAAGAAAAACAGTCAAAATAAATTGTACATGAAGAAGAGACTGTTTCACTTCACCTATGTTCCTGGTACCACGATGAATGAACATATCACCAGTTTCAATAAGTTGGTTACAGATTTGCAAAATATGGATACAACTTATGATGATGGTGACTTGGCCTTGATGTTGTTGGCGTCACTTCCTGATGAGTACGAGCACCTTGAAACTACTCTACTCCATGGAAATGACGAAGTTTCTCTCAGAGAAGTTTGTTCGGCTTTGTACAGCTATGAACAAAGAAAGCGAGAAAAACAGAAGGGCGGAGAAGGAGAAACACTATTTGTGAGGGGTCGTCCTCAAAATCAAACGAGGACAAAGAAGGGAAGATCCAAGTCAAGATCCAGACCCAGCAAAGATGAATGTGCCTTTTGTCGAGAAAAAGGGCACTGGAAGAAAGACTGTCCGAAGTTGAAGAATAAGGCCAAACATAACAATGGAAAGGCCATTATGGATTCAAATGTAGCTGATTGTGATGATTCAGACTTCTCATTAGTTACAACAGAGTCATCAACATCTTCAGACATATGGTTGATGGACTCGGCTTGTAGCTATCATATGTGTCCCAACAGGGACTGGTTCGTGGAATTTCAAGAAGGAGAATATGGAGTCGTCCACACAGCGGATAACAGCCCTCTTACCTCATATGGCATTGGTTCAATACGATTAAGGAACCATGATGGAATGATCAGAACATTGATAGATGTTCGATATGTACCGGATTTGAAGAAGAATCTCATCTCTGTGGGAGCCCTAGAATCAAAAGGGTTCAAAATCATTGCAGAAAATGGAGTGATGAGAGTATGCTCCGGTGCACTAGTGGTAATGAAGGCTAATCGGAAGAATAATAATATGTACCGCTATCGTGGCAGTACAGTTATTGGGACAGCGACAGTGACATCCAGTGACGACAAAGAGGCAGAAGCAACCAAGCTATGGCACATGCGCTTGGGACATGCTGGAGGAAAATCCTTGAAAACTCTATCAGATCAAGGATTGTTAAAAGGAGTAAAGGCTTGCAACTTGGAGTTTTGTGAGCATTGTGTCAAAGGGAAACAGACAAGGGTTAAATTTGGTACAGCGATCCATAATACTAAAGGCATTTTGGATTATGTACACTCTGATGTTTGGGGTCCTTCCAAAACACCTTCATTGGGTGGGAAGCACTATTTTGTAACCTTTGTTGATGATTTTTCTCGAAGAGTGTGGGTGTATACAATGAAAAACAAAGATGAAGTGCTGGGAATTTTTCTCAAATGGAAGACGATGGTGGAGAATCAAACAGGCAGGAGGATCAAGTGTATTCGCACAGACAATGGAGGTGAATACAAAAATGATCATTTCAATAAGGTCTGTGAAAATGATGGCATCGTCCGACACTTCACTGTTAGACATACACCACAACAGAATGGAGTGGCAGAACGTATGAACCGGACCTTGCTGGAGAAGGTACGGTGTATGTTGTCCAATGCTGGCTTGGGCAAAGAATTTTGGGCTGAGGCAATTACATATGCATGCCACCTCATTAATCGTCTACCATCTGCTGCTATTGATGGCAAAACACCATTTGAAAAATGGTACGGAAAACCTGCTGTAGATTATAACTCTTTGCACGTGTTTGGCTCAACTGCATATTATCATGTGACGGAGTCAAAATTGGATCCAAGGGCAAAGAAGGCTATTTTTATGGGAATTACTTCTGGAGTCAAAGGATATCGCTTATGGTGTCCTATGACAAAGAAAGTAATATTCAGCAGAGATGTTACCTTTGATGAATTTGTTATGGTAAATAAGGTAACAGAAGATACCAAACAAAATGAAGGTGCTTCTAAGCAGGTGGAGTTTGAGGGAAAATTTATTTTTCCTACACAAGAAGCAGAGGAGGAAACAAATGAAGATTACCCTCTGGAAGGAGAGCCAGTAGAGGAGATTCCAACTCAGGAATCTCAACAACAACTTGAATCAATAGCAACCAGCAGGCCAAAAAGAACAATAACGAAACATGTTCGTCTCATAGAGACGGTTGCTTGTGCAACCTCAATTGTAGCTGATGATGTTCCTACTACTTATAAAGACGCTGTTCAAAGTTCAGAAGAAGATAAGTGGAGGATTGCCATGAATGATGAGATACAGTCCCTTCATCAGAATCATACATGGAGATTGGCCAATCTCCCGAAGGGAAAGAAAGCAATTGGGTGCAAATGGGTATTTGCAAAGAAGGAAGGATTTCCTAACCAAGTAGATGTTCGCTACAAAGCAAGATTGGTGGCCAAAGGATATGCTCAAAAGGAGGGAATTGATTACAATGAAGTGTTTTCTCCAGTTGTAAAACATTCCTCCATTAGAATTATGTTGGCTTTGGTAGCACAATTGGATTTGGAACTAGTTCAGATGGATGTAAAAACTGCGTTTTTACATGGAAACTTGGAGGAGGAAATCTACATGACTCAGCCAGAAGGATTCAAAGTTGCTGGAAAAGAAAATATGGTGTGCAAACTTGAAAAATCGTTGTACGGATTGAAACAATCTTCTAGACAATGGTACAAGCGATTTGACGAGTTTATGTTGCGGCAAGGGTACAAGAGAAGCAAATACGATCATTGTGTGTATTTGCACAAGCTTAAAGATGGTTCCTTTGTATATCTTCTCCTATATGTTGATGATATGTTGATAGCTTCCAAGAATTCGGAAGAAATTGATAAGTTGAAGATTCAACTGAAGAAGGAGTTCGAGATGAAGGATTTGGGTGAGGCAAAGAAAATTCTTGGCATGGAGATAATTAGAGATAGACGTTCAAAGAAACTCTGTTTATCTCAAAAGGAATATTTGAAGAGAGTACTTCAACGTTTTGGCATAGATGACAAGACTAAGCCAGTTAGTACTCCACTTGCTTCCCATTTTAAGCTAAGTACTACTATGTCGCCAATGGATGAAGCTGAACGAGAGTATATGTCAAAGGTACCATACGCAAATGCTGTTGGTAGCTTGATGTATGCAATGGTTTGCACAAGGCCTGACATTTCACAAGCTGTTGGAGTTATTAGCAGATATATGCACAATCCAGGGAAGGAGCATTGGCAAGCTGTGAAGTGGATTCTACGGTATATTCATAATACTGTAGATGTCGGGTTAGTTTTTGAGCAGGAAGACAATCAGTCTGTAGTTGGATATTGTGACTCAGATTTTGCGGGTGATATGGACAAACGAAGATCAACTACTGGTTATGTGTTTACTTTTGCAAAGGCACCAGTTAGTTGGAAGTCTACTTTGCAGTCAACAATTGCTTTGTCTACAACAGAGGCAGAGTACATGGCTATTACAGATGCTGTGAAAGAGGCAATTTGGCTTCAAGGATTGCTAAAGGAGCTTGGTGTTGAACAAAAAGGTATCACAATTTTTTGTGATAGTCAAAGTGCTATTCAATTAGCGAAGAACCAAGTTTATCATGCAAGGACGAAGCACATTGATGTTCGGTATCATTTCGTACGAGAAATCATAGAAGAAGGTGGAGTCACGGTGAAGAAAATTCATACTACAGAGAATCCTGCTGATATGCTGACAAAGGTGGTGACTGCGGTCAAGTTTCAACATTGTTTGGATTTGATCAACATTGTTGAACACTGAAGATTGAAGATGAAGACACAACCAAAATTTGTTATTGAGAGAGAATTGAAAATGTGGAATTTTGCCAAGGTGGAGATTTGTTGAAGTTTGGCAAAATGCCAAAGTCCCACATTGGTTGGGAGTTAAGTTTGGGGGGGATTTTTCCCCTATAAAAGAAGGCCTAATGTTTAGGATTGAAACACACCTCTCATTTGCCTTCTCATCTGTTTAAGGCATTTGTATCTTCTCTCTTTAGTATTATTTCACTTGTATTTTGGAGTGGAATAAAATATTTGGTTGTGTCCGAGGAGTAGGCAGAATTAGCCGAACCTCGTAAATTCTGGTGTTCCCTTTATTATTGCTTTATTGTCTTATTTATTATTTGGTGGCTGTCATAATTTTTGGTATAGTAGTTGTGACTTATTCACACTCTATACATTTGGCTTCCGCAACAGTTCCCATACCTTTTTGCCACCATCCAGCAAAGAGAAAAAAATAAGTAACTAAAAGGGATAGATAGATAGATAAAAAGAGGGAAGGAGGGGAAATAATACAGGACAAGTTTGAGCTAAGATTAAAGTTTGATGAGTCTTGATAAGAGTTAAGGGAAGTACTCCTATAGAACTGAAAAACAATGTTCAAATGAAATAATTTCATTATCGAGAATTTTAGGCATGTCCTTTGTAGCAGTAGGATGGTAGAAAGATCAAGTGTACAAATGAGTTTATTTAACTTCTATATATGCTAACAGTGTCTCAGATTACCTAAAAATAACTATCGATAACTACCCATAATAAATGGAACTACTAGTTACACGGAAAATAAGGTAGGTAACATGATCTATAACAATTAAATTATGTTGTTGTGTAAAGTTATTTGTACTATAAGTGTATATAAGTTAAACTCATCTATAAATAGATCTAAATTAATGATGTAACATACTAGAAGAGAGAAGATGGAACCAAAGAATAAAGTGAAAAATCTGTCAAGACAGGCATCAGCTATGATGAAGCCTCCAACTAGAGTTGAGATGTTGGATGTTCCATTCCATGCGGTAACCATTTTCACCACTACTATTACTATGCCTCTCAAGTTGTATTACGTGCGTAAATAGTGTTATGTTATATTGGAGATCAAACTCGTTGAAGCCAACTTCTCATTGCCCCGTCCGAAGAATTTATTAAGAAAAAAAAAAGAGAATCCTCACACTTTTCTTATAAACAAATGATTAATTAGCAAAACTATATTTATACTATTAGATCATCTAAAAATTAACTACGGTAACTATCCGTAAAAAGTATAACATGGAAGATAAGATAAGTTACCGGCTAGTATAAAAATTCTCACACTTTTTTCGGTGCATATAAGCCAAATTCTAACCAATAATATACTTAATTGCTCTTTAGTCAGAGGCGGATCCAGGATTTAAACTCTATGAGTTCAACTTTAAAAAAAATTAACATTGAACTCATTATATTTTTAAAGTTGTGGGTTCATATCTATTATTATTACAATTTTAATAAATTTTTGTATATAATTTTTACTCCACGTTGGATTTAATTGAACCCGCAACTGCCACACTGCATTCGCCCCTGCCTCCAGCCAGACTGTTTTTTTTTTTTTTTTTTTTTTTTTTAGGTTTAGAACGGGAAAGTTTTTGCTCTCCTGTAGGAGATCAGATTGGATTCCTTTCTCTACTTCCATCTCTTACAACTTTGTGTTAGCCAAGAATTCTCTCAGACGCAAGGATACTATAGAGTACAGATTAATGATCTAAATTAATGCTTAAATTAACAGTGAGAGCTAATGAAATATTTGAGGCAGGTTTGTACGAAATTCTTCAAAATGCATGATTTTTAATGGTTAAGAGGTAGTTCTGAATATAGAGGTAAAAAATAGATTTTACCTTATATATACAGTGTAATTTTTCGGCGAAGAGGGTTCGGGCGAACCCCCTTCGGCCCCCTAAATCCACCCCTGTCTAGAGTATGCATGAACGGTAACTATTTCAGAATCATTACATGTGCGTTGATTACATGCAAATTATACTGGCCTTTAGCCACAATAATATATACATATGTTTATTAGCAAGGTCTCATTTTAGGGTTCTCTTTTTACATGTAATTTTTGATGGATTATAATATGCAGCGGAAGCAATCCCAATATCAAAATCACATATAATTTAGATAACTAGCATAAACGGGATTTCACGGGTTACCTCTTGAAGAGTGAACATATCTCTTCTACCACGTGAGCCTTCAGTTCCATAACTTCTCAATGGAATCTCCATCACCCGCACAATCGTGATCCTCGAACGTTCCACGGTCTTCTACTGTGTTACCCAAATAATACCCGAAAATAGCAATTTCGTGTGGGCAAAATTTCTAGGAAAACTTGGCTGAAAATTTCAGCCACCATGTACTCATTCCTCTAGGTGGAAAACCTTATGTATTTATAGCACAAGTTTTAAGGGTTAAGACCCTTTTCCAAAACCTGTTAGGTTTTCTTTTCCACCAGAAAAAGGATTCCTTTATTTTCTATTATTTAGGCACAATAGGGACCACAGAATTTAATTAACAAGGCTTCCAATTATGGAATTAATTTGTAATTTTCGAAATTAATATCCACCATAATTAATTACGAATTATTCCACTAAAAATTCGTAATTACACTCCTTATTCAATTTCGAAATTCATCCATTAAATCTTATTTAACTCCCCATGTTAAGATTCAGATACGAATCAATTAAATTAAATTACTGACGATTTAATTTATTGATTATTTCCTTTAGACTTTCGCTTAACTTATTTCATGTGTCGGATACAAAATCCACCGGCCGGGTTTACACATGAAAACTTATAAGCTTTCATAAAGGTATATCATCAATCTCTAAACCGAGACATGGATTCCATCAACTAACTATTACTTCGCCAATGTATATTATTATTATCCAATTTACCAGGCATATTGACCCACGAAAGAATCTCGCCTTTTAATAAATCAAAACAATAATAATATACACAACTAATAATAATTATATCAAGATTAAGAGTATAAGTACATTTAATGGCTAGAGAGTTTATTTTATTAAGTCAGTATAAAATACTTATCTCTACCTGGTCCGTTCAATACATACAAAATGTACTAGCACAAGAAGTTGGAATTAAACCATTCCCATAATCAAGATTAATTATATTTAATCTTGTGCTACAATCATTCCTGATGGTTTGTCCAATTCCATCATTAGATTGTGAACTCAAACTTTATACTTATAAGAACCGATGATTTAATCTTCCGTGTATAAGCTAAACTCTATACACTAAATCATCTACTATATAAGCAAAGGACACAGACTATTATATGATCTATTTAAAACTTTATTAAAACTGAATAAACAATTATTTCATAATAAATACTATATCTAAACCAAACTCATGGTTAATAGTATATATCCCAACAATCTCCCACTTAGACTTTTAACCATGATAATTATTAGAATATACTATATCCAAATGCATGGTTAATAGTATATGCCCCAACAATCTCCCACTTAGACTCATAACCATGCATCTACAACTTTCTCAGACATTCTTTTACATGACTATTAAAAGTCTTCACCAAATAAGGTTTTGTTAAAGAATCTTGCCAAGTTATATCTGATGCAATATTTGTCCAGTAGTACTTTGTCGTAATTATTTAGTTTGGTATTAAACTCTTCAGAGATCCTGTTACCGAAACTATCCCAAGAATGAACACCGAACTATAATTTTCTTTAACTTTCTCCCACTAAAACGAAGTACCACTAATATTACCTTCGTTACCTCACGATATTGAAATATTAGTGACTTCTTACTATAGTATTCAATGTTCAAACATCACTCCCACTCGATAAAGGCATATTATGTCTATTAACGTTCTCCCACTACTTAAATGCAATGGAACGTCAATTCTGACGTGTGGGTTTTGATGTTCTTGAACATCTAGTTATTTCTTTGCCCAGTTCCTGTAAAAATAGTTTACTTCTAGGAACATGTTTTATTAAACAGTCCTTATCTAGAAAAATGCATTTGTTTTAACAATTGCCTTATTTTCTTTAGGACAATAAAATAAAGCTTCATTCGTTTTCTTGGATATTCGATAAACATGCACCTATCCATCCTTAGTTCCAACTTACATATCTGCTTTCCCTTTCAGCACATATGCGGGATAATCCTATATCTGAACATGCCACAGACCAAGCTTACATTCAGTCCACAGTTCTATAGATGTCCCAGGTACTAGCTTAGAAGGAACTAAATTCAGAATGTAATTTGAAGTTTCCAGGAAATAAATAAGGAAAATCTGAATAACACGTCATTAGTCTATCCATATCCAAAAGAGACTTATTTCTTCTTTCTACTACACGACTCTATTATGGAGTTTACGGTGTAGTCAATTGAGATGTAATCCCTATTCTGATATGTAACTAAAAAACTCTTTAGAGAGATGCTCGCCACTACAATCAAATTGTAGTAACTTAATATATTTCTTTGGTGCTTCTCTATTTCAAGTCTTAAAAACCTTGAATTACTTAATTCATTAAGACTTACAGTGCATCAAATAAATATATTAATATTTTGAGTAATCATTTATGAACGTCATAAAATACTCAAAATCTATCTCTTACGAGTATGTTCATTTAACCATACAAATCAGAAAGGATTCATTCTAGCTTATCACTAGTTTTATTTCCTTTTAAAGGGAAACATCTTTTAGTCAAATTTCCTTCCAAACAGGATCCACAAGTTGGTAGTGCCTCTACTTTCAATGAACCTTAAGGTCCATACTTGACCAACTTGAAATCCTATCCAGATTAATATGACTTAGATAAAAGTGCACAGATAAGTTTTACTCAATTTTGAAGAACATATTCTCTTATGAGGTAGACTAATATTGTTCTGTTCAGGAGAGACATCAATATATAATAACAAGGTCATGCATTCATGTACCACAAGAGATAAAGTGTTTATTAAGCTCAATAACTCAAGAGTTATTCGAAAAATAAAACAAATATCCATCTCTTATTTTGCCCAGAAACCGGAATTAAATTCCTTCTAACAAAAGTACATATATTGCATCCTTAAAATTAATGCCTTATCACTAAAAGAAAATTTTAACAAGTAATACGACAAATTGCATAAAATCATTGTGGAGTTGAGATAAAAATATTAAATAGATCATAATAAGTCAAAACACTGAATAGTAAAATTCAGACTGCATTCAATATTTATATACATACATGCATCTGGAATAATAAATTTCGATGGGAAAAGAATTATTCATGCAAAGTATATTATATAATGCAAGAATTATACAATCCAAAAATAAATAGAACCAACTCAGATGGAGAGCATACTATTATTTTCAGTCAATTGTATATAACTTTTTAATACAAAAATTTTAAAACACACTACACATATATGTCATGCATCTTGAATAGCAATTTCGATGGGAAAGAACTACTCATGCAACATACATATGCAATGCCAGATTATTCACTCCAATAATTAAAACAGACCCAACTCAGATGGAGAGTATACTGTTAATTTAAGTCAAGTGAACATCATTTTTAATAGCTCTAGTTTCATTGATCCAACATGTATACTCAGATGGAGAGTAAGTACACGATATCAATTACTAGTATTTCACCTAGTGAGCTTACAATAAATTTATCCGATATGGAGGAAGACCTAAAGTCAACGCATAAATTTATTACTCACTTGAAATTAATAGTGGAAGACCATAGAAATATATTTCTATCACCACTTAATCATGATTGTATTGTAGTTACAAAATTGATTCAACCCTTTAAGCTCAGATGGAGAGTTAATACTGGTTATCAATAACTAGTAACTATAGCCAGTGAGTTCATAATAAATTTATCCGATATGGAGGAAGACCTAATGTCAACGCATAAATTTATTATCTCACTATAAATAAAAAAAATGAAGACCATAGGGGTTTATTCCCATCACCACTTTATCACAACCACGAACTTTTCTCTGAGGATTAAGTTCCATATTAAAAAAAATGCTCAATACCCATTTAAACAGTCTTAAAATACTAAAATTAATATTTCACACTGTATAGTGGTGATTATTGTTGACTGGACTATTTCTGATAAATCTACCAAATTTCATATCAATCAAAAATTGCGACCAAATTTGGAAAATTATCATTTTAAGCATTTTTTTAAGAATTTAAAATATGACCTACATTTTTTTTATCATATACCAATTCATGTCAAATCAACATGTGTTATCATGTTCCAGATTAGACATATAAAATGATAGAAAGAATGACTTTTCGTATGTAAATCACATTTTAATCCGTCAAACCTCCAAAAAACTCACCTAAACGATCCCAAATCGTCAAAATACGATGTGATTCACTGCATAGCAGTGAGTTCTTCTTAAATGATCGTTTCCAATGATCCTACCGAATTTCAGGTCATTCGGAGATCGTGAAATTCATGATCGCCAAAAACTAGACCAAATTCGAATAAATTATTTTTTTGGCGTAGTCAGGATTAAATCCATGTGATTTGCATTCTTGCTATATATCATATCAAGTTAAATCATCATGTTTCAGATTTAACACAAATATAGCCGATATATAAAGAATAATTTTTCATATTTATAACAAATTCAATTTAATAAACTGCTTGAAAACCCATCTAAACGACCTCAAAATGCCAAAAAAAAACATGATTCACTGCATAGCAAGGAGTTTTTTTCACTAGATCGTTTTCGATGAACCCACCAAGTTTCAGGTTAATCGGAGTCCGTCAAATTCATGACCACTAGCCTGTAACCAAACTCGGAGAATAACCGTTTTAAGTAGTTTCATGAATTAAAATAAATATGATATTGATTTCCATTCTCCTTATAATTACACTATGAGCTCAAGGCATATATTATTTTCTTCCTATTTCTAGGATATATAATATCTCCTTTTGCAATAAATTATCCTTTTATTAAATACATAAGAACCTGAGATATTATATTTTCTCTCGTTCAGTGAAAACCCCAATATCTCTTCTCATGGGTGGAGTTAGTTTCACTAGTACCCAAAGATAAATACTCTTTTTCTAGTTATGAACCTCCACCATTAATGTAGATTTCTCAAGGATAATTTTCACATGGTATATTAAACATATTTCAATGACTCAAATAAATAGACCATTTTGTGGATCCTACTTATTAATCATAATGCTCAATCCATGAATAGATATAATTTCACATGTACAAATTTACTAAGAATTTTTCATGAGTTCAAATAAACAAACCACTTCAGTGGTAACTATTTATTACTCATAAAATTCTCAATTTACAAGTGAATATATATTTAGCTCATAAAATTATTTTATGGTAGACCATAGCTTAAAAGTCATACCAACATTATAAAACTCATACAACATACCGTCATATTTCACTTAATTAGAACCTCCAATCAGAGAACAAAATTCTTCATCGAAAATCCAAACTAGTAATCACGTAGGGCATGAAAATATAAACTTAAATTTGAGAAATTTTTTTATGCACAAACATGCCAAACGCTCCAATCATTAGTCATCCAGGATATCAAATAGAGAATTTTACTTTCTTACAAAATAATTATATCATTACACAATATGAATTATACCTTGTAAGACCTAGTCAATAAAATCTTACACCTCTATTATTGAATTTAATACAACAACACGTTTATTTGCTAATAGTTAATGTGTAAACCTATTATATGACTAGTATTTAATCATGGGGACCATGGGGAGTCATCCCCAACACCATTAAATTAAAAAAGAATTAAAATTATTAAGAAATAATTTCCAGAAAATAGAAAAACATCCAAAACACAGTCCAAACGACCTCAAAACGCCGAAACATACCATGATACACTGCTGCTAAAGCAGTGAGTTCTTCTCACCACGGCGTTTCCGATGGACCCACCAAATTTCAGCTCAATCGGAGTCCGTAAAGTTCGCTGACCTCCGAAAATTCCGGCTATTTGGTCAAAAACAGGTTTTGCGTTTTTCTAGGGTTTACCCCAAAAAATTCAGATAATCTCAATCAAATATCAATAAGAAAACATATATCTCATGATTATAAGAATAATCCATAAATTATGCACAGTTAATTCACAAAACAGCAGTGCAGTTTTTCAGAAAACCACATATATATGTAATTCAAAAAATGCACATAAACACCATATTCTTGTTTCATGAAAAACTTAGTTATCTAATTAGATGTGAGTGAGCTCTGATACCAATTGATGGATTATTATATGCAGCGGAAGCAATCCCAGTATCAAAATCACATGTAATTTAGACAACTAGCATAAACGGGATTTCACGGGTTACCTCTTGAAGCGTGAACATATCTCTTCTACCACGTGAGCCTTCAGTTCCATAACTTCTCAATGGAATCTCCATCACCCGCACAATCGTGATCCTCGAACGTTCCACGGTCTTCTACTGTGTTACCCAAATAATACCCGAAAATAGCAATTTCGTGTGGGCGAAATTTCTAGGAAAACTTGGCTGAAAATTTCAGCCACCATGTACTCATCCCTCTAGGTGGAAAACCTTATGTATTTATAGCACAAGTTTTAAGGGTTAAGACCCTTTTCCAAAACCTGTTAGGTTTTCTTTTCCACCAGAAAAAGGATTCCTTTATTTCCTATTATTTAGGCACAGTAGGGACCACAGAATTTAATTAACAAGGCTTCCAATTATGGAATTAATTTGTAATTTTCGAAATTAATATCCACCATAATTAATTACGAATTATTCCACTAAAAATTCGTAATTACACTCCTTATTCAATTTCGAAATTCATCCATTAAATCTTATTTAACTCCCCATGTTAAGATTCAGATACGAATCAATTAAATTAAATTACTGACGATTTAATTTATTGATTATTTCCTTTAGACTTTCGCTTAACTTATTTCATGTGTCGGATACAAAATCCACCGGCCGGGTTTACACATGAAAACTTATAAGCTTTCATAAAGGTATATCATCAATCTCTAAACCGAGACATGGATTCCATCAACTAACTATTACTTCGCCAATGTATATTATTATTATCCAATTTACCAGGCATATTGACCCACGAAAGAATCTCGCCTTTTAATAAATCAAAACAATAATAATATACACAGCTAATAATAATTATATCAAGATTAAGAGTATAAGTACATTTAATGGCTAGAGAGTTTATTTTATTAAGTCAGTATAAAATACTTATCTCTACCTGGTCCGTTCAATACATACAAAATGTACTAGCACAAGAAGTTGGAATTAAACCATTCCCATAATCAAGATTAATTATATTTAATCTTGTGCTACAATCATTCCTGATGGTTTGTCCAATTCCATCATTAGATTGTGAACTCAAACTTTATACTTATAAGAACCGATGATTTAATCTTCCGTGTATAAGCTAAACTCTATACACTAAATCATCTACTATATAAGCAAAGGACACAGACTATTATATGATCTATTTAAAACTTTATTAAAACTGAATAAACAATTATTTCATAATAAATACTATATCTAAACCAAACTCATGGTTAATAATATATATCCCAACAGTCTCCCACTTAGACTTTTAACCATGATAATTATTAGAATATACTATATCCAAATGCATGGTTAATAGTATATGCCCCAACAATTTTTACTTATTGGATTTAATTAAACATACAGGATTCATTTATAACTGCTAATCTATGAAATGTCATGTTAATTACTTGTCAGACGCATATTTTGTTGTTTAAGTACCCTTTACCTATAAACAACATGCTGTGCTCTTGAAAGTAATCCCCCCATGAATAATTCAATTGTAGCTACTTATTTGTAGAAGATGTCATGTTAGTGACGAACATGAAATGGTCTAGTCTCATAGAGATAGATGTTTGGGCTTTTTTCACTTTTAGCCCGCGCCAAAAACTATTTTACATTCGGTAGCCAAAAAAATGTATATAAAATTTATATAATTTTTGTAAATAACATACAAAATGTATATATAATACAAAAAATATATATATTATGTCGGCTATTATTTTGAGAGCGGCTATATAGAGTCATCTTCCATAGATCTTTCTTATGATCGTTCTGTATAATTTTCTCCAATTATTTTTTGACAAGTAGCGAGGTACTAATGCCCGAAACTAAAACTGATTCTATATTTTGATTGGACTTATTCGCAAGTCGATGCCAAGTTTTGAAAAGAAAGAAAAAGAAGAAAGACATTTTTTCCAAATGTTAGAAATTGGTTTTACTTTTTTCAAGTGGGTACATTTCCAGCTTTGAGAAGGCCTAAACCTCTTCCCAGGCCCATTATGATGCGGGCTCAAAGCTAGTCAACCTGGTGGTCGGGCCCAATCAACAGCCCCGAGAATCTCGTGCGGCACATGTCTCGAATGAACCAAGAAAATTATTCAAAAATTCAATACCCAGAGAAGTAATTTTAATTAATTTCTGTTTTATTTTATATAATCTTAGTTAGAAAAGGAAACAAGTATTCTTTCCCCCTCACCTCTCAAAAGTAAAAAATATTTGCTTTGAATATTTATATCAAATCAATGTATGCAACACATCTTATGATCTTACGAAATAAGTAATACGTGGATAAGGAAAATTTTCTGCGAAAAAGTTACGCCCTCAATCATCTAGCTCAAACTTATAACCAAAAGGAGCTATATTTTTTATTTTATTATTTTTACCCGAATTAGCCAATATTGTACATAATTTGAAAAGAACCTCATATTGTAGGTTCTCACTCCTTTTTCTCTCTCTCACGTTTTCTCCTCCTTTTTTTCTCTCTTTCGTTTTTGTGCTATAAAATATCAAACTTCCTATTCTCCTTTTCCCCATATCTCAATCATCTTCATCGTCAAAAGATTTGATCATTCTAATGTTATCTCTTCAAATAAATTTCCTTCATAGAGATAGCATAGAAAATATAGTGTGGTGCTTCTATTGTACCTCCTAAAATGTGACGATAACATTTTTTCAAATTAACCATAACTGAATCAGTTCAAAGCTTCATCAAATTTCTTTATCTCAAGTCTTTGTTGTTATACTTTTAATTATTCTAGAATTGCCTTTCGGGGTCATTTTTGATTCATTTAATAATCAAGAACTGTATCTACATGAATTCAAAAAATTTAGATGTTGAAGGTACTTACATTGCAGATGCGTTACGTGGCCAAGAAATAGTTGCAGAAGAAGTTGTATATGGGTACAATCGGGGATAATGCATACCCATATTTCCCCGTGAAGAAGACGGAGGAAGGACACGGACGCACGAGGTTGAAATCGAGGCTAGGAGCCTTTCGTACCGAAACCCATGAAAGGTGAACGGTGTGCTCATCGTCGGGCGTGATAAAGCAATGCTTCTCGGACTCAAAACGAGATCTAATACCTCGGTAAATATGGCAAACGGTTACGCACGACGAATAGAGAACCGTGACATCCATACCTAACTGTATATCACGGCGCAGATCTCGCCCGATGCACGTTACAGATCAATAATTATGAGAAAGGAAGACTTTTACCTTTTTAGACTTGTACTAGGGATGAAACTCTCCTACTATATAAAGGGAAAGTTTTTCTTTGATAACACACACTGTAACACGCGAATCAAAACAATACTAGTTCATTCTGTGTCTTCTAGCTACTTCAAAAGTTTTAACTGTTTGTTCTTCCTCTGAGTTGGGTTCGAGCCAAGGGTTTGATCGAGGGCAAACCTATTGTTCAATCTAGACTCGAGTTAGGCCGTAATATTACTACTGGTTTGAGCACTCATTTTATATTTAACTAGTATATCTAGTATTCTTGATTATTTGTGTTGAATCAATCTACATATCCTTAAAACAGCGTACAAATTTAATTGTTATCCTATATTAGGGTAAACAGTTTGGCGCCTACCGTGGGGCTAAGGATAATAGTGGCGATTTGATACAAATCTCCATAACACACTCTATTTTACGCTTGTTCTTTAAAGTCTTAATTTCAGGTCAGCTTTAAAGTGTCAAACTCTCAGTCTGCCTACTTGAACGTTGACGTTGAGTCTGGCCATCAAGGCGAAAACAATAATCTGGTGCCTAGCAATGAGGTGCCTCCTGCTGATCCCAACGGAGTCCCGGTTGCCGATCTAGTCGATGCTAACTCACAGGTGGCCATCGACATCAATCTGCCAACTGATCCCGAAAACAACATTCGCAGAGGATCCAGACCGATAGCTCGAGAAGCGCCCGAAGGCAAAGGCGATGGGGTAAGCCTACGGTTAATCTTCAAAATGTTGCAGGCTCAACAGGCAATGCTAGCGCAGCTACAGAATCAAAGCCACGCTCCCAGCATGGTTGAGCCCGAACAATCCCGAAAAAACATCCGAAGAAATGAACAGATCACTGAGAGATAAAAGCTGAGATCGGGGTCAATCCCGAAATAATGAGAATGCTTGAAGCATTAACGAAGCGGGTGGAGTCAGGAGAGAAAAAGATTGAGGCCAATGACAAAAAGGTAGAAACATACAATTCTAGGGTTGATCAAATTCCGGGAGCACCCCCGATATTGAAAGGGCTGGATTCCAAAAAATTTATCCAGAAGCCTTTTCCTCCGAGCGCGACACGGAAGCCGATCCCAAAGAGGTTTTGTTTTCCCGATATCCCAAAATATAACGGAACCACAAATCCGAATGAACATGTGACCTCCTATACATGCGCAATCAAAGGGAACAACTTGGAAGATGATGAAATCGAATCGGTGTTACTGAAGAAGTTTATGGAGACTTTGTCCAAAGGGGAAATAGTATGGTATCACAACTTACCTCCAAATTCCTTTGACTCATTTGCCATGATTTCGTATGCTTTCGTAAAGGCCCATGCCGGGGCCATCACAGTCGAGACCAGAAAGTCAGACCTTTTCAAGGTTAAACAAAGAGACAACGAGATGCTCAGGGAGTTTGTGTCGAGGTTCTAGATGGAATGGATGGACCTATCTCTGGTCGCAGATAATTGGGCCGTTCAGGCATTTACTTAGGGGAATAACCCCCGAAGCTCATTGGCTTCACAATAGCTAAAACAAAATTTGGTAGAGTACCCGGCGATAACTTGGGCCGACATCCACAACAGGTACCAGTCAAAGATCAGGGTTAAGGACGACCAACTCGGAGCCCCTTTCAGGGTCTGTTTATCCCATTCGGGCCGACGATAGGTCTAAGAGAGCCGTTAATCATGAGCCAAGGCCGGTTCGGGATGGTACCAACTATACAACAGACAGAAGGGGAATGGGTTCGAACGTCACCCCACAATAAATGAAAAGAGAGGCGATCGAGGGTTCGGTAGCAAAGATTTGATGAGCAAAAATGGTTTCGACTTGGGGGTAGGGAAGCACCGAGGTTATCAGAGTATAACTTCAATGTGGATACTGCCAGCATCGTATCAGCTATCAGGTGCATCAAGGAGACCAAATGGCCCCGACCATTACATTCCGACCCTACCCAAAGAGATCCTAACTTGATGTGTAAGTATCACGACACTCATGGCCGCATGACCGAAGATTGCCGACAATTGAGAGAAGAAGTTTCCCAGTTGTTCAATAACGGGCACCTCCGAGAATTCTATGTAATCGAGCCAAAAATCACCTCAAGAATAGGGGCGCCAACAAACATGTCGAATACGAAGAGCCTCAGCACGTCATCAACATGATCATTGCAGGGGTCGATTTCCTCGAAGGGCCAATGATAAAGCACACTAAAGTATCTATCATAAGGGAAAATGCACCCGAGATTATGTCCCCGAGGGAACCATTTCATTCAGTGACGAGGATGCCGAGGGATTCGTACAACCTCACAATGATGTGCTGGTAATATTTGTACTTATTAATAAATCTCGAGTTAAACATGTGTTGATTGATCCAGGTAGCTTGGCCAACATCATCATATCGAGAGTCGTATAGCAATTGGGGTTACATGACCAAATAGTGTCGATAGTCCAAGTGTTGAACGGATTTAACATGGCATGCAAAACCACTAAAAGGGGGATAAACCTGCCGATGAACACTGCCGGAATGATCCAAGAGACAAATTTCTATGTGATCGAAGGGGACATGAGGTATAACGCCCTATTCGGAAGACTGTGTGTTCACAACATGAGGGCAGTACCCTTGACCTTGCACCAGGCATTGATATTCCCTATGCCAAGAGGAGTCAAAATGGTCTACAGAGAACAGTCGGCTGCAAAGGAGATGTTCATGCTGATGAGGTAATATCGGTGCTCACGGTTTCGACATCAAGGAACACAAAGCCGACCAGAAAGGAAGAAATTAAATAGTAATCATCGAAGCCAGTCTCGGCCGAATCGGAGGAATGAGGAGTAGACGAGGAGGACGATTACAGAGTTCCAAGATTGTTCATAGCTCCTAATAATACCGACATCACCAAATCGACAGACAAAGAGTTGGATAAATTTATATTAATCAAAAACCTACCGGATCGAAAGGTATACCTGGTGTTACACTCTATGTTTTCGTACGTAAGAGTACATCGTAAGTCATTATTGTAAGGTCAGAAATGTGATTGTATTTAAAAGTATTTAAAGTAAGTTAATCATGTTACCTTAGAGGTTACAAATCTTTAAGATCATGGATAACAAGTATCAAGAGGGTTGAAAGGCTTAGAAGCTAAACAAATTGAAGAAAATAAGTCGAATGTCGACAAATTGGGAATGTATAACATGCGCTTTTGGGGTGATACTAGGGTCTTTAAAATGAAAAGGAGGTTATATTATGAGTTATTTTAGTTGTATTATAGTCTTGTATTATATTTTGAAGTCAAGCGAGTTGTGGAACAAAAGTTGGCAAATGTCATCACAAGTTACTTTCATAAATGTGCTGAAAATTGGGTCAAATGTAGCTGAGATTTTTTCCCAATATAAGTGGAATAACGGGATGATCCACCTACCAAATTGAATATCTATAAGTGTATTTTCTAAATCATTAAACCTCTCATCAATATGACATCAGTGTAGAGAGATATTCGTGTTGTCGCGAGATTGGACATGAAGCCCCTATGGGACCCACTTGGTTGGTGGCCGACCTTCACTTATTTTTATCTCGTTTTTGGGATGATATTTTCTCATTTGACGTCCTCCTTACATCATCACACTCTCCAAACCCTCCCAAACAGTTCCCCCAAGGCTCCAAACAAATTTCAAAAAACTACACCATAATCCAACATCAAAGTTAGCCCAAGTGAAGAAAAGAGTCTCTATGGTGTTGTGATGTATTTAAGGGTGCTTGTAAGCTAAGGGAAGATTTGGTTCGAATTTGTTTTGATTATTTAAGGTATTTATAACACCCTATTTCTTGGTCTTAATCTTATCTATGTGTTGGTAAAGTTATTTGAATGAAGAATTACAAGATAGAACTTGAAGTTGTATAAGAAATTGTCTTTTCTTGGACTATTTTGGAGTTGTGTATATGACTTTATATGGCTGGAAATCATGGGTAATATCTTGGTTATGATGTTCTTATTGTTTTTATGCTTGTCAATATTTTGAGTATATTGATAATATTGTAAATAGAAGAAGAAGCAACCACACAATTCCTAGAAGTTGTCCATGTTGTTGTTATATCTTGTTGGTTTGTTTGATGTTACGTTTATGATGGATATAAGGTTGGAATGTCATGTAAATATATATGTTTATATGCTGGACCTGTTGACAGTGTTGTAAGTATAAGAGAGGTGGTAAAAAGAGTTGGGGTTTGGTTCTAATCCAAGCTTGCCGCTCGTCTTGTTAAATAGTAGTTTCGTTGGTGACATTTGTGCACTTGTTGTTGTGTAGATTGATTGGTATTGTTGGGCTGTTGGGTGTGTTGTGATGCTGAAGGTATATAGTTAAAGGTTGTATGTATTCTTATTGTTTTGATGGACTTGGGGAAAGCAAGGAAAACAGGGGAGATGCTGTCCGTTTTAATATAAAATAAACTTGTTATTCGTTGTACGATAGTTGCATCATTAGATTAACAATGCTTCCATATCATTGTTGTAGATTGAATTACTAATGGGTTGGACCAACGCCATAAGGTTAAGTAAACGACAAAGGTATGTTTAGGCTATCCCTTCCTTCCTTTTGGCATGATCCATATAATACAAATAAAACGAGCAAACGCAAAACTTTCACAAATGACTTTATTCTTATAAGTACTAGGGCTGGCAATGTTCTTGATTCTCCATATGTACTATTATTATATCGTCTGTTCATGGCTCTCAGAAAATATGTAAGTTGATAAAGTTTATTTCGTGATAGTAATCGAAGACATATTGATCTTATGACATCCCGAGAGATCTTATTGACTTACTTCATTATGCATTGCATTCATTTATACATATACATTGACCCATGACTAGATAGTGTTTTATATGCATATATTATATGTATATGGGGCATAGGGAGGATACATCATTATATACACACCACCACCTAATCAACTGATATACATTGATGATTTAGCCCACAAAGGCCGAGATGATATGATGGGATGCCCTTAGAAGCTTGATGATGTTATGTACGCATATACCTACACATGATATGACATTTATATGCATATGCATGACATTATAAATGTTTCATGATTCACAGAGCTATTCAGACTTACAGGTCGAGTTATTTACTCCATGTTTCTTTTATGTCTTTTATATACTGCTTTTTATTCCTTACATACTTGGTACTTTATCTGTATTGATGTCCCTTTTCCCTGGGGATGTTGCGTTTCACGCCTACAGGTCCCGATAGACAGGCCGACAATCCTCCTAGTAGGCCATCAACTTAGCGGAAGGTGTTGGTGCACTCCACTTGCTTTGAAGTTGCCTATTTGGTCAATATGATTTGGATATATATTGATTGGTATGGCGGGGCCCTATCCCGATCTTTATGATATTTATGTACTCTTAGAGGCTTGTAGACATATTTCATGTATATGTATGATTGTATGGCCTTGTCGGCCTATGTTTTGAGTGTAGAAATGATCATTTCAGTCTTATTGGCCCATATGACATATGTATAAGTTTGTATTCCATGTTGGGTCATCATATGTCGAGTATTCCCTTATGTTTTATCCTGGTTATCTCATGGCAGACTTTCCGGCTCATTTACCCATGATAGTATGATAAGAAAGATACATTACATAGGTACTCGATTGAGTAAGGCAATGTGTGCCTGTCACGACCCATTAATTTGGGTCGTGACACCTGGGCACGGGGTTAGCCCCCGAGCTCAGGAAAAAACTCATCAATTTTCATAAAGCTAATATAGACTGTTTCGCTTGGTCCTATCTTGACATGACAGGGTTCCCACCGGTTAAGCAGAAGAGGAGGCTGCATCCTGGGGTAAAGATGTATTCATCAAGGACGAGGTATCCAAACTCCTTAAAATAGGGTTCATCTGGGTAGGGGTGGGCATCGGTCGGTTCGGTTCGGTTTTGTAGAAGTTTGGTTCAGTTTGTGATTTTAATAACCAAAATCGAATCATAATAACTTCAGTTCGCTTCGGTTTATTCATGTTCGGTTCAGTTTAATCGGTTCAGTTTTTTGGTTTCAAGCCGTGGAAAAAATAGTACGAAACAATGAAAATAGATTACTTGTTAAGAGAATAGCCAAAAAGGGTAACCAAAAACTCCAAGTCCAACAACAGATCTCTACAAATTTTCTTGATTTTGCTCTATTTTCATGGCTACTGATTCTATTCCACAATAATTTTACTTAGATGACAAATGGAAACTATACAAAAAAGAAAGCTTACCTCGTAGCTGCCGCTCTTCTTCCTCTATTTACAACAAAAGATGTGCTTTTACAAGAAAATGGGCTTCTTTAGCAAAAGAACAAAGGGCTAGGTTTTATATTATGAGGTGTTGTGTTACTTAGTGCAGTAGTGAGTTGCTCCATTTTCCAAGATAATAACAAGTGATGACAAAAAAATAAACAAACAAAAATGAAGTTGCTCCAGTAGTAATACTTAGTGCAACAATAATTCGGTTTTAGGCTTAGGCTAAAAAAATTAGTTTTTCAGTTTAACCAAAAATCGAACTATTAAAACTGATCACCAAACCGAACACCAAACTTTTTAAAACTATAAACCGCAAATCGACCAACAAAACCGAAACTGAATAAGCGGAAATTTTCGGTTCGTCCAGTTTTTTCGGTTCAATCGGTATTATGCCCACCCCTACATCCAGGAAGGAAAGTACCCAGATTGGTTAGATAATGTAGTGGTAGTGCCTAAAAAAGAGAATAAGCTAAGAGTGTGTGTAGATTACAAAGATCTAAACAAGGCATGCCCTATGGATTCTTTCCCTTTGCCTAACATTAATCGGATGATCGACGCAACGACCGGGTATGAGATACTCAATTTTCCCGATGCCTATTCTGGGTACAACCAAATTTAGAAGGACCTTTCATTACTAAAATTGGCACCTATTGTTATAATATAATGCCATTTGGATTAAAGAACGTCGGTGCCACCTATCAATGCTAGTAAACTAGATGTTCGAAGAATAGATAGGAAAATCAACGAAAGTTTATGATGATGCCATGTTAGTCAAGTCCATGCGAGTAGAGGACCATTTGAAACATTTGTAGGAGACCTTCGACATACTGAAGAAATACAATATTAAGTTGAACCAAGAAAAGTGTGCATTCGGAGTCGGATCGGGAAAATTCCTCAGGTTCATGGTATCAACTTGAGGGATCGAGATCAACCTTGACAAAATCAAAGTCATAGAGGACTGCACTGTGGTGGACATTGTCAAGGCCGTTCAAAGGCTGATCAGGCATATAGCTGCCTTAGGCCAGTTCATATCGAGGTCCTTGGACAAAAGCCATCGGTTCTTCTCGTTGTTAAAGAAGAAGAATAACTTTTCCTGGACCCCAGGATTCTAACAAGATTTGGAAGAAATCAAACATTACCTATCAAGTCTTCCCCTGCTGCACACTTCAAAGGCAGACGGACAGATGTAACTTTACTTGGCGGTTTACGAGATGGTGGTAAGTGGAGTCTTAGTTTGGGAGGAAGAAGGTATGCAATTTCCTATTTACTATGTCAGTAGAACTCTAGACGAGGCCGAATCAAGGTATCCTCACCTAGAAAATATGGTGCTCGCTTTGCTAAGCGCCTTTAGAAAGCTAAAGTTGTACTTTTAATTCCACCCCATATATGTCGTGACCCCTTACCCGCTAAGGTTCATCATGCATAAACCCGAGATCTCAAGCCAGTTGGCCAAATGGGACATCAAAATTAGCGGGTACGATATCGAGTATCGACCCGAATCGTCATAAAATCTCAGATTTTGGAAGACTTCGTGGCCGACTTTACGTCGGCCTTAATACCCGAAGTTTAAGGGAATTGCTGTTAACCTCGAGAACCACTTTGAGAATCTGGACCCTTTTTACAGACAGTGCCTCGAACGCGACGGGCTCCGGGCTCGGCATCGTATTAAAACCGCCTTCAAGGAATATAATTAGGCAATCTATTAGCATTGTGAAATTGACTTACATTCTAATGAAAAATATAAGGTGAAAGTGTGCCAATGTAAAATAATCCTTAAACAATTTCTAAAACAACCCCCAAAACTCAGTGTCACAAGTGCATGAGCATCTACTGGAATGTACAATAATACTACAACCTCTGTCTAGAATACAAGTTAGTCAAACAAATGTAAATGGTTCTGATGGAGACTCCGTATGTTGTAGATCATAACATGGAATGCAAATCACCATGAAGTCCCGCTACTAGCTGCGCCTCTGCGCATAACAGACCATCAGAAATATATATGCCTACACAATAAGTGTAGAAGTGTAGCATGAGTACGTAAATCAGTGCGTGCCTAGTAAGTATCTAGCCTAACCCCGAAGAAGTAGTGACGAAGGGTCGACATCGACACTTACTAGTGGTCCAATAACTGAAATACATGAGTAAGTAAGCAAGTATGAAGCATAGTAAATGAACAGTATAAACGTATCTAAGCACATAGTACGATTCTCCTCTGAACAGTAAACACAAGCTCTCAATTATCAGTTACCTCCTCAACCGGAGTATATATATATATAAAATGGTCCCCACCTGATAGGTCGTCACAACCCAAATCCTGAAAAAACACACGGATATGCTGATTTCTTGTCAAATATTATGCACGATGCTGCCGAGGCAAACAACCCGATCCCATAAGAGTATTTCATGAAGCTACTGAGGCGAACGACCCAATCCCATAATAGTGAGTCTATCACTCTACACAAGCCTAGTCTCAAGTCGTACCACAAAATACATAAATTTAAACAGGCAAGGATAACTCAAATAGTAATATTAAAGCATGGCCTGAACCTAAGTATCCCCAGACATAATATGGAATTCTAGCATACGCATGGACACTCGTCACTATCATGACCCAAAACCTAACCAGTCGTGATGGCGCCTATCGTGGTACTAGGCAAGCCAACATTTCCAAAAAACTTTCAACATTTAACAGAAATGAATCAGGACATTTAAAATAACCAGAGTCTTTCATAAAAATGGGGTAAACCCAAAACATAAGTGCAAAAAATAGCCTGACATCGGGGTGTCACTAAGTCATGAGCAAACTAAACAATCAATCTAAGAAATAATGTCTACAAGAGTCTGTATCAAATACAAATAGAGGAGAAGTCAAGGAGGGAGAAACAAGGACTGCGAACGCCGAACAACTACCTCGTAATTTTCTAACAATCAACCGAGCATGAGATTAATGTCCACCATGTCCAAAAATACCTGGATTTGCACATGAAGTGCAGGGTGTAGCATGAGTACAACCAACTCAGTAAGTAACAATAATAAATAAGGAACTGAAAGATAGTGACGAGCTACACAGTTATCGTTCATTTTCTGTAATCTCAGCAAGAAGTAGATATGGTTTCAAATCAGATTAGTTAAGTCAAATAAGTTTTATACAGTTTCAAGTTCAAGTAAGACCGGATATAAAATCTTCCAAAATTTCAAAACAATGATAGATAGCAACTAAGTGCAACAACAAATGAAAATAAGTACAGCCTCTCAGGGCAACAATCACTCAACTCTTCTCAATATCTCGATCACTCGGCTCTCAGCCCTTAACACTCACACTCAATATGTACCTGCGATCACTAGGGGTGTACAGACTCCGAAGGGGTTCCTTCAGCCCAAGCGCTATATCGCTACGACATGCAGCACTATCCATAATATATAAAGAGCCATTAAGCTCGTTGTGGCATGCAACCCGATCCATATATATATATATGGTAACGTGTGACTTAATCCATATATATACAACCCTCAGGATCATTGCGGCATACAACCCGATCCATATATACACACAAAGCTCACAGCTTGGCACTCAGGCCCTATCTCAGTCACCAACCTCTCTAGTCCCTCGGGCTCTCAGAAATAATAAAAATCAGCCCAAATAGAGATAATAACATGTATCAACAAGGAACAAGAAGAGATAGAGGTATGATACGCAAGGAAAAATTATGACCGAGTACAAGACAACAAATAACAGTTAATTCAACAAGTACACGACCTCTGCGGGCCCCAACAGTGACATTATATAGCCTAAGCATGATTTCTAACATGGATTTCAGTCCAATTTCTATAACACAGAGAGAAACATATAGCTAATAACAAGTTATTCCACTTTACAGTTCCACAGGACGAACCAAGTCACAATTCTCATGGTGCACGCTCACACGCCCGTCACCTAGCATGTGCGTCACCTCAAAAATAATCACATAGCACAACATTCGGGGTTTCATACCCATAGGACTAGATTTAAAGCTGTTACTTACCTCAATCCGAGCAAAATGCTACTCTAAAATGCCTTTACCTCGCGAGTCAGCCTCCGAATGTACCAAATCTAGCCACAAGTAGTACCATACAATCAATATAGGCTAAAGGGATCAATTCCACAAGAAAAATACTAAATTATAGCCAAAAATCCGAAATCAGCACAAACCCGGCCCCGGGCCCACGTCTCGAAATCTAACAAAAGTCACAAAACCCTAAAAACCATTCACTCACGAGTCTAACCATACCAAATTTACTCAAATCCGATAAAAAATCCCATTCAAAACCTCAAAAACCCATCTCAAAAACACTTCCTCCTTTTCCCCAATTTTCCACCCAATTCACAAATTAAAATATGGAATTAAAGACATAATTATGGAATTTGACCAAAATTAGATAGGAATCACTTACCCTAAACACCCATGCAAGAATCTATCCGAAAATCGCCTTCTATCGAGCTCCCAATCCGACCCCGATATCAAAAAGTTCACTCCCAGTCAACTTTCCAAAATTCCAACTTTCGACATTTCAAGCCTAATTCTACTACGTACCTCCAAATCACAATCCGAACGCGCTTCTAAGTCCAAAATCACCTAACGGTGCTAACAGAACTATCAAAATTCAAATCCGATGTCGTATAAACATAAGTCAACATCCGGTCAACTTTTCTAATTTAAGCTTTCAATTAAGAGACTAAGTGTCTCAATTCATTCTGAAATCACTTCGGACCCGAACCAACTAACCCGGTATGTGTAAATACAGTTGTAGAACACAAAAGAAGCAGAAAATAGGGGAACAAGGCTACAACTCCCGAAACGACCGGCCAGGTCAATACATCCTCCCCCTCTTAAACAAACGTTCGTCCTCGAACGAGACTAAAATATACCTGGAGCCATAAATAGGTATGGAAATTTGCTTCGCATCTACCGCTTGGTCTACCAAGTAGCCTTCTCCATGAGTTGACCACTCCACTGCACCTTCACTGAAGCTATACCCTTTGATCTTAACTTTCAAACCTGCCGCTCCAAAATAGCCACCGGCTCCACATCATAAATCAAATCACCATCCAACTGAACCGTGCTGAAATCCAAAACATGCGATGGATCGCCGATATACTTCTGGAGCATAGAAACATGAAATACCAGATTCACACTCGACAAACTAGGTGGCAAGGCATGCTTGTAAGCCACCTCCCCAATCCTCCGAAGTACCTCAAAAGAGACCGATGAACCGAGGGCTAAACTTGCCCTTCTTCCCTTACCTCATAACACCCTTCATGGGTGAAACCTTCAGCAGAACCTTCTCCCCAACCATGTAAGACTCATCACGGACCTTTCTATCAGCAAACATCTTTTGCCTCGACTGCGCCGTGCGAAGCCGCTCCTGAATCAATTTTACCTTGTCCAAAGCATCCTGAACTAAGTCAGTGCCCAATAGGCTAGCCTCGCCCACCATAGATCTACATCGCCTCCCATATAAAGCCTCGTATAGAGCTATCTAAATACTCGACTGATAACTATTATTGTCAGCAAAGTCCGCAAGCGGCAGAAAATGGTCCCATGAGCCACCAAAATCAATGACACAAGCGCGTAACATGTCCTCCAATATCTGAATAGTTCGCTCGAACTGCCCGTCCTTCTGAGGGTGAAATGTTATTCTCAACTCAATCTGAGTGCCCAATTCTCACTGCACGACCCTCTAAAACTGTGATGTGAACTGAGTGCCTCTATCTGAAATGATGGAAACTAGCACACCGTGTAGGTGAACAATCTCTCTGATGTAAATCTTAGCCAACCGATGTGAAGAATGGTAGTACTCACAGGAATGAAGTGCATAGACTTGGTTAGATGATCCACAATCACCCAAATAGCATCAAACTACCTCGAAGTCCGTAAGAGCCCAACTATGAAATCCATGGTGATCCGCTCCCACTTCCACTCTAGAAGCTTCTGAAGTAATCCACCTGATCGTTGATGCTCATATTTTACCTGTTGACAGTTGAGACACTGAGCTATAAACCCAACTATATCCTTCTTCATTCTCCTCCACCAATAGTGTTGTCTCAAATCCTGGTACATCTTCGCGGCACCCGAATGGATGAAATATAGTGAGTTGTGTGCCTCTTCAATAATCAACTCCCGTAGCCCCTCATTAGGCACATATATCCGGCCCTGCTTCCTTTACACCCCATCATCACCAATAGTCATATATTTTGCACCACTATGCTGAACCCTGTCCTTGAGGACAAGCAAGTGAGGATCATCATATTGGCGCTCTCTGATGCGATCAAATAAGGAAGACCGAGATACCACATAGGCAAGAACCCGACTGGTCTCTAAAATATCCAATCTTACGAACTGGTTGGCCAATGCTTGAACATCAACTGCAAGAGGTATTTAACTAACAAGAATGAATGCAAGACTACCCATACTCACTTCCTTCCTGCTCAAGGCATCAGCCACCACATGGCCTTTCCCGGATGATACAAAATAGTAATATCATAGTCATTTAGCAGCTCCAACCACCTCCGCGCCTCAAATTGAGATCCTTCCATTTGAACAAGTGCTGGAGGCTACGATGATTAGTAAATACCTCACAAGACACAGCATAGAGATAGTACCTCCAAATCTTCAATGCATGAACAATGGCAGCCAACTTCAAATCATGAACATGGTAGTTCTTCTCATGGGGCTTCAACTAGCATGAAGCATAAGCAATCACTCTACCCTCCTACATCAAAACACGCCCAATACCAATCCGAGAAGCATCATAATATACTGTATAAGAACCAAAAGGTGATGGTAGAACTAGAACTTGAGATATGGTCAGGGCAGTCTTGAGCTTCTGAAAGCTCTCCTCACACTCATCCGACCACCTAAAAGGAGCACTCTTTTGGGTCAATTTGGTCAAGGGTGATGCAATAGACGAGAAACCCTACACGAACCGACGGTAATAACCCGCTAAACTAAGAAAGATCCGAATCTCTGTAGCTGAGGACTGTCTGGGCTAACTCTGAACCGCCTCTATCTTCTTCGGATCTACTTGAATACTCTTAATGGACACCACGTGCCACAAGAATGCCACTGAACTGAGCCAAAACTCACACTTGGAGAACTTAGCATAAAGCTTCTTCTCCCTCAATTACTGCAACACAATCCGCAAATGTGGAGCATGCTTTTCCTGGCTACGAGAGTACATCAGGATATCATCAATGAATACAATAACAAACGATTTGAGATAATGCTAGAATACACTGTTCATCAGATGCATGAGCGCTGCTTGGGTGTTGGTCAGCCCAAAAAACATCACAATGAACTCATAATGACCATAACGAGTCCTAAGTGTTGTCTTAAGAATATCTGCATCCCGAATCTTCACTGGTGATATCCAGACCTCAAATCAATCTTGGAGAATACCCTCTCTCCCCGAAGCTGGTGAAATATATCATCAATACGTGGAAAAGGATACTTGTTCTTGATTGTGACTTTGTTCAATTATCTGTAGTCAATACATATTTTCATAATGCCATCCTTCTTCTTCACAAACAGAACCGGTGCACCCCAAGGCGACATACTAGGCCTAATAAACCCCTTCTCAAGGAGTTCCTGAAGCTGCTCCTTCAACTCCTTCAACATAGCCGGTGCCATACGGTACAGAGGAATAGAAATGGGCTGAGTGCCCGGCACCAAGTCAATTGTTACATTTCGCGTTTTCGTACATTAAAATTTTGATTTCATATAACCGATGTAGACTCGGGGATGAGATCATCTTGACATTAACGTACTTACGCTATTTATAACAGGCGATAAATAAGTGTCATGAAGGATAAAGGATGCACGAATTAGAGAAAACGGGTTTCGTTGAAATTGGCCAAGTTTGGATTAAATACAGATCAAGTAATAATACCCGATAATTATAAACTAGTACCATGCAAGGTACCATATGACCACGGTAGTGTAATATATAAAGTATATATGAAGTATTTTGAAAATAAATATAATTTTAAGTAATTTGTGATAATTTTTAAATTATGCGGGTAATAGATTAATTATCGGGTAATGAAATATTATCCGGTTAACTAATAAGTAGATAAATTTAATCAATAACCCCAAAGAGTAACGTGGAAGCCCTCCCTTAGGATAAGGTGAGTCATTAATTAACTTTACATGTTTCAAAGGCTTAAAATTCAAAATCTTATCCTTAGGTGAGCTTTATCAAATCAAAGAAAGCAATACAATTCATTCAAAATCAAGACTTATGTTCTGTCTTGAACCAAAACCAAGAAAACAACCTTTTGACATTCTAACTTCAAACTTGCAAACGTGAGAGAGTAGGAATATTGTTCAATTCAATCCTTAGAAAATTTCATTCAAAAAAAGATGTTAAAAGTAGATTGAGTTCGTCCGAAATTTCAAGTTGTCCAAGTGTGAATTTTGTCCATATTTCGCAAAAGTAGGTTCATTCAAATAATTCTGAGAATAGGTATGTTAAGGCCCTCCTTTCTTTCTTTTGGCATAGCCCAAATTATACTGAAGAAATGAGCAAATATACAGTTTCTATAAATTACTCTATTCATAGAAATAGTAAGGGTGTCTATATTCTTGATTCCCATGAGAATTATCATTCTCTTCTGTTCGTGGGTCTCAGAATAATACATAGTTGGAAAAATTTATCCGTAAGGAAATTTAGATTATTACGTGTTTTTCGTGCATTTCATACATGTGCATTGACCTATGACCAGATGGCGTTATATACGCGTATATATGTAAATATATGTATATGGGATATGGGAAAAGGTTACGGCATTATATATGCAACACCACCTGATCAACTGGTATATGATGATGATGTTGCCCACAGTGGCTGAAATATGATTCAAACGGCATTATATACGCGTATATATATATATATGTATATGTATATGAAATATGGGAAAAGATTATGGCATTATATATGCACCACCACCTGATCAGCTGGTATATGTTTATGATGTTGCCCACAGTGGCCGAGACGATATGATGGGATGCCCTCAGTGTCTTGATGATATTATATACACCCATACCTATGCACGACATGCCATTTATACGCATGTGCATGCTAGTATAAACGGTTCAAAATTTACCGATATATTCAGATTTGAGGGTATTTCTGTTTTCCATGTTTCATCTATGTCTTTTACGTACTTATTTTCATGCCTTACATACTCAGTACATTTTTCATACTGACGCTCTATTTAACGGGGCATGCGTTTTATGCCTGCAAGTGTAGGTAGGCAAGCTGATGGTTCCCCTTATTAGGATTCTTGATCAGCGAGAGTTGGAGTGCTCCACTTGATTCGGAGCTGATTTTTATTTTGCTACGATACGTTTATATATATATGTGTATGTGTGTGTGTGTGTATGTATATGGGTATGACGTGGCTCAGTCCCGTCTTTGTACAGGTATGTTTCTATTAGAGGTCTGTAGACAGTATGTCTAGTTGGGTTGTATGTGGCCTTGTCGGCTTTCAGTTTTGGATGTATAATTGTCTATAGAAGCCTTGCTGGCTCGCTCACTGTATTCTGCATGTATATGTACATATGCCTTGATGACAGGTTTCTTTCACGTATGTTACTTTTGTAATACAGCAGATGTTATACAGGTTCATATCTTAGACGCATGCTTAATGGTATTTGATAGATAGGACTCAAGCACCCATTGCGGCCCATCGGTTTGGGTCATGACAAAAATGGTATCACAGTAGTTCTGTCCTAGGGTTGTCTACAAACCGTGTCTAGTAGAGTCTTGTTTATGGGTGTATCGTGCACCACACTTATAAATAAGAGGCTACCGGACATATAGGATGTTATCCTCTCTTTTTATCTCAGATCGTGTAATACAAGAATTCATGTTCCTAACGAAACATTATATTTTCAGCAATGCCTCCAAAGAGTACGGCTGCCCAGAAGGGAAAGTTCGTGGTTGGTGAGACTACTAGTCGAGCGCCACAAGTTACAAGGGCTTGGGGAGAATCTCATGGTGAGGTTCCATCTCAAACTTCACATACCCCGCCTTTTCCAGAAGAGCTCTGAAGGGCACCAGCTCTAGCACCCGCCCTTGTACATTCAGCACCTCAGCCGGATGCGATGGGTCAGGAGATGAGAGATGCTATTCAGTTATTGACCCGATTAGTAGCTACACAGGCTCGGCGTCAGGAAGCAGGTATTAGTCACGCAGATAGGTCCGTGAGTGCGAGGGTTCGTGACTTTATTAATTTAGACCCTCCGGTATTCACTAGAGCAGACCCGAATGAGGACCCTCAGGTATTTATTGATAGAGTGCAGAGGACGTTACGGGTAATGAAGGCCACGACGACTGAGTCAGTTGAGCTAGCTTCCTATAGACTCCGAGATGTTGTAGTTAATTGGTATGAGTCTTGGGAATTGTCCAGAGGTGAGAATGCCCCTCCAGTGGTATGACAGGAGTTTACAAAATCTTTTTTTCGTCATTATCTGCCACCAGAGCTTAGGCGAGCCAGAGTTGATAGGTTCTTGACCCTTTGGTAGGGAAACATGAGTGTTCGGGAGTACAACCTTCAGTTTGATTTGTTGTCTAGGTATGCTCCCACTATTGTATCTAAGATGGAGGATCGGGTTCACCGGTTCGTGATGGGATTAGAGCCTCACTTGCTTAACGATTGTATGTCAGTTTCACGTCAGCCAGACATGGATATTTCTCGTATTTAGGCATATGCTCAGGGTGTAAAGGAGCGTAAATAGAGATATGGGGCCGATCGTGAGCATGATAGGGCCTAGAATAAGAGAGCAAGGTCTTCAAGTCCTTCTAGTGAGTTTCGAGGTGGTCAGAGGCAGCAGTATTCGAGATATCCATCCCAGCCCTCGGCTAGAGCACCCCCTCAGTTTGGCGGTAAGATATTTGATCGTTCTACATATTCAGGGCCTGGTTAGAATTTTAGGGCCTCAGGTTCTCAATATAGGGGTGAGTCAAATCAGATGAGGCTAACCTTTCCACGATGTACTCAATGTGGTAAGCAGCATATCAGGTAGTGTCGTATGGGATTAGGTGTTTGTTTTACTTATGGTTATCTGGGCCACATTATGAGGGATTGTCCGATGAGAGGTGATGCAAGCATAACTCAGCCAATGGGATCTGTAGCTGGATCGTCATCATCAGTACGCCCCCCTAGGCAAGGTTCCCAAGCACCAATTAGTCATGGAAGAGGAAGAGGTGGATCATCTAGCTCGAGCAGCCCTCAGAACTGCATTTATGCGTTGGCAGGACGACATGACCAAGAGTCATCGCCTGATGTTGTTATAGGTATATTATCAGTCTTCTCCTATGATGTATATGTACTAATTGATCCAGGTTCCTCCTTATCATACGTTACTCCGCTGGTTGCTAGTAAGTTTGAAATAAAATCTGAATTGGTTAAAGCTTTTGAGGTGTTTACACCTGTTGGAGACTCGGTGATAGCTAAGTAGGTATATAGGGGTTGTATAATAATAGTTCATGGTCGACCTACCGTAGCAGACTTAATCGAGTTAGATATGGCAGAATTCGATGTTATAATGGGTATGGATTGGTTGGCTTCTTGTCATGCCAACGTTGATTGTAGATCAAAGATAGTCTGATTCCAATTTCCAGGGGAGCCTATTTTGGAGTGGAAAGGTAACACAACATCGCCGAGAGGTAGATTTATTTCCTATCTCAAGGCAAGGAAGGTGATCAGAAAGGGCTATATTTATCGCTTAGTTCGGGTTCAGGATGTGGAAGTAGAGTCACCAACCATTCAATCCATCCCTGTGGTAAATGAGTTTCCAGATATCTTCCTTAATGAACTTTCGGGTCTCCCGCCAGAGTAGGAAATTGAGTTTTCTATTGACCTACTACCAGATACTCACCCAATATCTATTCCTCCCTATAGAATGGCCCTCGCAAAGCTGAAAGAGTTGAAATAACAACTAAAGGACTTTCTTGAAAAAGGTTTATTAGACCTAGTACGTCACCGTATAGAGCATCTATGGTGTTTGTAAGGAAGAAAGATGGTTCCTTACAAATGTGTATTGATTGTAGGCAACTGAATAAGGTGACGATCAAGAATAAGTACCCGCTCCCGAGGATTGACGACTTATTTGATCAGTTGCAAGGTGCCAAGTGCTTTTCAAAGATAGACTTGAGGTCCGGGTACCATCAGGTAAGGGTTAAGGATGAAGATATTCCGAAGACAACATTCAGGACTATATATGGGCACTTTGAGTTTCGGGTTATGTCGTTCAGTCTAACCAATGCCCCAACAATATTCATGGATTTGATGAACCGTGTGTTCATGCTTTTCTTAGATCTGTTTGTAATTGTATTTATTGATGATATATTGGTATATTCTCGTTCAGAGGATGAGCATGCTGGTCATCTGCGTACTGTGCTCAAAGTTCTACAAGAAAGGAAGTTGTATGTAAAATTTTCTAAGTGTTTAAACTCTGTAACTTTCCTTGGGCATATCATTTCGGGTGAGGGCATCCGGGTGGATACATACAAGATTGAGGCAGTAAAGATTTGGCCTAGGACCACAACACCGATGGAGTTTCATAGCTTTCTTGGGTTGGCAGGTTATTACAGGAGATTTGTGGAAGGATTTTCTTCCCTTTCAGCACCTTTAACAAAGTTGACTCAAAAGGGAGCAAAGTTTCAATGGACAGATGCTTGTGAACGGAGTTTCCAGGTATTAAAGGACAGGTTAACTTCAGCACCAGTTCTAACACTCCCAGAAGGGACCAATGGTTATGTTATCTATTGTGACGCTTCGGGCGTTGGATTAGGTTGTGTGCTGATGCAGCATGGTAAGGTTGTAGCTTATGCTTCTAGAAAAATAAGAAAGCACGAGAAGAACAACCTAACCCATGATTTAGAGTTAGCTGCGGCGATTCATGCACTAAAAATGTGGATGCACTACTTATATGGCATTCATGTTGATATCTACGGATCATAAGAGCCTCCAGTACATCTTCAAGCAAAAGGAATTGAATCTTTGTCAAAGGAGATGGTTGGATCTACTTAAAGACTATGACATTGATATTTTATACCATCCCGGAAAGGCGAACGTAGTTGCCGATGCTCTCAGCTATAGATCTATGGGTAGCATGTCGTATTTGCAGTCAGAAAAGAGGGGAATAGCCCATGAGGTTCATCAGCTAGCTAGTCTTGGAGTTCGGTTACTGGACTCAGGTGACATTGGAATTACTCTTTAGGATACGACAACTTCCTCTTTAGTAACTGAAGTAAAGGAACGCCAGTACAAGGATCCTATGTTAGTTCATTATAGGGATACCACCTTTCAGAAGGAGAAGACACCGTTTGAAATTATAGAAGATGGGGTCCTCAGATATCGAGGGCGATTATCTGTACCTAATGTTGTGGGGCTGCGTTGGCAGGTTATAAGAAAAACTCACTATTCCAGTTATTCTATCCATCCAGGAGCAACAAAGATGTATCATGACATCAGGGAAATATATTGTTAGGACGGAATGAAAAAGGATATAGCAGAATTTGTTGCTCAGTGCCCTAATTGTCAGCAGGTTAAGATTGAGCATCAAAAACCCGGTGGATTATTGCAGGCTATGGAGATTCCGACTTGGAAATGTGAAATAACCAATATGGACTTCATCGTAGGCTTACCTCGTACCTAGCGTAAGTTCGATTTGATATGGGTGATTGTTGATAGGCTCACAAAGTCAGCCCATTTTCTGCCCGTTAGAACTACATATTCCTCAGAAGATTATGCGAGGCTTTATATCAAGGAGATAGTACGACTGCATGGTGTCCCTGTATCTATTATCTTGGATAAAGGACCTCAATTTACATCTAACTTCTGGAGGTCCTACCAAAAGGGATTGGGGACTCAAGTAAGTCTTAGTACAACATTTCATCCCCAGAAAGAGGGACAGGCTGAGCGTACTATTCAAACGCTGGAGGATATGTTACGAGCTTGCGTAATAGACTTCAAAGGTAGCTGGTATGATCATCTGCCGCTTATTGAGTTCGCATATAATAATAGCTACCATTCTAACATTCAGATGGCTTCATACGAAGCTCTTTACGGACGAAAGTGTAGGTCGCCAATAGGGTGGTTCAACGTTGGAGAATCTAGATTACACGGGCCAGGCCTGGTTCAGCAAACCATAGAAAAAGTAAAGCTTATTCGGGATCGACTATTGACAACTCAGAGTCATCAGAAGTCATATTCTGACGTTCGACGTCGAGATTTAGAGTTCGGGGTTGATGACTGGGTATTCTTAAAGGTGTCACCTATGAAGGGTGTGATGAGATTTGGCAAGAAAGGCAAACTTAGCCCACGGTATATTGGGCCTTATAGGATCATTCGGAGAGTGGATGAGTAGCTTATGAGTTAGAATTGCCCTCAGAATTGGAATCTACCCATCCCGTTTTTCACGTATCTATGTTACGAAAGTACATTGGCAATCCTACCTGAGTGGTGCCCACGAATGATGTACAGATTACAAAGGACTTGTCATACGAGGAAATTCTGGTTGCCATTCTAGACCGACAAATCCGCAAGCTGCGGAATAAGGAGGTAGCCTCCGTGAAAGTACTTTGGAGAAATAACAATGTGGAAGAAATGACTTGGGAGGCCAAGGAAAACATGAAGTCTAGATATCCCTACCTATTTCCTCCTCTAGAGAAGGGTCCGACTGAAATGTCATAATCATAAGGTACGTGTATAAATTCTTATGTTGGTTATTGTCGTTGGTCGTGTGAGGCCATGGTCGTTATTCATAATTGTGGTCCTATGTGGCGTTAGGTTATTAAGCTTCTACGAGGAGAATTGGTAGTGGTGTTGTTACAAAGGCGACCCTGCCAAAGTTATGCAGATTACGAGGAGTTGAACATTCGAGGACGAATGTTTCTAAGGGGGGAAGGATGTTACATCTCGCGTTTTCGTATGTTAAAATTTTGTTTTCATATAACCGACGTAGACTCGAGGATGAGATCATCTTGACGTTAACGCACTTACGCTATTTATAACAGGCGATAAATAAGTGTCATGAAGGATAAATGATGCACGAATTAGAGAAATGAATTTCGTTGAAAATGGCCAAGTTTGGATAAAATACGGATCAAGTAATAATACCCGATAATTATAAACTAGTACCATGCAAGGTATCATATGACCACGGTAGTGTAATATATAAAGTATATATGAAGTATTTTGAAAATAAATATAATTTGAGATAATTTTTAAATTATGCAGGTAATAGATTAATTACTAGAAAACGAAATATTACCCGGTTAACTAATAAGTGAATAAATTTAATCAATTACCCGAAAGAGTAACGTGGAAGCCCTCCCTTAGGATAAGGTGAGTCATTGATTAACTTTACATGTGTCAAAGGCTTAAAATTCAAAATCTTATCCTTTGATGAGCTTTATAAAATCAAAGAAAGCAATACAATTCATTCAAAATCAAAACTTATGTTCTGTCATGAACCAAAACCAAGAAAACAAACTTTTGACATTCTAACTTCAAACTTGCAAACGTGAGAGAGTAGGAATATTGTTCAATTCAATCCTTAGCAAATTTCATTCAAAAAAAGACGTTAAAAGCAGATTGAGTTCATCCGAAATTTCAAGTTGTCCAAGTGTGAATTTCGTCCATATTTCGCAGAAGTAGGTTCGTTCAAATAATTTTGGGAATAGGTATGTTAAGGCCCTCCCTTCTTTCTTTTGGCATGGTCCAAATTATACTGAATAAACGAGCAAATACACAGTTTTTATAAATAACTCTATTCATAGAAATAGTAGGGGTGTCTATATTCTTGATTCCCTATGAGAATTATCATTATCTTCTATTCATGAGTCTCAAAATAATACGCTGTAGGAAAAATTTATCCGGAAGGAATATTGAGATTATTACGTGTTTTCGTGCATTTCATACATGTGCATTGATCCATGATCAGATCGCGTTATATATACGTATGTATATATATATATATGTTATATATGCATATATATATATATATATATGGGATATGGGAAAAGGTTACAACATTATATACGCACCACCACCTGATCAGCTGGTATATGATGATGATGTTGCCCATAGTGGCTGAAATATAATTCAAACGGCGTTATATATGTATGTATATGTATGTATATGTATATGGGATATGGGAAGAGGTTATGATATTATATATGCACCACCACCTGATCAGCTAGTATATGTTGATGATGTTGCCCACAGTGGCCGAGACGATATGATGGGATGCCCTCAGTGGCTTGATGATATTATGTACACCCATACTTATGCACGTCATGACATTTATACACATGTGCATGATATTATAAACGTTTCAAAATTTACCGAGTTATTCAGATTTAATGGTATTTCTATTTTCCATGTTTCATCTATGTCTTTTACGTACTTATTTTCATGCCTTACATACTCAGTACATTTTTCGTACTGACGCCCTATTTCACGGGGCTTGTGTTTCATGACCGCAAGTGCAGGTAGGCAATCTGATGGTCCCCCCTCTTAGGATTCTTGATCAGCGAGAGTTGGCGTGCTCCACTTGATCCAGAGCTGCTTTTTGTTTTGGTACAATACGTTTATATATATATGGGTATGATGTGGCTCAGTCTTGTCTTTGTACAGTTATGTTTCTATTAGAGGTCTGTAGACGGTATATCTAGTTGGGTTGTATGTGGCCTTGTCGGTTTTCAGTTTTGGATGTATAATTGTCTATAGCAGCCTTGCCGGCTCGCCCACTGTATTCTGCATGTATATGTACATATGCTTTGATGGTAGGTATCCTTCACGTATGTTATTTTCATAATGCAGCAGGTGTTATACAGGTTCATATCTTAGACGCATGCTTAAGGGTATTTGATAGATAGGACTCAAGCACCCGTCGCGGGTCGTGACATCAATACCAAGAACACTTCCTCTTTTCCCCAATTTTCAACCCTAATTCACAAATTAAATGATAGAATTAAAGACATAATCATGGAATTTGACCAAAATTATATAGGAATTACTTACTCAAACACCCACGCAAGAATCTCTCCAAAAATCGCCTTCTACCGAGCTCCCACTTTAATTTTATGATATGAACTTAAAACCCTCGTTTTGAATCTTTTAAATCTACCCAGATACCCCTTCTTCGCGATCGCAGATATATTCTCGCGATCGCAAAGCACTAAACACCTTGCCCCTAAGCTTACCTTTCGCGAGCGCGGATACCTCTACGCGACCGCGGAATACTGCCTCTCAAACCTACAAGATCACATCCAGCTTCACGCGATCGCGTTGAGAAATTGTCTCACTTCCTCCTCCGATCAAATCCTTCTACGTGAATGTGGAATACTGCCTCTCAAACCTACAAGATCGCATCCAGCTTCACGCGATCGCGTTGAGAAATTGCCTCACCTCCTCCTCCGGTCAAATCATTCTATGTGAACGCGGCCTTAGCCATGAGTTCGCGAAGCACAACTTATTACACTTACACGATCACGTTCCTGACTGTGTGACCGCATAGAATAAATTCACCTCTTCCCCAAATAAGCTTACGCGATCACGTACAAGGAAACCAGAAAATTTACACCAGCAGATATCAACTATCAACCAAAGTCAAAAAATGATCTGTTAACCACCCGAAACTCATCCGAGGCCCCCGGGACCTCAACCAAACATACCATGAAGTCCCAAAACATCATACGGACTTATTCAAACCCTCAGATCACCTCAAACAACATCGAAACACAAGTTACACACGGATTCAAGCCTAATGAACTTTAAAAGTTTCAAATTCTACAAACGATGTCAAAGCCTATCAAATCCTGTCCGATTGACCCCAAATTTTGCACACAAGTCATAAATGACACCACAAACATAGTCCAACTTGCAAAAATCCAATCCAAATTGGATATCAAAAAGTCGGCTCCCGGTCAACTTTCCAAAATTCCAACTTTCGGCATTTCAAGCCTAATTATACTACGGACCTCCAAATCATAATCCAGATGCTCTTCTAAGTCCAAAATCACCTAACGGAGCTAACAGAACCATCAAAATTCAAATCCGAGGTCGTTTTCACATATGTCAACATCCGGTCAACTTTTCCAACTTAAGCTTTTAATTAAAAGACTAAGTATCTTAATTCATTCTGAAATCACTCCAGACCCGAACCAACTAACTCGATAAGTCATAATACAGCAATAAAACACAAAAGAAGCGGAAAATAGGGGAACTGGGCTACAACTCTCGAAACAACCGGTCAGGTCATTACATCCTCCCCTCTTAAACAAACATTCGTCCTCGAACGGGTCTAGAAACATACCTAGAGCCATAAATAGGTGTGGATATCTGCTTCACATCTCCCGCTCGGTCTCTCAAGTAGTCTCCTCCACACGCTGACCTCTCTACTGCACCTTCACTGAAGCTATACCCTTTGACCTCAACTTTCGAACCTGCCGCACCAAAAATAGCCATCGGCTCCACATCATAAATCAAATCACCATCCAATTGAACTGTGCTGAAATCCAAACCATGGGACGGATCGCCGATATACTTTCGTAGCATAGAAACATGAAATACTGGATGCACACTCGACAATCTAGGTAGCAAAGCAAGCTTGGAAGCCACCTCCCCAATCCTCTAAAGTACCTCAAAAGGCCCAATGAACCGAAGGCTCAATTTGCCCTTCTTCCCGAACCTCATAATACCCTTCATAGGTGAAAACTTAAGTAGAACCTTCTCCCAACCATGTAAAACACATCACAGACCTTTCTATCAGCATAACTATTTTGCCTCGACTGTGCCGTGCAAAGCTGCTCATGAATCAACTTCACCTTTTCAAAAGCATCCTGAACTAAGTTAGTGCCCAAAAGCCTAGCCTCACCTGGCTCAAACCAACCCACCGGAGATCTACACCCCCTCACATATAAAGCCTCATACGGAGCCATCTGAATACTTGACCGATAACTGTTGTTGTAAGCAAACTCCACAATTGGCAGAAACTGGTCCCATGAGCCACCAAAATCAATGACACAAGCGCATAACATGTCCTCCAATATCTGAATAGTGTGGTCAGACTGCATGTGTGTCTAAGAGTGATATGATGTGCTCAACTCAATAAGTGCCCAACTCTCGCTGCACGACCATCTAAAACTGCGATGTGGACTATGTGCCTCTATATGAAATGATAGAAACTGGCACACCGTGCATACAAACAATCTTTCTAATGTAAATCTATACCAACCGATTCTAAGAATAGGTAGTACCCATAGGAATAAAGTGTGTGGACTTGGTCAGACGATCCATAATCACCCATATAGCATCAAACTTCCTCGAAGTCCATAGGAGCCCAACTATGAAATCCATGGTGATTCGCTCCCACTTCCACTCTGGAATCTCTATCTTCTGAAGCAATCTACCTGGCATCCTCAACACCCTATCATCACCAATAGTAATATCTCTGGCATCATTGTGCTAAACCTTGTCCTTGAGGACAAGCAAATAAGGATCATCATACTGGCGCTCTCTGATGCAATCAAATAAGGAAGACCGAGATACCACATAGGCTAGAACCCGACTTGGCTTCAAAATATCCAATCTCACGAACTGGTTGGACAACGCCTGAACATCAACTGCAAGAGGTCTCTCACCAACAGAAATGAATGCAAGACTACCCATACTCACTGCCTTCCTACTCAAGGCATCGGCCACCACATTGGCTTTTACCAGATGATACAGAATAGTAATATCATAGACCCTTAGCACCTCTAAGCACCTACGCTACCTCAAATTGAGATCCTTTTATTTGAACTAGTGCTGGAGGCTACGATGATTAGTAAATACCTCACAAGACACAACATAGAGATAGTGCCACCAAATCTTTAACGCATAAACAATGGCAAACAACTCCAAATCATGAACATGGTAGTTCTTCTCTTGGGCTTCAACTGGCGTGAAGCATAAACAATCACTCTAACCTCTTACATCAAAACACACCCAATACCAATCCGTGAAGTATCACAATATATTGTACAAGAACCAGAAGCTGATGGTAGAACTAGAACTGGAGCTGTGGTCAAGGAAGTCTTGAGCTTCTGAAAGCTCTCCTCACACTCACCCGACCACCTGAAAGGAGCACCCTTTTGGGTCAATTTGGTTAAGGCTGATGTAATAGACAATAAACCTTGCACAAACCGACGGTAATAACAAGCCAAACCAAGAAATCTCTGAATCTCTGTAGTTGAGGACAGTTTGGGCCAACTCTGAACCGCCTCTTTTTTCTTCGGATCTACCTAAATACCTTTAATAGACACCAAGTTCCCCAAAAACACCACTGAACTGAGCCAAAACTCACCCTTGGAGAACTTAACATAAAGCTTCTCCTCGCTCAACCGCTGCAACACAATCCAAAAATGTTGAGCATGCTCTTCTTGGCTACAAGAGTACACCAGGATATCATCAATGAATACAATTACAAACGAGTTGAGGTAAGGCTGAAATACACTGTTCATCAGATGCATGAACGATACTGGGGCGTTGGTCAGCCCAAAAGACATCACAAGGAACTCATGATGACCATAACGGGTCCTGAAAGCTGTCTTAAGAATATCCGAGTCCTGAATCTTCAACTGGTGATATCCAGACCTCAAATCAATCTTGGAGAACACTCTCACTCCCCGAAGCTGGTGAAATAGATCATCAATACTTGGCAAAGGATATTTGTTCTTTATTGTGACTTTGTTCAACTGTCTGTAGTCAATATACATTCTCATAGTTCCATCTTTCTTCTTCACAAATAGAACCGGTACACCCCAAAGTGACATACTAGGTCTAATAAACCCCTTCTCAAGGAGTTCTTGAAGCTTCTCCTTCAACTCCTTCGACATAGCCGGTGCCATATGGGACGGAGGAATAGAAATGGGTTGAGTGCCCGGCACCAAGTCAATACCAAAAACACTTTCTCTTTTTCCCCAATTTTCTACCCCAATTCACAAATTAAATGATGGAATTAAATATATAATCATGAAATTTGACCAAAATTATATAGGAATCACTTACCCCAAACACCCACGCAAGAATATCCCCAAAAATCGCCTTCTACCGAGCTCCTACTTTAATTTTATGATATGAACTTGAAACCCTCGTTTTGAATCTTTTAAATCTGCCCAGATACCCCTTCATAGCGATCGTGGAAATATTCTCGCGATCGCGATCGCGAAGCACTAAACAACATGCCCCTCATATTAGCTTTCATGAACGTAGATACCTCTACACGACTGTGGAATACTGCCTCTCAAACATATGCGATCGCATACAACTTCACATGATCGCTTTGAGCAATTGCCTCACCTCCTCCCCCGCTTAAATCCTTCTACGCAAATGCGGCCTTAGCCACACGTTCGCAAAGCACAACTTATCACACTTATGCGATCGCATTCTTGACTTCATGACAACATAGAATAAATTCACCTTTGCCCCAATTAAGCTTACACGATCGCGAATGAATTCATGCGATCGCGTACAAGGAAACCAGAAGAATCACAGCACCAGATATCAGCCATCAACCAAAGTCCACAAATGATCTATTAACCACCCGAAACTCATCCGAGGCCCTCGGGACCTCAACCAAATATACCATCAAGTCCCAAAACATCATACGAACTTAGTCGAACCTTGATATCACCTCAAACAACATTTCAAACACGAGTTACACACGGATTCAAGCCTAATGAACTTTAAAATTTCCAAATTCTTCAAATGACGTCAAAACCTTTCAAATCATGTCTCATTGACCCCAAATTTTGCACACAAGTCATAAATGACACCACAAACCTACTCTAACTTCCGAAAATCCAATCTGACCTCGATATCAAAAAGTCGGCTCCCGATCAACTTTCCAAAAATCCAATTTTCGGCATTTCAAGCCTAATTCTACTACGGACCTCCAAATCACAATCCAGAAGCGCTCCTAAGTCCAAAATCACCTAACGGAGCTAACAGAACAATCAAAATTCAAATCCGAGGTAGGTTAAACATATATCAACATCCGGTCAACTTTTCCAACTTAAGCTTTCAATTAAGAGACTAAGTGCCTCAATTCATTCTGAAATCACTTCGGACCCGAACCAACTAACCTGATTAGTCATAATGCAGCTGTAGAACAAAAAAGAAGCAGAAAATAAGGGAACGAGGCTACAACTCTTGAAACGACCGGCCAGGTCGTTACATCCTCCCCCTCTTAAATAAACATTTGCCCTCGAACGGGTCTAGAAACATACCTGGATCCATAAATAGGTGTGGATATCTGCTTCGCATCTCTCGCTCAGTCTCCCAAGTAGCCTCCTCCACGAGTTGACCTCTTCGCTACACCTTTACTGAAGCTATACCTTTTGACCTCAACTTTTGAACTTGCCACTCCAAAATAGCCACCGACTCACATCATAAATCAAATCACCATCAAACTGAAACGTGCTGAAATCCAAAACATGAGACAGATCGCCAATATACCTTCGGAGAATATAAACATGAAATACTGGATGCACATTCGACAATCTAGGTGGCAAAGCAAGCTTGTAATCCACCCCCAATCCTTTGAAGTACCTCAAAAGGCTCAATGAACCGAGGGCTCAACTTGCCCTTCTTCCCGAACCTCATAACACCCTTCATGGGTGAAACCTTCAGCATAACCTTCTCCCCAACTATGTAAGACACATCACAAACCTTTTTGTTAGCATAACTCTTCTGCCTCGACTGCACCGTGCGAAGCCACTCATGAATCAACTTCACCTTGTCTAAAGCATCCTGAACTAAGTTAGTGCCCAATAGCTTAGCCTCACCCGGCTCAAACCAACCCACCAGAGATCTACAATGCCTTCCATATAAAGCCTCATACGGAGCCATCTGAATACTCCGCTGATAATAGTTGTTGTGAGAAAACTTCACGAGCGGCAGAAACTGGTCCCATGAGCCACCAAAATCAATGACACAAGCGCATAACATGTCCTCCAATATCTGAATAGTGCGCTCGGACTTTCAGCAAGTTACCCTCAGCAAGTTGGTTCACTATGTATTGGTTTGTTGTGTTAATGCCCTGGTAAAAAGTCTGTTGGATCATCGCCTCAGTCATATCATTGTTGGGGCATTCCTTTACCATTGTTCTATAGCGTTCCCAAATCTCATGTAATGGTTCGGTGGGCTCCTACTTGAAGGCTAAGATCTCATCTATCAATGCTGCCATGTGCCCGGTGAGAAGAACTTTGCAATGAAATTATCCGCCAACTCATCCAAAGTAGTGATGGAATAGTTGAAAAGTCGCTCAAGCCAATCCAATGCCTTCCCTCTAAGTGAGAAAGGGAAGAGTCTCAACCGAAGTGCATCCTCGGACACATTAGTTTGCTTGCTCCCTTAACAAGTATCCACGAAACCCTTGAGATGTTTGTAAGCATTCTGATTGGTAGCGCCCGTGAAATACCCACGCTGCTCCAGCAATGTCAGCATCACATTGGTAATTTGAAAATTGCCCGCCCGGATCCACGGTGGAACAATTGCACTTGTATAGCCTTGGTTTAGAAGCACTCGAGGAGCCACTCTTGGAGGTGGCGGGGGAGGGTCTGGAATATAATCATTGGCCTTGCAGCCTCTCCTTTGTCCTTGAGTCACAATAGGGATCTCATCATGAACATTGTCATCTACCTCATCCCTCGGCGGAAGATCTCCAAATTGGTGTGTTGTTTAAGTTTGCTGCCATTTTGTACCTGAAGTTGTGACATACACAAATTAGTAACATAGAAGGAAAGAAGAACAATACACAAAACTATTTAGATAGATAGCCAAAACCGTTAGCTCCCCGGCAACAGCGCCAAAAAGTGATCGTGGCCAACCCTGCACTACTACAAAGTAGCAAGAGTGGTCGAAGCAGCTTTTACCCGAGAAAGTCAGGATCGATTTTCACATGGAGCTAGAGATGGTAATTGAGTTTCTATCTAAATTGGGGTTGCGCAATTGTTCCTAATTGCACTTCTAAACATAATTGATTTTGATATTACTTCTAAATTATACTAGTAGGATGCTAAATTAAGCTAAATTAAGCTAAGTGTAAACTATTGAAGGTTGTCTAAATAGTTAAGAAGGCACTAGGGAAGTGACTTTTTCCTAGGTGGATACTTGATGGGTTCTCGAGTCTAAGGCTAGGTTGTCATATTTGGGGATTACGATATAACCAATGCACGATACTTCTCACTCTATACCTCTTAGTAGTTTAAGTGATTTTGCCCTAATTGACTTTCTCAAGACCAATTGGGTATAATAATTTGTGCAAGCAATTGAGGTTCAAGTCGGGTATTACTATCTTTAGGTTTAACCCTTTAACTGGGGCTATCGATCTCTTGAATACGCCCCAAATTCCTCGTTGGACTAATTTTCCTAGACTTAGGCTCTCTTTCTCAAGAAGAGCCCAAGTCAAATAGGCATAAATTAGTGTTTGCAACCACTAATTCAACATTAACACCATAAATTAGTCCAAATATCAAACACCCATAGACATTCAAGCCTTAAAACACAAGACCCATCAAATACCCACACTAGGGTTAAGCCACAACCCTAGCTAATGGGTCTAGCTACTCATGATAATAGAAGAAAGAAAAGAAATAGATGAAGAAAAACCCATAATATTTAATTACTAGCTAAAACTTGAAGAGTCAATGATAAAACTATTGTAAAATAACTCAAAATAGTAAAAGGACACTGTTCACAAGCGCAACTCTGCTTGAAATTACAACTCATGACCTAAAAATGGGAAAAGAAACTATTTAGACTAAGCCAAATTTTCTGGAAAAAAATACCCCTGCGGGGTTAGTGTGAACCGAGCAAAATCGAGTGCGGCCGCACTGAGGCTCTTCGATAAAACTTCTTCTCTCTAAACTTGGCCACTGCAGGCCGCACAATATGCACCACGGCCGCGGTGGCTTCTATTGCGGTCCGCACAAACAAACATCATGAACCGCATTGGCAATATTCCCAAAATTAGCAACTCTCTGAACTCCAGCTTTGCGGACAGCACAAAATTGAGTGCGGCCACAATGAAGCCAATGCGGTCCGCATGAAATGCTTTGCGGCCGCATTGCTTGAATGTCTAAAATGAGCACTCTCTGATCTTCCTCTTTGCGGACCACACAGAATGGAGTGCGGACGCATTGGTTCTGTTACACTATGCTTGGACTTGTTCTTGGTACTTGTGCATGTTTCACTCCTTTTTGAGCTGATTTTGACAAAGTGTCACCTTGTTGACCAAACCCTGCAATCAAGTACAACATGTAAGCCTTTGAGACTATTTTGTACACATTTATAATAAAATCTCAAGTAAGAAGGAGTGTAAAATGCATCATAATCCCTAGTTATCAACTCCCCCAAACTTGAGCTTTTGCTTGTCCTCAAGCAAACAAAATAAGACCCACCCCTTAAGAGTAAATCCAAGAAAATTTAGCTAATCTAAAGTGACCTTATCTAGCCTCAATTGAGACTAATAATTTCCCTCAATTCAAATTAATCATTAACAACATTCACTCTTTAAAGCACCATGGATTTAGTGCGACACAAGAGCATCAAGAGTAGACTCAACATATCAAAAAAACTCTTTCTATTACTTTGGTCATTGTGGAACCCAAACTCACACATCCTCAACTCTCCCTAAGCAAACCTCACATTTGGGATTGTAGCACTCAGAACAAGGTTAATGGAAATACACTCATCTCTCTCAAAGAAAATTTCACAAGTCCGGCTCTAAGTACCATATGTTTGCCCCTTATATGAGTTTCCACTATTGTAAGCTTCATTCAACTCAAGATCATATAGGGCTTTTGTGGAGATATAGTGAAGGCTTTTGGTTCAGGGTAGGAAATGTTTGGTCTAAGTAGGTTCCATCTTCCCTTTAGCACTTCTTTTGCTTCATTTTGGCACACATTTTCTTGACTTTCTAAGTCATTTAACTTCTTTCTAAGGGGTTAGAGAGATACATTGTCACTCTTTCTTGTTCATTTCAAATTTTTTCGCCTTTTCTCAACTTTCCACACCTTTTATCTTATTACTTTTATTGAATTCCTTCATTCTTTTCTACCTCGAACATTCTTTTTGTCTTTTTGATTTTCTTTCTTTTTCATTGCCTTTCCTTTTTCTTCCTTTTGTACCTTTTTACCACTTTGTTGCAATCCTCGTCTCTCCCCCCAAACTTATGTTTTTGCCATGTGCTAAGGAAAGATCGGGTGCCAATAGAGGGTATTTTCAGAATGGGTAAAGGCTTATATCGTGGTTCTTGAAAGAAAAAGGTCTATGGGTCAAAAGGTTTGATTAGGGATTTTATCACTGGTAGGCTATGGAATTGTTTAATATGTCATTCGGATCAAGGAGAGCCTACAATCACGTCTCAAGTCAAATTACACTTAGGATTTCACCTAGACAAACATTCAGGGCAAGTTCTAGACCAATGGTTCGGGACTTGGATGTGCAATTCAAATTCTCACCACACAAGCTATGGGATTGCTAAAGACACAAAGTCGGGGTCCCAAAACAACCTTAGCTAAGATTTGAGCAACACAATGGTCCCAAAAAAACCACTTGATGATTATCGGCCAACACAAGAGTCTCAAGGTCACAACTTTCACCATCCTATACACAACAATTTATTTTTGACCATAGAATCAAAGGCAAATGTGTTAGGCCCAAGTGAAGATTTACTTAAGGCACCCTTACCAACTAACTACTAAAAATCAAAAAGAAAAACAGACTCAAACCCTTAAGAAGGTTGTCATGCCATCCATCATCGGGAAGAGCCACCTGGTTCACACAAATTCCACCTTTGGAAAGAACCGTGGCATTAAGAAAATCAAAGGCTTATTGCAAAAAACTCAAAACAAGAAGCTACGAACATAAAATAAGAATCTAAGAAAGGAAAAAAAATGCGGAAAGTAAAAGAATGAATATATAATAGGAAGAATGAATATATACATAAGAACATAACTTTTATATACAGACCCAAGTAAAAAGTATGAAAAGTGAAATGACATGATAGAATTATGTACATACAAAAGATAAAAAAGAAAGAAAGCATAAAATATTGTCATATATACAGTCATCCAAATATCCAAAATAGGGCTACCTCCTCAAATGAAAGCTGGCATTGTCCTCAATGCCAACGAACCAAAATAAGCACAAAAATAGAGAAAAGAGGAAAAAGAAACTCCCTATGGGCCCTCCGTCTGCATAGGATCCTGAGTCTAGGTCCGTGGGTCCTCTATCTGCTCGGGAACATGTGACAGGCTCCCTGTGATCTGTGGCTCTACTGGGACCTGGGCCTGGACCGAGTCTTGGGTTGGCTGGAGGAACCGTACTGCAGGTCCTCTAACTATATGACTGCATCATCAGAATGGGGAATCACCCTCTTCCTCTTGGGTAGCCTCTCGGACTCCTGCTCTGGCTGGGGCTGGGCTGCTGGTGCCGGGTCATGTAATAGAAAATCTAAAGGCAGGTGATCCACCTTCAACCTCTCTACCTCGACCCTTAGCTCCTTCACCGACTTTTTGGAAGCCCGAGTCTTCCTCATTTTCTTCGCCTCCCTAGCAAGCTCCTTCAATGACTTTCCATGAGAGTCAACGACATCTATAAGCTTTTTCTAGTTGTAATTTCCTTCAAAGTGTCCTCAACAAACTATAGGACCTGTGGCGGAGGGGGTGCTGACTGGGCTGCCATCGTAGTAGATAGTATAGATAGCTTAGAAGTAGCTGTCTGCATCCAATTGTTGATGCTGGCAAGGGTCTGGCTCAAGCGGTGGGCAGTCAATGGGTATGCAGTGGATGAGGGTATCTTTGGAGCTGTAGAAGTGGATAGACCTGGAGCCATGTTTGTTGAGGTTGAAGGACACTGAGTAGGAGCTACTACCAAAACTAGTTCTTTAGACTGGCCAGTTGAAGTAGTGGCTTTGCCCTTGAAGTGCTTGCATTTAGGGTTGTCATCACCCTGTAGGCTGTACCAGGAGAACGGTGCCTTCGCCTTCACTTTCATATCAAATTTTCGCTTCTCCACATCTAAGTCCTCGAGGTACATGGTTAGGAAGTTGGGGAAGGGATAAGATCAGTCACCTTTGTTCACCACCCGTGTAATTACCCGGGATATCACATTCCCGATAATAATCGGGTACCCCGCCATGATCAATGCTACCAATATAGCTCGGTGAATAGGGAGTGAGTTGTCGTGAGTGGTGGGGTCTAGCCTGCTACACACAAATATTTCCCACCCCTTAGCCTCAAAATTTTAAAGTTCTCCTCAAGATCTTCACTCCCGCAATCAACCAATCTGGGGTGGTACGTGGGATTGCCAAGTACTCTGCCAAGCAAGGATGAGCAGCCTCACCCAATGCCATCTTCTCCAAATTCAATGACTCATCCTCCTCCATGAAGCCCAGGTAATCATTTATGGTCTTGCCATTAAATTTCACCTTCAAGTTCCGCACTTTGGTCACTGTAGTGCCCTTTTTGATGTGGGCAACATTTGTGTAGAACTCCTTCACCAAGTGCTCATTGGCGTCCTCCACATGGCCTATGAAATAGTCCCATCCAGCTCTCTCTCTGAATTGCCTCAACACATGGGGTTGTGAGGCAAAAGGTCCGGGGTGATAAATTTACGCTCAGGTATCAATTTCCTCTCGGGCCACCACTCTCTAAACTTATGATAGGCAACCTCAATCACAAATCGATCCTTCCATGCCTCCATATTTCTAGTACTCTCTACCCCACCTACTTGGGGTTCACCCCCTTCTTCTTCTATGGGACCCTCTCCGGATAATGAAGCTGTAGGAAAAGTGGAATATTCATTGCCACTGCCTGCAGCTGAGCCCTCAGACGACTCAGAAGATATGCACACTGATGCTTGGGCAGTGGGAGAGATTGGAGGTGTATCCCTCAACCTGTTCCTCTCTGGCCAGTCAGGAACATACTCTAGCACGAAGCCTGACGATGCCTCTCGGGAAGGCTCATACTCACTCCCTGATTGGTCAATAGCTCTGTCTGCCGCTTTTATAAGCCTTCTGGTATTTTTAATGTTTTGTCGGGCTTGCGAGGTTAATATTATCATTCCTTGTCCCCTACTCCGAGAGGACTCTCCTCTTCCTGATTGTTTACCATCTTTGCCTCGTGATTTCACCATTGTCTGCAAGCAATATTCAGTTTTGCCTTGTTAGTATCAATAGAATCAATGAAGTTCACAGTTGCAGGAAAATTATTGCAGACAGTCAGAAGTTGCAGACCGCGTGTTGATACCCAATTTTTCATAAAATTATTTTAAATTTGCATATAGGCCATCAAAAATAGGTTTTCATAACAATTGGTATTTTTCAATAATTTTCCTCAGAATTTAGTAATTCATTTTTTATTTATCCAGTATTTTTATCTCTAATAATTAATTATAAATTGCATTACAGATGATTTCAAAAGCATTCCTTGATTTAATATATCATTTTTGGTCCTATTAATACCAAATGTATTTCACAAATTAGCCAAATTGGCACTATCTGGTTATAATTGCAATGACTTTGCAATTATGGCCTAATTATATATTTTGTGCTATGTTTTTACTCAATAATTAGTCATTTATATTTTTAATACTAATTAATCATTTTAATTTAGTTTATTAAGAAACAATTTCATTTTTTATAATTATTAGCCATTTTTATAAATTATTTATCTATTTTTATGGGGTATTTAACAACTAGCCATTTTTAAATTTCAATTCTAGCCTAATTAACCCAGACCCCTAACCCAATAAACTAGCCCAGTTACCCAACCCAAACTTAAAATCTTACCCTACCCAACCTTCGTTCGATCTGAGCCGTTGATTAATTCAAATCAACGGCCCAGATTAATACTTACCATACCCCCTTTCTCATTTTTCCCCCTGTCTCACTTCTCACCCGTCTCTAAGAATCCTCTCAAATCAAGCTAAACCCTTCGTCTCCTGAGCTCTGTCTCTCCCTCTCCGGCGATCTCCTCGTCGGAAACCATGAAGTTTCCACCTCTCATAGACCTTATGGATCCGTCTTTCACATTTGTGTCACCGGTGGAGGCTCTCAAGTCACCCTGAGGCGGTCCACTCCCATCTCCGTTATCATGCCATGTTTTCCAGCCACCTATGGCCGTTCGAGTAAGATCTCTACATTTTCCGGCCAAAGGCCGATGATATTTTAAGCTCTCTTCTCCTCTTTTGGGTTTTCCCTAGAAACCCTAGCTTTAAATCCTCCGATCTTTTTAGATCTGTGATGGATCTATGTGTCTTTTAAGGTTCTCACCTATTTTCCTCAAAGATTTCTCTGATTTCAAACGATTTCCTCATTTTCCAGACTAGGGTTTCAAAACCCTTTTGCAAAAACGATTTCTTTCTAATTTTTAGCATGTTTAAACATCACCCGAGTCTTTCCTTTTGCTCGACTCATTTTTGTTAAGAAACCCTAATAGTTCTAGGTACGATTTGAAGTTTGAGTCTATTTACGATGAGTTTGCATGTCTCTCATGAACATTCTAGGTTTCATGTATGTTTTATATGCTCTTGTGCTTCCTGCTCTAATTTGTTCTTAGGGTTTCTCTGATTTTGTTCAACATATGTTATTTATCGTTTAATAGGCTCGACTATTTGTTTTATTGATTGTTCACATAATAATTTATATTGATTTTTGTGTAATCTCCTTAGACCTACGATATCTTCCTTGAATCTATGATTTTATGTATTTTACTTGTAATTCTATACTGATTTTTCAAATTGCTTCCTTACTTTTGTGATACTTTCCGTAGTTAGCGCTGATTCCATGTGATTTTCAATCTCATTCGTGATTCTTTGAACTAACTTTCAGAATTAAAATTGTACTCTACCTTATTTATGTGCACAAATATGTTGTTAGTTATTTACATGTACTTTCCTTACTTGAAAATATTCTGTACTTAGTCCTTATTACATGCTACATGCTTTTACTACTCCTATTATGGTAAAATCAGTTTTATAAGTAATTCTTTTCCCTATGTGATACAACTTGTACCTGTTTGAACTATGACTCCCTAATTGAAGGGAGTCTGGGTCTTTAATTGATTCTGATTTGTATTATTTCTATAATTGTGCTAAGTCAGTGCTTATTACCTTATTTTCCTGCTTGTTCTCAAACTATAAATAATATACCCTCTCTTTAGCAAAAGGAGGAACAATTCCACTATTCTGAACTCTCTCTTACACACATTCATACTCTTTTGCTTCTCTTGTTGTTTACTTGATACTCAGTCGGCTGCAAGCCAAAATTAAGTGATTACATTGCTCTACTGCTCTATCGTTCTACTGCTCTACTGCTCTACACACTACTGCTCTACTTCCCTTCATTGTACTGCTCTTCACTCCTCACTCTGCACTTATTCTCTCATTTTTACTGGTATGTTTTCAGTTTAACTTACATCATCCAAAACAATATGTCTCTATTTGTATTGCACTTCCTTTTGTTTCTCTTATGCTTCTACTTGTGGTTCGGCTTTCTCCCATTGCAATTAGCATGCCTATATTTCTATGTGATTACCCCTTCCCTGTAATTCAGCATGTCTACTGCTTTCTTACTTTTTCTACTACTATTCTACCCTACCCCCTAACCCCCAATACATTATAAGCATGTGTTCGTGACACCTAGTTACTATGTGATCCTGAATCCTTCCCCTAAACCTAATGTGTACCTCTGTTTAGCACCCCTTAATCTAATACTGTTAAGCTCCTGGCATGAACACTTTGTGATAGACTATTGTTGTGACTATTTAAGTTCTGTAGTATTTCTCTAGTGTTAACCTGTGCAAATATGCTTTCACATATGAACCACTTGTCCCCAATTCCTCCTTTCCTTGTTTGTGTTTGAACTATGTATGCTGATTTGGTTTTGAGTTGGTGATTGTCCTGTTTCTTTTCTTCTTTAAACTGGTTTTCACTAAGGCAAACTCTTCTATTGCTTTCCAAAACTTATTTCAAACTAATCATTGTCAAAACTGTTTCCAACTCAACTCTTTTAAACCTATGTCAAGCACTTTCACATATACTCTTAGAGGTCTAGGTTCTTCCTCCTTAATGTGTGACTGCTTAGGGACCCTTATGAGCTCCCTCTGAACTCTAACACATTAAGGCTGGCTCTTTCATACTGCACTTACTCAATTTGGTTATGAATCTGGGTGTGAGCACTCCCTAGGATCCCTTGAGATCCTTAAGGAACTCTGACACACCTGGATCATGTGAAAGGCTGTGAACCAAAGGCATTTGAGGCATTCTGGAGATTCTGGGCCTATCAGTAGGCTCCCTATAGTATAACTTCTTCTTTTATTATTTCAATTATGTAAATTGTGCAAATGGTTTGTAATAATTATTGTAAAAACTCTCTAAGGATGGATACTGAAAAGGGATGGGGTAAATATGCGTGTTATAGTTGTTAAGAGTAGAAAACAAGTTATTAGGTTTATATTCCTAATTGCACAATAGAAACCATGCTTAGGATTCATACATGCATTAGAAACCATGCTCTAGGAATTCTGCATATTCTGCAAGCATTCTGTATTTTTCATATGTGCACATTAGATACCCTGTTTTAGGATCTTGTTCACACTCGCTCAGTCACACCTAGTTAAACTACTGATGCATGAAAAAGGGACATAAAAAAGTCTCATGTTTGATTATCCCGTTTAAGTAAAACTGGTCACAATCCCTGTATGTCTTTGGAACGTTTAGAATAACATGCTTTAGGTAAAATAACTTCCAAACTGTTTTAATAATTCTAGTAACTGCTGCATATTACTTTATGCTTAGGCAAGTCTTAGGTAATCAACTTCAAATAAAATCAAAACCATCTTTGTGATTATTGTTTGACTGTCATCATGTTAAAATTAGTAAGCAAGACTGATTAGAACTTCCTATTTGAGTTATGTCATAAATTTGACTATGCTATTATAACTTTGTTACCATGTTTAGGATCTGAATTTAGACCTTAATTGTGTATGAGTCATGTTGTTTATGTGTACTATGTGCAAAGGTATATTTGAGCCTTTCATTTGTCTTCCATGCTCCCCTACTATTTGAGCCATACTTGTTTATTTGCTAATTGTACAAATTCACAAAAAACTCTTTGGTCGGGAACCACACTAGTGGATCCTGAGGGGTGCCTAACACCTTCCCCTTAGGATAATTTCAAGCCCTTACCCTGTCTCTGGTTACCAAACGTAGTTATAAATGAACCCTATAGGTGTCCTAACACACCTTAAATCGTTAGGTGGCGACTCTTCAAAATGCATACCCCCCTTCCAAAAGGAAAGAGTTGCCCTAACTAAAATGTCATAAACCCGATTTTGCGAGAAAAAGGGGGCACGACAGCATGGCGACTCTGGTGGGGAAATTCAGGCTTTTACCATTTCATACCGTTTTTGTGAATTTGTACCCTCCCTATGTGCAATTATTTGTTTAATTCCTTTAAGCATTTAATTTCTTCTTCAAAAGTAATACTGATATGTCTTTCTTGTTTCCTTCCTTTACTGCTGCTTTAAATTATAAAACTGTTGTATTTATCGCTTTCTTAACGTGCAAATACATGTCAACATGCTTTTAATTATTGCATAATCATGCTTAATATAATACTCCACTCATGCCAAACAAATACTATAGTAATGCTTGATGAGTGGTTGCACCCTTCCTATATCATTACCCCCTAAATCCGGAAAGGCTTATTTGCGGTAAAACTAGTCGATCTGCGGTGCAGTCGACAGTTCCATGCCTTCCCCCTTGAGTTGTCTACTCAAGGGTAGCAGTCTAAAACCCCATAGAAACCAAATAGCGCATGCATCATGGTCAAACCTAGCTGGGTCAGTTATGTTGTCCACGTAATGATCCTTTAAGATATCCTTGTCCAAAAGTCCACTAGGTTTCCCTAAACTCAAACGGACATCATCACGTTCTGTGCATTTATTTGGAGAACTAAATGCTTCATGTTAATTGTTGATATTAAATAGTCAAGTCTAGTGGGGGTAAGGGCCTAACCTTGTTTGCCTTGCCGAAATATGAGGCACGAAGTCCCCAGATTCGGCATGGTCGCCAATATCCACCTAAGATTACTAAGTTGGTGGGAAGATTTACATTCTAGTGACAAAACCCTCGTCAAAAAATATCTAGGTAATATACCATCCCTCATGTAGATCCAGCCTAACAACATGATAATAGAAGCTACAACCTTATTTTGGAATTGTGAAAGGGCTGTGTTCCGCTTTGGGGATATCGAAATGACACCTTTGCTAGAGGATATAGGAGGACTGTCCGGTCTAGTATGGGAAACCTCGGGTTTGCTAATGCTTGATAACCGCACAAGCAAGTGTTTCCTAAAAATGATGGGTTTGAAGAAGAATGCAGAATTGGTATGCCTAAAGGAGTCGTACATCCCTTTTGACTACCTATATGAAAGGTACGGTCACAACAAGTCATACCGTACCTACCATGACGAGTTTGCCATCACATCCTTGGGACATATCCATCGTAGGGTATTCGTCTTCATGTTTTGCTTCCTGGGTCTGATTGTGTTTCCAACGAAGAAAGGGAGAATCCATACTAGGCTGGCTATGGTAACAAAGACCCTAATGGAGGGGATTGGTGGGCAAACATTCAGCATTGTACCCATGATCATTACAGACATATACCGAGCCTTAGAGAAGTGTCAACGAGGAGCGAGACACTTCGAAGGATGCAATCTACCACTTCAGCTTTGGTTCATGGAACATCTCCAAAAGGGCAAATACCGGCAAGAAATTTAGCGAAGGTCCTGGGATGATCACATCACTTTCCACCATCCAAAGAGAATAAATTACATCCCTGACATGTTCGCTCAGCTTGAGAATGCCAAAGAATAGGTTGAGCTCTTTGATAATCTGACTGAAGAACAGGTTCAATGGATGTTCGAGTGGTTTCCGACAGAGGAGTTCATCGCCTGATCCAGAGATGCACCTTTCCTGATACTGATTGGTCTAAGAGGAACATACCCTTATGTCCCTCTTCGAGTTATGAGGCAAGAAGGTAAGAAGCAAGTCATACCCAGGGTCGACAAGATGAGCCATCTTCGAGTTGACTTCCTAAATGATGATAGTCCCCACAAGTGCCAAACCCAGCACATGTGGCACTACAAGATCGTAATGGAGAAAGACACCATCGAGCCAAAACAGATATCCTGCCGATTGTACCCCTTTCTATTCTGGTTGGTTGGAAGACAATTGGGATGGTCTGGGCCAGCAAGGGTTTGTTCGAGGTCACAGAATTATAGATGAAAAGGCCGAAGTGCAAGTCAAGTACAACCAGCTGCGCAAAAGGATTCGTGAATGCGAGAGCGAACACCGCGAGATACAAGAGTCCAACAAGAAGCTGATTTAGGAATGGAAAGACATGGCTATCAGTGCCAACAAAAGGCTAGGATACTTGGAGCGAGGCATAGTAGAACTAGAGGAAAAATTTCTCAAAAGGGTTGAAGACTGTCAAAAGGATGAAGGGACCGAAGGTGGACATCTAGCTAGAGCATACCTGTTGTTGGGACTTCGTGAATTGGGGAAGTTGTTCGACGGAGCCAAGGATGTCGAATCTGGGGAAGGTTCTTCTGGGACCAAATAGATAGGAATTTACTTTTACGCTTTATGGATGTAATAAGGCCAATGGTCATTAGTGACTTTTATTTCTTGCTTATTTAGTGTCGTTTTGGGATTCGCTTATATGTATCAATAAAATGAGGCATTTAGCAATAAAAGTTCTCCAAGTCTATTTGTTGCTAGGCCTACCTCGGGCACAAAGAGGTTCCCAAATTAGGACACGTTTTACATTTCTGCACTTTGTGTTTAAATATTGCAATACTTCTTATAATCCTCACTGACTTGATTACCTTTTATTTTTATTTTTTTATTATTATTTCCCTCCCCAAAGGTTAGTTCGTGCACTCTGGAATCATCATCTTATTTTACAATATCCAGGGGCCCTCCACCTACTCCTCATCTTAGTCCCCCTAAAGGCAAGAACAAAGGCAAGAATAAAATGGAAGATTTATGGGTCAGATGAAGAAGAAGCACTTGCAACATTGAAGAACTTGTTTCTAGAGGATAGTGATATGGATTGTTGCGTTATTCTCGAGGAGGAGGGGGAAGAAGGCCCTTCCATACAGGCTGTGAGCAGAGGGGCACATCTCAAGAATTGGACCATCAGGACAACTAAAGCCCGACGAGCCTCGGGGTAGCAAGGCTAAAAAAGGCATTATTCACTATTTTATTTACTAAATGATTTTCTTTTCGCATTTTTAAATTCCCACAATAAGATCTTCGATGTCCAAAATCGTTACTCAATTTATCAAAAGCATTTTTAATTTTTCTTATGAATTAATATTTTTTGCTATCGTTTTCTCTTCTTGCTTTACCAATAAAACATTACTATTACTTGTCTTGATGAACCAATGACTGTGACATGCAATGAGACAACGCAATAAACAAATATAGATTCAGAGGAAGATGACATACCTGACGAGATTGCCAAAGAAGTTGAGAACTTTGAGAACAGACCTAAGTCCAACCTGGATGAGACCGAAATTGTCAACCTGGGAGATGTAGAAAATGTCAAGGAAACGCGAATCAGCATTCACCTACCTCCATTAGAGAAGAAAGAATATACAAAATTTATAAAGGAGTATGAGGACATATTCGCCTGGTCGTATGATGACATGACTGGTCTGAGTATGTCTATTGTGGCTCACAAACTGCCAACCGATCCAATGTGTCCACTGGTAAAGCAAAAGCTCAGAAAGTTCAAGCTTGATATGAGTTTGAAAATCAAGAAAGATGTCACCAAGTAGATCAACGCTAAGATTCTCAAGGTAGTAGAATACTCGACATGGTTAGACAACATTGTGCTAGTGCCAAAGAAGGATGGGAAGGTCAGAGTTTGTGTCGACTACCAGGATCTCAACTGGGCCAGTCCGATAGATGACTTCCCTTTGCCAAATATACACATCCTGATCGACAATTGCGCCAAGCATGAGCTACAGTCATTCATAGATTGCTTCGCTGGTTATCATCAGATCTGGATGGATGAGGAAGATGCTGAGAAAACGGCTTTCATTACGTCGTGGGGAGTGTACTGTTACAAGATGATGACATTCGACCTGAAGAATGCAGGGGCCACTTACATGAGGGCCATGACTACCATTTTCCATGATATGATACACAAGGAGATAGAGGTATATGTGGATGATGTTATTATCAAATCCAAGAAGGACATTGACCACATAGAAGATCTGAGAAAGTTCTTTAATAGACTGCGGAGATACAACCTGAAACTAAACCCCGCAAAGTACGCATTTGGGGTTCCTATTGAGTAATTGCTTGGGTTTATTATGAGCCGCCGAGGAATAGAAATAGATCCATCGAAAGTCAAATCCATTCAAGAACTACCATCGCCAAGGAACAAGAAGGATGTGATGAGTTTCTTAGGAAGGCTTAACTACATCAGCCGATTCATAGCACAGTCTACAGTTTTCTGTGAGCCAATCTTTAAGATGTTAAAGAAGGACGCCGCCACCAAATGGACCGATGACTGCCAAAAGGCCTTCGACAAAATCAAGGAGTACCTGTCAACACCACTAATCTTAGTCCCGCCCGAGCCAGGTAGACCCTTATTGCTCTATCTTGCAGTGTTAAATGGAGCTTTCAGTTGCGTTCTAGGGAAGCATGATGAAACAGGGAGAAAGGAACAAGCCATTTATTATCTCAGTAAGAAGTTCACCCCGTACGAGGCCCGGTATTCTCTATTGGAATGCACCTATTGTGCTTTGACTTGGGTAGCTCAGAAGCTGAGACATTACTTCTGCGCCTATACTACATATCACATATCGGAAATGGATCCCTTGAAGTACATCTTTCAGAAGCCCATGCCCACCAGCAAGCTATCCAAGTGGCAAATCATGTTGAGTGAATTCGACATTGTTTACGTAACTCAGAAATCGGTGAAGGGACAGGCACTGGCGAACCACCTTGCTGAAAACCCCATGGATGGAGGATACGAACCCCTGAAAACATATTTTCCTGATGGAGAGGTATCATTCATAGGAGAAGACATTGTGGAATCTTATAACGGTTGGAGAATGTTCTTCGATGGAGCAGCAAATTTCAAAGGAGTTGGCATAGGAGCAGTCCTAATATTAGAAACTAGTCAGCATTATCCGGTATCTACCAAACTCAGGTTCCCCTGCACCAACAATATGGCCGAATATGAAGCCTGCATCTTAGGACTCAAAATGGCCATTGACATGAACGTTCAAGAGCTGCTAGTGATTAGAGATTCAGACTTGCTATTACATCAGGTACGAGAAGAACAGACGACCAAGAACTCCAAGATACTCCCGTATCTGCATCATGTACAGGAATTGAGAAAGAGGTTCATGAAAACGGAATTCCAGCATGTTCCCAGAATCCAGAATGTGTTCGCTGATGCATTGGCTACCCTATCATCTATGATACAACATCCCGACAAGAATTTCATTGATCCCATTCCACTAAAAATCTATAATCAACTAGCTTATTGTGACCATGTTGAAGAGGAAGCAGACGGAAAGCCTTGGTTTCATGATATCAAGGAATATTTTGAAAAGGGAGAGTACCTGGAGCTAGCGAATCCTACTCAGAAACGCACACTTCGGACCAACAACTTCTTTCACATCGAATGAATTCTGTATAGGAGGACTCCTGATTTAGGATTATTAAGATGTGTCGACGCAAAGGAAGCATCCAGGCTACTAGAGGTAATTCATGCTGGGACCTGCGGTCCACAAATGAACGATTTTGTCTTAGCAAGAAGATACTCCGGGCTGGTTACTTTTGGATGACTATGGAAACGAACTACATCCAATATGTACGGAAATGCTATGGCTGTCAGATACATGCATACATGATAAAGGTACCTCCAAGCGAGCTCAACACGACAAGCTCACTGCGGTCGTTTGCCACATGGGGAATGGACATTATTGGACCAATCGAGCCTGCTGCTTCCAATGGCACAGGTTTATCCTAGTAGCCATCGACTATTTCACCAAATGGGTCGAAGCAGCATCTTACAAAGTAGTGACTAAGAAAGTCATTGCAGACTTTGTCCGCGACCACATTGTTTGTTGATTTGGAATTCCAGAGTCAATCATTACTGATAATGGCTCCAACCTCAACAGCGATTTGATGAAAGCTATGTGCGAAACTTTCAAGATCAAACACAAGAATTACACAGCCTATAGGCCTCAAATGAATGGAGTTGTAGAAGCCGTCAACAAGAACATAAAGAAGATATTGAGGAAAATGATAAAGAATCACTGACAATGGCACGATAAGTTATCATTTACTCTTCTGGGGTATCGTACCACAGTCCTCACATCAACCGGGGCAACCCCCTATATGCTGGTTTATGGTACAAAGGTTGTCATTCCCACTGAGTTAGAAATTCCTTCCCTAAGGATCATACAAGAAGCCGAGATCGATGACGCGGAGTGGTTAAAAATTCGTTATGAGCAACTAGCCCTTATAGACGGAAAAAGAATGAATGCAGTTTGACATGGTCAACTCTATCAGAACAGAATGTCTAGAGCCTTCAACAAAAGAGTCAAGCCAAGACAGTTCGCACTGGGACAGCTGGTGTTAAAGAAAATTTTCCCGCATAAAGATGAAGCTAAAGGGAAGTTCTCTCCCAACTGGCAGGGTCCATACATGGTTCACCTGGTTTTGATAGGAGGAGACCTCATACTTGCAGAAATGGTTAGAGAAGTCTGGCCAAAGCCGATCAATTCAGATGTGGTCAAGCATTACTATGTATAATCTTTATGCTTTCCTTATATGATGTAAATTGAAATACGCCTGACCTGATTCCCGTTTAAGAGAGGATACGTAGGCAGCCCTATAGGTTCGGTCATAATTCAATAAAATTTCATTTTCCCCCGCAATTGGAAACTGGGGCAGAATTTTGAGGAGGACCCTCAAAATTCCGAAGTAATTTTAGTCGATCGCCTCAAGAGCAACAGTCAGAAATGTCAACCCATCAAACTGGGGCAGAATTTTTGAGGAGGACCCTCAAAATTCCGTAGTAAGAGAGGTTGCAATGTCCTGAACTATGTCACAGTCGTCAGTTCATCTAAAAGTTATTTTTTAATTTATGCCATACTTTTACAAAATCATGCGATTATTATTGAAACTACTTTGTTTAGCAATGCTACCCCAATAATATAGACGGTATCACCAGATCAAAGTTGAACGAGTCAAGCAAAGCTAGTTGGGATACGAACTAACCTTCCCCCTTACAAAACTCATGATTTTTCTTTGGATGCAGGCACTAGGATTGCGAATTCATTAAACATACTGTACGCCAACGGGACAAACATTGTTCAAGAATACGATTCTCAGAACCGTTGCACTTGCCAACGTTTGCTATCAGCACACACCAGTGACGTTCCGTATGTCACAATGCTCCTAGTAATCACAACGCCGTGATCTGCTATCAGCTAAGAAAACTCTACTGTCAGTTGTTATCTTATTTATTGCATAAGGCTACCATTCTACCTTCCGAGACTAAACTCTGTCTCCATATGCATTCGCATTGCATAAGGTTACTATTCTGCCTTCCAATCTACATAAGGCTACCATTCTGCCTTTCGAGACTAAATGTTGTCTCCATCTACATTTGCATTGCATAAGGCTACTATTCTGCCTTCCAATCTGCATAAGGCTACCATTCTGCCTTCCGAGACTAAATGTTGTCTCCATCTGCATTTGCATTGCATAAGGCTACTATTATGCCTTCCAATTTGCATAAGGCTACCATTTTGCCTTCCGAGACTAAACGTTGTCTCCATCTGCATTCACATTGCATAAGGCTACTATTCTGCCTTCCAATCTGCATAAGGCTACCATTCTGCCTTCCGAGACTAAATGTTGTCTCCATCTGCATTTGCATTGCATAAGGCTACTATTCTACCTTCCAATCTGTATAAGGCTACCATTCTGCCTTCCGAGGTTAAGCTCTACCTCCATCTGCATCTGCATTGTATAAGGCTACTATTCTGCCTTCCGAGGCTAAGCTCTGCCTCCAATTTTCTTCGAAACTAAGCGCTATCCCAACCACTATTTATCTCCCTTCTCTTACGAGCTAAGCTCTTCCCTTCAATTCGCAAGACCTAGCTCTGTCTTGTCCACATCATACTACTGCATCCTTCATGGGCTGAAATATCGCCAACTTATCCAAAGGCATCATCATTCGGAGGCACCATCTTCATAGCCCGAGAACACCATATCATGGCCTGAGGATCTCTTTCAATCTTTTGTATATCATTATTCAAAACGTCATGGTTCGGAGGCACCATCCTCATAGCCCGAGAAGATCATCTCATGGCCTGCGAATCCTGCATCAAACAACCCATGGCCTAGGACATTATGGTCTGAGGACACCATTCCTAACCGTCCAAAGACAACATTCATGGTCCGACGGAAATTTGCATCATGTTTAAATTTATGCACATTATACGCTTGTATTGCTTCTATTTGCAGGTAAGACGGTGATCAACAACTATCCCAACAGGAGCGATCCCGCTCCAGTTCCCTCAAGCCATATCAAACCTAACCATTTCCATAGGTCGTTCACTCACCCAGCCCTAGATGTTGTGTCCGTTCTTGAAATGGCTTCATCGGTATACTCCGCCGATGGATCCTGAACTACATACGGCCTGATTTCTGGGATATGTAGGAAACTCAGAAACCAGGGTGCAGCCTAAATCTCTTCAAACCATTTCGCTCGGTCAAAATTGGACATCATATCTTTACCCGACAACTCTTTCATCCTTCTCGGGTAAAGAGGGGAAGCTGTTGATACCCAATATTTCCTCAAATTATTTTAAATTTGCATATAAGCCATCAAAATTAGGTTTTCATAACAATTGGTATTTTTCTATAATTTCCTTATATTTTAGTAATTCATTTTTTATGTATCCAGTATTTTATCCCTAATAATTAATTATAATATTGCATTACAGATGATTTCAAAAGCATTTCTTGATTTAATATATCATTTTTTATCCTATTAAGACCAAATGTATTTCACAAATTAGCTAAATATGCACTATCTAGTTATAATTGCAATGACTTCGCAGTTATGGCCTAATTATATATTTTGTGCTATGTTTTTACTCAATAATTAGTCATTTATATTTTAATACTAATTAATCATTTTAATTTAGTTTATTAAGCATCAATTTAATTTTTTATAATTATTAGCCATTTTTATAAATTATTTATCTATTTTTATGGGGTATTTAACAACTAGCTATTTTTAAATTTCAATTCTAGCCTAATTAACCCAGACCCCTAACCCAATAAACAAGCCTAGTTACCTAGCCCAAACTTAAAATCTTACCCGACCCAACCCTCGTTCGATCTGAGCCGTTGATTAATTCAAATCAACGACCCAGATTAATACTTACCATATTAACCCCTAAATGACTACCCCCCTTTCTCATTTTTCCCCCGTCCCACTTCTCACCCGTCTCTCGGAATCCTCTCAACTCTCTCTAGAACCTTTGTCTCCTGAGCTCTGTCTCTCCCCTCTCCGGCCATCTCCTCGCCTGAAACCATGATGTTTCCACCTCTTATCGGCCTTATGGATCTGTCTTTCACACTTGTGTCACCGGTGGTGGATCTCAAGTGACCCTGAGGGCGGTGCACTCCCATCTCCGGTCTCATGCCATGTTTTCCGGCCACCTATGGCCGTTCGAGTAAGATCTCTACATTTTCCAGCCAAAGGCCGGTGATATTTTAAGCTCTCTTCTCCTCCTTTGGGTTTTCTCTGGAAACCCTAGCTTTAAATCCTCCGATCTTTTTAGATCTGTGATGGATCTATGTGTCTTTTAAGGTTCTCACCTGTTTTCCTTAAAAGATTTCTTTGATTTCAAACGATTTCCTTATTTTCCAGACTAGGGTTTCAAAACCTTTTGCAAAAACGATTTCTATCTGATTTTTAGCAATTACTTGGTGACTTTTAGCATGTTTAAACATCAATCGAGTCTTTCCTTTTGCTCGATTCATTTTTGTTAAGAAACCCTAATACTTTTGGGTTCGATTTGAAGTTTGAGTCTTTTTGCGATGTGTTTGCATGTCTCTCATGATCATTCTAGGTTTCATGTATGTTCTATATGCTCTTGTGCTTCCTGCTCTAATTTGTTCTTAGGGTTTCTCTGATTTTGTTCAACACATGTTATTTATCGTTTAATAGGTCCGACTATCTGTTTTATTGATTGTTCACATAATAATTTATACTGATTTTTGTGTAATCTCCTTAGACCTGCGATATCTTCCCTGAATTTGTGATTTTGTGTATTTTCCTTATAATTTTGTACTGATTTTTCAAATTGCTTCCTTACTTTTGTGATACTTTCCTTAGTTAGCATTGATTCCCTGTGATTTTTAATCTCATTCGTGATTCTTTGAACTAACTTTCAGAATTAAAATTGTACTCTACCTTATTTATGTGCACAAATATGTTGTTAGTTATTTAATGTGTACTTTCCTTATTTGAAAATATTTTGTACTTAGTCCTTATTACATGCTAAATGCTTTTACTACTCCTTTTATGGTAAAATCAGTCTTATAAGTAATTCTTTTCCTAATTTGATACAACTTGTACCCGTTTCAACTATGACTCCCTAATTGAAGGGAGTCCGGGTCTTTAATTGATTCTGATTTGTATTATTTCTATAATTGTGCTAAGTCAATACTTATTACCTTATTTTCCTGTCTGTTCTCAAACTATAAATACTCTGCCCTCTCTTTAGCAAAAGAAGGAACAATTCCACTGTTCTGAACTCTCTCTTACACGCACACATACTCTCTTGCTTCTTTTGTTGTTTACTTGATACTCAGTCGGCTGCAAGCCAAAACTAAGTGATTACATTTCTCTACTGCTCTATTGTTCTACTGCTCTACTTCTCTTCATTGTACTGCTCTTCACTCCTCACTCTGCACTTATTCTCTCATTTTTACTGGTATGTTTTCAGCTTAACTTACAGCATCTAAAACAATATGTTTCTATTTGTATTGCACTTCCTTTTGTTTCTCTTATGCTTCTACTTGTGGTTCTGATTTCTCCCTTGCAATTAGCATGCCTATTTTGCCATGTGATTACCCCTTCCCTGTAATTCAGCATGTCTACTGCTTTCTTACATTTTCTACTAATATTCTGCCTTACCCCTAACCCCCAATACATTATAAGCATGTGTTCGTGATACCTAGTTACTATGTAATCCTGAATCATTCCCCCTAAACCTAATGTGTACCTCCGTTTAGCACCCTTTAATCTAATACTGTTAAGCTCCTGGCATGAACACTTTGTGATAGACTACTACTGTGACTATTTAAGTTCTGTAGTACTTCTCTGGTGTTAACCTGTGTGCAAATATGCTTTCACATATGAACCACTTGTCCCCAATTCCTCCTTTCCCTGTTTGTGTTTGAACTATGTATGTTGATTTGGTTTTGAGTTTCTAATTATCCTGTTTCTTTTCTTCTTCAAACTGGTTTTCACCAAGGCAAACTCTTCTATTGCTTTCCAAAACTTATTTCAAACTAATCATTATCAAAAATGTTTCCAACTCAACTCTTTTAAATCTATGTCAAGCACTCTCACATATACTCTTAGATGTCTAGGTTCTGCCTCCTTAATATGTGACTGCTTAGGGACCCTTGTGAGCTCCCTCAGAACTCTGACACATTAAGTCTGGCTCTTCCACACTGCACTTACTCAATTTGGTTATGAATCTGGGTGTGAGCACCGCCCGGGATCCCTTGAGATCCTTAGGGAACTCTGACACACCTGGATCATGTGACAGGCTGTGAACCAATGGAATTTGAGGCATTCTGGAGATTCTGGGCCTATTAGTAGGCTCCCTATAGTATAACTTCTTCTTTTATTATTTCAATTATGTAATTTGTGCAAACGGTTTGTAATAATTATTGTAAAAACTCTTTGGGGATGGATAGTGAAAAGGGATGGGGTAAATATGCATGCTATAGTTGTTAAGAGTAGAAAACAAGTTATTAGGTTTATATTCCTAATTGTGCAATAGAAACCATGCTTAGGATTCATACATGCATTAGAAACCATGCTCTAGGAATTCTGCATATTCTGCAAGCATTTTGTATTTTTCATATGTGCACATTAGATACCCTGTTTTAGGATCTTGTTCACACTCGCTCAGTCACACCTAGTTAAACTACTGATGCATGAAAAAGGGACATAAAACAGTCTCATGTTTGATTATCCCGTTTAAGTAAAACTGGTCACAATCCCTGTATGTCTTTGGAACGTTTAGAATAACATGCTTTAGGTAAAATAACTTCCAAACTGTTTTAATAATTCTAGTAACTGCTGCATATTACTTTATGCTTAGGCAAGTCTTAGGTAATCAACTTCAAATAAAATCAAAACCATCTTTGTGATTATTGTTTGACTGTCATCATGTTAAAATTAATAGGCAAGCCTGATTAGAACTTCCTATTTGAGTTATGTCATAAATTTGACTATGCTATTATCACTTTGTTACCATGTTTAGGATCTGAATTTAGACCTTAATTGTGTATGAGCCATGCTTTTTATGTGTACTGTGTGCAAAGGTATATTTGAGCCTTTCATTTGTCTTCCATGCTCCCCTACTATTTGAGCCATACTTGTTTATTTGCTAATTGTACAAATTCACAAAAAACTCTTTGGCCGGGAACCACACTAGCGGATCTTGAGGGGTGCCTAACACCTTCCCCTTAGGATAATTTCAAGCCCTTACCCTGTCTTTGGTTACCAAACGTATTTATAAATGAACCCTATAGGTGTCCTAACGCACCTTAAATCGTTAGGTGGCGACTCTTCAAAATGTAAACCCCTATCCAAAAGGAAAGAGTTGTTCCAACCAAAATGTCATAAACCCGATTTCGCGAGAAAAAAGGGGCGCGACACTGCAGACCGCACAAAATGAAGTGCGGCCACAAATAGGCTACCGCGGACCGCACAAAATGAACTGCGGTCCGCACTGAGGTGGGGTTCAGACTACCCACTTTCTGAATCTATGCACCGCGGACCACACAAAATGCATTGCAGTCCGCATTGAGGCACCGCGGACCGCACAAAATCCATTGCGGTCGCGATCCTCAAATGTCAGCTTTCAGAACTTAATCCACCGCGGTCCGCACAAAATAGTAATGCGGACTGCACACAGGTATTGCGGACCACACAAAATCCACCGCGGTCTGTGGTGAGTGCCCAACAACAACACTAACCTAGGGTTCAAGTTTTGTCCATTTTTAGTCCAAATTGTTACCTATTAATGATTCCCTAGGTTTTGCATCAGTGTTGTAACTAATTATTCCTAATTAAACAGGATTAACTAACCTATGCTACTAAATTAAAAGAAAAACTAAGAGAAAATGAAAGTCAAAAGAAAATAGCAAAATTAAATAACTAAAAAGGAATTCAAATTACAAGAAATGAGATGTACTGATGATTAATCGAGACTAAACAGTTGAATTCGTGCAATTTAGAGAGTGAACAGTAATTTTTAGGCTTCTGAGAGTAAAAAGATCGAAAAGTTCAAATGGAGGTCCTCAGGTCCTATTTATAGAAAATGGTCCTGTCCCCAGCTCACCTACCCACCGCGGACTGCACAAAATGGCACCACGGTCCGCGGTGCTCAAAAACATGAAGCACTAGGAGATTGGCCACTGCAGACTGCAAGAAATCTAGTGCGGTCGCAGTAGTCCACTGCGGACCGCACAAAATGCAATATGGCCATGGTGGAAAACCTCAGAGACTTCCTACTTTTGACAAATCACTTTGCGGTCTGCATTGATTTCTTGCCCCCGCACAAAGGCCTTTGCGGTCGCACAAAATGTAGTGCGGTCCGCATTGCAAACTTCAGAGAGTGATCATTTTTCAACTTGGTCCTGCACTGCATCAACACAATCCTACAACATCTCACAACGAGTCAGTCCAAAAATAAATCCTACACTGAAAAGAGAATCAAAGAAAAACAAAAAGAAAGACATATGGGTTGCCTTCTAAGAAGCGCCTGATTTAACATCGCGGCACGATGCAGGTTACAATCAAATCACTTTAGATGAAGAAGTACCACCACGTGGCTTTCATCAATCTTGCCCAGGTAGTGCTTGACCCTGTGCCCATTCATACTAAAAACCTCACCATTTTTGTTCTTCAAGTCAAGTGCACCAAACAGGGTCACAAACACCACTTCAAAAGGTCCACTCCATTTCGACTTAAGCTTTCCCGGAAACAGATGTAACCGAGAATTGAACAAGAGAACCAAATCACCCACTTTGAACTCCTTGCCACGAGCATATTATCATGAAGGTACTTCATCTTGTCCTTGTACAAGGACGAACTGGAGTAGGCATGGAATCGAAATTCATCAAGTTCATTAAGCTACTACACACGAAGATTTGCTGCCATATCCCATTCAAGATTCAGCTTCCTCAAAGCCCACATGGCCTTGTGCTCTAACTCAACCGAAAGATGGCAAGCTTTCCCAAACACCAACCGATACGGAGACATACCAATCGGAGTTTTGTAAGCAGTCATATAAGCCCATAAAGCATCATCCAACTTCTTTGACCAATCAGTCCAATTTGCATTGACCGTCTTTGATAATATACTCTTGATTTCTCTGTTTGAGACTTCAACTTGGCCACTCGCTTAAGGATGATAAAGAGTAGACACTTTGTGGTTGACACCATACTTTGCAAGCAAAGTGTCAAAAGCTCTATTACAAAAGTGAGACCCCCCATTATTTATGATTGTACGAGGAGTGTCAAACCTTGAAAAAATACTCTTCTTGAGAAATGCAACAACACTCCGGGCCTCATTGTTAGGTAAAGCCGTGGCTTCAACCCACTTTGAAACATAGTCAACCGCCACAAGAATGTATGTGTTCCCACACAAGCTAACAAACGGGCCCATAAAATCAATGTCCCATACATCAAAAATATCAACTTCAAGGATGGAATTGAGAGGCATCTCATTTTTCTTCGAAATTCCACCCGCTCTTTGACATTCGTCACACCTCTTCACAAGTTCACTTTCATCTTTGTACAAAGTTGGCCAATAAAATCTAAAACTAAGAACTTTGGAAGCCGTCCTCGCCCCGCCATGATGGCCACCATAGGGAGAGGAATGACAAGACTCCAAGATACTCAATTGCTCTTCCTCCGGGACACACCATAGGATCACACCATCCGTGCAAATCTTGAACAAGTATGGCTTATCCCAATTGAAATCCAAACTATCACGTTTGAGCTTCTTCCTTTGGTTAGAAGAGAGCTCACGTGGGATTATACCAGTCACAAGGAAATTAGAAACGTCCGCAAACTATGGCATACCATTCACCGACACCGAAAGGAGTTGTTCGTCGGGAAATGAATCATTGATCTTTAGGACATCACGAGGCCTCCCCTCCTCCTCCAAGCGGGACAAGTGGTCCGCTACTTAGTTTCACTACCCTTCCGGTCCACAATCTCCAAATCAAACTCTTGAAGTAACAAGACCCGTCACATCAATCTAGCTTTGGAATGTTTCTTCGTCATCAAGTACCGGAGTGCGGCATGATCGGGATGGACTATGACCTTGGCACCTATAAGATACGGCCGAAATTTCTCCATTGCGAACACAATAGACAAAAGTTCTTTCTCGGTCACTGTGTAGTTCACTTGAGCATCATTCATTGTCTTGCTCTCATAGTACACCGGATGAAACATTTTCTTCACTCTTTGACCCAAAACCGCCCCAACCACAACATCTCTCGCATCACACATGAGCTCAAATGGCAAGCTTCAATTAGGTGTGGTAATGATATGAGTGGTGGTCAACTTGTGCTTGAGAATTTCAGAGGCTTGCATACACATCTCATCGAACACAAACTTGGCATCCTTTTCCAATAACTTGCATAAGGGGTTCACTACCTTCGAAAAGCCTTTGATAAATCTCCAGTAGAACCCAGCATGCCCAAGTAAACTTCTAACTCCATTGACAGAGGTAGGGGAGGGAGCCTTGAAATCACATCAATTTTTGCTTTGTCCACCTCGATACCATGCTTTGAAATTTTATGCCCAAGAACTATGTTCTCTTCCACCATGAAGTGGCATTTATCCCAATTAAGAACAATATTGGTTTCTTCACAACGAGCTAACACTCTATCAAGATTTTTCAAACATTCCTCAAATGAATCACCCACAACACTAAAGTCGTCCATGAACACCTCCAAAATATCTTCCACCATATCGGTGAAAATGGCCATCATACACCGCTGAAATGTAGTCGGTGCATTACACAACCCAAAAGGCATCCTAGAAAAAGCAAAGGTGTCATATGGACAAGTGAATGTGGTCTTCTCCTGATCTTCTGGAGCAATCAAGATTTGGTTGTATTCAAAATACCCATTCAAGAAATAGTAGAAGGCACGCCTAACAAGTCGGTCTAACATCCGATCAAGAAAAAGCAATGGAAAGTGATCCTTACGGGTCACTTTTTTCAACTTGTGGTAGTCCATGCATACCCTCCAACTTGTGATGGTTCTATTAGGAATCAACTCATTTTGCGAATTTGCAATGACGGTCATGCCACCCTTCTTCTGTACACATTGCACCGACGAAGTCCAAGAGCTATCAGAGATAGGGTACACAACCCCGGCATCCAACCATTTGATCACCTGCTTTTTCACAACTTCTTGCATTGCCTCATTCAACCTCCTTTGATGTTCTAAGGAGGGCTTTGCATCATCTTCCAGAATAATCTTGTTCATTTAGAATGCAGGGATTATTCCCCGAATATCAGCTAAGGTCCATCCAATTGCCTTTTTCTACTGTTGGAGCACCGCCAAAGTGGCATCAACCTGCATGTTTGTAAGACAAGAGGAAAAAATAATTGGCAAAGCTGAACTAGGGCCTAAGAACTCATACCTGAGGTGTGGAGGTAGCGGCTTCAACTCCAACACCGGAGGTTCCTCAATTGAAGGTTTTGTTGGTGGAGTCTTCCTATTATTAAGGTCCAAATATAGTTTCCTAGGCTCATAAGAATAAGAGCCAATTCCATGTAAAGCATTCATGCACTCCACTCGGCCTTCATCATCATTTACATCAAGATTCAATAATACAACCTCTAGAGGATCCTCCACATTGATCATTGCACTAGTATCATCAACTATCACTGCTGTGACAAGGTCCACAAAAGATCACACCTCAGAACTGTTGGGCTACTTCATTGACTTGCACACAAGAAAGACTACTTTCTCATCACCCACCCGGAAGGTGAGTTCCCCTGCTTCTACATCAACTAAGGCCTTCCCAGTAGCAAGTAAAGGTCTTCCTAATATGATTGGAACTTCATAATCTACCTCACAGTCCAAGATCACAAAATCAACTGGCAAGATAATTTGTCCACCCGGACAAGAACATCATCAATAATACCCAATGGTATCTTCATAGTTCTATTCGCCATTTGCAATCTCATGAAAGTCAGCCTCGGTTGCCCAATACCCAAAGTCTTGAAAACTGAGTAGGGTATCAAGTTGATACTTGCCCCAAATCACATAGAGACTTAGCAAAATCCGCACTCCCAATGGTGAAAGGAATGGTAAAAGCACCGGGATCTTCAAGCTTCGGGGCCATTGAATGCACTATTGCACTAACTTGGTGGGTGGTCATCTTGATAGTTTCACAATCTATGGATCTTTTCTTTGTCACCAATTCTTTCATGAATTTAGCATAGCCCGTCATTTGTTCAAGAGCCTCCACCAAAGGCACATTAATGGATAAGCTTTTCATCATGTCAATGAACTTTTTAAACTGATTCTTATTTTTTTGCTTCGCGAGCCTTTGAGGATAAAGTAGAGGTGGCCTTGGAAAAGGAGCCTTGGCTTTAGGCATAACTCATTCTGAGTCTCCACCTCGACATCTTGAATATCAATCCTCACTTCTTCATTCACATTGTCATCAATCACATTTTCAACCACCAAAGGAATTTCATCTTCTTGCAACTTAACTTCATCGCTCAAAACTACTTTTTGCTTGGAGGCATTCATATCACTGACTCTTCCACTTCTCGTAGTCACCGCCATCACATGATTGTTCCTACCCTTTGGGTTAACTACCGTATCACTTGGTAGTGCCTCCTTAGGGAGAGTATTCAAGGATTGTGAGATTTGGCCTAATTGAATCTCCAAGTTTCTGATTAAAGTATTGTGGGAAGACAACTGAGCATCAGAGTCCGCATTCTTTTTCATCATCTGTTCAAACATCATTTCAATTCTCCCCATTTCGTTGTTGGAGGAACTAGGACCTTGGAATGGAAATGGGGGTGGATTGTTCGGTTGTTGGTACATTGGGGGCCTTTGAAAGCCTTGCCCCCGATTTCCTTGATTGCCATTGTTCCAACCTCCCTGATTGTTGTTACCACCCCAGTTGTTGTTGTTGCCATTCCAATTACCCTGATTGTTCTGATTATTGTTGTGATTGCCCTAATTGGAATTTTGGTTGTTGTTCCCCCAATTCTTATTCCCTTGTTGTTGTTGATTGCCCTAATTGCCTTAGGGTCTCCATTGTTGTTGGTTGGAAAAATTGCCCCTTTGGACTTGATAGTTGTTCACGTATTGTACTCTTCATTCTGCCCATCATAACCATCATCTTGGAATCCACCACAATCATTGTCAAATTGATCTGAACTCCCTTGGTTCTGTTGTCCTCTTTGTCTTCTTTTGTTCACTAGCATGTTGATACCCTCCATAGCATTCACTTGGTGCGGATTTTGAACTTGTTGCAACTGTGCCTTTGCTAGCTAATTCATTGTAGTTGTCAGCTCTGCTATAGCCTGCCCATGGTCATGTAGCTCTTTGTGCAAGTGAGTGACCATGGGGTCACCCTGTGGCACATTGGCTCTACTTTGCCAAGCGGAGGAGTGTCAGCCATCTCGTCAAGAATGTCACAAGCCTCATCATACGACAGCTTCATGAAGTTACCCCCAACAAGTTGGTTCACTATGCACTTGTTTGTTATGTTAATGCCCCGGTAAAAAGTCTGTTGGATCATCGCCTCGGTCATATCATTGTTGGGGCATTCCTTTACCATTATTCTATAGCACTCCCAAATCTCATGTAATGGATCGGTAGGCTCCTGCTTGAAGGCTAAGATCTCATCTCTCAATGCTGCCATGTGCCCCGGTAAGAAGAACTTTGCAATGAACTTATCCGCCAACTCATCCCAAGTAGTGATGAAATGGTTGGAAAGTCGCTCAAGCCAATCCAATGTCTTCCCTCTAAGTGAGAAAGGGAAGAGTCTCAACCGAAGTACATCCTCGGACACATTAGTTTGCTTGCTCCCCCAACAGGTATCCACGAAACCCTTGAGATGTTTGTAAGCATTCTGATTGGCAGCGCCCGTGAAATACCCACGCTACTCCAACAATGTCAGCATCACTGTGGTCTCATGACTAGATCCTAAAAGGGTTTTGTCCAGTATTTGCTCGATGAATGTTCTCGGGTCATCTATGACCTTTCTCTGGCCAGCCATGGCTATTCGAGTCAGACTTTTGACTCTCCTGCTTAGATCGATGGTTTTCAAGGCCTTTCTCATCACTTGGGGTTCTTCTGAAACCCTAACCTCTAAGGTTCTTTTGATTTCTCTTAGATCTGCTTCAAATCTATTTTTGCTTTGGACTTCTAAGCGTTTTTCTTGAAGTTTCTTTTTAAAACTCTGCTTTCAAAACCCCTTATCTTTTCTGATTAGGGTTCTTGTTAAGTTATTTCAAAACTTTTCTCTGATTTTTGACATGTTTTGCTATGTTTTCTCATATCGTTCTTCTACCTGAGTTTGCATGTTAAAAGCCCTAATTTCTTTTGACTATTTACTAGACGAATGCTTGTTTGCTTGAGTTTTGTCTGATTTGTTTGTTTATCCTCTTTTAAAACTGTACTAATGTTGAAAATCCTATGGCTTTTAGTCTGAGACTGTTCGTTTAAGTGCATGACTCGATTTGAAGTTCTTTATTTCAAAACTTTTTATTCCTTTGTGTGATTCTTCTGACTCTGATTTCTATCATCTCTAAAACTGGATTATGCTCGAAACCCTAATTTTTAAGAGGGGGTTTTCCTCACCTGCTACTGTGAGATCTTCGTATGCCTTTGTATATTCTATGTTTTCTTCACTACTGATTCAATGTGACTTGACCTTCTAGACTATCATGCTTCGAATGTTGCTACCGACTGAATTTTGTGCTACTATTGTATGTTATTTCCTTTTGCCAACAGGTTTGGCCTCGCATGTATCGTGTTTATGCACCTTATTTATATGCTGAGTTTCCTTCTTTGACTGATCTTCAAACTTGTGACTGATTTCAAACTTTTCCTTTGTGAAATTCTAATTTCACTCGCCTGTTAAGGTTAACTGATTTCTTTTCCTGTTTTTCCTTACTGAATCCTTTCCAAAATTAGAGTATGTATGTACCTAGACTCGATTGCTTACTTAATATTTTACTACTTCTTTTATGGCAACTGTCAGCCTGCTGACAAATTGATTTCCTTCATTGTTTTGAACCTGTCACTGCCCGTTAAGCAAGTGATCCCTTAATTAAGGGCAATCACTTGAATAATTGATTCTGAATCATGATTGTTTCCATGTTTGTAGCTTATTACCTCTCTCTTACTCGTTTTCAAAACTATAAATACCACGTACTTCTTTTCTTTCAAGGACACGAACACAAGGCATAAACACTTGAGTTCAAACACGCACTCCACTAGATCTCTCTTTTTTCTCTGTTACTACTATATTGTTGCCTTACCTAGCCGGCTGAAAGCCAAGGTTAGGCTGTGGGAAACTTGCTTATTTTTCTATGCATTTGCATTTCTTACTGGTATGTTCTAATTAAGCCTCTGCACTAATAACAATATGCTTATTTATTGTTTCTTGCATCCTTGCTTGTCTACTGTTTGTATTTAACCCAGTATCATTATTAAAGCATGCTATAACTTCCCTTTTTTCCTGTTCTGAATTAATGTATATGACTTGTGAATCCTAAATTCCTACCCCAATGTGTTTAATTCTTGTGGTTGGATTGGGGCATGACAACATTGGACATTGTTGTGCATGACCCAAACCTTATTCCCCTAGGATCATAACCTCTATGTTTATCTCATATGTTGTGATTGGGTTACAGGCATGTCAGCACATCCCATTGATGTGCATGCCCAATGCTAACCCATACCTAAGTGTATAGGCTCATTGCAATGGACTCCCAATCCCCTGACCCCTTTGTATGAAATTGTTAACTCTAAAAAATGCTAATGGTTGTCTCCCTATCATCCCTTCCCCTCCTCTATTGCCTCAGTTCTTGAAACTCTGTTTCTGCACTTTAACCATCTTCTTAGACTTAAGTTCTGCCCTCCTTATGTGACCCCTGCCTTGGGACCCATGAGATCCCTCTGAACTTGGACACATAAGGGCTGGCATTTCCACACTGCACTCATCCCTATTCTAGTTATGTAACTTGGGTGTGAGCACTGCCCGGGGTCCTATTGAGACCCTTAGGAAACTCTGACACACTTAAGTTCGAGAAAGGCTTTGGATCAATGACATTTTTGAGGTGGTTTATTCCATAACTCAGAGAGGAAGTCAAGAATCAAGCTTCCTCTGGTTGTAACTTTTCTTTGTACTTTTCTGATGTAATTCACTATTTCTAGTTTGTAATAATTTGTAATAAATATTTGGGGGCTGGCTAGGGAAAAGGGTTGGGTAACTATGTATGCTCAAGGGTAGAAAGCATGCCTATAGGACTGTTTTAAATTCTTTGTGTTCAATTCTACATTTTTGAGACACCATGTCTGTAGGGTTTATCTCAATTCCTTTCATGATCAATTTCACACCTAGATGACCTTCCTATAGGTCTTATTTAAATTTTGCACGCCACTTAGATATCATGTTTTAAGGTTCTAAATGGCTACGAGTAAGTGTCATGTTCGTGAGGTCGAAATCAATATAACATATAGAAATCATGCCTATAGGGATTCCCAAGTAAATCTAGTTCATTTCCATTCACATTCAATAGTAGATATCATGCCTATAGGATCCCATCTAAACACTTAGGCAAGCCTTAGAGTAATAACCATAAAAAATTGAATCTCACTTTGTTAATTGCTACAACCAGCAGGCAGGCCTGATTCGTACTTCTTATCTGAGTTATGTAATAAACAGATTTGCTTCAATAATCAAACTCCTCTCCTCTTTAGTATTTTAATCAGACCTAAAAAGTATGTGCAAGTCATGCTAGTTATGTGCTTTTGTTTAAGGAGGTGTATATGGGCTTTTATCTGTTTATATGCTTTCCACAACATGCAGTATGTGTTTTGTATGTCGCCTTAGATATTTACCCTTTGAAACCAATAAGCCTAATATCCTTCCCCTTTAGGAATAGTAGTCCTAAGCTCCTCCGGGACTGATAGGAATGGGACAGGTAATAGCATGCAATAGTAATCGAGACCAATCTGCGCTTTAATACCTTAACGGGTGGGAAGGGTAAATATGGATATGATGATCGGTGCGCTAATACCACGTGTATCCCCTCTTTTGAGGAGTGTCATACCGGGTATCGCATTGATGTGATCCATATTAAATATAAACCTAGGACCCTCTTTCCCTTTATTTGCAATCCTTTTTTTTAAAACTCTTCTTTTAATTGTTCTTTCTTTTTATGCGTTTAAATCCCCTAATATTTGAGCCCATACTTGTCTATTTGCTAAATTCACAATAAATTGTCTGGCAGGGAACACCACTAGTGGATCCCGAGGGGTGCCTAACACCTTTCCCTTGGGATAATTTCAAGCCCTTACCCTATCTCCTATTATTCAAATGAAACTTAGAATTGAACCCCATTGGTGTCCTAATGCACCTTAAATCATTAGGTGGCAACTCTTCAAAATTGCAAAACCCAGATCCCAAAAGGAACTAGTTGTCCCATACCAAATGTCATAAACCCAATTTCGCGATTAAAAGGGGGCGCGACAGCATGGCGACTCTACTGGGGACTTTAGGCTTTTACCATTTCAGACTGTTATTGTGAATTTATACCTCTTTATGTGGCAATTACTTGTTTAATTTCTTTAAGCATTCAATTCTCTTTTCAATTGCAAAACTGACTTGTCTTCTTTGTTTCTTTCCTTTACTACTACTTTAAATTATAAAACTGCTGTATTTACTGCTTTCTTAACGTGCAAATACGTGCCAACATGCTTTTAATTATTGCATAATCATGCTCAACATCATATTCCACTCGTTCCCAAACAAATACCATAGCAACTACTATAATGAGTGGTTGCTCTATTCCTATATTATTACCCCTAAATTTGGAAAAGGCATATTTGCGGTAAAACCAGTCGATCAACGGTGTAGTCGATAGTTTCGTGCCTTTCCCCCTTGAGTTGTTCACTCAAGGGTACTAGTCTAAAACCCCATAGAAACCTCACTCTATTTAAATTGTGCATGCATCATGGTCAAACCTAGCCGAGTCAGTATGTTGTCCGCATAATGACTCTTTAAGATAGCCTTATCCGAAGTCCACTGGGTTTCCGTAAACCCAAATGGACATCCCCATGTTCTGTGCATTTATTTGGAGAACTAAATGCTTCATGCTAATTGCTGGTATTAAATAGTCGAGTCTGGTGGGGGTAAGGGCCTAACCTTATTTGTCTTGCAGAAATGAGGCACGAAGTCCCTAGATTCGGCATGGTCACCAACATCCACCCAAGATTGCTAAGCTGGTGGAATCATCTTCACTCCAGTGATCAAACTCTTGTTCAAAAATATTTGGGAAATCTGCCTTGTCTCCTAGAGATCCAACCTAACAACAAGATCATAGAAGCTGCTACTTTGTTCTGGGATTGTGAGAGGGATGTATTCTTCTTAGGGGACATTGAGATGACACCCTTGCTAGAGAAGATAAGAGGATTGGCCGGTATGGTATGGGAAACTCTGGATTTGTTAATGCCTGAGAACCGCAAGGGTAGGGGCTTCCTCAAAATGATGGGTTTGAAGAAGAACCCAGAACTGCCATGTTTGAAAGAATCCTACATCCCTTTTAACTATTTGTATGAGAGGTACGGGCACAGCAAATCCTACCATACCTATCCTGACAAGTTTGCCATCACATCATTGGGGCACATTCACCGAAGAGTCTTTGTATTCATGTTTTGTTTCCTAGGGTTGATCGTGTTTCTAATGAAGAAAGCAAGAATCCACACCATGCTAGATATGGTAACTAAGACTCTAATGGAAGGAATTGGTGGGCAACCCTTCAGCATTGTGCCCATGATCATTGTGGAAATATACCGAGCCTTGGAAAAGTGTCAACAAGGAGCCAAACACTTCGAAGGCTGCAATTTTCTACTTCAACTCTGGCTCATGGAGCATCTCCAAAGGGGTGAATATCAACAAGAGATTCAGCGAAGGGACTGGGATGATCATATCGCTTTCCATCATCCAAGGCGAATGAATTACATGCCCAATAGGTTCGCTCAGCCAGAAGATACCAAAGGATGGGTAGAGCTATTTAATAATCTAACTGAGGACCAAGTACAATAGATGCTTGAGTGGTTTCTTATCGAGGAATTCATCGCCTAATCCAGAGATGCACCTTTCTTGATATTGATCGGCCTCAGAGGAACATACCATTGCGTCCCTCTCCGGGTTATGAGGCAAGCTGGTAGGAAGCAGGTTATACCAGGGAAGATGAGTCATTTCCGGGCTGACTTCCAGAATGAGGACAGTCCTTATAAGTGCCAAGCTCAACATATGTGGCACTGCAAGATCGTCATGGGGAGAGATACCATCGAGCCAGAAAGATACCACGCTGGCTGCCCTCCTTACTATTCAGGCTGGTTGGAAGATAATCACGATGGTTTGGGCCAGCCAGGGTTTGCTAGGGGCCATAGGATCATAGATGAAAGGGCCGAGGCATAGGTCAAATACAACCAACTGCGCAAGAGGATCCGTGAGTGCGAAAGTGAGCACCGGACATACAAGAAGCCAACAAGAAACTGATTGAGGAATGGAAGGATATGGTTGTCAGTGCCAACAAGCCACTGGAATAACTGGAGCGAGGCATAGTGGAATTAGAAAGAAAGTTTCTCAAAAGGGTCGAAGACTGCCAAAATGATAAAAGAAAATAAGGCAAACAGCTAGCCAGAGCCTACCTATTGCTGGGACTTCGCGAGCTGGAAAAGCTGTTCGACAGAACTAAGGATGCCGAATCTGGGGAAGGTCCTTCTAGGACCAAATAGATAGGAGTTTGTCTTTTTTCTTTATAAAATAAGGCCAATGGCCATTAGTGACATTTATTTCCTATTTGTTTAGTGTCGATTTGGGATTCGTCTTATTTTCTATCAATAAAATGAGGCATTTAGCATTCTAAGTTCTCCAAATTAATTTATCGCTAGGCTTACCTCAAGCACAAAGAGGTTCCCAAATTAGGAAACGTTTTACATTCCGCACTATGTGTTTAAATATCGCAACATTTTTATGATCCTCACTAACTTGTTACCCTTTTGTTTTTACTTTTGTTTTATTATTCCCCTCCCTAAAGGTTAGTTTGTGCACTCTGGCAACATCATCTTATTCCACGAGATCTAGGGGCCCTCCACCCACTCCTCCTCTTAGTCCTGTCAAAAACAAGAACAAAAGGAAGATGGAAGATTTGAACAATGTCAGAAATGAGAACTCATCTGAACGGGTAGAGGTCACTCATGGTCATGGTACTCAGGTTTCCAAATAAAATGCATCCCAACTCAAACAAAGCTGCTGAAATTCCAAGAAGAACTTGATCAGGTTCGGAATCTGGCAAATCTATCATTTTCCCTCACAACTCCAGATATCAATTTCCTAAATGCTCAGAACCCCACACCATCACAGAATATCCCAAAGCAACAAAACCATCTCGCACCTCACCATCACTGCAACACCTGTCATACCTCAAACGACACCCCGTTACTCATGCCAGAACTCCAAAACCCCACAAATGACAACTTTCACACACACCATAACACCCTTATCTACGTGGAGACTATGCCACAGTCTACCCAACCCATCTCAAGCACACCCAAGTCTGATGACAAGGATTTGCTCATCAGAAATTTGGTTGAAGAACTTAAGAAATTGACTAGCCGAATTCAACGCGTTGAAGGAAGCAAGGGAATTAAAGGGCTGAACTATGAAGATTTTTCCATACAGCCCGATGTCGAACTGTCCGAGGGGTACAAACCTCCGAAGTTCGAAATGTTTGATGGTACAGGGGATCCAAGGGTCCATTTGAGAACGTACTGTGACAAGCTGGTTGGAGTAGGGAAAGATGAGAGAATCTGCATGAAGCTTTTCATGAAGAGCTTGAAGGGAGGTACTTTGTCTTGGTACATTAGCCAGGATCCAAAGAAATGGTCAAGTTGGGTAAGCATGGCGTCCGAATTTATGGACAGGTTTAGGTTTAACACAAAAAATGTGCCGGATGTGTTCTATATTCAAAATCTAATGAAGAAGCCTACAGAAACATTTCGCGAGTATGCCACTCGCTGGAGGTCTAAAGCTGCTAAGGTCAGACCTACCTTAGAGGAGGAACAAATGAACAAACTCTTTGTCCGGGCTCTGGACCCGCAGTATTATGAATGACTAATGATGATCGAGAGCCATAAATTTTTTGACATTATCAAGTTGGGTGAAAGGATTGAAGAGGGCATCAAAAGCGGTATGGTTACAAACTCCGAGGCCTTGCAAGCTACAAATAAGGCCTTGCAGTCAGGTGGTGTGTCCAAGAAAAGGGACATAGGAGCCGTAATGGTTGCACAGAGAACCAAATCTCATGTCAAATAGCAAATTTACCCAACACCTCCACTCACATATCAACCAACTCTGAACTACCAAACACCCTCACCCTCCTACCAAACTCTACTACCCACTTATCAATCACTTCCACCTCCCGCATATAATCCTACTTCACCCAGATAATCGCAACCCACACATGTTTACCAAACCTACAATGCTCAACTATCCCACTATCAATCACCTCCTACACGCCAAAACTTCCCTAGACCTCGACCAAATTTTGATCGCAGACCTCCAAATCAATATACAACCATTGCTGAACCTATTGACCAATTGTACAAGAGACTCAAAGCTGCTGGTTATGGCATCCCCATCCCTACTGCAACTCCTGAGAACCATTCTCAGTGGGTTAATCCGAACAAATCCTATGCATACCATTTCGGCATGAAGGGCCACACCATCGATGAATGTCGTTCTCTGAAAAACAAGATCCAGTCTCTGATTGATAGTAAGATTATTGTGGCAAAGGAACCCGCTCCAAATGTCTGCAACAACCCTTTGACAGACCATAAGGGTGGAGGCATCCACATGATTGAAATAGAGGATGATTGGGATCCCGAGGGATCAATCAGATTGATAGAAGAAGGTGATGACCCAAAGAAGCCAATAGTTACTCTTAATCCGATCGTGGTCCAGATTCATCCCTCTAGGGACGTCGAGGTAAATATGTTCGTGCCACTTGAGTTTGAAGCAACGTCATCTACAAAGACACTAGCACCAATTGAAGTCGAATTCGTGTCTCCAGCAAATGCACCCACAGCATTTGAAGTTGCAGTTTTACCACCCAAGGCACATGCTCTATTCAGAGTAAAGATATCCATGCCAACTCTAGTGGCGATGTCGACATACAGCCGAGGCAAAGAGTAAAGGCAAGGTTAGGTTTGAAGAAACTATTGCGGCACAGGGTATGACAAGAACTGGCAGAGTTTATACCCCTGAACACTTAGCTGAGTCAAGCAAGCAGGCCTCCAATCAGCTACCCATCATTGAGACAGGGCCGGATGATTTTTGGATAAAGATACAGGCCAAGGAATACTCGATCGTTGACCAGTTGAACAAAACACCGGCGCAAATCTCCATCCTTGCTTTGCTACAAAATTCTGAGGCACACAAGAATGCTCTGTTGAGGGTGATGAGTGAAGCATACGTGCCAAACAACATCACTGGTGGGGAAATGGCTAACATGGTAGGACAGGTATTGGAAAGTCATAAAATTACTTTTCATGAGGATGAGCTGCCACCTAAAGGGTTGGGTCACAACAAAGAGCTACACATCACCGTGCAATGCGAAGACTATTTTATCACCAGAATCCTGATCGATGGAAGGTCCAAACTCAACATTTGTCCGCTGGTTGGGTAAGGGACTGCATGAAATAAAGGAGGAAGCTATCAATGTGAAAGCTTTCAACGGCTCCCAAAGGTCCACCATTGGGGAGATTAGTTTGTGTTTGCAAATGGAGCCAACTTGGTTCGACATTGATTTCCAAGTGATAGACATGCCAGCATCTTACAATCTACTGTTGGGACGGCCGTGGATTCATGCTGCTGGGGCCGTAGCATCAACAGTGCATCAGGAGGTAAAGTTTGAATGGAATCACCAGGAGGTGATCATTCACGGTGACGGTAGCAACCCTATATACAGTTGCCAGACCATTCTGTTAATCGAAGGAAGAAAGAAGCTAGGTGGAGAGACTTACCATCACATCGAACGGGTAAATGTTGTTGACAAAGACAAATGGTGGGATAACAAGATTGAGAGTATACTAAATTGGAGTGGGTACGAACCTAGCAAAGGGCTCGGCAAGAACCTCCAATGAATCACTAAGCCCATAAAACTCAAGAAGCATGGCACCACTTTCGGTCTGGGATATGAGTACACCTTGGAAGAATTCAACAACTGGTCACCACCATGGTGCGGTCATTACTATCCACTTGAGCAGTCGATACCACATCTGGAGCAGACTTTCCAACCGACCGATATTATTTATGGGTCAGATGAAGAAGAAGCACTAGCAGCGATGAAGTACTTGTTCTTAGAAGACAATGGCATGGACTGTTGTGTTGTTCTCGTGGGGGAGGGGGAGGAAGGCCCTTCCATATAGGCTGTAAGCAGAGGAGCATGCCTCAATTCAGGACAACTAGAGCCCGACGAGCCTCGGGGTAGCAAGGTTAAAACAAGGATCATGCACTGTTTTATTTACTAAATGATTTTATTTTGCATTTTAATTTCCGCAATAAGAGCTCTAATGTTCCAAAACAATTATGCAATTTATCCAAGCATTTTAACTTTTCTTATAATTTGACGCTTATTATTATTTTTCTCTCATTACTTTACTTATACAGCATTACTATTACTTACCTTGATGAGCCAATGACTATTACATGCAATGAGACTACGCAACAAACGGACATAGATTTAGAGGAAGATGACATAACAGAAGAGATTGTTAAGGAAGTTGAGAATTTTGAGAATAGACCTAAGTCCAACCTAGACGAGACAGAAGTTGTTAACCTGGGAGATGCAGAAAACGTCAAAGAAACACGAATCAGCGTTTACTTATCGTCGTCAAAAAAGAAGGAATACACAGAATTTCTAAGAGAATATGAGGACATATTCGCCTGGTCGTATGTTGACATGACTAGTCTGAGTACATCTATTATGGCTCACAAACTTCCAACCGATCCAACATGTCCACCGGTAAAGCAAAAGCTCAGAAAGTTCAAGCCTGATATGAGTCTAAAAATCAAGGAATAAGTTACTAAGAAGGTCAAAGCTAAGGTTCTCAGGGTAGTAGAATACCCGACATGGTTAGACAACATCGTACCAGTACTAAAGAATGACGGGAAGGTCAGAGTCTGTGTCGACTACCGAGATCTTAATCGGGCCAGTCCGAAAGAAGACTTCCCTTTTCCAAACATACACATCCTGATCGACAATTGCACCAAGCATGAGTTGCAATCGTTTGTATATTGTTTCGCTGATTATCATCAGATCTGGATGGATGAAGAAGATGCTGAGAAAATGGCTTTCATTACACCGTGGGGAATGTATTATTACAAGATGATGCTGTTTGGGCTAAAAAATGCAGGGGCCACCTACATGAGGGCCATGACCACCCTTTTCCACGATATGATACACAAGGAGATGGAGGTATATGTAGATGATGTCATCATCAAGTCCAAGAAGGCCACTGATCACATGGAAGATTTGAGGAAGTTCTTCAATAGATTGCAGAGGTACAACCTGAAACTGAACCCCGCAAAATGCGCATTTGGGGTTCTTGATGGGAAATTACTCGGGTTTATTATGAGTCACCAAGAAATAGAACTGGATCCATCAAAAGTCAAAGCTATTCAAGAATTACCACCACCAAAGAACAAGAAAGATGTGATGAGCTTCTTGGGAAGGCTCAATTACATCAGCCGATTCATAACGCGGTCTACGGTTATTTGTGAGCCAATCTTTAAGATGTTGAAGAAGGACGCTGCTACCAAATGGACTGATTACTGCCAAAGGACTTTCAACAGAATCAAAGAATACCTGTCAACACCACCAGTCTTGGTCCCGCCCGAGCTTGGTAGACCTCTATTACTCTACCTTGCAGTATTAGATGGAGTGTTCGGTTGTGTTCTAAGGCAGCATGATGAAACAGGGAGGAAAGAGCGGGTCATCTATTACCTCAGTAAGAAGTTCACCCCGTACGAGGCCCAATACTCTCTGTTAGAGCGCACCTTTTGTGCTTTAACTTGGGTAGCTCAGAAGCTGAGGCACTATTTTTGTGCCTATACCACGTATCTCATATCAAGGATGGATCCTTTGAAGTACATCTTTCAGAAGCCCATTCCCACTTGCAAGCTAGCCAAATGGCAAATCCTCTTGAGTGAGTTCGACATTGTTTACGTAACTTAGAAAGCGGTCAAGGGACAAGCACTGGCAGACCACCTTGCTGAGAATCCTGTGGATGGAGAATACGAACCCCTAAAAACGTATTTTCCTGATGAAGACGTATCATTCATAGGAGAAGATATTGCAGAATCCTATGACGGTTGGAGAATGTTTTTCGATGGAGCAGCAAATTTCAAAGGAGTTGGCATAGGAGCAGTCCTAGTATCAGAAACCGGTCAGCATTATCCGGTGTCTGCCAAAATTAGGTTCCCGTGCACCAACAACATGGACGAGTATGAAGCTTGCATCCTAGGGCTCAAGATGGCCATTGACATGAACATTCAAGAATTACTAGTGATTGGAGATTCGGACCTGCTCGTACATCAGGTGCGTGAAGAATGGGCAACCAAGAACTCCAATATACTCCCGTACCTGCATCATGTATAGAAATTGAGAAAAAGGTTCACAAAGACGGAATTTCAGCATGTTCCCAGAATCCAGAATGAGTTCACAGATGCGTTGGCTACCCTATCATCCATGATACAGCATCCAGGCAAATACTTCATTGATCACATTCCAATAAAGATCCATGATCTGCTAGCTTACTGTGCCCACGTCGAAGAAGAAGCTGATGGAAAGCCTTGGTTTCATGATATCAAGGAATATTTGGCAAAAGGCGAGTACCCAAAATTTGCAAACCCCACTCATAAAACGCACACTTCGAAGAGTGTCGAACAATATCTTTCACATCGGAGGAATCCTGTATAGGAGGACTCCCGATTTGGGACTATTAAGGTGTGTCGACTCAAAGGAAGCATCCAAGCTACTAGAGGAAATTCATGCCAGGACCTGCGGTCCACATATGAACGGTTTTGTCTTAGCCAAGAAGATACTCCGGGCTGGTTACTTTTGGATGTCTATGGAAACGGACTACATTCAGTATGTCCTGAAATGCCACCACCGTCAGATACATGGAGACATGATAAAGGTACCTCCAAATGAACTTAATGCAACAAGTTCACCTTGGTCGTTCGCCGCCTGGGGGATGGATGTTATTGGACCAATCGAGACCGCCGCTTCCAATGGACACAGATTTATACTGGTAGCAACCGACTATTTCACCAAATGGGTCGAAGCAGCATCTTACAGGGCAGTAACCAAGAAAGTCATGGCAGACTTTGTCTGCGACCGCATTGTTTGTCGATTCGGAATTCCAGAGTCGATCATTACTGATAATGGCTCCAACCTCAATAGCTACTTGATGAAAGCGATGTGTGAAACCTTCAGGATCAAACACAAGAATTCCACAACCTACAGAATTTAGATGAACGGGGCCGTAGAAGCCGCCAACAAGAATATCAAGAAGATATTGAGGAAAATGATAGAAAAGCATAAACAGTGGCACGAGAAGTTATCATTTGCTTTACTGGGGTACTGCACCTCAGTCCGCACATCAACCGGGGCAACCCCATATATGCTGGTTTACGGTACAGAGGAAGTCATTCCCGCTGAGGTAGAAATTCCCTCCCTAAGGATCATGCAGGAAGCTGAGCTCGACGATGCAGAGTGGGTGAAAAGTCGTTACGAGCAACTAGCCTTTATAGATAGAAAAAGAATGAATGCAGTTTGTCATGGTCAACTTTATCAGAATAGAATGTCCAGAGCCTTCAACAAAAGAGTCAAGCCGAGACAGTTCACACCGGGACAGTTGGTGTTATAGAAAATTTTTCCACATCAATATGAAGCCAAAGGGAAGTTCTCTCCCAACTGGCAGAGTCCATACATGGTTTACCGGGTTCTGATAGGAGGAGCCCTCATACTCGCAGAAATGGACGGAGAAGTCTGGCCAAAGCCGATCAATTCAGATGCAGTCAAGCGTTACTATGTGTGATCTTTATGCTTTCCTTATATGATGTAATTTGAACTAGCCCTGACCTAATTCCCGTTTAGAAGGGGATGCGTAGGCAGCCCTATGGGCTCGTTCACAATTTAATAAAATTTTCACCCTAAAAATTCTAAAGTAATTTCAGTCGATCGTCGTAGGCAACAGTCAGAAGCATCGACCCAATAAACTTGGGCATAATTTTGAGGAGGACCCTCAAAATTCCATAGCAAGAGAGGTTGCAATGTCCCGAACCACGTCACATTCATCGGTTCATCTAAAAAATTATTATTATTATGTCATATTTTTATGAAATCATGCATGTTTATTACTAAAATTGCTTTGTTTAGCAATGCTACCCCAATGATACATACAGTATCACCAGATCAAAGCCGAGGAGGTCAAGCAGAGCTAGCGGGGATACGAACTAACCTCCCCCCTTTACAAAACTCATGATTTTTCTTTGGATGTAGGCACTTGGATTGCGCAATCATCAAACACAACATACACTCACGAGACGAACATTGTTTAGGAATACAACTCTCAGAACCGTTGCACTTACCCACATTTGCTATCCATACACACCAATGACATTCCGTGTGTCACAATGTCCCCAGCAATCACAATATCGCAACCTGATATCAGCTAAGAAAGCTCTATTACCACTTGTCATTTTATTTCTTGCATAAGGCTACCATTCTGCCTTCCTAGACTAAACGTTGTCTCCATCTGCATTTTCTGCATAAGGCTACCATTCTGCCTTCTGAGGTTAAGCTCTACCTCCATCTGCATCTGCATGGCTAAAAGATCGCCACCTACTACAATTGCATAGCTGAAAGATCACCACATCATCTACGTTTGCATGGCTAAAAGATAGCCACCTACTACATTTGCATGGCTGAAAGATTGCCGCCTCATCTACATTTGTATGGCTGAAAGATCGCCACATCATCTATGTTTGCATGGCTAAAAGATTTCCACCCCATCTACATTTCCATGGCTAAAAGATTTCCACCTACTAAGTTGCATGGCTGAAAGATCGCCCCCTACTACATTACATGGTTGAAAGATTGCCTCATACTGCATCTGCATGGGCTGAAAGATCGCCACATACTGCATCGGCATGGCTGAAAGATCACCTCATACTGCATCTGCATGGCTGAAAGATCGCCTCATACTGTATCTCATAGGCTGAAAGATCGCCACATACTGCATCTCATGGGCTGAAAAATTGCCAAATTATCCAAAGGCGTCATCGTTCGGAGGCACCATTTTCATAGCCCGAGAACACCATGCCATGGCCTGAGGATCCCTTTTAATTTTCTCGCGTATCATTATTCAAAGGAATCATGGCTTGGAGGCACCATCCTCATAGCCCGAGAGCATCATTTCAATTCCTGCCAATCCTTTATTCATGGCCCAGAACATCATGGTCTAAGGATATCATTCTCATCGTCCGAAGATGACATTCATGGTCCGACGGGAATTTGCATCATATTTAAATCTATGCACGATATATGCTTGTATTGCTTATTTGCAGGTAAACCGGCGAGCAACGACCATCTCGGCAGGAGCGATCTCGTTCCAATTTCCGTAGCCCTATCAGACCTTCGCCATTCACCCCGTCCTGGATATTGAGTCTGTTCTCGAAATAAACAGTTGAGTTCAAACACGCACTCTACTAAATCTCTCTTTTTTTTCTCTATTACTACTATATTGCTTCCTTACCTAGCCAGCTGAAAGTCAAGGCTAGGCTGTGGGAAACTTGCTTATTTTCTCTGCATTTGCATTTCTTACTGGTATGTTCTAATTAAGCTTCTGCACCAATAACAACATGTTTATTTACTGTTTCTTGCATCCTTGCTTGTCTACTCTTTGTATTTAACCCAGTACCATTATTAAAGCATGTTGTAACTTCCCTTTTTTCTTGTTCTGAATTAATGTATCATGACTTGTGAATTCTAAATCCCTACCCCGATGTGTTTAATAATTGTGGTTGGGTTGGGGCATGACAGCATTGGACATTGCTGTGCATGACCCAAACCTGATTCCCCTGGGATCATAACCTCCATGTTTATCTCATATGTTGTCATTGGGTTACAGGCATGTCAGCACTTCCCATTGTTGTGCATGCCTAATGCTAACCCATACCTAAGTGTATGGGCTCATTGCAATGGACTCCCAATCCCCTGACCCCTTTGTATGAAATTGTTAACTCTGTAAAATGCTAATGATTGTCTCTCTATCATCCTTTCCCCTCCTCTATTCCCTCAGTTCTTGAAACTTTGTTTCTGCACTTTCACCATCTTCTTAGACTTAAGTTCTTCCCCCTTATGTGAGCCCTACCTTGGGACCTATGAGCTCCCTCTAAACTTGGACACATAAGGGCTGTCATTTCCATACTGCACTCATCCCTATTCTGGTTATATAACTTGGGTGTGAGCACTGCCTGGGGTCCTATTGAGACCATTAGGGAACTCTGATACACTCAAGTTCAAGAAAGGCATTGGATCAATGGCATTTTTGAGGTGGTTTATTCCATAACTCAGAGAGGAAGTCAAGAATCAGGCTTCCTCTGGTTGTAACTTTTCTTTGTACTTTTCTGATATAATTCATTATTTCTAGTTTGTAATAATTTGCAATAAATATTTGGGGGCTGGCTAGGGAAAAGGGTTGGGTAACTATGTATGCTCAATAGTAGAAACTATAAGATTGTTTTAAATTCTTTGTGTTCAATTCTGCATTTTTTAGACACCATGTCTGTAGGGTTCATCTCAATTCCTTTCATGATCAATTTCACACCTAGATGACCTGCCTATAGGACTTATATAAATTCTGCACGCCACTTAGATATCACGGTTTAAGGTTTTAAATGGCTAAGAGTAAGTGTCATATTCGTAAGGTCGAAATCAGTATAACATATAGAAATCATGCCTATAAGGATTCCCAGGTAAATCTGGTTCATTTTCATTCACATTCAACATTAGATATCATGCCTATAGGATCTCATCTAAACACTTTGGCAAGCCTTAGAGTAATAACCATAAAAAACTTAATCTGCCTTTGTTAATTGCTATAACCAGCAGGCAGGCCTGATTCGGACTTCTTATCTGAGTTATGTAATAAACAGATCTGCTTCAATAATCAAACTCCTCTCGTCTTTAGTATTTTAATCAGACCTAAAAAGTATGTGTAAGTCATACTAGTTATGTGCTTTTGTTTAAGGAGGTGTATATGGGCCTTTATCTATTTATATGCTTTCCACAACATGCAGTATATGTTTTGTATGTCGTCTTAGATTTTTACCCTTTGAAACCAATCACCAATATCCCTCCGTTTTAGGAATAGTAGTCCTAAGCTCCTCCGGACTGATAGGAATGGGACAGGTAATAGCATGCAATAGTAATCGAGACAATCCGCGTTTTAATACCTTAAGGGGGTGGGATGAGTAAATATGGATATGATGACTGGTGCACTAATACCACGTGTTTCCCCTCTTTTGAGGAGTGTCATACTGGGTATCGCATTGATGTGATCCATATTAAATATAAACCTAGGACCCCTTTTCCCTTTATTTGCAATCCCTTTTTTTAAAACTCTTCTTTTAATTGTTCTTTCTTTTTATGCGTTTAAATCCCCTAATATTTGAGCCCATACTTGTCTATTTGCTAAATTCACAATAAACTGTCTGGCCGGGAACCACACTAGTGGATCCCGAGGGGTGCCTAACACCTTCCCCTTGGGATAATTTCAAGCTCTTACCCTATCTCTGGTTATTCAAACGAAACTTATAATTGAACCCCATTGGTGTCCTAATGCACCTTAAATCATTAGGTGGCGACTCTTCAAAATTGCAAAACCTAGCTCCCAAAAGGAACGAGTTGTCCCATACCAAATGTCATAAACCCGATTTCGCGAGAAAAAGGGGGCGCGACAGTAGTCAAAGAAAATAACACAGGCTCAAAGGAGTGACAGAGGGTGTAAAGTGTTTGGGTAGCAGAAAAAGGGCCTCCCAACCTCGAGAACGCCAAACATAGTATCTTTTCGCGATCAGAGCATTGACGAACATGTCTGTCTTCTTGGTTTGTCGTGGTCACAAGACACTTTCCATCTCTTAATGTCAAACTTTCTAACAAACTTCAATTGATTAAACATCCTCAAGCCTGATCTTCACAATGATTTGAAGGTGAATTTTACTCGGCCTTAATTCCAAAGTATTTCTCCTCTTTATTCATCCTCAAAAGTGTTTTCTGTTTCTTTTTTTTCAGTTATCCAACTCCAGATTAAATTAGTTTCTAAGAACTGGCCCAAAATTTCCGCATACATGTCATGTCATTAGAACTAGTGAGAAAAGAACTAAGAAAAGAATGACACAAAAGGACAAACTATATTTCCTTGAATAAAGGATGAAAAGGGTTTGACAACATGACAAACAACCTAAGATCCATGTTACAAACCTAATGTAACGATAGGAGGGTTTGACTCAATAAAACAAATAAAATCTGGATCACAACCCTGAAATAACCCAGATAACAGAAAAAACATCAAAACAAGTTACCAAGATTCCTTCCTAGTGAGGAGAGAATGACCTTTCAATTGCTAAGCTTGATATTTAGCCATAAATTTGCTCATCAGAATCACCATGGCCTTCTCCAATTTCAATCGGCAAGTTTCCGAGAAGATTCTCATACTCCATGTCACCAGGCATCATTCCCACAAAGTGTGTTTCATCATGTGCAGGTAAAGGATTCTGCGTGATATTCTGGGTATCATTGTCCTGGATCACAATCAACTTTTCCAGGATCATCCTTTCTATTTCTTTTTTCAAATCCCGACAGCTTTCAATATTGTGCCCCTAGGCGTTGGAGTGGTATTCACACCTTTTAGAAGGGTCAGAGCTTCTTGCACGTAGGTCCACATGATTTGGAGGAATGAGTGCAATCATGTCATAATGCTTTAACTTCTCAAATAAGCTTGCACAGGACTCTCATATTGGTGTAAAATTATCTTTCAACCTTTGTTCCCCTTTATACCTTTGGCTTGGATGTGGGTTATAGGGCACCTGAAAATTTTGTGGAGGCTGGTGGAGATTTTGTGATGCTCGTGCTCGCCTTCTGGGGTGTTTTGGTGGCTGGACAACATACTGAGGTGGAGCGACAGAGTATTGTGGGTTCTGAGGGTGATAGTAATGCTTAGGGGAGTTATTGGAAAACAGATGAGGCTGGTCATACCATCGAGATGTTCTCCTAGGACCTCTTCTTGACCCTAATGTCATCATGATTTCTTCATCCATCTCATTTGTGTCACCAGATTCAATTTGGACAGCTTGAGTTGCAGCTTTGAGAGTTGTTTGACTTATAATTCTGCCTGTCTTAAGGCTATTCTCTACCATTTCTCCCATTTTGATTGCTTTCGAGAAGGATTTGCCAACTGCGGACATCATGTTTTGAAAGTAATTTGGCTCTTGCGCCTGAAGGAAGACAGTGATTAGCTCGTGGTCATCCATGGGTGGCTTAACTCTAGCTGCTTGCTCTCTCCATTTAATGGATATATCCTGAAACTTTCACTTAGTTTCTTCTTCAAGTTTGAAAGGTAATTGCGGTCTGGGGCAATGTCAATGTTGTATTGGAACTGTTTGACAAAGGCATATGTCATGTTATCCCAGACATACCAGCAAGATGTGTCTTGATCCATAAATCATTCGGATGCTACTCCTGTATGGCTTTCCCCAAAATAAGCTATTAACAATTCTTCATTTCTTCCCGCACCTCTTAGTTGATTACAATACATTTTTCAGGTTGGCTATGGGATCTCCATGTCCATCATACTTTTCAAATTTGGGAGTCTTGAAACCAGGCGGCAAGCGGACATCGGGGAACATATATAGATCTTTGAAGGCAATACTCTTCTGACCTGCCAACCCTTGCATTTTTTTCAACCGTCGTTCTAAAGTTTTCACTCTTTGGGTCATTTCCTCATGTGCCATCTTTCGGGAAGGCTTCTCAATGTTTGCAGGAAAATCAAACAAGTATGAGTGGTACTCAGAAGAGTGGTACTGCTCTTGCTGGGGAGCAAATTGTGACTCATGACAAGGCTGTCCTTGGCCATTGGCGCATGCTCGACACATTTTGGCCATTTGCTGTTTCAGTATTCTATTTTTCTCAAACAAAGTAGACTCTTGTCGAACCCTCTGACCCTTAGTCTCTTGAGCACTTGTAACAGCTTCGATGTCATTTATCATTTTTCCTTGGATCTTGTGTTGTCTGCTTACCACAAACCAACCACCTCATACTTTCTTCACAATTCAAAACAAAAGACATGTTAGAATGGACTCAATCAGTCCTTATTATTATCATCATTTTTTCACTTTTGTTTTTCATTTTTTTTCTTTTCTTTTTTTTCTTTTTTTTCATTTTTTTCTCATTTTTCTTTTCAATGGTTGATTGAACCTGATGTGGGTTGCCTATGTATCATGTGGGAACATGAATTAGATCTTGCGTAGTTCGGGAAGATCAGGAATAAAGTAAATAAACTAACTTTTTTTTGGATTTTGAATTTTTCATTTTATTTTTCGAAAGAAAGACTTATAAAGAAGAAAGAGAATATTTTTGGATTTTGATTTTTCTTCAAAATTTTTGCAAAGAAAGACTTCTAAAGAAAAGAGACATTTTTTTTGAATATCGACCTTTTTTTCTTTTCTTTTTTTTGGAATTTTGAAAGAAAAACTTCTAATGAAGAAAGAAAATATTTTTGAATTTTTGGAATTTTATTTTGAATTTATGAAAGGAATACGTCTAAAGAAAAAAGAAAATATCTTTGAATTTTCTTTTCAATTTTTGAAAGAAGAATAAAATATTTTGGATTTTGAGAGGAAATTAAAAGAAAATATTATTGTATTTTTAAAAATTGGGGCATAAAAGAAAGACTTTCTAAAGAAGGAAGTAATGGAAAGTATTTTTAGATTTTTTGAAAATTATGGGCCGGAACCGACAAGAGGGGTTGCTCTGATGGTAAGCAACCTCCACTTCCAACCAAGAAGTTGTGAGTTCGAGTCTCCCCAGACCCCACTAAGTGGGATTATACTGGGTTGTTGTTGTTGTTGTAACCGATGAGGTTTGCCTACGTATCTCATATCTGATGAGAATCAGACTCGCGTAGTTCGGTAGTTTTGACACAACAGGAAAATATGACTTAATTTGAAATGATTTTTCCTTTCTTTTCAAAATTTCGGCAGAGTTTCAGGATAATTCAAATAAATATCTCTCACTCTCTTTTCTTTTTTTTTCTTTTTTTACTCTTTTTTTTCATTTTCTTTCCTATTCTAGATGTTAGTCAACATGCAAGCCGAAACAAACAGATACGCAAGTAGCACGTAAGATGCATCAGGATGGTCTTTTAATTTGGGTACACCTGTCCTAGACGGACTCAACCCCTATGTTGAGTCCCCAAAGTCAAATGCACATGATGCAAACAAGCGTACCTACTAAAGATCCGGCATGAGGCTATGTTATTCTAAGTTTAAAATCTTGGTGTATTGTTCTAGACCTGGCATACCCGAGCGGACAACTCGAGCCGAGGGAGGGCAACGTACCGGTAACCAAAAGGACATCCGACTTTGTAACTGATCCGATCCTCGTTCTAAATTAGGGTATGACACTAACAGAAAAGAAGTCACACCAACGTGCACTTCCCAGGAGATTAGAGGAGAGGGGTTTCGTAGCAGTTTATATACAGTTCAAATAATATCAAAGCGGTAAAAAGAGGCATTTAATACATTAGGCCCAAACACGTAGGAAATTAGATGATAAACAAAAGTCAACTATACCAGTTATTCTAAGCTCGAACTCTGAACCCTGAACAAAAAGTTCTGGATTCTTTTCCCCAACAAAGTCGCCAGAGCTGTCACACCTTATTTTCCAACCCGAAAAGGGTATATGGGAGTTTTTCCAATTAAAGTGAGAATAATCGAAACGGGATTATTTATTCAAATTTAGAGTCGCCACTAGGGATAATTTATGGTGTCCCAAGTCATCGGTTTAAAATCTCGAATCGAGGAATTTTGACTCTGTTTTACAGTCCGCGAAACACAGAGATCCGGGAAAGAAATTATGTTAACCCGGGAGAAGGTGTTAGGCATTCCCGGGTTCCGTGATTTTAGCACGATCTCTCAACTATTATTAATTGGCCTAATTATCTGATTAATTATATATTTAAAACATATGTGCATTTTATTCCTTTAAACCGCTTTTATTTATTTATGGAGTTATTTCTAGAACAAGTTACGATTGTCGTACACTTGTTTCCTTTTGTACATGTTGCAAATTGTGTCACGGGAATCGTACCCACAATCTACAACACGTGTATTTTATTATTGTTCGAAGTTATGATCGGGTCACATAAAATGTGCACCCGAATTTAGGAATTATGTACTACGACCATGCCACAGGAACCGTACCATAGCCGTGATGATTATCATTATTTGTGCCTAAAGCAAACTACGAAACCAACTTCTCAACCACTCCCAATGTCTTTCCCCCTTTCTTTGTTTATAGAAGCTCAAAGCTAAAAGATGGTATCCGGTAATTTGAAAGAGACACGTCACACTTTGTGATAATACACGTTTGGCTTCTTAAGTACATTGTTTATCATTTTCTTATAAAAGATATGTTCTAAGATATCAAATAATTGCACCAATTATCCCTCCATCTCAGTTCCACAATTTTCCTGCTTGAGCATGAAGGTACAACTTTTATGTTGTTTTAATTGGTTAAATACGTTAATCACCCCCATAGAAAAACTTAAATAATAGCGAAGAACCAGCAGAGGGATGTTTTAAACTAATTACAACTGATGAACAGTATTATGTAATTGTGATACAACAAATACAAGTGTTGTCCCATAAATAGTGGAAGAAAGAAAATTGTTATGCAAGACAATCATTTGCAAATATAATGTCTGCAAGAAAGGTCCTAAAAATAGTATATGAACATAAATTAGATAATTATAGAGATATGTCACTCGCTGTCAGCAAGAAAGTCTGCAAGGCCCAAGACAATTCCGATATAAGAAGTAGCAATTGCCAAAAGCGAAAAGACATCAACTATTGGCCCAACAATTTCATTAGTAGATCGCAATAGTTGCAACGGATATACAATCTTGTCAGATTCAGTACCAAGAGTTAAGATTGTTCCCAGAATTACACCATCTCGAACAAGAAACAGAGCAAGGAGATCGAGAGTTCTTCTCACGGTGTGCAGCTGTGGAATTTTTTCCGTAGGGGGTCTGCCGTTTTTCTAGCTTTTTTTAGGAATTGGGAATTAGGGTAGGGTTTCTATAATTGGGTATCTTATATGGAGGTGAGAAGGTATAATGGTCATTCGATTAGAAAGAAATAGATGACTAGGATTAAATCTTGCACTTAAGTGGGTTAATGGATTGGAAAGAATGGATCTTTGTCTTGTTGGGCTTAAATATGGTAAGAAGACTAAAACAATGTAATATACTTATAAAAATATAAATATAAAAAAAATCACATCTTAATTAATAAAATGAACTACTAAACTAAAACTAAATATAAAAATTGAAACTATTTTTTTTGTATTTTCTTTTAATTTTTAAATACTAAAACAATAAAATTAAACTAATAAAGTGGTGGTAAAAAATGAATTAAAAATCTATAATAACTCAAGTAAATATTTAACATACTACAACTAACTTAAAATTGTGCCGGTCAAAAAATACGTGCTTATAGACCCTATATGAGATAACTAAAGATACGACAACTTGTCTTCCAAATCGATATGCTCATGATATGTGCAAAAATCTGAAGGCATCTAATCTCAACCTTTCACGAGTGAAACCACATAGCTAGGACATCTTAATATTGGGATGAAATCATGTATTGGTTAGAGGGGTTCTAATGGTTAACATGATGCTCCGGAGAGAAAGACAAATAACACTCATCCACCCAGGTAGGTGGAATACCAAGGTTAGCAAAACTCCCTACACATGACAATGACATAGTCAATGATTCTAGAAGTCCAGTGTGTAAAGACACCAAACCCATGAGACAGTATATAATAATCATGGAAGGTTTGCAGATGTTCATGATGAGTTCTCCATGGATTTTGACTTGAGAAGTACCCAGATGCTAATGAAAGACAGAAAAACATTAGAAGTAGGCGTTTTGCTATGATAACCCCGCATATTCTCTCATGGTTATCGAACAAGTGTTGGGAAACTAACACAATGAATTCACTAACTAAGGCACACAATTAACACGTTATGGAGGTATAAAGAGAAAATAATCATTTGTCATGAGCTGGACATGCTTCTTCTATACTAACTTCCAAACTGCAATATGAGACCATGTCACGAACAACCACAATACTAGGAACAAAGTGAGCTACTTACTGCGGGATGTCCCAAGTGGACACGAAAGTTATACTAAGATGGTGACACAAGATCCTCATATGACGGAGATGTGAGGAACTCAATTTTCAGAGAGACTTTAGGCATACGGTGACCATTTCGATTGACATGAACTCATATGATAGGTGCTGATGTATGCTCTTATGTTACTAGATAGTAAGGAGGTTTCATGATGATACTCGAAAGAGAGTAGAGTGATTGTTCAAACCATAGAATTCATATACACCAGTGAGTAAAAGAGTGACTCGAGAAGTATCACAACACTGGAATGCTTTACATGGAACTCGACATCACATAGGTAAACTTTACGATGGTGGATGCATAGGCACAAATGAGCAGATGTTGTTTATTTAAATAAAAAGATCATGTAAGAAATTTATCAGGTATAGTCCCTTGTTTAGAATATAGGAAAGTAAGTGGGAAGTATTAATAGTGTTATAACTCAATTGAAGAACATAATTATAGAGCTCAATTCCATAGGAGGCTGTAAGTAAGAGAACTGTGATCAGGAGGCTTCATGAATAATACGTCTCGTTCAAAGAGTCGATACATGCAATGTTTTGTGATTCAACATCTTATTACGATAAAGTTCATGAGAACTCTTCAATATGGGTGCATATATAATAAAAGGAAACTGTGCGGTGATCATAATGATATAGCAAGGAGTGACTTACTTGGTAACTTTAGATTGGTGGGGCAATGCCTTAACTGATGCACCCTAACTCCACATCTATAACATACATTGGTAACATACTGATATACTACATGATCTGGTGGCACAGTGACATTAATAGGAACAAGTGTATTTCCTTTGGCAACAAGTTCTACCAATCCCTCCATGGCTCAATACATTCTCCTAACAAACTCTTGGTCAATCTCCCTCAGATTCAATGGTGGGGTCATTCCCTCCTTACTGTTTCAAAGTTAGGAATTATAGTTTGAAGACTACTTATTTTGAGAGTAATACATAGCAAGGAAATTAGCTCCCTATTTTGGGTTCTACTGCACGATCTGGAGTATCAAAGAAGTGTGAAATTCCTAAATGTCCGAATAGCCTCCAACTTATAGATGTGGTCGATAACACACCGATAAGAAGGACTCTACTAGACACGACTCCGAGATATCCTATGACACTTTAAAACCTTAGGCTCTGATACCAAGTTTGTCATGCCCCAAAAACCGAAGAGCGCAACCGGCGCTCAATCGAGTAAACCCGACTGAGCAAGCCTGTTAGGTTTCATTCTACCCAAACAAATTCATGAATAAAGTGGAGATGAACTCCATAAATCTAATCATACTTTTGTAAATATTTCATTACGATCTGTTTCGAACGACATGATTCGGCTGAATATAACGTTTGGTGGGAGGAGATCCACAAAATTTCTTTACTATGGGAAACGTGTCAGTCTAATAGAAAGAAAAAATAATTAAAATAAAAAAGCAAAAAATTATACAAGACAAAATAAGATTTACGTGATTCGATAATTTTTGTCTACTCTATGGTCACCCAAAGAATAACTTTTTATTACTGAACAGAAAGAAGAAGTTATGAGGAGGGAATGCCTATTGATAAGCATAGCAGCAAATGTGAAAACATAGCAGGGTGAAATCCAATCCATTCCCTTACATTCCTTTAATGGTGAATTTGATCATAGACTATAAAATAATCCATTTGTACAATTATACTTGAACGATTACTAGTCTTTGCTTTCATATGATAGTATATGTCTTCCACTTGAGAAACAACGAATAATGTCATTCACGGGTAGGCCACCGCCTATTAATTATTGCAGACACCATCTTTTATAAGTTTTGTCACATATTGAGTCAACGACTGACTTAGCAACTTTGTCCTTAATTTTTGTCAGTTGTTTACGTTGGAATCTTCAATGATATACTGCCACTTATGCTGATGAAAGTATATAATATTGTGTGCGAAAAGAACCATTAAGATGAAGAAAAGGGACAAGTGACAGAGAGAGGGGCAAGTGACAGTGCACGAGGGCTGTAACAAAAAAGAAAAATAATGCACGGGTTTGCCTCCTGTATGTAACTTAAAAAGTTTTTTATTAGCTACATACAGTGATTAAAAGAAGATAATGATGATTTGTGGGGAAAAAATGCGATTTGCTTGTATGCATCTTATGGTTATGGTTATAGTATGAGCAATAATATTGAAAGAAAATACATCTTTTTTTACATATTTCAAATATACACTTGAAAAACATTGTAAAAGAGATTCAAGAAATATATGACCATCAAAATTCAAAAGTGGTTAAATTGTGCGTACATGCATACACGTTCCGCATTTCATGTCATGAATTTGCTCAAAATGCATAGATGACAATTTGTTAGAGATAACACGTTTCATATTTCATATGACGAATTTGCACTTGAAGTGGCAATATTTGAAAGAGGTTATAACAAATATGATAAATTGATTTCCTGCCTTCTTGTTGATGAAAAATTACAGAGTTACATCACGACTAGATATTTTCTATTTCATTACTAAGTCATACCATGAAAGTCTGAGAGAGAGTGGTAGAAATGAGAGTGCGAAGGACGGTGTCTATTTCAGACAACCAGTTCGGGTTCATACCGGGGCGATCTACCACAGAAGCTATCCACCTTATTAGGAGGATGGTGGAACAATACAGGGATAAGAAGAAGGATCTCCACATGGTATTTATCGATCTAGAGAAAGCGTACGACAGGGTTCCTAGGGAGGTCTTATGGAGATGCTTAGAGGCTAAAGGGGTCACGGTTGCCTACATTAGGGCGATTAAGGACATGTATGATGGAGCTAAGACTCGGGTTAGGACAGCAGGAGGCGATTCCGATTATTTTCCGGTTATTACGGGGTTGCACCAAGGGTCTGTGTTCAGCCCTTTCCTATTTGTCCTGGTGATGGATGCTATAACGCATCATATTCAAGGGGAGGTGCCATGGTGCATGCTATTTGCTGATGACATAGTCCTAATCGACGAGACACGACGCGGCGTCAGCGAGAGGTTAGAGGTTTGGAGACATACCCTTGAGTCCAAAGGTTTCAGGTTGAGCAGGACGAAGACGGAATACCTTGAGTGCAAATTTGGGGCAGAGCCGACGGAAGCGGGAGTGGAAGTGAGGCTTGATTCTCAAGTCATCCCTAAGAGGGGTAGTTTCAAGTACCTGGGGTCGTTTATTCAGGGGTCCGGGGAGATCGACGAGGATGTCACACACCGTATAGGGGTGGGGTGGATGAAATGGAGGTTAGCGACGGGAGTCCTGTGTGACAAGAAAGTGCCACTGTTACTGAAAGGTAAATTTTATAGGGCAGTGGTTAGGCCTGCTATGTTGTATGGGACCGAGTGTTGGCCGGTGAAGATCTCACACATCCAGAGGATGAAAGTTGCAGAGATGAGGATGTTGAGGTGGATGTGCGGGCATACAAGGAAGGATAAGATTAGAAATGAAGATATTCGAGAGAAGGTGGGTGTGGCCCCCATGGAGGACAAGATGCGGGAAGCAAGACTCAGATGGTTCGGGCACATTCAGAGGAGGAACACTGATGCACCGGTGAGAAGGTGTGAACGACTGGCGGTGGTGGGTACGAGGAGAGGTAGAGGGAGACCTAAGAAGTATTGGGGAGAGGTGATCAGGCAGGATATGGCGCGACTTAGGGTTACTGAGGACATGGCCCTAAACAGGGAATTGTGGAGATCGAGCATTAAGGTTGTAGGTTAGGGGAAATTGTGATGTCTTTTTTACAGCGCACTAGAGTGAGACTAGCCAGTTAGGAATTAGTCTTAGGATGTTATTGATCAACTACTGATGATGGGCTTTATCTGTTGTGTATTAATACCTTACATCTTTCTCGTATTTCCTATATCTCTTATATTGCTGTTACTTTGTTATTTTATGGTATTTATGTTATGTTATGGATTTTATGGTATTTTATGTTGTTTTATTATGAGTCTATTGATAGTACTAATATAGTGTCTCTTGTTGCCTCTTTGAGCCGAGGGTCTCCTGGAAACAGCCTCTCTGCCCCTCGGGGTAGAGGTAAGGTCTGCGTACATATTACCCTCCCCAGACCCCACTTGTGGGAGTACACTGAGTTGTTGTTGTTGTATTCTTTGAAGTGAATCTAATAACTTTCTAATAAATGCTATAGTTACACATCCATTCCCCTTAATTAAATGTGACGATATTTACTAAAATTCATAAAGAGATCAATGATGGAATAGAAAAGAGATCGTTTCGTTGCTCAAGTCAATAGATAAATTCTACTAGGCTCTAGTTACCAACAAAAAAGAAAGTTATTAGTTTAACATCAATTGAATATTTCACATTCAAATGGCTCTAATAAATCAGAAGTAGAAAGAGAAAGATTATGATTGTACAATTTTTCAACTTGTACCTGATAAAAGAAAAAATTCCAACAAATATAAAATCCTCTTAGTTGCTTTGAAAAAGATGATGCACATCAAATCTCAGTGTCACTTTAAGAAAAGCATTTACAACTTGCAGTTTAAACTTGAACATCTATCCTAACACTTCTCTGTTGAATGAAAGCTAAATAAATTCATGTGTATTAGCCCCAATCTTGGGATAATAAAAGAAACTTCCATCCAGTTACTTTCCTCAATGTATCATCCACCACCAACATTCTTGAAAAAGTTTGTTACTTGCTGCCATGGTTCGCTTAATCAATCAAGGACTGCTGATGTTTTTAAGGTCTTGACCCTGGGCATACCAATTTGGTATAATCTTTGAGAGATGCGGGTATAAATCCTTGAACGAATTCCGGATCGTGCCTTCAGCAACTCCAGTTGCAAGTGAGACATCTGCATCCATGCAGTTTTATGCATGAGATATCGGATATTCAATATGCATATAGAAACTCTATAGTAACACGAGTGGCGTTTAACCACCAATATAACTACATCAACCCCCCGCGACAAACATGATCAATTTAAATCATCATAGAGTGATAGTGCATCAGATAATCTAGAGTCTCCGCGCTAATATAACAACATAAAGATGTCTAGGATTTGAAGATGACATTCACTAGATATAAGAAGGGAAACTCGTTCCACTGAGGTTTTCCTGAATATATCTTAGCTACGTTTTATGCAATCCCGATCAAAGAGGGAATTGGTTTCTTAGCATACATGTCAGGACAAAAAGGAGGAGAATAATGGTGATTTCTTATTACCTTTAACTGGCTTCTTTTCCTCCGAAAGCTGAGTGACTATGTAGATAACTGCTGCAGCAATAGAAATGGGACTTCTCCTGCATTAATGAATTCAATAGAGTAAACAAATTTGATCTATCCTGTTGGTATCAAATGTTTGTTCAAGCATTTTAGAAATTGAAACAAGTACCAAGACCAGCTCTTAGAAAGCTGCCAAGCAGTATTAAGTGATAATTGCATCTCAAGAAGGGCAACAGACTTATAAAATTCCTCATTCTTGTGTAAGAAAATCAAAAATCACTAAATTGTAAGAAGCTACATAGCAACAACAATTATGCCTCAATCCTTGTGATTGAGGTCGGCTTTATGAATCCTTACTAACAATGGGATCTCAAAAAACAGTATTCAGGTAGAAGAATCACTCTCTAAGCCTGTGACTTCTTAATACAAGTGAAACCAGCACTTCTTTACCTAACTAATACTTTAAGATCCTATGCCATGCTTCAGGAAACAGTCAATCTCAACTTGTCTCAACTACGAGTCTGGGAATTCATACTTTAGCAACAAGGCATTTGCTTCAGAAAAGGAAGCAGGTGTTTCTCTCTCAACCCTGTAGATGTCTACTCAGGGAACTACACGACAGAATTTGACCCAAAAACTCGAAGATAAAGAATTAACATCTGCATGGTTTAGTACAACCACAGAAAATACTATGAAGCACCTGCAGTTTTCCCTTATACTATGAAGCACCTGCAGTTTTCCCTTCTCAATTAAAGATCAGTATTTGCAGTTATACTTGGTTCCAGATGCCATGGATCACAAATATTTGTGGGTGACATTGGTCACTTGTGAAATCGAATTTATTCTAAGTCCACAATCTGAATATTCCAATACCCTCAAAATAAGCGAACCTAGGCTTGCTTCTACACAACGGTTAAAGAAGGTCTAATATTGAAATTAAAAAAAAAACAGGGATTATGTCTCATTTAGGACTTTGCAGTATATCTTTCACTAAGCTTTCCTCTAAAGAGAAGCTCTTTTGACTTGCGCAACTTTTACAAAGATTATACGTCTCCTTTTGCATCATCAATGAAAATCTTTAATGAAAGGGAAAAAAGCTGGAAGAAGAAGGGACATCTAGCATGGCCCCAAAATTAAAAATATCATTGCATGCTGTAAATTGTACTTCAGAAGGATATCAGTAACATATATATAATGGAAACAAACCAAATACATCTATGAATCTAGCAAGCCCTTAAATATAAGGATTCCCTCAATTAATACAAATAAAAAAATGTGGCAAGGGCCTCTAAATTCTAGAGCACAGTCATATTGATAATATGCAGTCATGTATTTCTAACCTTTCTTTTTTCATTCACAGAATTCAGTATTAACGCAAGAATTTCATATAAACACCTACTCCTCCCTCCTCCCCCACCCCCACCCCCACCCCCCAAAGGAAAAATAATGCATGACTTAGTTTAACAAACTCAAATCACTTATAAAGTAGACTTTAGGTTGCTGGTATTTCTTTTCCATTAATCAGTCTCATAATCTTAACATTTTTAGCCAACTAAACATTGTCAAATTAGTGAACTTGGACAATGACTCAGTCAAGAATATACCAATAATGTTTCCCCCTGCATTCCCTCTTTTATATTGTAAAGGGGATATCAAACAGTTAACAGAGTATTTGAACAAATATATAGGGTAAGACATATGCCTTTAGATTACTAATATAACTTCTTGTAGGCAAGAGATGAAAGGGTAAAAGGTGAAAAGGCCCTTTAACAGATGCCTCAAGTTATATCTTTATTCCCAGCTTCTATTTTGTCTTTGACGTACTCAATCATAGCATTTGTTTTTAGATGGTCCTTCTATTCATCATAGACCAAGTTGGGTTCAATATATGGAAGCAGGTAAGCAACGTGTGACAGATTGAAGAGCGATTTTGAAACTAAAAAAAGCTATCTAAAAGTAAAGAAAAGAAAACCAAAGGAAAAGGTAGAGAAAACAAAAAAAGGAGGAAAGTGAGTCATAGAGTCAGAAAGGGACCCATCTAAGTTCTTCAGCAACAGGCTTCCACCAGTCCCCCTGCTGGAAAGTTCAGCACAATCCTCTGTCAGCATTCCCGTTAACCCTCACCCATCAGCCTACAAATTCAAATGCTAGTCACCCTTCACCTCCAACTTCGCAACTGCCACCTTTGCCATCCCTCTCCCTATCCATTGCAACCCACCCCGACACATACTTTTTCCCCCTTCACCCTGCAATCTACCCTGTCCCTTGCAACTCCCTTCTTCCCACCTTCCCAGTACTTCACTAGTCTCTTCTCAATATCAGACCAGCATCCTGTTGGCATCTCCTTTCCTTAGTCTTCTTCCGCCCTTCTCTTAACCATCTGTAACCACCCCTTTTCCCACACTTAATATTAGAAGGTTCATTCCCAAACAATCAAAAAGTAGAACAATCTAACAAAAAATCTGGGATTTTTACCCCAGAAATTTTGATATTCCCCCGACTAAAGTCATCCTATAGTCAAGCTAACCATACAAGGTAGCAGATAAAATGAAGACTAGGTTCATCTTCTGAACGTGATGTGAAAACATAATTCACACACACATTCATTGCTGCTGCTAAGCGTCATGGTTCTGCTATATAGTTTAGTTATATATAATCTTTTGATACCAAAAACAAACACTATTATCATGATGTATATACCAATTAACAGTACCATGTCTATGGTTTTGTCTTCTCCTGGAATATACTAGCATGCAAGGCACAAAAAAATTAGAACTAATTAACGATCTTACATAGTCATAGAATTGAAGACTTCCCTCATTCACCCACTTATTTCAAAATATATGCTCCACTATTTGGAACAGATGAGATTAATTATAGTAAAAACAGCATTTAATTGAATACTTAATAAATTTGAATAAGCATCTGCAGATCAGCATAGATACAAGCAGAGCTACCTTATGTCAAACTCTTCAGATTTTTTGACTGCTTCTTGGGCAGCTTTAACTGTTTGATTTGTCATCCCAAGATTTGAACAAAAGCGCCGCTAAAGATTAAAAGCATGTGTCAGTAACCATGTTAAGAGAAACAGAAAAGGTTCTGATTTTAAAGGAAATCCAATTCAGAAAAATACTGGTTAGAAGGAGAATGATGTCTTTTTCCCTTTCTTCTAAAAAATTAAAACCTCACCATAAAATCCCCAGCATGTATAGTTCCCATTTCCACTGATTGACCCATCTCGAGCTCTAGTTGTTTCACTATGTATTCCTTTGCTCGGCCAATTTCCTTCTTTGTAGCTCCATTCGCAACAGAGCAAATTTCTATTTCCAATCCAGAGTTTCAAGAAAGCTCATTCACATTGAAAGTTAAATCAGGAAGCACCAAAATGACAAAAGATCTTAGCCTGTACCCTTCACAGTTCGAGGCTTGTCTTCTTGTCGACAAGCAATATATAGGCAAGCAGCTAATATAGCATCCTGGTTCCTTCCTCTACTAGATTTTTGATCTTCTACCTTCTTGTAAATCTCATTAGCTCGGTCCTTTGAACAGAATGTAAATCATTATAACAAAATACTGAACAATAATGATCTATGGTTTTTGGTGTCAACTTACTTTATATGAAGTATAACAACATTTTCAAATTCATCTTTCAAAAGAAAAATAACATAGAGTACTTGAGCAGTTCCTTATTTTTTGTACATGTTTAATAAAAAAAATTCCTATTAATGTTGAGAAAACAATACTGTGAAGTACATTAAAAATTTGCCAATTCCTATCAAAATGAGAAGTCTTGCAGAATATCAAATATAAGGTCACAGAACCAAAGACAACTTCCAACCCCTGGAAAAACATACTATACTATTTAGGTCACAAGCAAAAATGTTTTTGAAAGAATACACAAACAGCTCCGGTATTTATATATATGGTCAAATCAATCAGTTGCTACTTGCTAGTAAAACGAGAACCTCCAGTTAATGTATTGGCAAATACAAAGAGCTCATCAAAGAAAGGTTCATCTCTTCATGCAATGATGCACATGGAGGAGGGGAGTGGGGGGTGGACAGTAAACCCATTAACATTGTCGAGTATTGGACAGCTTATCCAACTCTGTGATAAAACGAGCAAATGAATCGGGCAGGCTTTATTTAATGACCATAGCAAAAGAGATAGCATGACTCTTCATACATAATGAATGAAATTGGAAAGAAAAAGTAATTGGCCACTTCTTAACACATTTACATATATCTGCACATACTTGATACTTCCTGACATCTCAATGTCATTCGATGAAACTGAGTATCAGGACTTCAGGAGTAGAACATACCTTTATGGTTGCAACCAGGCCCAACCTGAAAAAGATATAATTGCATCAGCCATCTCTTGGAATTCCACATTAAAAGTTCAGTTAAAGTCAATAGCCTGACCAAACACATACTGAGAACGAATATTACAGGTTTCACATTACAAGTTCATTTTATTCAAATAGGATAACATAACAGAAAGAGACGGTAACAAACACATACATAGAAAGAATACCACAGTGAAGAGCGTAGTGTGAACGATAAGTTATAATTTCTGACCTACTCAATTACTTGAGAGCAAAAAGTGAATGTTGTAATCATTTATTGCCTAAAGTAGTTGCCTTGAAGAATAGTAATGACTAGAAAAACAAAATCACAACCATATCATGTTTCTCTATGGCCTGGGAAACTATTCTTGGTGCACCGAGACAACTTTTCAGGTGAAAAGACACATGACGCTTCCAGCCACTTAAGGCAATGCAACAATACATGAAGGCATGGATAGGAATTTCCCAAATAGTATAAGGGCGGAAGACACTACATGTCTCGGCCACGAGAGCTCTTGGCAATTTCAAACCAAGCAAAGGCCTTCAATCTTTTAATCACAAAATTGTTGTAGATAGACAAGTATTTTCTTTTCGTAGTCTGCATGATACACATGCATCTTCCATTATTGGATGCCATCTAAACTAATTTCTTCTTCGCATAAAGAACGTTTAATTTTTGTGTAAAAGAGATGAAATCTAAAACATAGCCTTTTTCTGATTTAATAAACCATAACACTATTTTAATTTTTAAGGCAATGCAATGACTTTGGACTAAACATTCCTGATTCCTACACAACACGGAAGCATCAAAAACAGAAAACATGAGCATTTTCAACCAAGGAACATACTAACAGGCAAGCATAAAGACCCAAGTTAGTACAAAATGGCAAGGTCTAAAGCTAACACTTCACATTCCACTTTCAACTTTAAAGTGCAATATCTGCTTCTTCTATCACCAATATTTTGGAACCAAAATGATGTGCCCTTTATATACAGCATTCATTTAGTCTCATCTGACTGTCATTATCTTGTCTATTGTTTCACTTTGTAAAATGCACAACAATGGTCCAGCCTTCTAACTAATGCAAATGTTTGCAACCCTTCATGTTTTTGATAACTCACCATGGTAATCCTAGCTAACAACCGTTGCCAACCTTAAGGATTTTTCAAGCAATCAAGAGTACAAACTGCACACACCACTATGAGCATTCACCTCCTCAAGAAAATCAATAAATACAAAATTTGCGCATATGCTCCTGCTGCTTAGACCAATAAAGAAGCAACAAGCACTTCAGCCTATAATATTCACACTGTACCACAACTTAGGCCGCTTGTAGCAAAAGACAATAGGTTGAGCAACTAGTAAAGATGCAAACCTTTTGCACACCAACTATGGGTCTTTTTTTAACAGTAATGAATCCAGAAATACAATTTTTACCATGATGGTCAACAATTCCACTCAGTTGGCTCCAAGTTGAGCGCTAGAGTACCCAGGCACATACTCAAACCAGGACAAAGAATGGAGAGGGTAAAAGAGTACCAACTTAGTAAGTAATTCTACTCCAACACAGGCAATCAAATAAACCAAATGTGTAAATCTCCACTCAGGGACTCACCTAGCTCACCTGCACCAATCACACAATGGGATTTAAAAACACAACAGGTGTCACACCAAGGATTTAAACCTGTTATCTAAACTAGTTCTCTTATGCAAGGGGATTCAACAGTTGATATATAAACAAAAAAAAAAATGGTTGTTGCCTTATATACACTGTATAATTTTCCAGCGAAGGGGATTCAATTAATACATCTACGGGTAAGTTTTTCCTTCACCCCATATCCCACATTCCAACAAAAAATTAGTGAAAACCCATATAAAAAAATCCAACCTTTACATCAAAAAGCAAATGACAAAACTAAAACTAAAAGCCAGAACAATCAAGGAAAAGATTATAATGCACCTATCAGACATAACACCAATGGATAGAGCAAAAATCAGAGTAACCCCATATAAAAAATCCAACCTTTATACCAAAAAAATAAAAAAATTAAAACCCAGAAAAATAAAGTGAATCAAGATTGTAAATTACCGATCAGACATAACACCAATGGCTTTAAAAGCCAAGATAAGGGATCGATCGGAATTAGAGCCACGATTCTGCCAACGGCCCAAAGAGGAAGTCAAGAAATCACTGGTAGTTCCATTGGGTTTAGAGATCACAGTGGATAAACCACCATCGGAAAGCAAAGGGTTACTGGGCCCACCAACTCGATTCGGGTCATTATCCCCTGACTCATTAGCAAAAGTTCTCCACTCAGATGTTTCATCAATTGAATGAGATTCCAAAACTAGCCCACATTCTGAACACACCATATCACCTGCTGAATGATCAAACACAACTTCTGTACTCTTTTTACAGTCTGAACAGTACGCATCCATTGATATACACTACTAGTAAAAATAAATTGGTGAATTTTTTTTTTATTACTTCTGTTTTTGGGTGTAAAGAAGATATGACACAGTTGTTTTTGTTGTGATATATATAGTTGGAGGCGGAGGAAGTGGCGGGGGAAAGGGTGAGAGTAGGAAAGTCATGCGGGACTTGTGGAGTTAGTTCAGTTTTGAAATTGTGACAAAATAAGGGGAAAAGTAAGAAATTGTGACATTTTTTGATTGTGTCCTTTGTTTGCTTCTCTTGGGAAAGAAGAAAGAAAACTAGTGTCACCAGCTTCTTTTTCTTTTTTTCTTTGTCCAAGAATATGATGGGATTTTTAAGTTATCAAAATTAAAAAATTAGTGATAGGAGAGTTCTCTCTATGTAGCACCAATTCGAATTAGTCAGACATTAGTTATCGGATGGTTAAACAAAAATATTTTACAATTTCAACTAATTTGTTATTAAGGTTTATTAATTTTAAGTACTCTACTAATAAAAATAATAGATATATATATCCATGTGTGTAGTTCGATCAATAGAATACACATGTATATCAAATTGATAATGCTTTTGAAAGAAAAAAAAAGATTCTATGCATCCATGATTGCTAAAAATAGTAGAGGATGAAGCCAAGTTTTTTTTTCCCCTTCTTTTTTCGTTTTTAGCTCAAAATGCCAAAAATGTGTCTGTTTCTACTCGAGGATAATCTTATTTTCTTTCACATGGTTTTCGAGGTATATTGAAACTGAAATGTAATTAACTTGATTTAAGACTAAGAGAAGAAATACAATTGACTGTCTTATGAACTTAAACGTTACTACCAAAATAAATGTATTCTTATTAAAGTTCTTATATCAGGACAGATAAGAAAGATTTTAAGGCGCAATAAAAAGAGACCATAATACTCAGGGCGGAGCTACCATATGAGTTACGCGTTCGGATGAACCTAATAGCTTTTGTTTAGACTTTATATTTGTATTATTATATCCAAGGGTGGTCAGATCCCACTTGCTTTAGGCCCCAAAAATTTAAGTGCCCCAAAATTACTATTTCTCTCTATATAGCAGTATATTATTTATATAACTATTTCTTATTGTTGATAAATTTATTTCCTTATTGTCATATTAATTTTTAATAACTCAATTTCTTTCACTAATTAATATAACCAAAATAGTTTTTCTGTCAATCTTATTTTACGTTTCTACTCATTTATATTTCTCCATTCATTAGTTAGTCACTGTGACGACCCGACCCGTCGTCTCATGAATTACTACTCCGTTTTTCCCATTTTCAGCTTCCTTATGCTTCACTATCCATATCTTGTGCAATCGAGTTGATTTGAAGTGGTTTTAATAAGAAATGAGACACTTAGTCTCTTTTAAGAAGCTTTAAGTTGAAAAAGTCAACCGGACGCTGACTTATGAGTTAGAGTGCTCGGAGGTGAATTCTGATGGTTCGGTTAGCTCCGGGAGATGATTTGTGATTTAGGAGCGTGATCGGAAGTGATTTTGGAGGTTCGGTGTAGAAGTTAGCCTATTTTGGCGAAGTTAGGATTTTGGCGAAATCCAGTTGGTATGCGAGATTTTGATCAGAGGGTCGGAATGGAATTCCGAGAGTTTCTGTAGCTTCGTTATGTCATTTTGGACTTGTCTGCAAAATTTGAGGTCATTCGGACTAGTCTTCATGTGTTTCGGCATCGGTTGTAAAATTTTAAAATTAAATAAGTTCTTAGGCTTGAATCCATGCATAATTGGTGATTTTGATGATATGTGATGTGATTTGAGGCCTCGACTAAGTCCGTGATGTGTTTTCAGACTTGTTGGTGCTTTTGGTTGAGGTCCCGGGGGCCTCGGGTGTGTTTTGGGTGAGTTTTGAGCGAGTACGGACACCCCGAAACTTAGAAAAATGGAGAGGGCAGCAGTGGCGGCGCGGACCGCGCTCCTTCTCGCGCTGGGCGCGCGGCCGCGCATGGGAAGAATCTGCAGGTCACTGGTCCTACTCCGGAGGTTCATATCTTTTGATCTATAAGGAATTTTGAGGTGATTCAAAAACGAAAGTTTTAGAGCTTTGAATCTAGTTTTCAGAAACATATTATAATAGGAATTTGGACATTTGTAGAGAAAGTTACGGCCTAAATAGTGAAGCCTGTCACTGCAGTCAAATTGCTGCGCGGCCGCGACCATTTTTGTGCAGTCAGCACTCCCTGGGCGCGGACCGCGGTCATTTTTGTGCAGTCAGCACTGTCGGAATCTGAGGGGTACTCTATAAATACGAGATTTTGGGTTTTATTTGATATTTTGACCTATAGAGCTCGGATTTTGGCGATTTTTCGAAGGTTTTTCAAGAAATTCATCGGGGTAAGTGATTCTAACTCAGATTTGGTTAGAGTACATGAATATACCATTGAATTCATCATTTAATAAGTGATTTGAGATGGAATTTGGGAAGAACTAGGGCTTGAGTTTTGAGATTCTAAATTGAGGATTTGAGGGGTCATTTGAACTCCGATTTTTACATTCTTGGTATGTATGAACTCGTGGAAAGATGAGGAATCTAAATATGTAAAAATTTCTGAATTTCGAGAAGTGGGCCCGGGGCTCGGGTTTTGGTAATTTCAGAATTTGTGCTCGAATTTGATTGTTTTCGCTTGGGCTTTGTTCCCTTAGCATATTGTGATATATTCGCTCTATTTTTGGTTAGATACGACGCGCGTGGAGGCCGGGTTGAGGGACAAAGGCGTCGTGGGCTAGAGATCTCACCGGTTCGAGGTGAGTAATACTTGTAAATGATATCCTGAGGGTTTGAAACCCCGGATTTGCACATCATAGTGTTGTATTGAGGTGACTTGCACGCCGGATATGAGCGTGGGGTAGAGCACCATTGGGGATTGTGACTTAGTTCGTCCCGGTTGTTGATTTTACTGCGTATTTGACTTAAATTACTTGTTATCATCATAATTTGGGCTGATTGCCATATTTGGGGCCTTGTGCCAACTTGTAGAATCCTTCGGGGATTGATATTACTGTTTTAGCATAATTTGCATATCATACGGTCTCAGACCAAGGTTTTGAATACTATTTTGCAAACTCAGCCATATTTCTAAGTTTTGAAAACTCAAATGATATTTTAAGTGTTATTTCGGGCTGAGGACTACTGTTTTATAAATGCCCATGGGGCCCATGATGATTTTTGAACTGTGCATGTATCGGGCTGCGCGCCGCAGCAATGTATATATATTGGATCGGGCTGTGCGCCGCAGTAGTGTATATATATTGGATCGGACTGCACGCCGCAGTAACATTGCGTTTGGGCTGTATGAGCCCCTCCGGAGTCTGTACACATCCCCAGTGAGCGCTGTCGACGTCAAATTGATCGGACTGCACGCCGCAGTGGGTACCGGAGTGTACCGTCATATGCATTGCATTGCATTCATACATTTGTGCACTATTTGTTGTTTATGTCATTTCTTGAGATATTTATTTGTTGTTCTGAGATTGTCTGATCACTTTCAAAGTGGATAAATTTGAGACAGTGGTAACAGTGACACTGTATAATGTATATGGGTCAGGTAACAGTGGTTGACCAGCGGTAAGAATATTGCCTGAAGGGCGAGTTATGAGTTCAATTAGACATGCTTGCTTGTGCCCGAGAGGCTGACTTTCGTGCTAACTTGCACTACCTGTCCTGCATTTACTGGCTTAAATTGTTGGATAAATGATATTTTCGAAAGTGATTTTAAACTGAGGCAGATATTTTCTAAGGAATTTTTCAGGACTTACTATTTTCTCAAATGGTTGTGTTGCCCCATATTGCATGGTGGAGTGCTCTTACGTGGTTTCTTGCCTTCAGTTATTATTTACTCTTATTACCACTGAGTTAGAAGTACTCACTTTACTCCCTGCACCTCGCGTGCAGTTGTAGGTATTGTTCGCCCGGTAGCGGCTTATTAGCGGATTGAAGATTTGTTATTGTAGCTGAGCCAGGTGACCGCTAGCGTCCGCGGCACCGGATCTTCTCCCTTATTTTATGTTGTTCATATTAATTTCAGACTTTGTTTCCCATTTCCGGACTTGTAGTTCTTTAGTGAATTCTGTAGTAGCTCATGACTAGTGACACCCCGATGTCGGGCTGTGACGGGATGGTTCCCAGTTGTTATCGTTGTTTTCCGCGCTTTTGATTATGCTAATCATGTTTTAGCTTTATAAATGTTAAATAACTGTTAAAAAGAAGCGTTTGTTTTGTTGGCTGGCCTTGTCTTCACGAGAGGCGCCATCACGATCGGGTTTGGGATTTGGGTCGTAACAGTCACGTAACTATTTCTAATAGGTAGAATGGCCTAGTAGACTCCTATGCTTGTTCAGGTTTGTCATCCCGATCCTTATATTCTGTGAAGTTTCATCTAAACACTTTTAGTTTATCAAAACCTATTTCATAAATTCCACTGACCATTGATCGAGCTTAGTTAGCATTTGTTTTGCTGAGTCGGATAATTGCGTGGTTACACCCTCTTAAAAGCGTGTGCGTCAATTATTTTGATTAAAACAATTATTAGAAAAATCATAAGGAAAAGAAACAATAAAAATAAATGAAAAAAGATTGAAATAAACCCAAAGACCCCAATCCCATTCCACCTCTGCTTTCCCGTCATGGCCCCTTCCCGTCATAACCCCTTCCAACACTCATGTTCCCCTCTTCCTATCTTCTTTTTCCCCATTCCTTTCCGCCCAACACATTTTTCTACCTTCCTTTTCATTTATTAGGCTTTGATATTAAACAAAATTACCAACAATAAAATATTTTATTAATTTCACTTTTAAATTCCCTGTTGTCTTTTTCCCCTTCGTCATCCTCCATTTTTAATTGTCATCCACTACCAAGATTGAGGCTCTTCACTAATGATTTGTCACTGTCAAATATTTTTCGATCAATTAACTTTGATGAGTTTCTTACGAAGAATATGAAGGTTTATATTGTTTTGGTAAGTTGTATGGATTTTTGGGTGAGAGTGAATGCAAAAAAGAGATAAAAAAAATCGAATATGTTTTATCTTTATTTGAGATATGTTTTCTGCCTAAAACATGATTTCATATCTGTTTAGAGGGAACTTTTGAGAAAATAGAATAGATGAATAGATTATGAAATAGAAAAGGAACGGAAGGAAGGAGTTAATGGTGGCCGGAGAAAATTTCCGGCCATGACAGTGGAGAACAGTAAGAAGAAAGTGATGGTGGGGAAGTAAAGAAAAATAAATAAAAAGTCAAAAGAGAAAAATGGTAAGTCAAAGTTATTTTAGGTTTTTTGTCTAAATAAAAAATGATCTGGCATATTTTTATCTGATGTGGATTCTGACATAGCGCGATTAAAAGACACACAACATCAGAAGGATTTGACACACTCGTTTTGATCAGGTAGAAATGATCGGAATAAGTACAAGTGTCTAATAGACTATTCTGCCTTTCTAATAATCTAACTTATCATTTATTTTTCTTACATAAATTATACTCTCTCCGTTTCAATTTATATGAAAGTATTTGACTAGACATGGAGTTTATGAAATAACGGAAGACTTTTGAAACTTGTAATCTAAAATAAATCATAAAAATTTGTGGGCTAGAAATCATCTCATTAGGGTAAAAAAAAACTAAAGTTGAATTGTTACCAAATATAGAAAAGGGGGCTGACAAAAAAAAAAGGAGTCATATAAGTTGGGACGGAGAAAATATGTTTTCTGGGTTCTACCATTTCAATGGTGATACAATCAACGTTAAATTCATTCAATTTTTTGTACTTTATAAAATCAAGTTCTTATTTTTTTCATTTTACATCCTCGCTTGTCTAATTTTTCAAAAAAAAAAAAAAACTATGCTCATTAAATTTTAATATATATATATATATATATATATATATAAGGCCTCTTATTAAGGGTGTGCTTTAGGTTTCGATGTTGTTGAACCGCCTCTAATTATATCATTAAATATGTATAATCATTTAATCATGAACTCAGTAACTAAATGAATTATGGGTTCGATGGCTAATTCAGAACTCACAAATTTTATATCCTGGCTATGAGATACTTTACATCGGAGAAATGAAACATATTTGAAATGTCAACTGATTTATGCAATTGGACACTTTCTTAAATATCCTATTTGGTGAAGCTCAATTCCTGCCACTTTTCTAGCAGTAACTTACTAACTTTTTTCTTATTTTGATAAGTCATTTTCCAGCTTCCTGGAAAATAAAAAAGAAAAAAGATGAAATCACAAGGGACCAAATACCCTTTACTTTTAAAAATTATTAAAAATAAAAGGATGGTAGTTTTTGATAAGTCATTTTCCTGCTTCCTCCTTTTTGTGCTCTCCCTAGTTTTATTTATATAATGAAAATGAGCAGTAGTTTCTTTTCATCAATATAAACAAGACAAAGGATGGGAAGCCAAGAAAAGAATGATTGTATGGAAAGGAAAAGAAAAGTGAAATTGAAGGACAAAAAGAGGAATGGGCTTGCCTAGTGTGCATGCAATTGCCATTAATGTGATATATGCCAAAGGACGCAAGCAAATGGATAAGATATTATAGTTGAGAAGTCTTTGATCATATAAAAAGGTCATAAGGGAAATGGATAAGATACTGTTAATCTTGCCTCACAGAGATGACAAAGACGCTATTCGGCATTGGTGTTAATATATGTTTTTTCTATTTGTATTTACAAAAAAGAGCTATTATTATGTTTGTCTAGGTGAAAGACTACTATCTAATTATATACTCCTAAACCATTATTATTTATCTTTTAACGAAAATAAGCGGACTAAAAGATATAGAGTATGTGTATGAGCATGTTATACAAGTATTTTGGGTTGTCCAAAGAACGTGTAACTAAGATTGCTCCAATGTTAGAGGTGTACAAAGAAAACCGATAAACCATACCAAATCGATAATTCAAGTTAAATTTGGAGAAAAAAATCGATTGTGATTTGATTTGATTTAGTTTGGTATTGGGGAAAACCCCCCGACTATAATTGGTTTGGTTTGGTTTTAACTAAAAAAGTCAAAACGAAATCAAACCAACCCGATAGTACATTTATACAATTTTTAAAATATTTTATACATATAAATATTTCTTAAACTTTTTCACAATTTATCTTTTAACGTATTTTCAAGTTTGGACTTAACATTCTTGAATGGTAAATAAATTTTATAGACTATAAATGTAGTAACTCAAACAAAGTTCAAATTAATATTAGTACTAACAAAAGAAATTCAATTTGACACTGGGAATGACGATAGTGTTGGATATCTATTTTTTAGTTTTACATTGGTTTATAATGAAAATATATAACTTAGTTTATCTTTTTCTTTAGTGCTTAGTTATATAATTAATATTACTTATTAGCTATACTTGTTTTAGCATGACATATATAGTATTTTTAGATTATGTTAATTTTTATTATGGCTTATTAATTAGCAGTATTTGTTTTTATGTAATTTTATTATATTTTTTATTAAATATTTTAGTATAATGCTATGACTTATCTCATATAATTGTATTGTTTTCTTGGAAAATATATTATATAGTTGTATCTTACTAGGATTAAAGAAATATTTGGAGCACAAGTTACATATTTGTCCTATGAAGACTTTACTAGAAAAAAATACAAAACCCGAAAAATCCGAAAAAAACCAAGATTGAAAAACCCGACTTTGTTGATTTGGTTTGATTTATAAATTTAAAAATCCGACACTATTGATTTGGTTTGGTAATTGAAAAATTCTAACCAACCCGATCTATGTACACCCTATATCCAATACAATTATTTTGGAGATCAATTTTATGATCCATCACAAAATATTATTTAGTTTTATGATTTTTTTCATAGGAAATGAGAAAAACTGTAGTGAATATAACCAAAAAATGTCATTTTCTTCTATTATAACTTAGAAGATCTTAAGAGATCATTTCTGTAACGATCCGACCGATTATTTTGAGAGTTATAGCCCCGATTCCTCATTTACTGCTTTCCCCGTATCTGTTTCAGCTTATGTGACGTGCCGGGAGGTTTTGTTTTGGTTTTTGGAGTGTTTTGGGACACTTAGTCCCTAAATAGAGGCTTAAGTCTTAGGATTTGGACCGTAGTCGGGACTGTGTAAAGACGACTCCAGAATGGAATTTCGTCGGTTCAGTTAGCTCCGTTGGGTGATTTTGGACTTAGGGGCGTGTACAGATTATGTTTTGGAGGTCTGTAGCTGATTTAGGCTTGAAATGACGAAAGTTAAATTTTTAGAGATTTTGGACCGGTAATGGAGTTTTTTATATCGGGGTTGAAATCCGATTCCGAAAGTTGGAGTGGGTCCGTAATGTTGAATATGACTTGTGTGCAAAATTTGGGGTCAATCAGACGTGGTTTGATAGGTTTCGGCATCGGTTGTAGAAATTTAAAGTTTCAAGTTTTTTAAGTTTGAATTGGAAGGTGATTCGTGATTTTAGCGTTATTTGACGTATTTTGAGGGCTCGAATAAGAAGTCCCGGGGGCCTCGGGTGAGTTCTGGATGCTTAACAGATCATTTTTGGACTTTGGAAGATAGCAGATTTTCTGGTATTTTTGTTGCAGACATTTCTTCATCGCGTTCGCGAGAGAGATCTCGCGTTCTAGGGCATCTGGGAGGCCAGCTGGGTTTGTTCTTCGCGTTCGCGATATAGTTCCCGCATTCACGAAGATATGGAACATTAAGGCTACATGTTCGCGATATGGACCTCGCGTTCGCATAGAGGAACGGTCAGATGGAGTTCCAGGTAAATAGCCTACGCGTTCGCGATGAGTGTCCCGCGTTCGCGTAGGGTCAGGCAATGTGAGCTTAGCGTTCGCGACTGTATGTCGCGTTCGTAATGAGTGTTTTTAGGACTGAAGTAGATTTTGCTTCGCAAACGCGAGGATGTGGTCGCGTTCGCGAAGAAGGAATTACCTGGGCAGATTATAAAGTTTCAAAAATGAGGATTTGGTCATTTTTATCAAAACTAAGTTTGGGAGCTTGAACTTGGACGAGATTTTGAGGAATTTTCAGAGATATCAATTGGTAATGATTCTACACTTGATTTTGGTTATATCCGACTAATCTATCATTAATTTTATCATTTAATTTCGGATTTGGGGTGAAAAATTAGAAAAAATGGGAAAAAGATCTTCAACTAAGATTTTAGGTTTTGATTGGAATTTTGACGTCGGATTTGGATAATTTTGGTACGAGTGAATTCGTGGGTGAATGGGTGTTTATATTTTTTATAATTTTTATCCGATTCCGAGGTGTGGGCCCGGGGAGACTTTTTAGGGCGATTTTTCAATTTCTTGCTTTAGCTTCCATTAGCTAGATTAGTTTCTTGTAGTTATATTTATGTTATGTAATTATTTTGGCTAGATTTCAGCCATTCAGAGTCGGATATTCGTGGAAAAAACATTGTTACGGATTGATTTGATCTTGGTTCGAGGTAAGTGGCTTGCCTAACCTTGCGTGGGGGAACTTCCCTTAGGATTTGGTACTGTTTTGATATGTGAGCGCCGTGTACGTGAGGTGACGAGTGTGTACCTGGGCTATTTGTTGTATAATTCGATTTTTACTGAGTAATAACATGTTTCTTCTTATTTGAGTTCTATCAGCATGTGTAATTATCTTGTTTAGCTTAGAATAGCATATCTACGTGTCTTAAATGCTTATCTGAACTCTGTGCAGCAAGCCTAGTGAATTTTTTTTGCTTTTCTCTTGACTTGTACATGGTCTAAACTGTAGGATCACTGCTGTAACTGCTAATTTCATTGTTTGAGCTGCATATTTATTTTGGGACTACGAGACGGTATCTCGGGAGATCCCCTGTTATTATTTGTGTACTGTACTATTATCCTTTCTGTGATTTCCTTCCGTTTAAATTCCAATCTTTATTTTACTGCGATATTTTTGTTCTGTCTTACTTTATATATTTATACCAGTAGGGCCTTGACCTGACCTCGTCACTACTCGATCGAGGTTAGGCTTGACACTTACTGGGTACCGTTACGGTGTACTCATGGCACTTCTGCACATGTTTTTCGTGTGCAGATCCAGGTACCTCCTACCAGCCTCGAGTTTAGTTACATGGTTGCTACTGTTTAGGAGACTTCAACGTACATCTGTCCGCGTCGCAGACTTCAGAGTCCCCCTCTAACTCCTTATGCCGATTCTTCCCTTATTTCTTTAAACACTGATGTATAGAACAATTAGAAATTCTTAGAAGCTTGTGATTTACGGCGTTCCGGGTCTTGGGAGAGTTGTGTATATTTCGAGAGTTGATTATTATATATGCCGAGCAGCATCTCAAATGCTTATTTAAATTATCTTTTTATTTCCACAAATGTTAGGCTTTACGACAATTCACGGAGGGAAAATTTGGGTCATAACAATTTCTTAGTTATTTTTTGTTTTGAAACACGTCGTATCAATCTCTTCTTGATATATTCTCTTCCTTGGAAACAAAGCTCGCACGCTCTCTGTTGTCTCCATCCACTAGAATTAGTGTGTTCTTACCTTCTTCCATAAGGCCAAACTACACTGAGACCGTCCTTCTTCAGCAGTCTCAAGTTAATTCGTTCTTCCCTTAACAAGGATCAATTCAATCCATATGATGAGTGTTTTTAGTCTGCTTATATGTTCGTCTTACCATCAGCTTTTACTCGACTATATTAGAAACTTAGAACGTTTCTAGGGACGCCATCCGAGAAGCACAGCAAAGATTTAGAGTCTGACAGGTATATCCAAATGCATATATGTGGCTCTAGTTTGTAACAGCAATGAAAAATCATGGGGCAACTGAAGGCTGAACCTGACGTTTTGTTATGACCATTCCCCTTTCAAATGCATTGAACTAAGGAGAAAACGAGAAATTGTAATCTAATTAGTGAGTTACCTGCTGCTTAAAAATGGTCATTGGCAACTATAGTCTGAACAAACGAAGATATTTCAAAACATGAATAGAAGAAAAGCAAACATTATTTTGAAAAGTAAAGTATCTTACCACATAAATGGATCTTAGGGAAGAAGAGAACCTTTCACGTGACAATGTATAATTGTATAGCCATAAAAAATTGGACAATGATGGCCTATGAAATCTGTGATCGCTCAATAACATTTAAAAATCAAACTGCCTATCTGTGCTGAGGGGGGAAATGGAAACAAAAATTTAGATTACCCAGGACCTACATGACTAAAATGCATCTGTATTAGAATCCAGAACACAGGATTGCCAACTTCCACGGCTAAACTCGGACATATAATGTTTTCTCTATTTGCCTTCTTACAGAGACCCTATAGCAGATGCCTATAGCTCAACAACTAGGTTTCTCTTATGCCTTTGGACTGCACAGGTTCTTAAGGTCCTTATCCTTGACATACCATTCTGGTATTATTTTGGAAGCATGAGGATAAAGATCCTTGTACGCATTCTTGATAGTCCCTTCTGCAACTGTGGTTGCAATTGAGATATCTGCATACGCAATCTGTCAAACCATATATGCAAACTAGCATAGCCACCCAAGATTAAAAGCAACTGTGCAACCCCACATGAAGAATTCACTGCAATCAATAGCAGATGGAAAGACTACAAATGCAAAAGCTCCTATTTAAGCAATGCATGCATTTATAGAACATAGACTCTATTTGGCCCAAGATTGCACAAAGAGGAAGGTAAATGTCCAAACCTCGCAGGGGTTTCCTCATATCTGTAAGTTGAGTTATCATGTATATTATTGCTGCAGCAATTGATATAGGACTCCTCCTGCAAAAAGGGGAATAACTATTAAGGATCTAATCTACCAACCTTTTGTGCATAATAAACTCTGTGGCCAGTGATAACACCCAATTCATGGCTTCTGTTCCCTTTTAGCAATTGTTTGACTGGTTAGAACTCTGAGGGGTCATTCATACAAGGATAAGGGAAAGTAATCCCAGGATAAAATGTGGAATTATTTTATCCTGCGTTCGGCTGAATTTTTTATTCCTGTATAAGCAATCACAAAATTGTATATACCACAACTGTGGTATTAATTTTGTAGCACACTCTGTGGGAATAACAATCTCGAGATCACTAATCTCGGGATAAAATAACAGAATAACACAGTTGCCCTTTTCCAATATATCTCTCTCAAAGTTTTTAAAAGAGCCAGGGTCAAAATTGAATGTTTATCCAAGCTCATCTAGTATTAAAAATGAAACAAAATTTTTATATTATACCCGCTATATCTCATTTTTAGTCCAAAGAACCAACCATCTACTAATAAAAGTATATCCACAAAATAACTACATTATTATATACTCCATGTACTACAATCTCCACATTGTAATTCACAATATATCTTGTTCCCAAACCAAATGACCCCTGAGAGAGCAAATTAAGTCTAGTTGAGAAATATCCACTAAAATTTCTTCAGCTAGACTTCATATGTTTCTCATTAAAATCAAACCAGTATGGTTTGTCCAACCTTCTTCCTTGGAGGTTGTGCAGCGGGGAACACATTCAAGCCCAAGAAGTTGAACCAACTGACAAAAGTTCTTCACCCACTATACCCACTGATCCAACATCATTTTTTTTCCTACAAAATTCAGAACTTTTCTCAAAGTTCCAGAACAAAGTAATTGCCAAAATCAAATTTGCAGAAGGTTCACTCAATATGAAAGAAGAGCACTCAAGCCACTGCAAAAATCAAAGGGTTTCATCAGAGAGTTTTCATGCACATCGACAAACCAATGACTTTACCAGCCTCTGGATTATTCTGCGACCTAGGCATGGACTCACCAGATTAAGAACATAAATAAACATACACAACCAAAACTATGTACCTTATGTCAAACTCTTCCGACTTCTGAACAGTTTCTTGGACAACCTTAATTTCTTCATGGTTCATACCAAGGTTAGAACAAAAACGTCTCTGAAGATCAAAAATAGATAATGTCAGGATAGTATAAAGGCATATAAATATCAGATAAGTGGCACAACCCACAGTATTTAGTTCACTCACCAGATAGTCGCCAGCGTGTATTGTTCCCATCTCCATTGATTCTCCCATTTCAACCTTCAATTGTTTCACAATGAATTCTTTTGCTCGGCCAATTTCCTTCTTACTAGCTCCATTGGCAATTGAGCATATTTCTAATCAACACCGAAAGTTTTAGAGTTCACACAGAGGACTAAACCGTTAATCTATATGATCAGATAACATTGCCACACCTTTTACAGTGCGGGGTTTGCCTTCTTGACGACATGCAATATAGATACAAGCAGCTACCAAGGGATCAAGATTCCTGCCTCTGGTACACTTCTGATCTTCCAGCCTTTTATATATCTCACTTGCTCGATCCTGCACAAGATCAAAGAAAACATACATCTTAAAAGAATAAGAGAGAAAGAAGACTTGGTGCTACCATATAGTGCAAAACAATTGCCCTAGCAACATAGTTCAGTAAGGGCGAACAGAAGACTAATCCTAATAAGAGAAATAGCAATATCAAAATACTCGATGCGGATTTCAACCACAAAAATGGAAAAAAGATTATATCAGAAGACATCCCCTGACATATCAAGGGAATAAGTCCGCAGCAATAAGGACTATCACTTTGGAGCTTCACACAATATACTTGGGCAGAGAAAACTAATGGTTTCTGTTTACTAAGGCAAATCGTGATGGATAAGATGCGGAAATTGGTCGTAATCTACATAGTTAACTCATAAGGTAGACAGAAGAGCACTAAGCAGAAGAAGACTCAAAACAAAAATAACACTTAAAAGATTTAAGCACACAAATAAAATGAAGTGACGAAGATGCCAATGGAAAGAAATTCAGACTGTCGTATGCTTTAACTTAAAAGGCACGAGAGAAGCCAGAAAGCAGTGAGATAATAATGAAAAAAACCTCCAGAAAAGGGCAGAAGAACATAGTAGAGTAAGAGTCCTTATGACATGAATCTTAGCATGATCATATGAGGTCAGAAGCGGGGAACTAAATATGTCAAATCTTATATGATATTTAACAGGGTATATACAAAGATCTTTAAAAGATGACACTAAGAAAGTCAGTTTTACTTTCATCACTCATAACAGATCCCCATTTTGTCCCTATGACCAACACAAATTCACAAACTATTTTTCTTGTATGAAAAAAAAAGAAACCTATCTGATATGCACAAGCAGGAGAATCGCATGAAACAAATCGCTCCGCTAAATCAGCCATTCAGAATCACAAAAATGACTTATTACTCACAGAAAGTCATTTTTCAAAAAAAAAAATAATACAGCTAACCGCAAACAAGCAACATGCATGCAATTCTGAAGATTGCTGTCATTATCTTCTGTTGCAGATGCTACACTTCAACTTCTATGAATTCCCCATTGTTTAATCAAAGATGTGATGCATGAGTTACTACAGATGTTTAACAAACAATTCTGTACACGCAAGACCAAGTCACCAAATCTAAGGTTCGATGAATGTTATAAAAAGTGCATCCCTATAATGCTTCATCCAGGGAACAACAAGACAAGAAGAATAATTCATAACATGGCAGTTAGTCAAGGTTGGACAAACAAACCACTTTGGATAACCAAAGCGTGTGTCCAACTTTTAGTGTCAGCCCATATTGTTTAGTTCACTATATGTAGTCATTATCAGGAAAGTGAATGATTTTACATTTTTCATTCAAAGTGAAGCCCCCACAGTGTGAGGAAAGTTTATAATCCTATTATGTGGGAAAGAAGCAGCAAACTAAGAAAGATGCAACACAAATTCTCAGAAACACTTTTATTGAAAATTAGTATTATTTCCAAGAATATTTCCATGTCTGATGCCCAATTAACTTAAAAGAGTACTAAAGAACATACCCTTATAGTAGAAACAAGGCTCAACCTGTAAAAAGGGAGGAAAAACTCAGCTCAATCAATTGATACAAAATTACCAACCTTACAAAAACTAGAACGAAGCATACAACATTAACACGCACAAAACTAGTTCAAACATTTAATGACTCCTAAACATCTCAATAATGTTTTCTACAAAGGCACAGATACAACTGGTCAGCATCATTACTCATGTCCTTCTAGCAATCTTAATAAGTTATCTCCTAAACCAGTATTATCAATTCAAATACAGTTGTAACACAAAGCTAACATAAATGCCATCTCAAACAATTTGAGTAATTACAGCACCAAAACAATCAAATTGTGAATTTATGTGTCATCCACGAATGTCTTCCATCCAAAAAGCTTAATGGAGGAAGTCCAGTTTTATTAACCACATTCTAACATGTGCAATTTCATTACCAGATTCTCTAAGATAAACCTATTTGATCCCAATAGCCAACATCACACAAGCCCTGAAGTCTGATCAAGGATAAAATTAGCCATGGGTTCTGACTCAAACTCTATATATGTGTTAACCACTAGATTAAATGAAAAATAGATTCTGAACCCAGTAAATCAAATGGGATGTGGTAAAATCCTGAACTCGAACCCATAAAGTTCAAATCCTGGACTCGTCTTAGATAAAGAATAAGCTCTTTTCATCTTCCAACCTACGACTACTACACCTCAATCCAAAACTAGTTGGATTAAGCTGCATATATCCTCCATATCCAATCCAATTCAAGCTCAATTCGTTTAAAAAATAATTAATTATAAAATTTCTTAAATTCACTCTTGTTTCTAGTTTCTACACAAACATACAAATATCAAGTACATAACCTAACATAAGCGCAACAATACGACTAAGTCTTCATAAAGGCTGCTTCAGTCCTAACCAAGTTGGGGTCATAAATCTTCACTGACTATGTTACTTCATATTAGCTCATCTCAGGCCAATAATATAAAAAAAAATACTATTATAATAATAAGCATTAGGGTTTCACCACCAAGTAAATAAAAGCAACAGGTAACTAACAGACCTATCAGCCATAGTAGCAATGGCCTTAAAAGCTATAACAATGGCTCTATCAGGATCACCGCCCCGATTCTGCAACCGAGCAAGCGAACCATCCCCATTACTACCATTAGGCCCTTTAGAAATAACAGTTGAAAGGCCCGCATCGCCAAGTAACGGGTTAACGGGTCCACCAACACGATTCGGGTCATGATCACCGGATTCATCGGCAAAAGTACGCCACTCAGATGTCTCATCGATTGAACGGGATTCCAATACCAGCCCACACTCCGAGCAAACCGTATCGCCGGCGGCGTGGTCGAATACTACCTCCGTGTTCCGTTTGCAGTCCGAACAATATGTATCCATTTTGATAAAAACAGCTTTGACCCGATTCGATCCAATTATAGGTCCGATGACGATGAACGGAAGAAAGGTAACGGAGAGAGAGAAGTAACAAATTACTATCGTGTTTTTGGGTTCTCTCTCTCCAAAATTGAGCTGGCAACGGAGAGGAGTAGGAGCAAAATAGAAGGGTCAAAGGGATATTTATAGACCTGAATTCAGAATGCGGGTCGGTAGAAGTGTCTTCGGCAGGGTCCACTACCTTATTTTTCTAACAAAAAAGAGACTGGAGAAAATATCTATTGTATATTTGATTGGACGAAGTTTTAGAAGCAAAAAATTATTTTCAATATTTGTAACTTAAAACAAGTATTCTTTCTGCTCCAATTTATGTAATACTTTTTTCTTTTCAAGAGTACAATTTTTTTATTTTAATTCTGTATTTAGAAGTAAATTTTTTAAGTATTTGAAATGAAATTTATATATTTAAAAATCATGTAAAAAATATTATAAATCAAAATAATTAATAATTTACAATATTTAAAAGAAATATAAAAAAATTACGATAAGAATATAACTCATTTCACTCTTAAAATCCGAATACTGTCACGTACATTGTGACAATAGAATAATAAATATTTACACAGTTATAGCACTTCATCAAACTCACCAAAACTCCAGTCCCCTCTCCCACGAGGACATAACAAAGTCGTCCCTATCTTTGGCCCACAGTTTATAAAGCAGTTTGTTTATTATTATTTCTTCGAAACGTTAAATTATTTTTAAATATAAAGATCTATTATTTTTTTAATAAATAAAAAATATAATAATCTTTTAAGTTATCATATTAAACTTGCTATGGATAGTCACATATTATTATAACCAGTATCTATAAACGTGCGTTGCACGTTAATAATGACATGTGGTGATTTAATATTTATTTATATGAAAGAACAATAAAATTTAATTAATGAGAGAAAATTTATGTATAATAATACAACAATCATCTAAATACCGAAAATATTATTATATTAGCATAAAACGCGAGTTTAAAATAAAAGGACATCGTCAAAACTTAAACAAATGATCAATTTTATCATGTTAGTTAGATAATTATGTATTATTGTTTAAAAGTATTTAATGTAATGGTATCTTAACGAACACTTCTTTGTGGACAATATTTTTTTGTGTATGTTTCTGCCTTAACCGGAACTCTTGTTGTCGATCTTGATATCTCTCTTGAAAGTGCAACATACAGTTGTTCGTGTAAGAAAACATATTCCGGTAAATATAATCCAATATTTAGGATGTTTACCCTTGTGCTTTATTTATTATATTTGCAAAAATAAACACACTAAAAATTATTTTTACACAAATGTAAAAGGATATTCCTTAGTTTGGAAAGACGAAAGTTGAATTCAGGGATAAGAATATACTTAGAAGTACATTGACCAGTATCATATATGACGTTATTGTCAAAATTTCTATATACCATCTGTGTGCTATTACATAAGCTATGCGGTGTATCTAAGTTTTTCAGTAGCATGACATATTTTTCTTCAAAATCAACCTATATACAATGAAAGATCAATTTAAACTTAGTCTATTATATATACGGTAACGCATGTAAGAAATAATAAACTTGATAACAAACATGTATCATAGAAGGCCATTTGGTATTAAAGTATTTAAGTATTCTTTTTGGTAGTAATTATTGGTATAATTTTCTGCTGAGTCAAAAACAAAAAAATATTTTGTTTTTACTATAAAAGTTTGCAATCAACCTTTTATTTAGCTGATCAACATATTCATTTCTGGTAGCTAAGATATCTTTTTAATTCTATCATGCGATTTGCACAAATTACGTTTTAATCTAATGATAGAAATATATATCTTATTAAATGCACCACTATTACCATTGGGATTGTTAACCAATATTCAAGAAGAACCAAATCATCTTTTATTAGATGCTCTTCTTCGTTTCCGACATGAAACAAGAAGACATTGAATACTATATCTGTTCTTACTTTATATTTCTTGTCATTTGAATATTTTTTATTTGCCAGAAGTATAACTTTGGTAAGCTATCTTTTATAGTCTCTGCTTTTGTCGATTTTAGAACTACTGGTAGTTCTTGCCATAAATTACCTCACAAATCATTAATTTTTCATCAAACGATTCATTAATATCCAATATATCTCTAGAACTCCGAGCAATTATTTCGATCGTTTGATACTTGGCCATAAGTGCTTCATCCATATTATCAATTTTGCTTTCCTTATAAATTTAGCACAATTGCTCTACTTTGATATAGTTGTGATACCACTTACTATTATTGCTAACAGGGTCATGCCTCTTGATATGATATTTGCAAGTAATGCATGACATAGAAATATTATTTTGATTTCGCGGAGGCATCTACAAAGAATAATCCTATTATAGCAAAGTCGACTCTTTATAATATAGTCTTGAAAGTTTGTTCTTGTTTAGTATTTAACTTTGATTGTATTCCCTCGGACACTTGTATAACATTTTGATTCTTATTGATATACTAACCTTTTTACTTTGTGTTTTAACTCTCTTTTTGTGGAATAAATTTATGTACCTTAAGATTTTATTTTCTACTTGAATAAGAATTTTTACTCATGTGATGAATTTAAAAAATAATTGAATGAGATTCTCTTGCTAAATAATTAATTAAAAAATTTAATTATTTGCTTTTAACATATAAAATAATTTATTCTATGTTGATTCAGATCTTAATATTACTTCATCTCTTGTTTTGAATATTTAATCTTAATTATAATTTTATCCACCATAAATTTTATTTTTAAAGAGTAAAAGATTGATATGACATTTCACTTTTAGATATTTATGTCTCTAGAATCATTAGTGGTATTGACTCTTACAACCATTTTTTTCTCTTTCTCACACATTTATATTCGTAAATATTTTCTTAGTTGTTGTTTAATAATTGAGTATTTTTTAATATTACACAAAAAATTAATTAAAAAAATATTATTTGAGTAGTAAAATAGTTTAAAATAATATAAAAATATATTATCGTGGGGGTATTCTGTTTTTTCATTTTCAACTCTTTATGCAGTCCATTTAATATTACTTTTATTTTTTCTTGGTATTGGGCATTATAGAGTGGTAATGTATTGCCAATACAGAGGATTCTTATGAAATTGATTTTATTAAACCTTCCTACATATTTTTAATAACAATTTAATAGATAAAATTTTATTGATTTTAAAATCCTAAATATTAAAAATTAGCATAGAAGGTATTGTAATCCAAAAATTAGATTATTGCAGTTATCCTTTCTCTATGAGTTCTTCCGTTTAATATTTTAGGGCTATTTTGGTATATTAATATTGTATTTATACTTTTATAATAATAAAGGCTCTCTTTTTTCTAAATGTGTAGTATTATGTCCAAAAACTAATATGATTATAAGACTAATATCTAAAATTCCGGTTATATCCTTTTATGATGAGTTATTATTATTAATATTATAATGTTATTTTTGTAAACAACATTGTATTCATGCTTTTATAATAAATATAGAAAATATAGATATAGATATAGATAGATATAAATATAAATATAGATATGAATATAGATATAGATATGGATATAGATATAGATATAGATTATTTAATCACGAAGGCTTATAGTTTAATTGTACTGACCGAAATCCCAATAATAAGTGACTCTAATTCTCATTATTTCTTTCCTTTTGTTCCTTCTTCTATTCCCTTATGTTTCCCGTATGGAGTATTAAGAAAAAAGAATTTGAAGAGTTATAGAGTAGTTTCGATATTTCGCAAATTAAAACAAAAAGATTGATTTAAAAAGTGCATTATGTGTAGTATTATGTCCTAAAATTAATAGGATTATAAGACTAATATTTAGAATTTCGATTATGTGCTTTTATGATGAGTTATTATGCTTAATATTATAAGGTTATTTTTGTAAACCGACATTGTATTCATGCTTTTATAATAATATAGATAAGCTAAGATTAATCTGCAGAGGCGGATGTATAGGTTAGTTTATGGGGCACGTGAACTCATGGTCTCTCCGACAAATTAGGTATTTTATGTATGTATTTTCTAGAATTAGTCCAATACTATTTGTTGGCATCCATGCTCCACAAGGCCTGAATGATGCACTTGATTGAATATTGAGTTATTTACCCAAAGGAATAAAGACCAATTCTCATTTAGTATTTTTTTTCTTTTTCTTCAGTGGTGCACCCATGTTTTAAAAATCCTAAATCCGCCTCTGTTAATCTAATGAAATAAAAAAAAATTATAAATGCCACCCCTTATCAAAAAAGAAAGAAAGAAAGATCTATAAGTGACTAGTGCACAAAACTTAAAAATATGACGGGAATATAAGTTTTGATAATCCACTACTCAATTCAAGCATAAAAAGGTAGGAGTATCTCTTTTAATGTTATTGGGCAGACAAAATTACTACTAGTAAATTAGTAATTTGTTTTTACTCACTTGTCCATTTTTTTTTTTTTACAGTTTTTACTATAAGAACGCAAGGAATACTAATTTGTTTCTCTTTGGCATTTATCCAATCAGCATGTAATGGAACTACACTACGCCAAGGATGGGAAGGTTGTTACTTTGATTAATTTTCATAAATTGTATCAAAATTTGATTGATGAATCAAAAAATGGAAAATTATTTTTTATTATACATCAACAATTTAAAAATATCATAAAATTAAAAAAAAGTTGATTAATCAAAGAATGGAAGGCCGTTGTTTGACTATTTTTAAATATCCTCAATAAGTGAAACATATCATAAAAGCATCAAAATAGAGTAAATCAAAGAAAGGTAGGTTATTAATTAATAATTGTGACTTTTGAAACGTACCATAAAGTCATAAAAAGCATTAATAAATTGCATATTTGTGAGATTCTTTTATTTATACCAACAACAACAACCCAGTCGAATTCCACTAGTGGAGTTTGGGGAGGATAAAATATTCGCTGACATTACTTCTACCGGAAGAAATAGAGAACTTATTCCCGGAATACCCTCGGCTTAGAGGCATATTCTTTTTTTTTAAACTATTAGAAATAATCACGTCCGTATTGAGCAAGCAAGCATCATATAAAAGGGGGAAAACAATGTGCGAAAGAAGAGAAAGTTATAATCAAGTAATTGATATCATACTCCAAGATTAAAAGATATGAATTGTTTTATGAAGATATGAGTAATTCATTGTTGATATCATTTATGGCTTCAATGCGTATGCAACACTCACGAATTAAAGGAATTAAAATGTCATAAAACAATCTATGTAGTTAGTATGTGTACAAAAAGAAACTTCATAGCAATTTCCATTGTCAAACAAGAGAATAAAAAGAAAATTTAATTTGAGGTATTTAACAAATAAATGGTGTCTATAGGAATATTCCTTACCTAAATCGATCTTTTACATTTATTCTTGGCATTTCTAATACATCTAAAATTTAACGAATATTTCTATTAAGTTCTTTGGCATAATATAGAAACGCACTGCACATATATAGTATCTTAAGCTTGGTCATGTTAGAACATGCGCAGCGGAAACAAGCATACAAATCAAGCATTAAATACATGTAAACTAGACAACGCAATAATAATTAGATTAGAAGCACTAACCTCTTGAAGTAGTTGCACAAATCTTCCAAACAACAAGAATTCAGGGCTGCAGTCTTCTGTTATTTGCCTAGTAAAATCTTGGACGATTTTGCTATTGGGAGGGCAAAAACAATACAAATGAAAGGCGAGTTATTGGGTAAAATTAGTCTTCCTTTAATAGAGTTATTTTGGCCGAAAATCCTCCTCCAAAAACGTGTAGGATTCTCCTTCTACAACTAGAATCCTACTCCAACTCTATTAGATGACTTTTCTCCCGAGTCACTTTTTACCCAAGTCTTGTCCAGGTTTTTACTAGGTATAGCAGAGACCACAGAAATAATAAGAGGCTACCAATTATAGTATTAATTCGAAATTAGCATGAATTAATTCTTACTATAATAAATTACAATTTATTCCACTAAAAACTGCAATTGAACTCCTCAATATGAGTTTCGAAAATTCAATAACACTTATTTTAACTCCCCATGTTAAGATCTCAAATACCAGTTAATTAAATTAAATCACTGAAAATTTAATTTAATCAACTAATTAAATCCTTTACAATTCCGCTTAAAACATTTCATGTGACGGATGTGAGCACGTGATTTTTGTTTTACGCAACAACCGCTCCAAAAGAAACAAATAATAGCAATTGGTCTTGCTGTACATGTCGCACCTCCTTTTTACCGCGCCCGCGGGGCGCGTGGGGAGTTTTCTCCAATTGAAGGACAGTCGAAACGGGATTTATTTAATTATTTCAGAGTCGCCACCTGGGAATTTTAAGGCGTCCCAAGTCACCAGTTTTAATCCCTGAATCGAGGAGAATATGACTCTGTTTATTATTCTGCGAACCAGAAATCCTGAGTAAGGAATTCTGTTAATCCGGAAGAAGGTGTTAGGCATTTCCGAATTCCGTGGTTCTAGCACGGTCGCTTAACTGTTTTATTATTGGCTTAATTATCTTGATTTTACTAAATACGTTTTTATTGCATGATTTTACTACCGCTTTTTACTTATTGTTTACAATTATATGGACGAATTACGCGTACGTATATTCGTATTATATACTTTTTATAATTACCGGGGATCGTGCCACGCGTACGTGTACACAATAAAATTGTCCATGTTATAGTTTTTATAAAATATATATTCGAAAATTAAAAATAAAATCAGGAACATCATCACCCTTTTTATTTAGATAATGAACTGCACACCTCGGGTTATATGAAATTATTTTGACATCCGCGGAGAAATCATTTTTATTAAAATATTCGCTCGAAATTGCGCGTACGCATAATCCGAATTTGCTTTTTTTTATAATCAGGGTGCGCGAACGCATCCCTGATTGCGCAAAATCTTTGTTAATAGTATTATGGCCTTTTTCCCCAAATTGTTTATTATATCATGAGAAATCTCCATTTAAGATACCCTTGAATTCTTGAAAAGAACTTGCAATTTATTAAATGTTACCCGTCGATTATAATTTCCGGATATAAATTATATTCAGCCAGACTATTCAAATTCAAAGAAAAGCGTAAAAATATGATTAACACTATTTTCGGCAAATACAACATATATATCTATATGCCCAATAATGAATTGTATATGAAACTAAAAATGATTTATAAAGGGAAGAATATTTTTCAAGAACTTTTATTATTTCTATTTAGTGCAAGTCCTATTTCTAATTGTCGTTGATATAAAGTGTTGCAATTTGTATATCTCATCTTATTCTCATATACTTGCTTTTAATCTAATAGGCCTAATTATTTATTTAGGATGGTAAATAGGCATCAAATTGATAAGAGAGGGAATTATTATACAAATTGATTAACAACATTGCCTTACATGCCACATATTTGTATGTCTTGAAACATTCGTAGCACTTTAACATCATAATGAGCCATAACAACTCAACTTACCATCCACTAATGGTTCTATAGATACCTGTTATAATGCCACATAAGAACGTACAACTTATATCATTCCTTCCACAACTAAATCAGATTATCAGAATAAACTAGCAATATGGTTTTGACATTTTCACGCTATTCTTTATTCAACTAACAACGTCACAAGGCCTAGTTAATGGCCAATCTTTATGTCATGTTTCCTACCTTGACAGTTCAAACATGACTAAACTAATGAGATGAAGGGCTAACATTATTACAAAGCTTTATACGAATTTCAAAGTAAGACAATTAACTCATAGCTATCAAATTGAATTCACTACTAATTGACTAACATGAAACAAAAATGAAATTTAAACTGATGAACTTGGACAAATGGAAAACAGAATTGCAATTCAAGCTTCATTGATTAGTCATGTTGAATCTCTTTCCAACATAAAATTTAAAAGACATGTACCTGAAAATGAAGGTAGAAGGAGTAAATTTCAGCAGTAGCAGCAATAACAAAATCAGTAGAATGTACCGATAACACAGCAAGTCTGAACAAGACCCGTTAACCCAGATGAACAGTGACAGAAACTTGAGGGAAAGATTTCAGATTCAAACTGAATAATATTCACACAAAAATAATTGCACAAACAACGGACTGATTCTAGGAGGATAACATTTTTTCAGATTTCAATTTCTTCCTGTTTCGGATTCCTGTTTCTGACTATATTTTCTTTTTTCTGTTTCTGTTTTTCTTCTTCCTATTTTTAAAACTCTCCTCTTAAAATCTGATTTTTCTTCTCCTTTCTTTCTTTCTGTCTTTCTCTCCTTTCTTTCTCTCTCAAAGACTGATCTTTTTCTCTTTTAAAATCTGCCTGAAAGCTCTCTTTTTTCCTTGTTTTTCTTTCTTCAAAGAGCTCCCCTAAATCAGTCCCAATCCCCTCTATTTATACAGGGCTGTCCTATACTCTTCTAGTGCTGAATGGACCCTTTTCTCCTTTTAAAATCAGAAAGTTTTCCATTAAAACTACTTTTGAATACTTTAAGTGATCTTATCCTGATTTTAAGCAGCCCATTACCCTTTGTTTCCCATTATCTCATTAAATTAAAATCCATTAACAAACCACTTTCAGCCCTCTATTATATCATATTACCCTTACTGTTTTATCCCAGAAATGTCCAGATTTACTGTTTTCTACTGGTATTACTGCCTTAAATTCAGCATCTTAACAATACAGATTTTAAAATCTGTATAAGCCTGATTATTAATCTGATTTAAGACAGCTACAACCAATCCTAAAGTTTGGACTGAATCCTGACTAAGAATGTAACCTCCTAACACAATTACATCCAATCAACATTTGTAGAATCATACTGAATTCAGAACCAATCATCATAACAACATATTACACTGAGTTCAGTAAACTGAGCTTTAACTTTGAACAAAAATCAAACAAACACAGGAGCATTGTCAATATACTGACAATGCCCTGAAACTCACTGATTCAGAAATCAACATATACACACCATTGACAAACTTTCTGATTTATTAAACAAGAATCAATAAATTGGGAAGAACTAATTAACTGATTTCAATGATGATAATCAACTCTAAACAGATAAACAGGGTATTACAAACATCATTTCAGAAGCAAGATTCACAATACAACTAATCGACGAACTTAATCGAGTCGATTACACACATTGTACATAATCACAATTAACAGAAACAATTCACATTTGGAATCAAGTAGACGGGTAGGGGACAGTATAACAAAATTGACTAGAAAATTATGAAAAATTAAACAAACTAATGAAACGAATATAGAATACACGTAGAACATACATAAGCAACAGAAAATTACCTCTGAGCCTTCAAATTCAACCGGACTCAACTCAACTTGGATTTGAACTTTGTTTGAAATCAAACAGACCTTAGTCGAAGTATTTTCTACTGAAAATACTTTGACTAAGGTCGATTAAACCTCAATCTTTGCCAGGATTGGAAATTTAGGGTTTCAGATCTTGGATTTTAAATCCGAACACTTCTGGGTAGGTTCGAGGGGAACCAACAATGACACACGGGTGGGGGTAGCCTAGGGGTCATTTAGTGTCAGTTTAGAACAGATCTGAGTTTGTTCTTGTTTGGTCCGAATCTTCAAAAGAAGATTCGAGAAGCTCGGAACTGATTCGAGCCAAACAAACATCAGATCCATAACAAGGCATGCTAGGGGGTACTATGGTGTTATTTTGGAAGCCATTGGAAAGGTTGGAGTTTTCAGACCCACCTTCGATTTAGTATTCGAAGAGTTGGGGTCTGATTCGAAATAGGTTAGATCTGTGTAGAGGATGTTCAGGGGATTCTAGGGTGTTATTTTGGTGACCGGCGGCGTTGATGCCGCCGGGTTTCAGGCGGTGGGATCCTAGGGCGGCTAGGGTTAGGGGTGAGTTTTGGAAGGGACGATGAACAGGGAAGGAGGGGGGGTGTTTGGCTAGGGGGCCGGGGTAAGGGTTTGGGCCTTATATAGGGGTGGGGTGGATTGATGCTGACCGTTAGATCTAGTAGGATGAAAGGTCAGGATTTACTCACTTAACCAAACGATGTCGTTTGGTTTAAGCTGGGGGGACGGGTTGGACCGGGTATCGGATCGGGTAAGGATTGTGGGTTAAGGTTCGTGGGATCTCAGCCTTTGGTTGGCTTTGATCCAACGGTCTCTGCTAAACTACGACCAAACGATGTCGTTTTGACTCGTTTGAATTGGACCGGTACCTGGGTTGCCTGGATTGGGCTGGGGGGGGTAATTTAGTTTTGGGCCTGGATTTTAATCCAGGTCCGATTCTATTTCTACAATTTATTTTATTTTATTATTTATCATTAAAAAATCCTAATAAAAATTATAAAACAATTTTAATCTTACACAAAAATATTAATTACTTTATAACAACTATTTAACACATAGTCAAAACATTAATCACACAGTAACATATTTAAAAATAGAACGAATGCATATTTTTGTGATTTTATTTAAATTATCTTTCAAATGCATAGTTAAATCCTATATGCATGCAACATGTATTTTATTTTAATTTTCATTTTATTATGACAAAGTAAATATTTACGGACATAACACAAATATTTAACACCACGCAAATTCAAAAACTACACAGTAAAAGAAATTTATTTTATTTTTTGATTTATTTTGGAGTAGTTTTTGTTAAGGCAAAAATCACGTGCTCACAGCTGCCCCTCTTTGTGCGGAAACTCGAAGAGTTTTCGTGCAAAGATAAAGTGAGCGGATACGAGCGATTTTTGCCCGTTCAAATACTCCGTGGGAAGCATTTTTTGAAAGATTTGACCGAACCTCTGCTTCAAAGGTTTCCTACATATCCTTGGCTATAAAGGAATCAGGTCAATGTAGTTCGGGAAGTTTTGGGTAGCTGGGACTACCTTGGGGCTGTGATGTTACTGCTGCTTCGTGCTGTTTTTACTGCTTGCTGACCTCCTTATTACACCTTACTTCAAAGGAAATACCAAAAAGCTAAACTAGACTATGGTACATGAATTATAAAAATCTTATCTAGATCATGCCCTTGCATTTCTTGTTGTCTTGATATCTTGGTGACTCTTGGGCATTTGGCTTATTCCGTATTCCTTTTCGTTGTGTCCCGTATTTTCTTTTGGGACTCTTGTTGTTTCTTGCTGGGGATTTTGTTGGACTTCTCTGCTTTATTGATTCTAAATGTGCTCCTTTATCATATGAGCGGGCTTTTGATTTCAAAACTTCAATTGCATTCCCTCGTTCTCCAGGTGGGTGCCTTGACTGCTTCTTTTCTTTCTTCATCCTCGTTCTCCAGGTGGACGCTTGACTTCTTTTTAACTTCTTCATCCTCATTCTCCAGGTGGATGCCTGACTTTTTTTTTTAATTCTCATCCTCATTCTCCAGGTGGACGCCTCACTTCTTTAATTCTCATCCTCATTCTCCAGGTGGACGCCTGACTTCTTCTTTTCTCATCCTCATTCTCCAGGTGGACGCCTGACTTCTTTAATTCTCATCCTCATTCTCCAGGTGGACGCCTGACTTCTTCAATTCTCATCCTCATTCTCCAGGTGGACGCCTGACTTCTTTAATTCTTCATCCTCATTCTCCAGGTGGACGCCTGACTTCTTTAATTCTTCATCCTCATTCTCCAGGTGGACGCCTGACTTCTTCTTTTCTCATCCTCATTCTCCAGGTGGACGCCTGACTTCTTTAATTCTCATCCTCATTCTCCAGGTGGACGCCTGATTTCTTCAATTCTTATCCTCATTCTTCAGGTGGACGCCTGACTTCTTTAATTCTTCATCCTCATTCTCCAGGTGGACGCCTGACTTCTTTAATTCTTCATCCTCATTCTCCAGGTGGACGCCTGACTTCTTTAATTCTTATCCTCATTCTCCAGGTGGACGCCTGACTTCTTTAATTCTTCATCCTCATTCTCCAGGTGGACGCCTGACTTCTTTAATTCTTCATCCTCATTCTCCAGGTGGACGCCTGACTTCTTTAATTCTCATCCTCATTCTCCAGGTGGACGCCTGACTTCTTTAATTCTCATCCTCATTCTCCAGGTGGACGCCTGACTTCTTTAATTCTTCATCCTCATTCTCCAGGTGGACGCCTGACTTCTTTAATTCTTCATCCTCATTCTCCAGGTGGATGCCTGACTTCTTTAATTCTTATCCTCATTCTCCAGGTGGACGCCTGACTTCTTTAATTCTTCATCCTCATTCTCCAGGTGGACGCCTGACTTCTTCTTTTCTTCATCCTCATTCTCCAGGTGGACGCCTGACTTCTTCTTTTCTCATCCTCATTCTCCAGGTGGACGCCTGACTTCTTTAATTCTTCATCCTCATTCTCCAGGTGGACGCCTGACTTCTTTAATTCTTCATCCTCATTCTCCAGGTGGACGCCTGACTTCTTTAATTCTTATCCTCATTCTCCAGGTGGACGCCTGACTTCTTCAATTCTTCATCCTCATTCTCCAGGTGGACGCCTGACTTCTTTAATTCTTATCCTCATTCTCCAGGTGGACGCCTGACTTCTTTAATTCTCATCCTCATTCTCCAGGTGGACGCCTGATTTCTTCAATTCTTCATCCTCATTCTCCAGGTGGACGCCTGACTTCTTTAATTCTTATCCTCATTCTCCAGTGTTTACTGACACCAATGTTATTTTTGCCCCTGTTTTAAATCAAAGAAAACTTCGTTAGTTTAAAGCAGGGTGGTTAACTGGGGTATTCCTGCCGATGGTGGGGCTTCTTCTTCGTCTTGTTTTATTGCCTTGGAATGGTTGAAAAAGACTGTTTTGTCTTTGTGATTGATCCTTGACTATAGGATTCCCCTCTGTATGTTTTCCTTCAAACCCTTTTAGCTGTAATCATATGTCCCTCCTGACATTGCTGATCCACTTTTGATTTCACTTTTCTTACACCCATATCCTATTATTTTATCTCCCGCCTTTCATGGCCGTATTATGTATCATGTAACCTTGAATCTTGGTAGTATACTTTGACATTCCTTCTTATTTGTTTGGAATAAAACTTATCTCAAAGCTTTATAAAAGTAAGATTATTAGTGACGAAACACGCTGATTTCGACAATTATAGAATGAAAAGAAAAATCCGAATTTGGATGACTGTTTGGAAAAGGAATAAACTTATCTGATTGGAGTCACTGGCGCCAATGATCAGGGTATGCATTTTGGATTAATCAACCCAGTCTTTTAATCAATCTCCTTTCAATTGCCTCATTTTTTGGTTTTCCCCAAAATTTCCATAATTCTGAGTCCTTTATTTTTCATTTTGCAGACCTGTTGGACTTGCAGTATCTCAAAGAGTTTTCATCGATAAACCCTCCTTATTTGTTCATTTCTTACTTCTTTTTCGCCTTATGGTGCCTACGAAGGTTTTCACCAATAAGACTCTCTCATTTTTACTTTTTCTCAACTTCCGTCGCCTTATGGTGCCCGTGTGGGTTTTCACCTATAAGACTCTCTCATTTTTACTTTCTTTTCTTGTTTGTACCAGAGTGTTATAAACCATCTTCATTTGCTTGTCTCAGCATTTTTCTAAGATTGATCGAAAGGTCTTTTTGGTATGTGGTTGGAAATGGAAAGGTATCAAAAGCTAAACAGTTTTGGTATGGGTTTAAAATTACAACTCTTGGAATCTTTTCTTATTTCCAATACAATTCTTGCCCCAGTTTTCGTGATTGAGGTCGCTTGATGTTTCTTTTTGTGCACATTATGTATATTGTGCACCCTATGACCGAGCCGTGAGGCGTCTACGTATCCTTCTTTGAGGAATCAGGTCAAACGTAGTTCACTAGATAATAGTGATGATTTTTTTTTTTATTATTTTTATTATTATTTTTTTAATTTTTTATTTTTTTATTGATTCCAAGAGAGGGTAAGAAAGAAACAAATATGGCTCGAAGTGGAAACAAATGGTATAGTGTTTGGATAGCAGAATAAATTGTCTTTGTCATTCCAATCTTCGAAATAATACTAAATACAAACATTCAAAAAGTTATGCATAATATCTCTTTACCGCGTCAGAATTGATTGCCATGTCTATGCATTTGCCTTCAATGTCTGTTAAGCATAGTGCACCATTTGATAATACTCTGGTCACAATGAATGGTCCTTGCCAATTCGGGGCAAATTTGCCTTTTGCCTCAACCTGATGTGGAAGAATACGTTTCAGCACATGCTGACCCACTTCAAACTTCCGTGGACGCACCTTTTTGTTGTATGCTTTTTCTATTCTTCTTTGATATAATTGACCATGACATACTGCGGCCAATCATTTTTCATCAATCAAGTTTAACTGTTCCAGACGGGTTTTGACCCATTCATCATCATCAATCTTTGCTTCGGCGATGATCCGAAGGGAAGGAATCTCAACTTCTGCAGGAATTACTGCTTCCGTGCCATATACCAACAAATAAGGAGTTGCTCCTACTGAAGTGCGAACAGTAGTGCGGTATCCCAATAATGCAAATGGTAATTTTTCATGCCATTGTTTTGAACCTTCTACCATTTTCCGAAGTATCTTCTTTATGTTTTTGTTGGCTGCCTCTACTGCTCCATTCGCCTTGGGCCGATATGGGGTAGAGTTGCGATGTGTAATCTTAAACTGTTGACATACTTCCTTCATTAAGTTGCTGTTAAGATTAGCACCGTTATCTGTGATGATCACCTTTGGGATTCCGAATCGACATATGATATTTGAGTGGACAAAATCGACCACAGCTTTCTTGGTCACTGATTTGAATGTCTTGGCCTCAACCCATTTGGTAAAATAATCAATAGCTACCAGAATGAACCTGTGCCCATTGGATGCTGCCGGCTCAATTGGTCCAATCACATCCATGCCCCAAGCAACGAAGGGCCATGGTGCCGACATTGTGTGCAACTCGGATGGTGGAGAATGAATCAAATCTCCGTGTATCTGGCATTGATGACACTTGCGCACAAAACTGATACAATCTCGCTCCATGGTAAGCCAATAGTAACCAGCTCGGAGGATTTTCTTTGCCAACACATATCCACTCATGTGGGGTCCGCAAACTCCCGAATGTACTTCAGACATGACAGCTGTAGCTTGTCTGGCATCTATGCATCTTAATAATCCAAGATCTGGTGTTCTTTTATACAAAACTCCTCCGCTTAAGAGGAATCCATTTGCCAATCGCCTAATGGTCCTCTTTTGATCTCATGTGGCTTGTGCGGGATATATTCCCATCTTGATATACTCCTTGATGTCGTGGAACCATGGTTCACCATCAAATTCTTCTTCGACCATATTGCAATAAGCGTGCTGGTCGTGGACTCGAATATGTAGTGGATCCACATAAGCTTTGTCTGGATGGTGCAACATTGATGCCAAAGTAGCCAATGCATCGGCAACCTCATTACGGATCCTCGGAATATGCCGGAATTCCACTGATTGAAACCGCTGACAAAGATCATGTAGACATTGTCGGTATGGTATGAGCTTCAAGTCTCGGGTTTCCCATTCTCCTTGAATTTGATGTACCAAAAGATCCGAATCTCCCATGACTAAGATTTCTCGGATACCCATGTCTGCGGCTAGCCTTAACCCCAAAATGCAAGCTTCATATTCAGCCATATTATTGGTGCAATAAAATCGCAATTGAGCCGTAACAGGATAGTGATGCCCTGTTTCAGAAATGATTACGGCTCCTATCCCGACTCCTTTCATGTTAGCGGCTCCATCAAAGAAAAGTTTCCAGCCAGGTTTTTCAATTCGCTCCACCTCGTCGATATGCATTGTTTCTTCATCAGGAAAATAGGTTTTCAACGGCTCGTATTCCTCATCGACCGGGTTTTCGGCTAAATGATCGGCCAGTGCTTGAGCCTTCATTGCAGTTCGAGTCACATAGATGATGTCAAATTCTGTGAGCAATATCTGCCACTTTGCAAGTCTTCCCGTTGGCATAGGCTTTTGAAAAATGTATTTCAATGGATCCAACCGAGAAATGAGGTAAGTAGTGTAGGATGACAAATAGTGTTTCAATTTTTGAGCTACCCATGTTAGGGCGCAACATGTCTTTTCCAGATGAGTATACTTAACCTCATAAGCTGTGAACTTCTTGCTAAGGTAGTAGATGGCCTGTTCTTTTCTGCCAGTGAGGTCATGCTGCCCCAATACACAACCAAATGAATTTTCCAAAACTGTTAAGTAAAGAATCAAAGATCTTCCTGGCTCTGGCGGGACCAACACGGGTGGGTTCGACAAATACCCTTTTATTTTATCGAACGCTTCTTGACACTCATCGGTCCATTTGACCGCAGCATCCTTTTTCAACAATTTGAAAATTGGCTCACAAGTTGTTGTGAGCTGAGCAATAAACCTGCTGATATAATTTAACCTTCCCAACAAACTCATTACTTCAGTTTTGTTCCTGGGAGGTGGCAATTCTTGGATGGCTTTGATTTTTGATGGGTCTAGCTCGATGCCTCGTCGACTGACTATGAATCCTAGCAACTTTCCAGATGGAACTCCAAATGCACATTTGGCAGGGTTAAGCTTGAGGTTGTACCTGCGAAGTCTTAAGAAGAACTTCCTCAAATCCCCAACGTGGTCAGCCTGATGCTTGGATTTTATGATCACATCGTCCACGTATACCTCAATCTCCTTGTGTATCATATCATGAAACACTGTGGTCATTGTTCTCATATAGGTTGCTCCGGCGTTCTTTAAACCGAATGGCATTACCCGGTAGCAATAAGTTCCCCATGGTGTGATGAATGTCGTCTTTTCTGCATCTTCTTCATCCATTAGAATTTGATGATACCCGGCATAACAATCCACGAAAGATCCTATATCATTCTTGGCACAATTGTCGATCAAAATATGGATATTGGGTAATGGGAAATTATCCTTCGGACTTGCTTTGTTGAGATTGCGGTAGTCGACGCATACTCTGATTTTGCCGTCTTTCTTTGGTACAGGAACGATATTAGCCAACCAAACAGGATATCGAGTGACTCGAATGACCTTTGATTCCAATTGTTTGGTGATTTCTTCATTAATTCTCACACTCATATCAGGCTTGAATTTTCTCAGCCTCTGCTTGACAGGAGGCACCGTTGGATCGGTGGGCAATTTGTGAACCACTAAATCAGTGCTCAGGCCCGGCATGTCGTCATATGACCATGCAAAAACATCTTTGAATTCTATGAGTGCTTTAATTAACTCTTCTCGGATCTTTGGTTCGAGATGGACACTTATTTTGGTTTCCCGGACATTACTCGTGTCCCCTATATTGATGTCTTCGGTATCACTCAAGTTAGGTTTGATTTTTTCCTCAAAGTGAATTAACTCTTTACTAATCTCTTCAAAAACCTCATCTTCATCATATTCTGATTCATAATCACAATATATTTCTTGAATTATTACTTCAGAACCAGATTGATTTTTAAGACTGGGCTGAGGATTCCTCATGCATGCCATATCACTAGAGCCAGCGTAAAAAGAACTGTACAGAAAAAGAAAAAGAAAAGAAAACTATCAGGAATGATAATAAAAAGGAAACTGCTTTTTATTGGATGATGAAAGATAACAAGGTTTGCACACTTCAAACAAACTGTAAGATAAGCTTTGGGATTACAACCCTGAAGTAACCCAAACAAACTTGAAAGAAAATCAAAATAAACTACCAAGACTCCTTTCGAATGGGGAGAGGAGTGGCTTTCCAATTATTAAGCTTTGTTTCTGGCCCAACGAATTGAACTTCTGCGTCGCTACACCCTTCTCCATTTTCCAACATATTCACATCATCAAACAATTTCTCGAATCTTTCAATTAATTCTTCCTCAGGATTGACCCGGGATTTAGGAATTGTTGTTATCGGGCGGTTTTTAACACCGGTCTTGACAAAAGACTTTGACAGACGTGGGACTGGTTTTGGAAGAACCCATGCTTGGTGTTTCAACTTCCTGGCCTTTATTACGTCATTTACAGTGGGTGTGAACCCCAAACCGAATGTTCCCCAGTTCTCGGGGAGAGATACTGGTTGTATAATTCCTTGCAAAGATAAGCCCAGACCTTTGCCGGGTATAAAGCCATTTTTTAACATTTCATAAGCTACCATGACTGATGCAGAGGATATCTTTGGATTCGGAAGGTATTTCCCCTCTGGAATTTTCTCCACCGACACTGTGTCGGACACTTGGTATACCCATGGTCCCTGGTCATTTTCTGTTCCCTCGACTGGTACAATGGTACTGCTGCGAGCATTTAAACTTTCTTCCCCATGCACAACTATTTCTTGATGATCCCATTCAAACTTGACAACCTGATGTAGTGTTGACGGGACTGCTTTAGCAGCATGGATCCATGGTCGGCCCAACAACAAGTTGTAAGAGACAGTTATGTCCAACACTTGAAATTCCATTGTGAATTCAACTGGCCCTATTGTTAGTTCCAACACTATGTCGCCAAATGAATCTCTGCTTCCACCGTCAAACCCCCGTACGCAGATACTATTCTTCTGGATCCTCTCCTCTTTAATTTTTAATTTGCTTAAAGTGGAGAGAGGGCATATGTTTGCACTTGACCCATTGTCAACCAATACCCGGGTTACTACGGAGTTTTCACATTTCACGGTGAGGTAAAGAGCTCTGTTATGCTCGGTACCTTCCACAGGTAATTCATCATCAGCAAATGTAATTCTGTTTGTCTCAAAGATTCTGTTGGCTATTCTTCCCAAATGATTTACAGAGATCTTTTCAGGAACATGAGCCTCATTCAGGATTTTCATTAAAGCCAGACGGTGCTCCTCTGAATGGATCAGTAATGACAACAATGAAATTTGAGCGGGTGTCTTCTTCAATTGATCCACAACAAAATAGTCATGGAGTTTCATTTTTCTTAAAAACTCTTCCGCCTCTTCTTCCGTCACAGCTCTCTTTATTGGTGTTGGACTATTTTTAGTTTTTCTTAACTCTTCGGGCGTAAAACATCTTCCCGAACGAGTCAAGCCTTACACCTCACACACTTCTTCTTTGACTTCTTTTCCCTTGTACATTACAGTCACCCGTTCATAGTTCCATGGGATGGCTTTGTTGTTGATGACTGGCAGCTGGGTCACAGGTGTGATGATGACCCGATCTGTACGGGCTCCTTCCACGAATACAATGGGTTTGTTAGCAACCCCTGGTACTATCACTTTCGGCCTTTCTTATTTTGAGGCAACTTTGCTCGATGATCCCTCCTTGATTATCATAGATGGTCCATCACCATTTCTGTTCTGCTTAGGTACCGGCTTCTCCTCTGTTAACTGCTTATCTGGCTTGGCTTCATGAGACTTGATCATCATGACAGTTTGTGACGACTTCTTTGTCTCCCCATCAGCTTGTATGATTTCTATCATATTAGCCTCTTGATGGGCTGGCATTGGATTTCTATTGATATTTGGGGCTTCGGGGGTTTGAACCTCGATTTTATTAGTATCAATCAGTTCTTGTATTGCATTTTTCAAATGCCAGCATTTCTCCGTGTCATGGCCTGGTGCACCGGAGCAATACTCACAGCTAATGGTGTAATCCAGATTCTTTGGAGGAGGATTGGGTAGCTTGGATTGTATTGGTCTCAGCATGTCCAGCTGTCTCAGCCTGTGGAACAGACTAGTGTAAGACTCTCCCAATGGAGTGTAAGTTTTCTTTTTCTGTTCTCTTTCCCCCCTGAACGCTGGCCTCGGCCTGAAACCTGGTCCGGGATAGGCTCGTGGGTAAGTACTTGGTGTGGCAGGAGCACGCCAATTGGTGTGAACAGGTGGCTGATTGTATGCTTGAGCATGGTTAATGGAGAAATGAGGCTCCGAAGGGTGATAGTAGTGTTGGGATGAATCATGGTGGTAAGCTGATTGGCGAGGTCGTTGTTGATTATAGTAAAGCGGTGAACCTCTGGGTCCCGACCAAATTCCTGAATCAACTACCGCTGCTTCCTCCCTCTTCTTTCTTCCGATTCCTCCTACCCCGCCTTGAATAGCTTGAGTAGTTGCCTTAATTGCTGAATAGCTCATAATTTTATTTGTTTTGAGACCTTCTTCCACCATACCTCCCATCTTCACCACTTCGTTGAATGATTTTCCAACCGCTGAAACCAGATGGGCATAGTAAGTTGGCTCCAAGGCTTGGAGGAAGTAGTCTACCATTTCGCTCTCCTTCATAGGAGGATCCACTCTTGCTGCCTGTTCTCTCCACCGAAAACCATACTCTCTGAAACTTTCATTGTGTTTCTTCTCAAATTTTGTCAAAGATAATCGATCTGGGATGATTTCCAGATTGTATTGGAAATGGTATGCGAATGCCTGTGCCAGGTCATCCCAGGTGTACCATCTCCCATGGTCCTGGCGTGTATACCACTCCAAAGCTGATCCGCTTAAACTTTGACTGAAGTAAGCCATCAATAATTCATCCTTTCCCCCAGCTCCTCGCATCTTGCTACAGAAACCCCTTAAGTGGGCTACTGGGTCGCCGTGCCCGTTGTATAGGTCAAATTTGGGCATTTTGAAGCCAACTGGTAATTGTACATTGGGGAATAAGCACAAATCTTTATATGCTACACTGACTTGCCCGCCTAATCCTCGCATATATCTGAACGATTGTTCTAGACTCTTGACCTTCCTGAACATCTCTTCTTGTTCAGCATTTTTGGCTGGCTTGTCAATTTCGGTTGGGAGGTCAAAACGAGGAGTAATTGAATGGATTTCGGAGGCTTTGAGGGTAGGCTCCGGGGGTAATATTGGTTGTCCTGGGCCTGGAATGTAGGCTCACTAGGAGATTTGTGGAATGTAGCAGGGGAGGTGCTACGAAAACAGGAGTCATAGGTGGAGGAAAATATGGAACTGGTTTCGGAGGTGGAGACTGCGGTGTCTGAGAGGTGGTGCCTCGGTAGTGCTGGTAAATGGGGAAATTTGGGGATAATTCAGTGGTAATATTATCCTGAGTTTGGGTCATTGATGGAGCAGGGTTATTTGGGTAAGATGGGGGTAACTGTCCTGTAGACCAGGCTTGGTACATCTCAGCCATTTGCTGCTTGAGTTTAAACATCTCTTCTTTCATTTTCCCGACATCCATCTCCTCTAGCTCCATACCTGTGTCAACATCTGGGATAGACATACTTTCGGGTATTGGTCCTTTTGATCTTGTGTGATAGTGATAATATGCCAGTATACTCTTTAGAGAAACTAACTGCTTGAATTCTGGAAATGAACAAACTTGTTAGTTTTGAGAGTTTAACACATATATAATCACACGTTGAGATGCAATGCTCCTAGACAAATAATCCCTTTCTATTATGCATTTGCTCGGCTGCTTGTGTCGTCCCAGCTTTCTTGAAATTTTTATTGTTATTCACTTTTATTTATTATATATATCTTTTATCGTGGTGGTCGAATCTTAGAGATTGCCTACGTATCATGCCTTACATGAATCAGACCTTGCGTAGTTCGGACTAAAGGCAATCACTTTTATTCATTACACAAAGATGGAATTACATTTGAAAACTTTAAGAAAATGGCTTGAAACACACACACTTAAATCAAAATAAAAGATACAATTCTTAACATCTCACAACGTGCCCCACTTTCCACTTGTGTTGTCAATTATTGGATTATCTGCTCAATGTGGGGCTTGACCTGGATGGCCTCCCAGTGTACGATACATCCTTTCCAACTCCATTGCTAGATGACGAGCAAAAGTGGGTGCATGCTCTGTAAACCTTTCATAATCCATTCCTTGGCAGTTTACGTAATTTTGAGAAGTGTAGACTGTCAGGTCGTAGATTTGTGCCCTGAAATCTTGGAGACGTTGGTCTTGGTTCTGCAATTGCTGCTGACGAGTGGTGGCTATATCTCTAACACGGTTTTCATGATCTAGAGCTGATTCTAATAGAGCTCGGAGTCTGGCCTGCTCTAATCTTGCTTGCGCTCTTTCCCTGTCGAGGTCTGCTTGTTGATGTTCTCTATTGCATCTTCTTGCCTCTTCTAGTTGCGCACGAAGCTGGTCTTCTGATCGCATCCAATGGTCTTTTTCCTTCTTGAATTGTGCCCTGTCTTTTTCGGATTGCCTATCTTGGCGTTCCTTATTAGATCTGGCTTCTTCGTTTAATTGCTGGATCCTTTCTTTTGCTTTGCTCAATGCCCTTTCGTTTTCTGCAAGAATAGAATCATAATCTTGCATTCTTTCAAAAAGATTGGCGATGGTTTTTTGATCCTTCCAGCTCCTCTTTGGTGTCTCAGAAACTCTTTTCATTCTTTGGAATCGAGCATGAAGATTTTCATTCTCACAAGCTAGACTCTTCTTCTCGCCTTCGGCTTCTTGTGCTTGCAAATCTTTCTCCAAACTGAGGCTTCTCAGATTTTCTTTTAGGGCATGGATAGTTGCTTTGTACCCTTTTTCCTTTTCTCCCCAGATCAACCGCTCTTGGATTTTATCATTGAAGTTTTGAACATGGGGTCTTTTTGTTGGCCTTCTTAGCTCAGGCTCTGGTACATCATCCACGCGAGACCGTTTTTCAAACCACCTTGCATATCCAGGATTTATCTCACCCTTTGTAGTGTCTGGGACTTGAGTATCACTTTTTAAGTATCGACATCCATTCCACATCTGCTGAAGTAGAGCCTCGGGAATAGTGGCTTCTGGGTGTAATTCGATTACTTGCATACTCAAATCTTCATCATCAGGAACTACTTGATATCTCCCTAGTTGCCTTAAGACTCTTAGTGGCGCATACGGCTGAATGCTTCTCAATCCCAATAGTAGTAGATAACTATTTGAGGTTGACATGTGTATTACTTCCCTCATCGGGAGCCATCCCAAAGTCCATTCAATCTGATTTGCCGTTAAAGCCTTTAGATGAGATACCCATGCTTCTATCCCTTCTGGAGCCTGATAATTTTTTGTTCTTTCCTCATAGCTCTCGATGCAATTATCATTGTTTGACCCATACTGTATGATCTTGGGCTGTTGTTGGAGATGTTCCATCACCCACATTTGCAACAAAATTTTGCATCCTTCGAAGACTTTTGCTCCTGATTTACATAAAGTCAAAGCCCGATAAATATCTGATAGAATGATGGGGATAAGGGTGTGATTTTCTTTGGTGGTGAGGATTTGCACAACTTTCGCGGTGCGAATATCAATTGTTCGCTCTTTGTTTGGGAAGACCATGACTCCTAGAAAAGCCACCATGAAGGCAAAGCGACGGTGAATCTGCCAAGTGTCTTTGTTTTGCTTGTTGGTAAGGCCTTTCTCATGAATTTCGAACCCATCTGACTTTCCGAACCTTGAATACAAAAAGTTGAAGGAACAACATCCATTGATGACATTGTTTTTCCTGATTTGACTGCTGATGTTCAGAAGACCGAAGAATCGATGTACCGAAGGAGCCTTTGTGAATATCAAGCTTTGATTTCTTAGACTTCCGTCAAAACCAGCATATCCAGCTATCTCCTCTAATGTAGGAGTAAGCTCGAAGTCAGAGAAACGAAAGACATTGTGAACAGGGTCCCAAAAAGTTACTAACGCCGCAATCAGATCATCACGGGGTTTAACTTTCATAATGTCCGTGAGATTTCCCAAATGCTTGACGACCCATTTTTGACCATCTTCGCCTAAATCATACCACCACATTTGAAGCTGAAATAGAAATTCTTCTGTACTCGTGGATGAGGGGCTTTGTGTGGTGCTCATTTTGTATCTGAAATTTAATTTTAATAAAGTCAAAATTCATTTTGAAAATTTATACTAAAAAATCATTTTCGAAAATTTTTATTTATTAAATACCTTTATTTCAAGATTTAAAACTATTTTTCTTTTTTTGAAATTTTTAAAACAACCCATTTTATTCCTCTCTTCTCACCATGATTTCATTTAAGCTGGTCAACAAGCATGTTCGAGGCAAATGAATGCACAAGTAGCAAGTAGGATGCATCAGGATGGTCTTTTTGTTTCGGGTTCACCTGTCCTAGACAGACCCAACCCCTGTGTTGAGTCTCCAAGGCCAAATGTGTATGATGCAAATAGACGTTCCTACTAGGGATCCGGTACATGGCTGAGTTATTCTAAGTGTAAAACCTGAGGTTGATTGCTCTAAACCTGGCTTACCCAAACGGACAGTTTGAGCCGAAGCGGGGGCAACGTACCGGGAGCACGAAAGTCTGCCCGGCCTAGTTACTTGTCCCAACTCCGTCTTATTTGGTATGACTTTAACAGAAAGGTGGGTCACGCGCACGTGTACACCATAAATTCAGAAGACTCAGAAAGAAGGGGGTTTCGTAGCAGTTGTATATATTCACAATTCAAATAATATTAAAGCGGTAAAAAGCAACATTTAGCATATTAGCATATAAACAGTTGAAAATCATATAGTAAATAAAGCCAATTAACACAGATATTTTAAGCTCGAATTCTTTAAACCCTGAACCAATGGTTCTGGGTTACAGTTTACACAGTTATCCCCAGTAGAGTCGCCAGAGCTGTCGCACCTCCTTTTTTCCGCGCCCGCGGGGCGCGTGGGGAGTTTTCTCCAATTGAAGGACAGTCGAAACGGGATTTATTTAATTATTTCAGAGTCGCCACCTGGGAATTTTAAGGCGTCCCAAGTCACCAGTTTTAATCCCTGAATCGAGGAGAATATGACTCTGTTTATTATTCTGCGAACCAGAAATCCTGAGTAAGGAATTCTGTTAATCCGGAAGAAGGTGTTAGGCATTTCCGAATTCCGTGGTTCTAGCACGGTCGCTTAACTGTTTTTATTATTGGCTTAATTATCTTGATTTTACTAAATACGTTTTTATTGCATGATTTTACTACCGCTTTTTACTTATTGTTTACAATTATATGGACGAATTACGCGTACGTATATTCGTATTATATACTTTTTATAATTACCGGGGATCGTGCCACGCGTACGTGTACACAATAAAATTGTCCATGTTATAGTTTTTATAAAATATATATTCGAAAATTAAAAATAAAATCAGGAACATCATCACCCTTTTTATTTAGATAATGAACTGCACACCTCGGGTTATATGAAATTATTTTGACATCCGCGGAGAAATCATTTTTATTAAAATATTCGCTCGAAATTGCGCGTACGCATAATCCGAATTTGCTTTTTTTTATAATCAGGGTGCGCGAACGCATCCCTGATTGCGCAAAATCTTTGTTAATAGTATTATGGCCTTTTTCCCCAAATTGTTTATTATATCATGAGAAATCTCCATTTAAGATACCCTTGAATTCTTGAAAAGAACTTGCAATTTATTAAATGTTACCCGTCGATTATAATTTCCGGATATAAATTATATTCAGCCAGACTATTCAAATTCAAAGAAAAGCGTAAAAATATGATTAACACTATTTTCGGCAAATACAACATATATATCTATATGCCCAATAATGAATTGTATATGAAACTAAAAATGATTTATAAAGGGAAGAATATTTTTCAAGAACTTTTATTATTTCTATTTAGTGCAAGTCCTATTTCTAATTGTCGTTGATATAAAGTGTTGCAATTTGTATATCTCATCTTATTCTCATATACTTGCTTTTAATCTAATAGGCCTAATTATTTATTTAGGATGGTAAATAGGCATCAAATTGATAAGAGAGGGAATTATTATACAAATTGATTAACAACATTGCCTTACATGCCACATATTTGTATGTCTTGAAACATTCGTAGCACTTTAACATCATAATGAGCCATAACAACTCAACTTACCATCCACTAATGGTTCTATAGATACCTGTTATAATGCCACATAAGAACGTACAACTTATATCATTCCTTCCACAACTAAATCAGATTATCAGAATAAACTAGCAATATGGTTTTGACATTTTCACGCTATTCTTTATTCAACTAACAACGTCACAAGGCCTAGTTAATGGCCAATCTTTATGTCATGTTTCCTACCTTGACAGTTCAAACATGACTAAACTAATGAGATGAAGGGCTAACATTATTACAAAGCTTTATACGAATTTCAAAGTAAGACAATTAACTCATAGCTATCAAATTGAATTCACTACTAATTGACTAACATGAAACAAAAATGAAATTTAAACTGATGAACTTGGACAAATGGAAAACAGAATTGCAATTCAAGCTTCATTGATTAGTCATGTTGAATCTCTTTCCAACATAAAATTTAAAAGACATGTACCTGAAAATGAAGGTAGAAGGAGTAAATTTCAGCAGTAGCAGCAATAACAAAATCAGTAGAATGTACCGATAACACAGCAAGTCTGAACAAGACCCGTTAACCCAGATGAACAGTGACAGAAACTTGAGGGAAAGATTTCAGATTCAAACTGAATAATATTCACACAAAAATAATTGCACAAACAACGGACTGATTCTAGGAGGATAACATTTTTTCAGATTTCAATTTCTTCCTGTTTCGGATTCCTGTTTCTGACTATATTTTCTTTTTTCTGTTTCTGTTTTTCTTCTTCCTATTTTTAAAACTCTCCTCTTAAAATCTGATTTTTCTTCTCCTTTCTTTCTTTCTGTCTTTCTCTCCTTTCTTTCTCTCTCAAAGACTGATCTTTTTCTCTTTTAAAATCTACCTGAAAGCTCTCTTTTTTCCTTGTTTTTCTTTCTTCAAAGTGCTCCCCTAAATCAGTCCCAATCCCCTCTATTTATACAGGGCTGTCCTATACTTTTCTAGTGCTGAATGGACCCTTTTCTCCTTTTAAAATCAGAAAGTTTTCCATTAAAACTACTTTTGAATACTTTAAGTGATCTTATCCTGATTTTAAGCAGCCCATTACCCTTTGTTTCCCATTATCTCATTAAATTAAAATCCATTAACAAACCACTTTCAGCCCTCTATTATATCATATTACCCTTACTGTTTTATCCCAGAAATGTCCAGATTTACTGTTTTCTACTGGTATTACTGCCTTAAATTCAGCATCTTAACAATACAGATTTTAAAATCTGTATAAGCCTGATTATTAATCTGATTTAAGACAGCTACAACCAATCCTAAAGTTTGGACTGAATCCTGACTAAGAATGTAACCTCCTAACACAATTACATCCAATCAACATTTGTAGAATCATACTGAATTCAGAACCAATCATCATAACAACATATTACACTGAGTTCAGTAAACTGAGCTTTAACTTTGAACAAAAATCAAACAAACACAGGAGCATTGTCAATATACTGACAATGCCCTGAAACTCACTGATTCAGAAATCAACATATACACACCATTGACAAACTTTCTGATTTATTAAACAAGAATCAATAAATTGGGAAGAACTAATTAACTGATTTCAATGATGATAATCAACTCTAAACAGATAAACAGGGTATTACAAACATCATTTCTGAAGCAAGATTCACAATACAACTAATCGATGAACTTAATCGAGTCGATTACACACATTGTACATAATCACAATTAACAGAAAAAATTCACATTTGGAATCAAGTAGACGGGTAGGGGACAGTATAAGAAAATTGACTAGAAAATTATGAAAAATTAAACAAACTAATGAAACGAATATAGAATACACGTAGAACATACATAAGCAACGGAAAATTACCTCTGAGCCTTCAAATTCAACCGGACTCAACTCAACTTGGATTTGAACTTTGTTTGAAATCAAACAAACCTTAGTCGAAGTATTTTCTACTGAAAATACTTTGACTAAGGTCGATTAAACCTCAATCTTTGCCAGGATTGGAAATTTAGGGTTTCAGATCTTGGATTTTAAATTCGAACACTTCTGGGTAGGTTCGAGGGGAACCAACAATGACACACGAGTGGGGGTAGTCTAGGGGTCATTTGGTGTCAGTTTAGAACAGATCTGAGTTTGTTCTTGTTTGGTCCGAATCTTCAAAAGAAGATTCGAGAAGCTCAGAACTGATTCGAGCCAAACAAACATCAGATCCATAACAAGGCATGCTAGGGGGTACTATGGTGTTATTTTGGAAGCCATTGGAAAGGTTGGAGTTTTCAGACCCACCTTCGATTTAGTATTCGAAGAGTTGGGGTCTGATTCGAAGGAAACTAAGGTTAGATCTGTGTAGAGGATGTTCAGGGGATTCTAGAGTGTTATTTTGGTGACCGGCAGCGTTGATGCCGCCGGGTTTCAGGCGGTGGGATCCTAGGGCGGCTAGGGTTAGGGGTGAGTTTTGGAAGGGACGATGAACAGGGAAGGAGGGGGTGTTTGGCTAGGGGGCCGGGGTAAGGGTTTGGGCCTTATATAGGGGTGGGGTGGATTGATGCTGACCGTTAGATCTAGTAGGATGAAAGGTCAGGATTTACTCACTTAACCAAACGATGTCGTTTGGTTTAAGCTGGGGGGACGGGTTGGACCGGGTATCAGATCGGGTAAGGATTGTGGGTTAAGGTTCGTGGGATCTCAGCCATTGGTTGGCTTTGATCCAACGGTCTCTGCTAAACTACGACCAAACGATGTCGTTTTGACTCGTTTGAATTGGACCGGTACCTGGGTTGCCTGGATTGGGCTGAGGGAGGGGGGTAATTTAGTTTTGGGCCTGGATTTTAATCCAGGTCCGATTCTATTTCTACAATTTATTTTATTTTATTTTATTTTATTATTTATCATTAAAAAATCCTAATAAAAATTATAAAACAATTTTAATCTTACACAAAAATATTAATTACTTTATAACAACTATTTAACACATAGTCAAAACATTAATCACACAGTAACATATTTAAAAATAGAACGAATGCATATTTTTGTGATTTTATTTAAATTATCTTTCAAATGCATAGTTAAATCCTATATGCATGCAACATGTATTTTATTTTAATTTTCATTTTATTATGACAAAGTAAACATTTACGGACATAACACAAATATTTAACACCACGCAAATTCAAAAACTACACAGTAAAAGAAATTTATTTTATTTTTTGATTTATTTTGGAGTAGTTTTTGTTAAGGCAAAAATCACGTGCTCACAGTACATTTGTTGGATTTTTACGTGGCATTTTTGTTGATAGTTATTTGTGATTTTCCCACAATTGTTTTATTCAAAACAAAAACAAAAAAATATATATATATGTCTGTATGTAGTGTGAACCGTAATCCGTTTATTAAAAGAAAATATAATAAAATGTGTGCATCCTGCATTGTATTTTTGCCATTAAGTGTTTAGTATAATTAAATGTCAATGCAAGTGATAATTGTTATTTTTTGAGTATTAATTAATATTGGTATGATTTTATTTTTAGGAATTTTATCTTTTAAGTTGTAAAAAGGAAATATTGGATTTGGGCCATAATTTTGAATGAAATCAGGCCCAAAACCAATACAAACGACCCAGTCCCACCAGGCCCTCTGCAAGACGCCTAAACGACGTCGTACAGGCACCATCTCTGTGAGCCGTTGATGGATTCAAAGGAACGGCCCAGATTTGGCCAATCCTTTACTTAAACGACGCCGTATGAGGCCTTTTAATCATAGCCATTAATCCATTCCTCATCCTACGGTCAAGGTCACTTCCCCATAACCCATGATGAACCCGACCCATTTCCACCCGGACCAACCCAAACCCCGTTTAGATGAAACGACACCGTTTCTCCTATGCCTTCAGATCCAAGCCGTTGATCTCGATTGATCCAACGGCTGAGATCAACCCAACCATTACATATATATGCCTCCTACCATACCCTGCCCCCTATCCAAGACCCCGCCTTCGTCCTCATCCCCTTCCCCTCCAAACCCTAGCCGCCCCTGTGTACCTTCACCATGAAAGCCGGCGGCATGGACGCCGGTGACCCCACCCTTAACACCATAGATGCTCCTCACCGTCCTGAACCCAAATCCACCAACCGCACACTTCGAATCCCCTCCCACCTTCTCAAATCTTCATTTGAAGATTCGAGTCGGAACCTAACTTACACCGATTGACTCTAGTTTTATACCAGATAGTCCCCGAACCTCCCTCGTGACCAAACCATGCTTGGTTTGGTCCGAATCTGACCAGGGAAACACGAATCCCAGATCTGATGTTTTGAACCCTAGGGTCCTCGTGTCAGTTCCGTGCCTATTTAAAACCAAGAGATTAGGTTTAAACCTCGTGCCTGTTCCGTGCCTGTTTAAACCAAGAGATTAGGGTCTAATCCGAGCTAAACCAAGGGTCTGTTCCGTGCCTGTTTAAACCAAGAAATTAAGGGTCCCTCGTGCCTGTTCCGTGCCTGTTTAAACCAAGAGATTAGGGTCTAATGGACCTTAATCGAAGTGTTTCTCATGTGAGAAACACTTCGATTAAAATCCGTTCAACCTTGAGAAGGGTCTGTACAACACAAGTTGGTTTTTCTGTTTCTGCTTTCAAAGTTTTAAGGTAAGTTTGTTTTCTCTTTGTTATTCAGTACGCGTGTGGTTCAAAGGTCTGTTCGTATGGCCGAATGTCTTGTGTAATTTGTTATCTTTGAATTTTTTATCAACTGTTGATTGTCCATCTTGCCTGTACCCCTTTTGTTTGATCGAATGTTTCCTCACTCACTGATAATGTGTGTGTATGTGAACTGCCTAACTGATTGAATTAAAATTGTTTGAGTAATCAATCCCTAAGTTAACTTCTGTATTGACATGTGCAATCTGACCCCTAGTTGATACTGTTTGATTCTAATCCTTTGTTTTGATTGTGTATGTTGTAATTAGTATAGTCGATTCGATACATGTCGTCAAATAGTTTTAGCTGTTTGAATGGTATCAGCTTGATTTGTCTTGCTGAACATTGTTTGAATTAAAATTGAGAATCAACTATAACTACTTACCTTTGATGTATTTGAATCAGAAATATAAAGGGATTGGTTTTGTTTAATTGCAATCTGAATTGATGGCATGTGCACTTGTGCATAGCATGTGCATAAAGGCCCTTTTTGAATTAAAATAGTTTGACAGCATATGCTGTCAGACTACATTCTGCTGCCCATACTCTGCTTTAGCTTCAGAAATAATAAACCTTACTTAAAAGTGAGTTTGCCAGAGAATATCATGGGGGTATGTTATACTTAAATAGCTAAGTGGAAACTGAAAAGGGACAGCACATGGGAGGTGCGCTGATTGTCTAACAGGCTGTTAAAGGGTGGAATTTAGGCTATAAAAGGGGGGACTTCCATCAGTTAGGGGATAGACATGAATACACCTGATATTAGGGAGGGAGAACTCAGACTGAATTTTGGGAACTGGTAGTTCTGGAGAAACAGTAAAAATTGGAAAAGGTTTCTTTCTGATAACTCAAGTAAAATCTCAAAACTGAAGACTGATATTGGATTTTGAAAAGAAAGGAGATAGGGAGAGGGATATACAGAAAGCAGAAACTGCTTTCTTCTTCTTGCTGTTTGGTCGATTCCCAGTTTGTTCAACCTGTTCAGTCAGTTCTGTTTACTTTTAAGTATCAGCTGAGTTTATTGGTTGGCTTGCATTGGTTGATTCTCTTGGAATTGGTTTGTCTGAGTCTTGATCCTACTCCCTTGTTTATTGCTGTCATTTTGCTGCCTCTTCCCTTGTCTATAATTGCATCTTGCATTGGAATTAGTCCTGTTGTTGTTCATCTGTTACTGCTGCTGTTTCGTTTACATTGCTGCTCAACTGACTCCCCTGCTTATTTCATTGTAAGCATATCCTCAGGTACACACTTCGAATCTGTCTGATGTAACTGATGTCGCAATGAAAGTAGAATCGAAAGATCTGAAGAATTTTCAATCATCTGTTGCCTTACTTATAGCTTTGCGAATATTGTTAAAATTGTATAAATCCTTTAATTTTTAGCCTAATAGAGAATACATTAGTAAGCTTGTACTTAATTAATGTTCATGTTGATTTGAAACTGTGGTATTTGATTCGTTTAGTAGCATACAGGATGTAAATATAACTCATGGAATGTGAACTATTTAGTGCGATTGTTAAAATTAAATTCACTCTTTCAGCATGCTTTGAATAAGTAGGGGCAAATGGCTGTTAAATCTAGCCAAATATAATACAGTTTTGAATCACCCAGTTTCGATTTCTTTAGGCAGTTTATAGGACTAGTTTTGAATATCATCGGTAACATTCTTTAATAAGGAATTCTATTAACCCTGTTTAAGCAAGTTAATCTAAATTCGACTTAAAGATGTTTGTTCGGATTAAGTGTTGTATTTCGTTAGCTCGTATGTGATTTCTTTGTCAAATTAAAGCATTTTTCCATTGAAGTATAATGTTTTCTCAACTTTGTAAATAATTAATCATAAGAATCCGGATTAGGCCAAAGTATATAATTAAATTAGCATGTACCTTTTTCTTCTAGTTTTAGAGACAAACGCATTAGAAATGTAGCCACTTTAGAATATTCTTTCTAAAATAGAAACGAGCCTCGCCAAATAAAAACGCAAAATTGCGGGGCCCTCAATAACTAGCCATAATAAACATCTAGAATTCAGGATAGACCGTTTAGTGAATTTCATGGCCTTCTCCAAAAATAATAACGTGCTAGACCCTTTAGGCGCGGCTTAATCAAAATTACATTCGTAAACTCGGGTGCACATTGATGTGACCCAAATCCAAATCTCAACGGAGTCTAAATGTGTTAACAACTACGGGTGCATTGATTGTGACGTGGTTCGAGATGCATTTTCACGACGTTGCAATTCTATAAAAATATGTGATAATAATAAAAGCGGTTTTAAACTTAATAAAAGCACATAAGTCACAACATGTATTTAAATCTGATATTCAGCCATTATAACAATTTAAGCGACCGTGCTAGAACCACGGGATTCGAGGGTGCCTAACACCTTCCCCCGGGTCAACAGAATCCCTTACTTAGAATTTCTGGTTCGCAGACTTCATTTGGAAAAGTCGAAAATTTCCTCGATTTGGGATTCAAGATAAACCGGTGACTTGGGACACCAAAAGCCAAACCTCTCCCAAGTGGCGACTCTGAATTAAAATAAATAATCCCATTTCGAATATTGTCACTTAAATTGGAAAAACTCCCTCGCGCATTTAACCCTTCGGGGCGGGCGCGCAAAAAGGAGGTGTGACAGCTCTGGCGACTCTGCTGGGGACATTGACCCAGAACCACTGGTTCAGGGTTCAAGAATTCGAGCTTAGAATAATTGTTATATTTGGCTTTATTATCTGATCTTTATTACATATTTTTGCATAACGTGCTAAATGTTGTCTTTTACCGCTTTGATATTATCTGAACTGTATATAAACTGTGCCGAAACCCTTCTCTCTTCACCTCCGGGGAGAAGCTCGCTGGTCGAGACTCCCTATTCTGTTAGTGTCAATACCCGAAATAAGAAAGAGGACGGATAAGTTACGAAGCCGGACGGCCTTTTGGTTCCCGGTAAGTTGCCCCTCCTCGACTCGAGTTGTCCGCTCGGGTACACAGTCTAGAACATCTACCCAGGTTATAAACCTAGTATAACGAAACCTCATGCCGGATCCCTAGTAGGAACGCTTATCTGCATCATGTTGCATTTGACATAGGGGACTCAACACAGGGGTTGGGTCCGTCTAGGACAGGCAACCTGGAATGAAAAGACCATCCTGCTGCATCCCGTTTGTTGTGTGCATCTATTTGCTTCGGATCTGCATGTTGACCGGTTTCCGAAAATTTCCAAAAAAAAAAATAGCAGAGTAGGGAGATAATTACTTATTCTTTTGAAAAAAACCCATGTCCGAGTAATATCAAACCTAACCGGAATTTTCTAAAAAATATAAAAAAAAAACTGATAAAAAAAAAAAAGCATGCCTTTCAGTTCGACTATTCCTTTTAATCACTTTCAAAATCCAAAAAAAAAAATTTAAATAAAAAATAATTTTTTTTATTTGTTTCATTTGTAGCACCTCTTTAAAAGATTTTCAAAATTTCAAAAAAGAGGAAGTTTAAAATGTGTAAATATTTCCTTGGTCTCTTTTCAAAAATAAATAATAAAATGAAAAACAAAACATATAACAAAATTTCAAAAAAAGGGTTATTCTTCTTTTCTTTAAAGGATTTTATTTTTTGTTTCCCCTATTTTGATCCGACCGAACTACGCCGGTTTGATTCTCGCACGGGGTGAGATACGTAGGCAACCCTCGTCGGGTCCAACCTCCCGTTTTTGCAAAAAAAAAAAGAAGTCTCTAGAAAATATCTAGATAATTTTAACTTTGAGTCTAATAAAAGTTTATCGCCCTAAATAAACGTGCAGGATGAGCACGTTACAAAACAAACCATTTTCAATAATGACCAAGATCCCTTTTGAGTTGCGATTATGGTGGAACGACTTAGGCAAGGAGGGGCAAGGCAAAGTGAGGAAATATCTGAAAAATCTCCCGGATTTACTAGACATTCAGCCTCGGGGCGATATTATCAGATCATTGGTCACTTACTGGGATTCGGCGCACAATGTATTTCATTTCTCAGACTTCGAACTCACCCCAACGTTGGAGGAAATAGCAGGATACATTGGGGATAATGAAGCTCCTTTAAGGTTCAAGTACTTGATTGCACCTAGGGCCGTCACGGTACACCGGTTTTTGGATTTTCTGAAAATACCCCGAACATTTCACCATCCAGATCTTGCCAAAGGTTTCTGCAGTCTCCATCTCATATATGCTAGATACGGTCATGAAGGCGGGTTCAATAAGCCGGATTTTAAACTATGTAGTAAAGGCAACCGACAAAAGTGGGACGAACACAGGCAATTAGCTTTCATGACGGCCTTCTTAGGTCTTATAGTGTTCCCAAGGAAGGACGGCAACATCGATCTAAAAATAACTGGGGTTGTCAGTACTTTGCTCACCCAAGATAAGATTACTCTAGCACCTATGATTATGGCTGACATTTTCCGGGCTCTCACTGCTTGTCGAGCCAGGGGCGACTTTTTCGAAGGATGTAACCTACTGTTGCAAATATGGATGACCGATCACCTATGCCACCGCTCTCAGCTCTTGGGTTACGGTTCGCCTGAGAAGACTTGCATTGGAGAATTCTACACTAGAGTCAAAGGTTTCAATCTACCTGAGGGCGTCACATCATGGACCTCATTTTTCCGAACTCTCACTGCTAGCCAAATCCAATGGACGCTCGGATGGTCTCCTGTTGAGGAAATCATATACATGCCAGCAACCAGGCCCCACTTTCTGTTGATGGGACTTAAAAGCATCCAACCCTACGCACCATATCGGGTTTTGAGGCAACTTGGGAGGTATCAAGTGGTGCCGAAAGATGAAGATCTGAGTACCCAAGTGATTGAGATCAGTCCAGATGGTCGTTTCCCCGAAGAAGAAGTTCGCCAAATCTGGAGTGAGTGCCAACATCTGACGGCAAGAACTTGTGTGATGGATATAGCAAAAGGGGAAGTTGCCCCAGGGTATCACGCTTGGTTCAGAGGCGACCTGTCTTGCGAAAGACCAGCTAAGAGACCGCATCTCAAAGACTTTGTAGAATCATCCCAAGGGCAATGGAATTGGTTAGCAAAAGAAAAGGGGTATCGGGCAGAGATCGGTGATTTGAAGCTACAAATTGACAGTCTGAAGTTCAATAACAGCATACAAATCGCGGCGGATCGAAGCGAAAAGAATAAATTGGTCCAAGAGAATGAAGAACTTAAGGCCCAAATCCAAAAATTGAGATTGTCTCTTGATGAACAACCCAGAAGTCGATCAGACCAACAGTTGATTAAGGGTTTAAAAAGAGAAGTCGCGGAGTGGTGAGATGGTTTAGAAGAATCGGGAAAGATGCAAAGCTCAAGGCACAGTGGGGAATAAGAATAGAGAAGCATCGCCGACATTTGAACCAATCGAAACGCGACCACGAGAAAACTGTTGCCAAAATGAAGAAAGAGATGGCTATACTTGAGATCAAAGCAGCTGATCAGGCCAAGAATTTCCAAATTGAGAGCAGATACTGGTATGACTCATTAGCCCAGATGAAGTTAGAAGTACGGCGACTGAAGAATCAGCATATGCAGGATGCTCAGGTATTCAAGATATGTAGCGATCAGATAAAATGCCTACTCGTAGAGAAGAAGCAAACCAGAGATAGGATCAAGGCCATTGCCCATGCCATCACTAGACGATGTCTACGATGTGAGAACATGACCAGCGTTACCGTCCTCTCGGCAGTGATGGGTTATGTCAAGCAGACTATGCATGAGCTGGAGCAACTTGAGAGGGATCTCACACCTAGGACCGCGGCGAGGCCGAACGATGCCCCGCGGACACCAATTTTCAAAATCATAATGCACTCATAAGTCAAGTCTGTATCTTAGCATCTTCCGCCTGTTTTTCCCATCAGGGTGATTTTTAGTCTGGGTTTATTTTCAAAGTTTGCTTTTTCTTTTGCAAAATGTAGTTTGTAATAGACCGTTTCAACAATAAAAGGTGTGTTTCTTTCATTTGTGTCTTTGAACTACGTAATGATCTGATTCACGTAGGCATCATGATACGTAGGCAAACCTCATCGAATCCGGTCACATTTCTTTTACTGCAAAATAAAAACATAAAAGAAAAACAAAAAAAAAAAGAAGAAAAAAAAAAGAGGAAAAATGCCGGAACGACGCATGCTCTCGTCGCAAACATGTAGGAATCCACTTAACTGCATAGGTGCATCATGCCCAACGTGAGATTACCTATATGTTATTTGCTGCAAATTAACCGTGCGTTTATCTTTGAGTACTTCCAGGTTTTTTTTGGAAAAGACGGTTGGTTTGGTGAAAGTCTGGCCTCGCACTCATACTTCACGAGGTCAAAGAGAAGTGTTCAACTACCTGCTGTTAAGACCGGAAGCAGCACTCACACTTACTTCACCAGGTCAAAAGGAAGTGTGGAAATGTCTTCAGAGATTCCGTTGCAAACAATCCCTGTTTCCGAGGAGAGCTCGATCTCAGCTGTCCTCACACCTGAATCCGCAACTGCGGAGGAAAATAGAATCCTACGGCTCCGCATGTTGGAAATGCTGGACGACTGGAATAATGGGAAAGAGCCGCCAAGTGTCGTCCCCGGATTCCCTGAATTATTCTCCAGGTCAAGTGGGACTTCTAATGTCCCCATAAATTATCCTGCTACCCCATTCGGGTACCCAGCCACCTCAGCCTTCTCTGCTGGATCGCCTTCTGAGCCTCATCCCCGAATGTCAGCCACCGATGCAAGCATGAACATCTTTACTGCACCGCCCTGCCCGATTACGGCACATCCTGCTACGTACAAACCAAGCTTTTACTCGTCCTCTTTTACATTCCAAGCACCCTCATTCTCAATGGAACCAACTAGGTTCCCTACCAACACTAATCCTCCACCGCCTCAGTGCGAGCTTGCACCCGGGCAGGATCAGAACCCCAGAATTGCAGAACAAAATGAGATGGCCAAAAGAATGAGAAGCCTTGAACAAAGTTTGAAGAATATGCAAGGTTTGAGCGGACAGAAGAGCGTCTCTTACGCCGACCTATGCATGTTCCCTCATGTGCACCTGCCAACGGGTTTCAAGACCCCAAAGTTCGAGAAATACGATGGGCACGGTGACCCCATTGCACATCTTAAGAAATACTGCAACCAATTGCGGGGAGCCGGCGGAAAAGAAGAACTGCTAATGGCATATTTTGGGGAAAGTCTAGTAGGGATAGCCTCGGAATGGTATATGGACCAGGAAATGTCTCGATGGCATATATGGGATGATCTCGCCAGAGATTTTGTGAAACAATTCCAGTATAACATCGACATTGCACCAGACCGAAATTCTCTGTCGAATTTAAAGAAGAAACCTTCAGAAAGCTTCAGAGAATATGCTATTAAGTGGCGTGAGCAGGCGTCAAGGGTGAAGCCTCCCATGGATGAGGTGGAAATGGTCACTACCTTTCTCCAGGCTCAAGAGTCTGACTATTTCCAAAACATGATGTCAGCCATGGGAAAGCCATTCGCGGAAGCGATTAAGATTGGAGAGATGGTGGAGAGTGGTCTGAAAACAGGTAGGATTCTGAGTCAAGCAGCCATAAGGGCGACCTCCCAAGCCGTCCAAAGCGGGTCCGGAGGAATAGCAAGAGGGAAGAAAAAGGAAGAAACGACCATGGCAGCTTCGGAAGCAAGGGAATATCGTCATCCCAGACCTCGTTTCCCGGAAAGAACCCCACAACACTACTACCCCCACTCAAATCTGGCATATGCTTATCAACCCTATATGGTCATGAATGCCCAACCTTATACCCATCCGCCGCAACAAGCCAACCGAGGCCCAGCTCCACCTCCTAGAAATCAGCCTCCTTACCGCAACCACTATAACCCACAACCCCCGCAGAATAACTTCCGCCCTCAGGAGCCACCTCGAAGGCGGACTTTCACGCCCATCGGTGAACCATACTCTACTTTGTTCCCGAAGCTAGTCCAGTTGGGTTTCTTGCAACCAATCCCTCAAACAAGGCAAAACCCGACGTCACCTTCTTACAAAGCTGGAGTCAGATGCGCCTATCATTCAGGGGCCGAGGGACATGATACAAATGACTGCTGGTCGTTGAAAAGAGTGGTCGAGAATTTGATAGAGCAAGGGAAAATAGTGCTAAGGGACAAGGAGATCCCGAATGTAACTAACAATCCATTACCTGCTCACAATAATGGGCCGCTGATCGGAATGATTTGCGAAGACAAAGAATTCGACCTTGCTCTGAAAGCTATAATCGCCATTGTCTACACGGGGAAAAGGCCTGAGACAAACCAGAAACTAGAAAAGGGGGAGGAGGCCAAGGCTATAAAGAGCGAGCCTGAAAAGAAGGTGGAGAAGAAAGTGGTACCGGTAAAGGATGAAGTTCTTTACATACCACGAGGTCGAGCTGAGAAGACGCAGAACTTCGGGATCAAAATGACAAAACCTATGTACGTGCCAAAAGGGGCCTATGTGGTCCGGGGGACGATTCAACCACCTCGGCTGAATGAGCCAGTGGTTATCGGACGCATGCCACAAAAGCCGATGACCAACTCGTCCACAGTACCGTGGAATTATCAGAAGACTTTGGTAATGTACAAAGGTAAAGAGGTCATGGGAGAACTTCCAGAAAATACTTTCATTGGAAGGTATTCAAATACCCAAGAGCTGAACAACGCCACACAAAGGCGCTTCCCACCAAAGAAGCCTGTAAGCGTTGAAGAAGCGGAAGTGTTCTTCCAACAAATGAAAATGCCGGATTACGAAGTGATAGATCAACTGCGCAAGTACCCCGAGCAAGTGTCCATGCTATCATTGTTGATGAGGTCGGCCAAGCATCAAAAGATCTTACTGAAGACCCTGAATGAAGCACATGTGCCAGTTGAAACCTCGGTTGAACAACTAGAGCGGATGACGGAAAGATTCTTCGCCGTCAACCAAATCTCTTTCAGCAAGAACGATTTACCCCCGGAAGGAGCGGCACACAACAAGGCCTTGCATCTAACAGTTAAATGCGAGGACTACTATGTCAAGCGGGTAATGTTGGATGGGGGATCAGGTGTTGACATTTGCCCGCTCTCCACGCTACAAAGAATGGAAATTGGGACCGGAAGAATCCGACCCAACAATGTCTGCGTAAGGGCTTTCGACGGCATCAAGAGAGATACCATGGGGGAAATAGACCTGTTGTTGGTCATAGGACTAGTCGAGTTTGAAGTAACCTTTCAGGTGCTAGACATGGATACATCCTACAATTTCCTCCTCGGCAGACCTTGGATCCATGCGGCAGGAGCCGTGCCTTCCACTCTTCACCAGATGGTGAAGTTCGAGTACGAAGACCGAGAGATCGTGGTCCATGGAGAGGACGAGCATGCTATCTATCGGGACCCATCCATCCCATATCTTGAACCGAGAGAAGGGAGCGAACATACGGTCTATCAAGCTTTCGAGATTGTACTGGCAGAGCAGCACGAAGAGGGAATACCCTGCCCCCAGCCTTTCTTGTCTAACGCCTCGGTTATGGTGGCCAAAGAGATGATCCGGCACGGATTTAGGCCAGGGAAAGGGCTTGGACGAACCCTTCAGGGAATAACAGAACTCATTACCTTGCCAGTCACCAAGAAACCTTTTGGACTAGGCTTCAAACCTACTCCAGCAGATGAAGAATGGGCAAAGAAAAGGAGAAATGAGGGTTGGAAGTTACCTCAACCATTGCCGGATTTATATGAAACCTTCATCAGGCCAAGATACACCGAAGAAGAGGACGATGAGGTCTTCACGGCTGAGGAAATCGAGGAGATATGTGGGGCAATGAGAGAAATGCTCTACGAGACTCACATGGTTCAACCAGGTGAAGGCACAAGCACTGCTGAGATGCTGTACGTGGGGCCGAACGCCAAACTTCGAAACTGGGAGGCCACGCCATTCCCGACTAGACGGAAGTCCGGGTAGACTTGTCCTGCCACCTTTCCTGTGTCGCAAGTTATCTCCAAGACATAACTTGAACGTTTTCTTCCTTTCAATTGTTGTTTTGAATTCCTAAGTTGTAAACATTGTTGTCTTCCAACTTCCCAAAGAAAAATATATATAAAAAAAATCGTCATTGTTTTCCCATTTTTTCTTTTGTTCTGATTTTTGTTATTTTTCCTTTTATCTTTCCTTTCAGTTATAATAATGCGGCTTTAAATATGACATGCTTGCGGACTTCACGCCCAGATCACAACGAGCTATTTAACTGTGAATTAATGAACTCAGAACCAGAATATGACGAAGAAGAGGCTTTTAGGGAAATAAACCGAGAGTTGGAACATTTCGAGAATAAACCTAAGCCAAATCTGAATGACACTGAACCGGTAAATTTGGGAACTCCTGAAAATATCCGGGAGACCAGAATAAGCATTCACACGGACAAGAAAATGCGAGATGCGATAATTCAACTTCTTTTTGAATTTAAAGACGTGTTTGCTTGGTCATATGATGACATGCCGGGACTAGGTGTTGATCTAGTGGTTCATAAATTGCCGATTCATCCTGATTGTCCTCCAGTTCAACAAAAGCAACGAAAGTTCAAAACTGAGGTCAGTGACAAGATTAAAGAGGAGATCACCAAACAACTGAAAACGGGAGTGATTCGGGTAGTCCAATATACAACATGGTTGGCGAATGTGGTTCCAGTACCAAAAAAGGACGGGAAGACTCGGGTATGTGTAGATTACCGAGATTTGAACAGAGCAAGTCCTAAAGATAATTTCCCGCTGCCCAACATCCACATCCTCGTTGATAATTGCGCCAAACACGAGATACAGTCTTTCGTAGATTGTTACGCTGGGTATCATCAGGTATTGATGGATGAAGAGGACGCCGAGAAAACTGCCTTCACCACGCCTTGGGGCACCTACTGTTATCGGGTCATGCCATTTGGTCTGAAGAATGCTGGGGCTACTTACATGAGGGCCATGACTGCCATTTTTCATGACATGATGCATCAGGAAATAGAGGTGTACGTGGACGACGTGATAGTCAAGTCCAGGACGCAGGATAATCACATCCAAGACTTGAGGAAATTCTTCGAGAGATTAAGGAAGTATGACTTGAAGCTGAACCCAGCCAAATGTGCTTTCGGAGTTCCGTCGGGCAAACTTTTGGGCTTCATCGTAAGTAGGAGAGGTATCGAACTAGATCCAACTAAGATAAAATCCATCAGAGATCTGCCTCCCCCGAGAACAAAGAAAGACGTGATGAGTCTGTTAGGCAGATTGAACTACATCAGTCGATTTATTGCCCAGCTGACAAGCACGTGTGAGCCCATATTCAAGCTGTTAAGGAAAGATGCGGCGATCAAATGGACAACTGAGTGTCAAGAAGCCTTTGATAAAGTCAAAGAATACCTTTCGAATCCCCCAGTCTTGGTCCCTCCAGAACCAGGGAGGCCACTTTTCTTGTATCTGACAGTCTTGGAGAACTCTTTCGGTTGCGTCCTCGGGCAACACGACATAACCGGAAAGAAGGAGCAAGCAATCTACTACTTGAGCAAGAAATTCACCGGCTACGAGGCCAAATACACTCTGCTGGAAAGGACATGTTGCGCTCTCACGTGGGTTGCTCAAAAGCTGAGACATTATCTCCAAGCCCACACTACTTTCCTCATAAGCAGGCTGGATCCTTTGAAGTATATATTTCAGAAACCGATGCCTACTGGAAGACTGGCCAAGTGGCAAATCTTGCTTACTGAATTCGACATAGTCTATGTCACTCGCACGGCAATGAAAGCCCAGGCGCTAGCAGATCACTTGGTCGAAAATCTGGTCGATGAGGAATACCAGCCATTGAGTACTTACTTTCCCGATGAAGAAGTAAACGCCGTAGAAGTGGTCTCAGAGGACGCTCATGTTTGGAAGATGTTCTTTGATGGGGCCGTGAATGCCAAAGGTGTAGGGATTGGGGCAATTTTGATCTCGCCTTCTGGTCAGCATTATCCCGCCACAGCTAGACTGCGCTTCTTTTGCACAAATAATACAACTGAGTATGAAGCCTGCATCATGGGCATGCATATGGCAATCGATCAGGACGTCGAAGACTTATTGATTATGGGAGATTCTGACCTGATTATCCGGCAAGCCCAAGGCGAATGGGAAACTCTGGATGTCAAACTTATCCCTTACCGACAGCATGTGGAGGACCTCGGCAATCGCTTTACATCAATAGAGTTCAGGTATATCCTGAGGTGTCACAATGAACTGGCGGACGCACTTGCTACTCTGGCTTCAATGCTACCCTACCCGGGCAACGCCCACGTCGATCCTTTGGAAATCCAAATCAAGGAAAGACACGGTTACTGCAACATAATCGAGGCGAGATCAAATACGCAGCCTTGGTACCATGACATCAAGAGGTTCTTGAAAACGCAAGAATACCTCGAGCATGCTACTGGAGATCAAAAGAGGACCATTAGGCGACATGCAAGTGGTTTCTTTCTGAGCGGTGAATTGTTGTACAAGAGAACCCCGGACCTCAACCTATTAAGATGTGTCGACGCCGAGGAGGCGAGGAAGATCATGCACGAAGTACACGCAGGTGTGTGCGGACCTCACATGAACGGGTATGTCTTAGCAAAGAAAATCCTTCGAGCAGGTTATTACTGGATAACCATGGAAAAGGATTGCTTTAGCTTTGTTCGGAAGTGTCATCAGTGTCAGGTGCACGGTGATTTGATTCATGCACCTCCCACGGAGCTGCATCCCATGTCTGCACCTTGGCCATTTGTCGCCTGGGGCATGGATGTCATTGGACCAATCGAACCAAAGGCTTCGAATGGACACAGGTTTATACTGGTTGCCATCGATTACTTCACAAAATGGGTAGAGGCTGTCACTCTCAAGTCGGTCACTAAAAAAGCTGTAGTGGATTTTGTACACTCAAATCTTATCTGTCGTTTCGGTATTCCTGCGACTATCATTACAGATAACGCAACAAACTTGAACAGTCACTTGATGGGAGATGTATGCGAGCAATTCAAGATAACGCATAGGAATTCTACTCCTTATCGGCCGAAGGCCAATGGTGCTGTGGAAGCGGCGAACAAAAACATCAAGAAGATTTTGAGGAAAACGATCCAAAGTTCCCGACAGTGGCATGAACAGTTACCATTTGCATTGTTGGGATATCGCACTACGGTACGCACGTTAGTAGGAGCAACTCCTTATCTTTTGGTTTATGGGACAGAGGCTGTAATACCGGCAGAGGTAGAAATTCCTTCTCTTCGAACCATTGTCGAAGCAGAAATCGAAGACAGCGAGTGGGTCAAGACTCGATTAGAACAATTGACTTTGATCGATGAAAAGCGAATGGCCGCGATTTGTCACGGACAGTTGTACCAACGAAGAATGGCCCGTGCTTACAACAAGAAAGTCCGACCCAGGAATTTCGAAGTAGGTCAGCTGGTATTGAGGCGTATTCTGCCACATCACGAGGAAGCGAAATGGAAATTTGCTCCAAATTGGAAAGGCCCATACATCATAAGGAAGATATTGTCGAGAGGAGCATTGTATCTAGGTGATATCGAAGGAAATGACCCCGAAACAACAGTAAATGCAAATGCAGTTAAGAGATACTATATCTGAATTATACTCCAATGGTCCTGACACATTTGAAAATGACGAAGGTTTTATTCCCCACTACCCCCAAACACTACCAATTCTCTCTACAAGCCATTTGAGCCGGTCACATCCCTTCGGCGACAATAACCAAAAAAAAAAACAAAACATTGATTGAGGCCTGAACTATGTTTGACTTGATTCCGAAAGGATACGTAGGCAGCCTCTCCCTGAGGTTCAGTCACACCAACAATAAAATCCCATTCACCCTGAAATTGAAACCGGGGCACATCAAGCGGCCTAGAAGTTAGTATCATCTACATCTCTTTACCAAGCACAAGCCTTCAAATCAATTACCAAAGATAGTGGGAAGCCAATAAGCGTCACAAATGGAGACCAGCACACTTTGAATTGAGAGAGATAAAATGAGAGAGTCTCATCGGTGAAAACCTTCAGGCACCGCGAGGCGACGGGAGTAGAGAGACCAAAATGAGAGAGCTTGTTTAGTAAAAACTCACAAAGAGTGCTATCAAGTGATGACAGGAAGAGAAATGAGAGAGGTCAGCCGGCGAAAACCCGCAAAGGGTGCTGTTGGCCGAAGGAATGTCTCCATCTAAGAAGGTCTCGGCAAAGTTCCACCGGTTTGGAATCACAAATCCATTTTGGTTCAGGGAAACGCAAATTCATGGAAGGTCAGGCGTCCAGTCCAAAAAGCATGTCATGTCCATTTAAAGCCAGCATTGTCTTCCTCAGATAAGTCTTTCTCGTCCCGAAGGGGATACTCTTTTTCTGAAATTTGTCTTTTCTTTTCTTTGTTTTCTCTTCGAATCTCTTTCATGTTTAACCCCAAGTTCTAGATATACCGGAAAGGACAGGTGGCAGGTTTGGTTGCACGGAATTCCGTTTCATGAAGGAAAACACCTCGTTTCGTTGGTATGTTTGTCTAAACCTGAAGAATAATGATGTTTGGCGGCGTTCGAAGTAAAGAGAAAAGAGAGAAGTTTCCCCAGCAATACCGCTTCGGACAAATCCCCCAAAGAGTTCCCCCTTGTACAATCCCCACAGAGTCTCCCAAAAAAAAAAATGGAATCTCCCCAGCACATCCCCAGCGAGTCCCTTTGTAAAAATTCCCCAACAAGCTTACCCCAACAAATCCTAGAAAGACCGCTTTGAAACAAATCCCCAGCATGCCCCGTTGTACAAAAATCCACACAAAGAATCCACTTTGTAAATATTCCCCCATAGAGCTTCCTTTTGTACAAATCCCCACATATTACCTCCAAAAAAATCCCCGTCGAGAATCTCCAAGCAAAACGGGACACAAAAAAAAAAGGAAAAACAAAGAGGCCTTACGAGGCAAATCATCGCAGAATCTGAAAATACAAGCCTGAGCAGTCTAAAGGGTTTCGCCATTCGAATCAAATCAATGGCGGGACTTCACAACAGAAATAAAGACGCAACAAAGCAACTGGGAACGATCAAGGTCACCGAACCGACCGTCATTTCCGAACAAACAATTGTTCTTTGTCTGAAAAGTTGAAACAGGTATAATCCAAGACAACCGTGCAAGAAGCAGGTGTCGCCCAAAGAAGAAGGTACACGGGTACAAGAAATACTTTGGCAAAGATGAATTCACTCGAAAGGTAAGTTTCCACGAAATTCCCTTTTATCTTCTACTAAAACAAGAAAATTCAAAAAAAAAGAGGTCGCTTAGTATTCTCGAACTTTCTCCCCAGCCAGCCAGCATTAGGGTTTTAAACCCTAAACTGAGCTTTTCCATGCAATCAGCATTAGAGTTTTAAACCCTAAACTGAATTTTTCCTTTAGTCAGCATTAGGGTTTTAAACCCTAAACTGAACTTTTTTCCATTCAGCCAGCATTAGGGTTTTAAACCCTAAACTGAGCTTTTCCATGCAATCAGCATTAGGGTTTTAAACCCTAAACTGAATTTTTCCTTTAATCAGCATTAGGGTTTTAAACCCTAAACTGAATTTTTCCTTTAGTCAGCATTAGGGTTTTAAACCCTAAACTGAACTTTTTTCCATTCAGCCAGCATTAGGGTTTTAAACCCTAAACTGAGCTTTTCCATGCAATCAGCATTAGGGTTTTAAACCCTAAACTGAGCTTTTCCATGCAATCAGCATTAGGGTTTTAAACCCTAAACTGAATTTTTCCTTTAGTCAGCATTAGGGTTTTAAACCCTAAACTGAACTTTTTTCCATTCAGCCAGCATTAGGGTTTTAAACCCTAAACTGAGCTTTTCCATGCAATCAGCATTAGGGTTTTAAACCCTAAACTGAATTTTTCCTTTAGTCAACATTAGGGTTTTAAACCCTAAACCGAACTTTTTTTCCATTCAGCCAGCATTAGGGTTTTAAACCCTAAACTGAGCTTTTCCATGCAATCAGCATTAGGGTTTTAAACCCTAAACTGAATTTTTCCTTTAGTCAGCATTAGGGTTTTAAACCCTAAACTGAACTTTTTTCCATTCAGCCAGCATTAGGGTTTTAAACCCTAAACTGAGCTTTTCCATGCAATCAGCATTAGGGTTTTAAACCCTAAACTGAATTTTTCCTTTAGTCAGCATTAGGGTTTTAAACCCTAAACTGAACTTTTTTCCATTCAGCCAGCATTAGGGTTTTAAACTCTAAACTGAGCTTTTCCATGCAATCAGCATTAGGGTTTTAAACCCTAAACTGAATTTTTCCTTTAGTCAGCATTAGGGTTTTAAACCCTAAACTGAACTTTTTTCCATTCAGCCAGCATTAGGGTTTTAAACCCTAAACTGAGCTTTTCCATGCAATCAGCATTAGGGTTTTAAATCCTAAACTGAATTTTTCATTTAGTCAGCATTAGGGTTTTAAACCCTAAACTGAACTTTTTTCCATTCAGCCAGCATTAGGGTTTTAAACCCTAAACTGAGCTTTTCCATGCAATCAGCATTAGGGTTTTAAACCCCAAACTGAATTTTTCCTTTAGTCAGCATTAGGGTTTTAAACCCTAAACTAAACTTTTTTCCATTCAGCCAGCATTATGGTTTTAAACCCTAAACTGAGCTTTTCCTTTCAATCAGCATTAGGGTTTTAAACCCTAAACTGAACTTTTCCATTCAGCCAGCATTAGGGTTTTAAACCCTAAACTGAGCTTTTCCATGCAGTCAGCATTAGGGGTTTAAACCCTAAACTGAACTTTTCCATTCAGCCAGCATTAGGGTTTTAAACCCTAAACTGAGCTTTTCCATGCAGTCAGCATTAGGGTTTTAAACCCTAAACTGAATTTTTCCAGCATTAGGGTTTTAAACCCTAAACTGAATTTTTCCTTTCAGTCAGCATTAGGGTTTTAAACCCTAAACTGAATTTTTCCTTTCGGTCAGCATTAGGGTTTTAAACCCTAAACTGAATATTTCCTTTCAGTCAGCATTAGGGTTTTAAACCCTAAACTGAACTTTTCCTTTCAATCAGCATTAGGGTTTTAAACCCTAAACTGAACTTTTCCTTTCAGTCAGCATTAGGGTTTTAAACCCTAAACTGAATTTTTCCTTTCAGTCAACATTAGGGTTTTAAACCCTAAACTGAATTTTTCCTTTCAGCCAGCATTAGTGTTTGTAACCCTAAACTGAGCTTTTCCATGCAGTCAACATTAGGGTTTTAAACCCTAAACTGAATTTTTCTTTTAGTCAGCATTAGGGTTTTAAACCCTAAACTGAACTTTTTCTATTCAGCCAGCATTAGGGTTTTTAAACCCTAAACTGAGCTTTTCCATGCAGTCAACATTAGGGTTTTAAACCCTAAACTGAACTTTTCCCCAGTTGGTCAGTATTAGAGTTTCAACTTTAAAACTGAACTTCTCCCCAGCTAGTTGGTATTAGGGCTCCAACCCTGAACTGAGCATTTTTATCTTCCTTCATCAATTTTATGAACTTCCTGGCGAATAATTCACGAAATTTTCCTAGTGAAACTGGGGCAGAAAATTTCGTTCGTTTGTTTGTTTTCTCCCGCAGGTCTAACCTCGAGCCACACGGATCGAAATGACCCACGAGATGAGTCTCAACTCAGAATCAAAGAAGAAAAAGACAAAAAGAAGATGTCCCGAGATATCAGAGTAAACGGAAGGCGGATCGACTCCAACATTTGATTAAGGTCCTGAACTCTGCCAGTCGCGTTTCACTCAGTATCCCAAAGATTAAACAAGTCGCCGCAACTTGTAAGCATCAAGATTCGGATCAAAGTCTCCAAGCACAATCAGCTAAGACCCAAGATCAAGTCGCAAAAGAATCATAGATAGGAATCTTGTAACTCGTAGTTGACATGCATATAAGTAGTTAGTTCAGTTCCAATTTTCCTTTGGTTGTAATAAGGCGGTCAGTGACGCAGCAGTGACGACAGCAACAGCAGTAACAGCAAGCATTGCAATCCCATGGTAGTCCCAGCTACCGAAGCTTCCCGAACTACATTGACCTGATTCCTGTTTAGCCCAGGATATGTAGGAAATCTTTGAAGCAAAGATTCGGTCAGATCTTTCAAAAACATGCTTCACACGGAGTAGTCCATAGGCAAAAATCGCTCATATCCGCTCACTTTATCTTTGCACGAAAACCCTTCATGTTTCCGAACAAAGAGGGGCAGCTGTGAGCACGTGATTTTTGTTTTACGCAACAACCGCTCCAAAAGAAACAAATAATAGCAATTGGTCTTGCTGTACATTTGTTGGATTTTTACGTGGCATTTTTGTTGATAGTTATTTGTGATTTTCCCACAATTGTTTTATTCAAAACAAAAACAAAAATATATATATATGTCTGTATGTCGTGTGAACCGTAATCCGTTTATTAAAAGAAAATATAATAAAATGTGTGCATCCTGCATTGTATTTTTGCCATTAAGTGTTTAGTATAATTAAATGTCAATGCAAGTGATAATTGTTATTTTTGAGTATTAATTAATATTGGTATGATTTTATTTTTAGGAATTTTATCTTTTAAGTTGTAAAAAGGAAATATTGGATTTGGGCCATAATTTTGAATGAAATCAGGCCCAAAACCAATACAAACGACCCAGTCCCACCAGGCCCTCTGCAAGACGCCTAAACGACGTCGTACAGGCACCATCTCTGTGAGCCGTTGATGGATTCAAAGGAACGGCCCAGATCTGGCCAATCCTTTACTTAAACGACGCCGTATGAGGCCTTTTAATCATAGCCATTAATCCATTCCTCATCCTACGGTCAAGGTCACTTCCCCATAACCCATGATGAACCCGACCCATTTCCACCCGGACCAACCCAAACCCCGTTTAGATGAAACGACACCGTTTCTCCTAAGCCTTCAGATCCAAGCCGTTGATCTCGATTGATCCAACGGCTGAGATCAACCCACCCATTACATATATAAGCCTCCTACCATACCCTGCCCCCCTATCCAAGACCCCGCCTTCGTCCTCATCCCCTTCCCCTCCAAACCCTAGCCGCCCCTGTATACCTTCACCATGAAAGCCGGCGGCATGGACGCCGGTGACCCCACCCTTAACACCATAGATGCTCATCACCGTCCTGAACCCAAATCCACCAACCACACACTTCGAATCCCCTCCCACCTTCTCGAATCTTCATTTGAAGATTCGAGTCGGAACCTAACTTACACCGATTGACTCTAGTTTTATACCAGATAGTCCCCGAACCTCCCTCGTGACCAAACCATGCTTGGTTTGGTCCGAATCTGACCAGGGAAACACGAATCCCAGATCTGATGTTTTGAACCCTAGGGTCCTCGTGTAAGTTCCGTGCCTATTTAAAACGAAGAGATTAGCTTTAAACCTCGTGCCTGTTCCGTGCCTGTTTAAACCAAGAGATTAGGGTCTAATCCGAGCTAAACCAAGGGTCTGTTCCGTGCCTGTTTAAACCAAGAAATTAAGAGTCCCTCGTGCCTGTTCCGTGCCTGTTCCATGCCTGTTTAAACCAAGAGATTAGGGTCTAATGGACCTTAATCGAAGTGTTTCTCATGTGAGAAACACTTCGATTAAAATCCGTTCAACCTTGAGAAGGGTCTGTACAACACAAGTTGGTTTTTCTGTTTCTGCTTTCAAAGTTTTAAGGTAAGTTTGTTTTCTCTTTGTTATTCAGTACGCGTGTGGTTCAAAGGTCTGTTCGTATGGCCGAATGTCTTGTGTAATTTGTTATCTTTGAATTTTTTATCAACTGTTGATTGTCCATCTTGCCTGTACCCCTTTTGTTTGATCGAATGTTTCCTCATTCACTGATAATGTGTGTGTATGTGAACTGCCTAACTGATTGAATTAAAATTGTTTGAGTAATCAATCCCCAAGTTAACTTCTGTATTGACATGTGCAATCTGACCCCTAGTTGATACTGTTTGATTCTAATCCTTGGTTTTGATTGTGTATGTTGTAATTAGTATAGTCGATTCGATACATGTCGTCAAATAGTTTTAGCTGTTTGAATGGTATCAGCTTGATTTGTCTTGCTGAACATTGTTTGAATTAAAATTGAGAATCAACTATAGCTACTTACCTTTGATGTATTTGAATCAGAAATATAAAGGGATTGGTTTTGTTTAATTGCAATCTGAATTGATGGCATGTGCACTGGTGCACAACATGTGCATAAAGGCCCTTTTTGAATTAAAATAGTTTGACAGCATATGCTGTCAGACTACATTATGCTGCCCATACTCTGCTTTAGCTTCAGAAATAATAAACCTTACTTAAAAGTGAGTTTGCCAGAGAATATCATGGGGGTATGTTATACTTAAATAGCTAAGTGGAAACTGAAAAGGGACATCACATGGGAGGTGCGCTGATTGTCTAACAGGCTGTTAAAGGGTGGAATTTAGGCTATAAAAGGGGGGACTTCCATCAGTTAGGGGATAGACATGAATACACCTGATATTAGGGAGGGAGAACTCAGACTGAATTTTGGGAACTGGTAGTTCTGGAGAAACAGTAAAAATTGGAAAAGGTTTCTTTCTGATAACTCAAGTATAATCTCAAAACTGAAGACTGATATTGGATTTTGAAAAGAAGGAGATAGGGAGAGGGATATACAGAAAGCAGAAACTGCTTTCTTCTTCTTGCTGTTTGGTCGATTCCCAGTTTGTTCAACTTGTTCAGTCAGTTCTGTTTTCTTTTAAGTATCAGCTGAGTTTATTGGTTGGCTTGCATTGGTTGATTCTCTTGGAATTGGTTTGTCTGAGTCTTGATCCTGCTCCCCTGTTTATTGCTGTCATTTTGCTGCCTCTTCCCTTGTCTATAATTGCATCTTGCATTGGAATTGGTCCTGTTGTTGTTCATCTGTTACTGCTGCTGTTTCGTTTACATTGCTGCTCAACTGACTCCCCTGCTTATTTCATTGTAAGCATCTCCTCAGGTACACACTTCGAATCTGTCTGATGTAACTGATGTCGCAATGAAAGTAGAATCGAAAGATCTGAAGAATTTTCAATCATCTGTTGCCTTACTTATAGCTTTGCGAATATTGTTAAAATTGTATAAATCCTTTAATTTGTAGCCTAATAGAGAATACATTAGTAAGCTTGTACTTAATTAATGTTCATGTTGATTTGAAACTGTGGTATTTGATTCGTTTAGTAGCATACAGGATGTAAATATAACTCATGGAATGTGAACTATTTAGTGCGATTGTTAAAATTAAATTCACTCTTTCAGCATGCTTTGAATAAGTAGGGGCAAATGGCTGTTAAATCTAGCCAAATATAATACAGTTTTGAATCACCCAGTTTCGATTTCTTTAGGCAGTTTATAGGACTAGTTTTGAATATCATCGGTAACATTCTTTAATAAGGAATTCTATTAACCCTGTTTAAGCAAGTTAATCTAAATTCGACTTAAAGATGTTTGTTCGGATTAAGTGTTGTATTTCGTTAGCTCGTATGTGATTTCTTTGTCAAATTAAAGCATTTTTCCATTGAAGTATAATGTTTTATCAACTTTGTAAATAATTAATCATAAGAATCCGGATTAGGCCAAAGCATATAATTAAATTAGCATGTACCTTTTTCTTCTAGTTTTAGAGACAAACGCATTAGAAATGTAGCCACTTTAGGATATTCTTTCTAAAATAGAAACGAGCATCGCCAAATAAAAACGCAAAATTGCGGGGCCCTCAATAACTAGCCATAATAAACATCTAGAATTCAGGATAGGCCGTTTAGTGAATTTCATGGCCTTCTCCAAAAATAATAACGTGCTAGACCCTTTAGGCGCAGCTTAATCAAAATTACATTCTTAAACTCGGGTGCACATTGATGTGACCCAAATCCAAATCTCAACGGAGTCTAAACGTGTTAACAACTACGGGTGCATTGATTGTGACGTGGTTCGAGATGCATTTTCACGACGTTGCAATTCTATAAAAATATGTGATAATAATAAAAGCGGTTTTAAACTTAATAAAAGCACATAAGTCACAACATGTATTTAAATCCGATATTCAGCCATTATAATAATTTAAGCGACCGTGCTAGAACCACGGGATTCGAGGGTGCCTAACACCTTCCCTCGGGTCAACAAAATCCCTTACTTAGAATTTCTGGTTCGCAGACTTCATTTGGAAAAGTCGAAAATTTCCTCGATTTGGGATTCAAGATAAACCGGTGACTTGGGACACCAAAAGCCAAACCTCTCCCAAGTGGCGACTCTGAATTAAAATAAATAATCCCATTTCGAATATTGTCACTTAAATTGGAAAAACTCCCTCGCGCATTTAACCCTTCGAGGCGGGCACGCAAAAAGGAGGTGTGACAACGGATACAAAATCCACCGGCCGGGTTTTCACATGAAAACTTATAAGCTTACATAAAGGGGTATCATCAAACTCAAAATCGAGTCATGGATTCTATCAACTAATTATTATTCACAAATGTTATTCGTTATTGTCCAATCTATTAGGCATACACTAACCCTAAATAGAGTCGTACCTTTTGATAAATCAAAACAATAAACAAATTGCATTGATCATAATAATTATATCAAGATTAGGAGTATAAGCTTATTTAATGAATTAGAGAAAATATTTTATATATTCAGTAAAAAATATCTTTTCTCTACTTGGTCCGTTCAATATACACTGAGTATACTAACACAAGAAATTGGAGTAAAACTACTCCCATAATCAAGACAAATTATACTATAATCTTGTGCTACAATCATCAAGATATTTTGTCCAACAATATCTTTGATTGTGAACGTAGTTTATTAATTATAAGAACCAACAATTTAATCTTCTGTGCATGAGCTAAGACTCCATACACTAAATTGTCTACTACATAATTAAAAAGACACACATGTAACAAATGATCTATTTAAAATAGTACTTTATTGAATTGAATAAATTAAATAAACAATTGTTCCATAAAGAATAAAATATAATACTATGTCTAAACTGCATGGTTAATAGTATATCCCAATAATCTCTCACTTAGACTCATAACCATGCATCTACTACTCTAACACACATTCCTTCTACATGCTTGTCAAAAATCTTCTGTGTCAAGCTCTTTGTAAACGGGTCTGCCAAATTGTCCTCTGACGCAATATTCAACACTCTTGCATCACCTCTCTGAGTTATGTCCCGAATTAAGTGATATTTAAGCTTAATATGCTTACTCCTTTTATGGTTTCTTGGTTCCTTCGAGTTTGAAACTGCACCACTATTGTCACAATAAATTACAATTGGTGTTTGAACCGAAGAAACCACATTAAGCTCTTTCAGAAAGTTCCTGAGCCAAACAGCTTCTTTAGCTGCCTCAGATACAGCCACATATTCGGCTTCCATGGTGGAATCAGCAACACATGATTGTTTGATGCTTCTCCAACTTATGGCTCCACCTCATAAGGTAAAAACATATCTTGAGTTAGATTTTCTATAGTCTCTATCTGACTGGAAATCTAAATCAGTATAGCCAATGAGTGCAAGATCACCTGAGTGATACACCAACATATAATCCATAGTCCTCTTCAAGTACTTGATTATATGCTTAACAACATTCCAGTGTTCTCGACCAGGGTTAGACAGAAATCTACTAACCATGCCAACAACAAAGCAGATGTCAGGTCTAGTACATAGCATAACATACATAAGACTCCCTACAACAAAAGCATAAGGGACCGTCTTCATCTTTTCTATCTCATCAATCGTTTTTGGGGACTGATCTTTTGTCAGAGAGATTCCATGTCTAAAAGGGAGAAACCCTTTCTTGGAATCTTGCATGCTAAACCTGGTGAGAATAGTGTAGACACCGGATTTTTGACTCTCCCCGAGAATTTTCACATTTTTAGCGTGAATATGTGAAATTGGGTCTAATTAGTTATTTTTAACTATTTTTACTTTATTTTCATCGCAAAAGAAAATTACAAAAATATATATATAAATTTTAGTTTATGTATTTCTCATAAACTTGAAAAAATACAAAAAATAGTACCTTATTTTGTACTTTACATAATTTCGAAAATTACCAAAAAATAGTTCTATTAATGTTTTGTAGTCATTTTAATTTTTGAAAAAATACAAAAATATTACTTTATATTTTATCTTCATATAAAAACGAAAATTACAAAAAATAGTTTTATTAATATTTTGTAGCTATTTTTAATCTCGAAAAATATTAAGAAAATAATAATATAGTTTTGTTTTAAACATTAGTCTTATTTTTGTTAGTTATTTTGCTTACATAGGACCAGTTGAGCAACGTCGTGTTCCTATTTCTCGGGTCCGAGAAAAAGAATAATATTCGGGTTCAAACTTACCCGCTTTTAGGCCTAATTTTCGGACCTAGCCCATAATAATCCGAGTCCGCCACACGTAGGGAACACGGACGGAATCTCATACACAGGGAACCCCACCACGCGTGGGGAACACAAGCCTCGAACCCCACCACGCGTGGGGCTCATTTTTCTGGACAAATGGGCATTAATACACGGACAAACAATTTTGAAAAGGGGAGGATTTTGAAAAATTAAAAACGGACAGGACTTTGAAAAATTTGAAAAGGGTACTGTAGACCTTCTTCTTCCAAAAGAAGAAGAAGAAAACCTACTGTGAAGAACAAAAACCACCATCGTTCCACCTCCAAAAACCTCTCCGACTGCTCGTCGTCACCGCCCACACGACCACTCCTCCTCCTCCTAGCTCCGTCAAACCAGTCCGGCGATCCTCCATTAAGCCCGGCGTATACTGTTCATCGTCTTCCTCTTTCCTCAAGAACGAAAACCCTAAACCAAACCCTACTGTCCACCTCCGTGAAACCACCTGCGTCCACCACCCATCGTCTTCCCCACCGTGAAACCACCATAAACAGACCCTGCTGCGTCCACCGTCCTTCGTCGACCCTACGTCCAAACGCCATAACCAGCCCCCAACTCCATCGTCTTCCTCACGTCGAAAATACCACCACCATTGCTGCCCGCTACCCAGCCTACCACCTCCAAGCTCCCCGTGTCAACCACTGTCCCTATCCCCCAGCCCGACAAGCAACGCACAGCTGCTCCTTCCTCGCATCCAAACGACCCCTTTTTCTGCTTCATCCTCCTCGCGTCGACACCGTCCAAACGCCCGTCAGCAGCCCCCCCTCGCGTCGACCTCACTGCTTACTGTTGTCGACGTTGTTTCATCTTTCGCGAGCAGCGGTGGGTTGCTGCGATCCTGCTTGGCCGAGTTTTCTATTTTTCATCGAGGTCGACTTTGGTTCGTCGAGGTCCGGTACGTCGAGGTTTTTTGTCCGAGGTTTCGTCGCAGGTCCAACGCATCGGACGATAATATCAAGTAGGTCATCTCTGTCCGTGTCCTTCATATTTGCTGTTTAGTAACATGTACATGTGTTTGTTGAAATACAATCCTAGTTCATGCGAATAGTATGCAAATGAGCGAGACATATTCATATGATGTTTGTGAATTGCTACTTCTTGTTAATTAACTCCGTATGATATTGAAATTTGGTCGTGAATGCATTTCCTTTGTTTCGTCATGTTAAGTAGTTATTCGGCATTTTGTTTCTTCATGCTCAGATTATTATTATCTAAATGTTTGTCTTAATAGTGGTTTGTACATGTAATAGTAATGTTAAAATCATAGTAGTAATTTAATCCCGCGGAAAAAATACTCGTTTCATCAAATAAGTTTAATCTACAATCCATGACCTCGCGAAGTAGCAAAGAAATGTAGTCATTTTAGCCTTGTCCTTTTTCTAAAAAAAAAAAGAAAAAAAAAAGAGAGAAAAAAAAAGAAAAAAAGAAATAAATAAATAAATAAAAAACGAGACTAGCTTCGCCAAAAAATAAAAATGTACAGATTGCGGAGCCCTCACAAAATATATGTATTAAATGCTTAGAACTCGGGACAGGCCGTTTAGCAAATTTCACGGCCCTACCCAAAATAATAATGCGTTAGTTGCTTTAGGCGCGCCTTTAATAATATTATCTCTTTAAGCTCGGGTGCACATTTATGTGATCCAAATCCAAGTCTCAACGAAATCGAAATGTGTCTCTAATCACGGGTACATTGATTGTGACGTGGTATGAGATGCATTTCCATGATGTTGTAAATTCTTTTAATAATGAATGAGACGAGCCTCGACAAACAAAAATGCACAAGTCGCGGGGCCCTCTAAATGTATATATATTAAAACACTTAGAATTCGGGACAGGCCGTTTAGCGAATTTTACGGCCTTCCCCAAAATAACAATACGCTAGTTGCGTTAGGCACGTCTTTAATAATTTATCTTCCGTAATTCGGGTGCACATTTATGTGACCCAAATCCAAATCTCAACCGAGTAGAGATATGTCAATAACCATGGGTGCATTGATGTAACGTGGTTCGAGATATATTTCCACGACGTTGCAATTCTCTTAATAACAATAATTATGAAAGCGGTAAAAAGTTAAAATTTGCACATAAGTTCATATTTGTACAAAATCAGATAAATAAGCCGAATATAACAGTTAAGCGACCGTGCTAGAACCACGGAACTCGGGAATGCCTAACACCTTCTCCCGGGTTAACAGAATTCCTTATCCGAATTTCTGGTACGCAGACTGTAATATGGAGTCAATCTTTTCCTCGATTCGGGATTAAAATTGGTGACTTGGGACACCCTAAATCTCCCAAGTGGCGACTCTGAAATAAATAAACCAATCCCGTTTCGATTGTCCTTTAATTGGAAAAAAACTCCTCTGCACCCTCTTGGGTGCGGAAAAAGGAGGTGTGACAGCTCTGGCGACTCTGCTGGGGATTATGGCACCCAAAACCACTGGTTCAGGGTTAAGAATTTGAGCTTAGAATAATTGTTATTATTTGGCTTTATTTATTATCTGATTATTACATGTTTTGAGCCTAATGTGCTAAATGTTGCTTTTACCGCTTTGATATTATTTGAACTGTATATAAACTGTGCCGAAACCTTTCTCTTCTTACCTCCGGGGATGTGCTTACTGGTTGAGACTCCCTATTCTGTTAGTGTCATACCCTGAATAAAAGAGGCTCGGAAAGTTTCTAAGCCGGCTGGCCTTTTGGTTCCCGGAAAGGAGCTCCTTCCTCAGCTCGAGTTGTCCGCTCGGGTACACTGTCTAGAACACCGACCCAGGTTTTTGAACCTAGTATAACAAAGCCACATGCCGGATCCCTAGTAGGAACGTTTATTTGCATCATGTGCATTTGACTTAGGGGACTCAACATAGGGGTTGGGTCCGTCTAGGACAAGCAACCTGAAAATAATAGACCATCTTTCGGCATCCTATGTGCTACATGTTGTATTTAGTCAAGGGCGAATGGGTCATTTGGTCATTTCCAGCATGGTGTTATTTTAATCAAAGCATGGGGAACATTTGTGGAATCCAAGAAGCCTTGGAATTCCCTATGTCCCCCACGCTTGCTTTTTGGGAAAGCACATGGAGAACATTTGTGGAATCCAAGAAGCCTTGGAATTCCTTTATGTCCCCCACGCTTCATTTTTGAAAAGCACATGGGGAACATTTGCGGAATCCAAGAAGTCTTGAAATTCCCTATGTCCCCCATGCCACATTTTTGAAAATATAATAAATATAAAAAATAAAATATATATGTATATATATAGAAAGAAGCATTGGAAATTCAAAAAAAAGGATTGTGTATGTTTTCATCATCCACAAATTAGAAAATAGTGGAAAAGAGGAGAAAATAACAGTGTAGAGATGTGGCTACTTATTGTTAGAAAAAAGAAACCAATGTCCGAGTAGTATCGAAACTCTGCCGAAATTTTGAAAATGAAAAAAAATGTCTTGTTAGGTTGTTATATTAAAAGCAAAGGAAAAATTGAAAAAAAATCATCATTGTTCTGTCTTGTTTTTTTTTTCAAAAATATTAAAGAAAATAGTTTGTTTTGCCATTAAATGAAAATGAAAAAGAGTCTGGTTTTTAAAATGTTTTTTATTTTATTTTGCTTGTCTATGAAAATGCCAAAAATAAATATAAAAATATATATATAAAAAGAGTCGGGCGTTGAACGTGATTTTATTATTTGTTCCAAAATAAATATATATATAATCCAAAAAAAATTTCAAAAGAAAATTCAAAGTTCAAAAAAATATTTTTTAAGCATTTCTTTTATTAAAGGTAAAATTCCAAAAAAAAAAAACATTTTCTTTTTTTCTTCAGAATAAGAAAAACAAATGAAAAAAACGAAAAAAAATTATTATCTTCCTTTTGAAATTCTCAAAGTTCGAGTCAAAAGAAAAGGAATTCTTAGAAGTCGTTCTTTCAAAAAAAAAAAATATATATATATATATATATATATATAGTTTATTTACTCCCTTCTCGTTTGCCCGAACTACGCGGGTTTGATTCTCACCGGATGTGAGATACGTAGGCAACCCTCATCGGGTCCAACCCCCCCTTTTGCTAAAAGCCAAAAACAAATAAAAAAAACAAATAAATAAAAACATGCCAAAATTTTAATAAATAAGTCAGGTGATGTTGTTCTGTCAGAAATAGCCGAATGTTCCCGAAAGGGACGCCGGAAGGCTGACTTTGCATAAACAGCCACCTTTTGGGTCATGTTTAGGATTTTTTGTCCAGTTGACCCACACAGCCTTAAAAATCTTCGTCCCCGAGACGCTGAAAGGCTGTGTTTGCAATATTGAGTTTTCTAATTTGAAAAACGATAAAAAGAGTCATAAATAATCCAGGTGATGTTGTTATTTCAAAAATAGCTGAATGTTCCCGAAAGGAACGTCGGAAGGTTGACTTTGCATAAACAGCCACCTTTGAGTCATGTTCAGGATTTTTGGTTTAGTTGACCCACACAGCCATATAAATATTCGTCCCCGAGGCGCTGAAGGGCCGTGTTTGCAACACCACGTTTTCATTGTAATTTGAAAAAAAAACAAAGAGTCAAGAGTCAGCTTCGGCCGCGTCTTAAACCGTTCTTGCCGAAATAGCCTTAGAGTATCTTTCAATTGTCGAAAGGTTATTTTCGTAAAAGAACGGACAAGTTTGTAAAGTGTCATAAAATAATCCTCCCCGGCCTCAAAATTCATGTGAAATCTGGAAGGGGTCACATTTGCAAAAATAACCATTTGGTTGCATTTGTCGAACAGAGAAAGGGAGCTAGCCTTTTGTTTTTGAGTTTATAAATCTCTTGTTTAGAATATATGGGTTGTTTGATTTTCGAGTTCGCAAGTCATCTTTAAACATTTGAAACCCAGTTTGTTTTATTGTGAAAATTGATAAAACAAATGTGTCTCATTGTTGTTACCTTTCATTTGGTTCGAACTACGCAAGGTCTGATTCATGCGGGGTCATGATACGTAGGCAATCTCCATAAGATTCGACCACAACAAAAAAAAGAAATGAAAAAAAGAAATGAAAAAAGAAATCGAAAAAAAAAGAAAAAGAAAAAAAAGATGTTGTCAATAATGAGGACCGACTGAGTCCATTCTAACCTGTTTGTTTTGCAAATAAAGTTAAGGTGGTTGGTTTGTGGTAAGCCGGACAATGACACCCGGAATCCTTTACTTGCACCTCATGATACACACTCTGCGGGGATCAGACCTGATAACAGAAGCACTTGAATCCTATTGGGAACTTGTTGACCGGAGGTTGATGATATTAAAGCTGGCAATGGTCTGGACAATACTGATGCGAAGCTCAATGGCTAAGATGCCAATTTTGATAAAGAGGGAGGACGCTCCGTTCCTTGGTTAGCAAGAGAGAAGCTTGTGGTGGCTTATTTTGTTGTCATTTCTGTTTGTTCGGATTATTAGGATTGCAATTCGGATTTTATTTTGTGTCAATATCTTTCCGCTTATCTTTCCATTTTGTCATAGCGGTTTGTTTAAGTTTGTCCAGGTTGTTTTAGGATTTCATTCTGGTTTGTTTTGTTAATCAACCATTTCGCCGGTAGTCTAATACAAAGCCGGTCTTTTGTTATTTCCAGTCATCTTTTAGTTTAGTCCTTTTATCGTTTTTATTCAACGCCGATTCTAGTGACATGACATGCGCACACAGTTTGGGCCTAGTCTTTAAAGTTAATCATAAAACCCCAGAAAGGCGATCAAAACATTTAAAGAAAATAAGGACGGTTTGAGATTATTCAGAGCTCGAGTCATGTGGAACTGGGGCAAGTTAAACACAAAGAAAACCGTTAAAAGCAAGATTCGCCAAATTGGAATGAGGGTCGTTCATAATAATGAGAATGAGAGTGTCGCCCAACGGTGCTTTAGAAGTGACAAATGAACAAACAAATGTTGAATATAATTGTCAAGTCCAGCACCATCGGAAGAGACTATAAATCTATTGTTTAATTGTGTTGTTTGCACTTGGCATGTCTTGAAGACTGGAATGACGAAGACATTTTGTTCTGCTACCCAAACACTCTATCCTTCGTTACCCCTTTTGAGCCTTATTTATTTTTCTTTCATACCCCTCGTTCGGAATCGGTAGCAACGAAGAAAAAAATGAGAGAAAGAAAGAAAACAACAACGAAAAAAAGAGAGAAAAGAAAATTGATAACAAAGAAAAAAAATCAAATGAAAAAAGAGGAATTGGGAACTACGTTTGACCTGATTCCTCAAAGAGGATACGTAGGCGCTTCACGGCTCGGTCATAGTTTTGAAAAAGAAAAAAATCAATTAAAATATCCCCAAGCAAGAAACTGGGGCAAAGGTTGCGTTTGTTGTAAATAAATCTAATTCCGAAGGTTGTAACTAATAACCCAAAATTAATGTATTTTTTGAGCCTTTTATACCCTTTCTTTCTAACCTATCCAAACCCACATTACGGTCCAAAAAAAGACCTTCCGATCAGTCTTTAAAAAATGCCAAGTCAGACAAATGAAGAGTCTTACCGGCGAACATAACATTCTGTTCCACAGCAGGAAGGACTCTAATCTCCAACAGAAAGAGTCATATCGGCAACACTCCAAATCCCCAGCTGGAGAGAGATATTAAAACGAGAGAGTCTTATTGGTGAAAACCTTCACAGGCACCATAAGGCGATGAAAGTTGAGAGAAAAACCAAAATGAGAGAGGCTTGATAGTGAAAACCCTTCGGGCACTACAAGTCGAATAAGATTGAGAATCACATGGGGAATTGCCAATTGAAGATCTTGAAAGATGATTGACAGCGGAGGATAGGCCACATATGAATGTCATGACCATTAGAGTCGGTATCTGCATTTGATAGGTTTTTATTTATAGTTTCTTTTGTTAAAGAGTCATTTTTCTTTGTTTTTTTATTCTGTTCCCTTTTATCTTTTTCCTTTCAAAGAAAAATCCCCAATAGAGTCTGTTTGGTCAGAACAAGTGTGAATTGGCTTCAAAATATGCCATCAGCTTTCCGAATGTGCAAGATGAGATCTGACTAGTACATCCAAGTGGTATTAGTCAGCAAGAAACAAGCGCGAGGCCAGTGTCAAAAAGATATCCCCAGCAAAAGGGAATTGACAAAAGGATTGACGAGCGTCAAGAGGGATATCCTTGCCAAAACCAAGGTTATAAACCTCAAAGCCAAGGCCTATGAACAAAGCAAAGAAAGCAGTGAACATGATGTGGGGAAATTCATGCTAGACTAAAAGGCCTCGGAAATGCCAGTTTCCAAGCTATGCCACAAAAGAAGAGGGATATCCCCAACAGGAAGGGATTATCCCCAGCATATAATATCATCCCCAACAAGTCGTGGAGCACAGCGCAATGAAGGAGAAAGGGAAAGCCATCCCAATAGGAGTATCACAGCCAACCACCATGTTTTAAACTAACAAATTTTGTTTGATTTGAAACAGGTAAAGGAAATGGCATTGATGCAGAAACGAATGCCACAAGGGATATTATCAAACTGGGGCAGAAAATTTTCCTTCCATTTAGAAAATTTTTTGGAAGTCAGGTACCCCCAGCTGATAACATTTTACCCCCAACAGGTAAGTAAATAATTCCCCAACAGTGTTATCCCTAGCAGTTGCGAGGAGTCCAACACAAGGTTGGAAAGTCGGTATCCTCAGCGGTTCCTTTCGGGGAAAGGCAAAACGACTCTCAAGGGAGGTAGTCTTCGAAGGAAGAAGCTATGCAAAAAAAAAGAATAAAAAAAAAAGAAGAATAAAAAGATAATAATGAAAAAAAAAGAAAAAAGGGTAAAAAGTCATCCCCATCTAAATAATTCCCAACAGTTTCGAGGGAGGACAACACAGGTAAGTAAATAATTCAAAAAAAAAAAAAAGAAAGCGAAGGTTTCATTAATAGGAGACGCACTTCCTAGTTTGAAATCGTTAGAGTTCTACCCATAGGAGATGCATTTCCTCCTAAGTTCGTTTTAGTTTCACCCATAGGAGATGCATTTCCTCCTAAGTTTGTTTTAGTTTCACCCCATAGGAGATGCATTTCCTCCTAAGGTTGTTTTAGTTTTACCCATAGGAGACGCATTTCCTCCTAGGTTTGTTTTAGTTTCACCCATAGGAGATGCATTTCCTCCTAAGTTTAAGTTTTACCCATAGGAGACGCATTTCCTCCTAAGTTCACTTTTACCCATAGGAGACGCATTTCCTCCTAAGTTTAAGTTTTACCCATAGGAGACACATTTCCTCCTAAGTTTAAGTTTTACCCCCTAGGAGACGCATTTCCTCCTAAGTTCGTTTTAGTTTCACCCGTAGGAGATGCATTTCCTCCTAAGTGGTTGTTAAAGATAAAAAAAAAGACCTAGTCTGATGAACCTTCTCCTAGGATCAAAATCTTAGTCTGATGAATTTTTCTCCTAAGATAGAGACCTAGTCTGACGAACCTTCTCCTAGGATCAAAATCTTAGTCTGATGAATCTTTCTCCTAAGATACCAAAAAAAACAAGACCTAGTCTGATGAACCTTCTCCTAGGATCAAAATCTTAGTCTGATGAATTTTTCTCCTAAGATAGAGACCTAGTCTGACGAACCTTCTCCTAGGATCCAAATCTTAGTCTGATGAATCTTTCTCCTAAGATACCAAAAAGAAAAGACCTAGTCTGATGAACCTTCTCCTAGGATCAAAATCTTAGTCTGACGAATTTTTCTCCTAAGATAGAGACCTAGTCTGACGAACCTTCTCCTAGGATCCAAATCTTAGTCCGATGAATCTTTCTCCTAAGATACCAAAAAAACAAGACCTAGTCCGATGAACCTTCTCCTAGGATCAAAATCTTAGTCTGACGAATTTTTCTCCTAAGATAGAGACCTAGTCTGATGAACCTTCTCCTAGTATCAAAATCTTAGTCTGATGAATCTTTCTCCTAAGATACCAAAAAAAAATACAAGACCTAGTCTGATGAACCTTCTCCTAGGATCAAAATCTTAGTCTGACGAATTTTTCTCCTAAGATAGAGACCTAGTCTGACGAACCTTGTCCTAGGATTCAAATCTTAGTCTGATGAATCTTTCTCCTAAGATACCAAAAAAACAATGACCTAGTCTGACGAACCTTCTCCAAGGATCAAAATCTTAGTCTGACGAATTTTTCTCCTAAGATAGAGACCTAGTCTGACGAACCTTCTCCTAGGATCAAAATCTTAGTCTGATGAATCTTTCTCCTAAGATACCAAAAAAATAAGACCTAGTCTGATGAACCTTCTCCTAGGATCAAAATCTTAGTCTGACGAATTTTTCTCTCCTAAGATAGAGACCTAGTCTGACGAACCTTCTCCTAGGATCCAAATCTTAGTCTGATGAATCTTTCTCCTAAGATGCTAAAAAAAAAACGTTTTGAAAAAAAAAGAGTCATTTTCCTAAACCCAGGCGCCCACCTGTATAAAGAGAGGAATACATTTCAGTATTTTTCATTTCAAGTGTTGAAGCCAGGGGCCCACCTGTATAACGAGAGGAATACATTTCAGTCTTTGCATTTCATGCTCCAGGCGCCCACCTGTATAACGAGAGGAATACATTTCAGTCTTTACATTTCAAGCATTGAAGTTAGGCGCCCACCTGTATAACAAGGGAATACATTTTAGGTTATATTTTATTTTAGGAGACTCACTTCCTAAATGAAGAGTTTACTCGTAGGAGATGCACATCCTAGTCTAGTCTTTAGTTCACTCTCAGCTTGGCATCAGTAGTATCGGCGGGTTACGATTTTGCTAACGACTCACAAACCTTCCCAGTGCAAACTGGGTTAGGAAATTTCATTTGTGTTGTTTGTTTTGGTTGTCAGGAGCCTGCCTGTAGAGCGGAGGTTGTTGTATGCCGAAGATTGAAGAAGTTAGGGGTCCGCCTGTAGAACAACGGAACATCATTCAAAGTCGAGCCGCAATCCATTGGAAGGCAGAAGGCTACAACAAAAATCCTCGGCACTCAATCCAAGATAGAAACAACAAAAAGCTCGCCCCAAGAATGCGAGTCAACAGTCTGAGAGGGTCAACAAAAGCTAGTCACAAAAACAAAAAAACAAAAAAAAAGAGGAAAAAAAAGAAAAAATGAATGAATCCAAAGCACGGAAGTGGAGAATAGATGTGATCTGCTCAAGAACCAGCGCCTACAACTAGCAAGTATCAAAGTTCAAATCCAAAGTCTGTATGAAGCACCATTCAAGACTCAAGATCAAGTTTCAGAAGACTTAGAGATAGGAATCCTTGTAACTAGTAGCTGATAGGTTTAGTTAGTCTTTTTCAGTTATCATTTTTGATGTAATGACAGGACCACGGACCGGAACCTCAACGGAACGGAACCTCGATCGGCTCTTCACCTCGGTACACTCTACCATCTCTCCCATTTTCGAACTACACGTGGCCTGATTCCTGTATAACCAAGGATATGTAGGCAGCTCAGATACCAGGGCTCGGTCACATTCCCTCCCTTTCCTTAGTGTAGTCCGTCCAAGTAATGGTCGGGTCAAAAACATGTCTAGTCGTTCTTTGTCGGAAAACTCTTCGTGTTTCCAGTCAAAGAGGGGCAGCTGTAGACACCGGATTTTTGACCCTCCCCGAGAATTTTCACATTTTTAGCGTGAATATGTGAAATTGGGTCTAATATAGCCATTTTAACTATTTTACTTTATTTTCATCGCAAAAGAAAATTACAAAAATATATATATAAATTTTAGTTTATGTATTTCTCATAAACTTGAAAAAATACAAAAAATAGTACCTTATTTTGTCTACTTTACATAATTTCGAAAATTACCAAAAAATAGTTCTATTAATGTTTTGTAGTCATTTTAATTTTTGAAAAAATACAAAAATATTACTTTATATTTTATCTTCATATAAAAACGAAAATTACAAAAAATAGTTTTATTAATATTTTGTAGCTATTTTTAGTCTAGAAAAATATTAAGAAAATAATAATATAGTTTTGTTTTAAATATTAGTATTATTTTTGTTAGTTATTTTGCTTACATAGGACCAGTTGAGCAACGTCGTGTTCCTATTTCTCGGGTCCGAGAAAAAAGAATAATATTCGGGTTTAAACTTACCCGCTTTTAGGCCTAATTTTCGGACCTAGCCCATAATAATCCGAGTCCGCCACACGTGGGGAACACGGACGGAATCCCATACACAGGGAACCCCACCACGCGTGGGGAACACAAGCCTCGAACCCCGCCACGCGTGGGGCTCATTTTTCTGGACAAATGGGCATTAATACACGAACAAACAATTTTGAAAAGGGGAGGATTTTGAAAAATTAAAAACGGACAGGACTTTGAAAATTTTGAAAAGGGTACTGTAGACCTTCTTCTTCCAAAAGAAGAAGAAGAAAACCTACTGTGAAGAACAAAAACCACCATCGTTCCACCTCCAAAAACCTCTCCGACTGCTCGTCATCACCGCCCACACGACCACTCCTCCTCCTCCTAGCTCCGTCAAACCAGTCCGGCGATCCTCCATTAAGCCCGGCGTATACTGTTCATCGTCTTCCTCCTTTCCTCAAGAACGAAAACCCTAAACCAAACCCTACTGTCCACCTCCGTGAAACCACCTGCGTTCACCACCCATCGTCTTCCCCACCGTGAAACCACCATAAACAGACCCTGTTGCGTCCACCACCCTTCGTCGACCCTACGTCCAAACGCCATAACCAGCCCCAAACTCCATCGTCTTCCTCACGTCGAAAATACCACCACCATTGCTGCCCGCTACCCAGCCTACCACCTCCAAGCTCCCTGCGTCAACCACTGTCCCTATCCCCCAGCCCGGCAAGCAACGCACAGCTGCTCCTTCCTCGCATCCAAACGACCCCTTTTTCTGCTTCATCCTCCTCGCGTCGACACCGTCCAAACGCCCGTCAGCAGCCCCCCTCGCGTCGACCTTACTGCTGTCGACGTTGTTTCATCTTTCGCGAGCAGCGGTGGGTTGCTGCGATCCTGCTTGGCCGAGTTTTCTGTTTTCCGTCGAGGTCGACTTTGGTTCGTCGAGGTCCGGTACATCGAGGTTGTTTGTCCGAGGTTTCGTCGCAGGTCCAACGCATCGGACGATAATATCAAGTAGGTCATCTCTGTCCGTGTCCTTCATATTTGCTGTTTAGTAACATGTACATGTGTTTGTTGAAATACAATCCTAGTTCATGCGAATAGTATGAAAATGAGCGAGACATATTCATATGATGTTTGTGAATTGCTAGTTCTTGTTAATTAACTCTGTATGATATTGAAATTTGGTCGTGAATGCATTTCCTTTGTTTCGTCATGTTAAGTAGTTATTCGGCATTTTGTTTCTTCATGCTCAGATTATTATTATCTAAATGTTTGTCTTAATAGTTGTTTGTACATGTAATAGTAATGTTAAAATCATAGTAGTAATTTAATCCCGCGGAAAAAATACTCGTTTCATCAAATAAGTTTAATCTACAATCCATGACCTCGCGAAGTAGCAAAGAAATGTAGTCATTTTAGCCTTGTCCTTTTTCTAAAAAAAAAAGAAAAAAAAAGAAAAAAAAAGAAAAAAAGAAATAAATAAATAAATAAAGAACGAGACTAGCTTCGCCAAAAAATAAAAATGTACAGATTGTGGAGCCCTCACAAAATATATGTATTAAATGCTTAGAACTCGGGACAGGCCGTTTAGCAAATTTCACGGCCCTACCCAAAATAATAATGCGCTAGTTGCTTTAGGCGCGCCTTTAATAATATTATCTCTTTAAGCTCGGGTGCACATTTATGTGACCCAAATCCAAGTCTCAACGAAATCGAAATGTGTCTCTAATCACGGGTACATTGATTGTGACGTGGTATGAGATGTATTTCCATGATGTTGTAAATCCTTTTAATAATGAATGAGACGAGCCTCGACAAACAAAAATGCACAAGTCGCGGGGCCCTCTAAATGTATATATATTAAAACACTTAGAATTCGGGACAGGCCGTTTAGCGAATTTTACGGCCTTCCCCAAAATAACAATACGCTAGTTGCGTTAGGCACGTCTTTAATAATTTATCTTCCGTAATTCGGGTGCACATTTATGTGACCCAAATCCAAATCTCAACCGAGTAGAGATATGTCAATAACCACGGGTGCATTGATGTAACGTGGTTCGAGATATATTTCCACGACGTTGCAATTCTCTTAATAACAATAATTATGAAAGCGGTAAAAAGTTAAAATTTGCACATAAGTTCATATTTGTACAAAATCAGATAAATAAGCCGAATATAACAGTTAAGCGACCGTGCTAGAACCACAGAACTCGGGAATGCCTAACACCTTCTCCCGGTTAACAGAATTCCTTATCCGGATTTCTGGTACGCAGACTGTAATATGGAGTCAATCTTTTCCTCGTTTCGGGATTAAAATTGGTGACTTGGGACACCCTAAATCTCCCAAGTGGCGACTCTGAAATAAATAAACCAATCCCGTTTCGATTGTCTTTTAATTGGAAAAAAACTCCTCTGCACCCTCTCGGGTGCGGAAAAAGGAGGTGTGACAAATAGTATCAATATAAAGTGCTTGGGACAAGCCTAATATCTTTTGCTTGCAATCTCGCATAAGCTTGATCCCAAGGATATGTGCTTCCTGTCCCAAGTCTTTCATATCGAAACGTGAGGACAACCATTCCTTTACTGCATTCAACATGCTCACATTATTTCCCATGAGCAAAATATCATCTACGTACAAAACCAAAAATGTAACTTTATCTCTATTCCACTTCTTATAGACACAAGATTCATTTTCACATTGATCAAAACCGAATGTTTTAATTGATGCGTCAAAACAAGTGTTCCATGCCCTAGAAGCTTGTTTTAATTCATAAATGGATTTCTTTAATTTACATAACATGTGCTCATTGCCACTTTTTATGAAACCAACTGGTTGTGCCATATAGATGCACTCATCAAGACTTTCATTTAGGAAAGCGGTCTTGACATCCATTTGTCAGATCTCATAATCGTAATGAGCAGCAATGTATAAGAGAATCCTAACGGATTTAAGCATGGCTACCGGTGAAAAAGTTTCCTCATAATCGATCCCTTCTTTTTGAGTAAACCCTTTTGCAACAAGCCTAGCTTTAAAAGTTTGCACTTTTCCATCCCCTTCTATCTTTTTCTTATAGAACCATCTACAACCTATGGGTTTGACTCCAGTAGGTGGTTCTATAAGATCCCAGACTTGATTGGAGTACATGGACTCCATTTCAAATTTCATAGCATCAACCCATTTATCAGCATCTGTATCATGTAGTGCTTTGTCGTAATTAATAGGTTCTGTATTAGGCTCTTCAGGGATTCTATCATAAGATTCTCCAAAGAGTGCAAACCGAAGAGGTTTTCTAATAATTCTCCCACTACGACTAGTCACTACAGGTGGAGGCCGATTTTGTTGTTGAATCACAACATCATTTTCTGGAACTGAAGCCTCAAAGTTATCCTCCATACCTTGCAATGCTGGGATATCATTAACTTCTTCCTGGAGTGCAGGCTGCATAACAATTTCAGGTTGTTCAACAATCTGAGGTTGCTCAACATTACTCCCACAACTTTGGGGTAGTGAAATGTCAGACAATTGCTTTTGTGCAATCTGCTGCCTATTGACATTTCTCCCACTACGATAATGCAGTGGTATGTCAATACTAGCTTCTAGGATACGTTCTAGAGGCGAGTCTTTAGTTATTCCATTATTTAATTCCTGTAAAACTAGTTTACTTCTAGCAATATGGTTCGTTAGATAGTCCTCTTCTAAAAATCTGGTATTTGTCGTAACAATTACTTTCTTTTCTTTGGGACAATAAAATAAACCTCCTTTAGTTCCTTTTGGATATCCAATAAAAATGCATACTTCTGTCCTCGATTCCAATTTATCCACTTTCCCTTTCAGCAGACATGTGTTGGACAACCCCAAACCCGAATATGCCGTAAACTTGGCTTGCGCCCAGTCCACAATTCTACCGGAGTTGAAGGTACTGACTTTGAAGGAACCAAATTAAGAACATAGTTTGCTGTTTCTAAAGCATATCCCCAAAAGGAAGAAGGCAAATCAGAATAACTTAACATTGATCTAATCATTTCAATAAGGGTCCTATTTCTTCTTTCTGCCACACCATTTTGTTGTGGTGTTCCTGGGGCAGATAATTGAGATGTAATTCCATTCTCTGATAAGTATTTTATGAATTCCATAGAAAGGTATTCACCACCACGATCAGATCGCAATGTTTTGATATATTTATCATGTCGTTTATCCATTTCCGTCTTAAATTCTTTGAATTTCTCAAAGCATTCAGACTTACATCGCAACAGATAAATATATCCATATTTTGAGTAATCATCTGTGAAAGTCACAAAATACTCAAAATCACCTCTTGCTTGTATATTCATAGGGCCATACAAATCAGAGTGAATTAATTCTAGCTTATCACTGGCTCTATTTCCTTTTGAGGGGAAATGTGTCTTGGTCATTTTGCCTTTTAAAAAAGATTCACATGTTGGTAGTGACTCCACTTTCAATGAATTCAAAGGTCAATCAGAGACCAATCTTGAAATCCTATTTAGATTTATATGACCTAGACGTAAGTGCCACAAATAAGTTTGACTCAATTCAGAAATATATTTTCTTTTATGTGGTAGATTAATATTATTTAGTTCTTTTGATTGTTGTAGCACATGAGGAGATATATCAAGAATAAAAAGGCCATTTACTCTAGCAGCAATGTAGATAAAACATTTATTAAACTTAATAACAACAGAGTTATTAGCAAAATAAATATTATAACCAGCATCCATTATTTTCGAAACCGAAATCAAATTCCTTCTAATAAAAGGTACATAGAGAACATCTTTTAAAACTAAAACTCTATCACTACTAAACGAAACTCTAATATCTCCTAAAACTAAAGCTGGTGTTGGCTCGCCATTGCTTGAAAAATGCAAACTTCATTCTCACTTAGCCGCCGCATTTCCTAAAACCCCTGCAAAGTAGTGCAGATGTGATTAGTGGCTCCCGAATCTACACACCAAAGCATGGTAGAAACAGCCGCTAAATAAGTTTCAACGACATTTAAATTTGAATTACCTTTCTTATTCAACTTTTCCAGATAGGCAGGGCATTGCTTCTTGTGATGCCCAGGTTGCTTGCAATGATAGAACTTGCCTTTGGGCTTTTTCATACCAGTCGCACCACCAAGTGCCAAAACCTTTTGAGCCTTCTTCTTTTTCTTATTGCATTTCGACTTAGAAACCGAAGTTTTCTCAACATTGAGTGCCACAACTGGAGCTTGTTATTTGATAATAGATTTTGCTGCTTGCAGCTCATTCAAAAATTTCGCTAGTGACAAATCCATTTTGTTCATATTATAGTTTAAGCGAAATTGTTGAAAACTGCCAGGCAGAGTCTGCAGGACCATCTCAACTTGAGACTCCTTATCAATCACAGCTCCAAAGACCTCCAGTTCATTCAGAAGACTCATCATCTTTAGAACATGGTCCCTAACCGATGATCCTTCAGCTATCTTGGTGTTCAAAAGAGCTTTCATGGTTGTCTACTTAGCTGCATGATTTTGCTCACCGAACATCTCTTTGAGACTTTCGAGCATATCATAAGCAGACCCCATAGACTGATGCTGATGTTGCAAAACATTCATCATAGAGGCAAGAATGTAACATCGCGCCATCTCATCAGCCTTAACCCATTTGTCATAGGCCTTAACCTGATCATCAGTAGCATTTTCAGGTTTTTTTGGGCACTCCTCTGTGATTATAAATTTGTAACCTTCAACAGTTAGGACAATATCAAGGTTCCTTTTCCAGTCAACATAATTCGGTCCTTCTAACTTATTTTGGTTCAAAATTGAGGTAAGTGGGTTGAATGAAGACATGGTTAACGTGAGAGATATTCACATTAAATAGATCATTAGTTATGTATTTAGAATAATTAAATTCAAAACAACACATTACACATATAACCATGCTCATTGAACAGTTAGATTCGTTAGGGAAACTTAACTATTCATGCAAAATATATGAGTGATGTAAGATATTAACCCCATAAATTTAAACAGGACCAACTCAGATGGAGAGTAAACTGTTAATTTAAGATAGGTAAATATCACTTTTATAAAATCTAGTTTCATTTAATCAACATGTAACTCAGTTGGAGAGTTAATACAAGTAATCAAATAACTAGAGGCAAAAACTACAGTAATCATCTATAATGAATTTATCCGATGTGGAAGAAGACCTATGTCAACATATAAATTCATTATATTACTATAAAACATGATTGAAAACAATGGGAATTGAACCTAACATCACATATTTCTTTTTTTTAAAAAATTTATTAAAAAAAATTCCAGAAATAGAAAAAAGGCCAAAACCCCATCTAAACAACCCCGAATGCCCAAAAACCAACATAGCTTAGCCCATGACTATTGCTCACTAGGCCATTTCCGATGAACCTACCAATTTGAGGTCAATCGGAGTTTGACAGAATTTCAGTATTCTAAAATTTCTAGAATTCTGTTTTTGGCGTTTTAAGGGTTTTTAATTATATTGACTTGTTCAAATCACATAATATACTGATGTATGTTAACACATAATTTCAGAACTCACAATAATTTTTTTATTTAATAAAAACGTGTTTAAACACAATTGCAAAACAATATATTTTTCACTAGTCAAAAACGCCACTGTTCATAATTCTGTATATTAATCCAAAATTACAAAACTAATATCATACAAAACAGTTAAGTTTTTTTTAATATAACAATGTGATTATGGGCAGAACGCAACTAAAATAGATTAAAGGTATTAATTCACTGTTTATGCATATGTATATTAACCCATAATTACAGAATTAATAGCATTCAAAAACACAGTCATGTTTTTATCAAAAGAAATTGCTATTCAACAAAAACGTAATTTAAACAGATGTAAGACGACGTGATACCAATTGTTAAATATAACACCACTGTTCATACATGTGTATATTAATTCCTAATTTCAGAATTATAGAATTAAGATACTAATAAATACAATCACGTTTTTAACATAGAATAATCATCCCAAACATGTATCAATGAACAACACGTTTGAATATTACTCTATGCATGCTGTATTATATTATCTAGTTAGATGTAAGACGACGTCTGATACCAATTGTTAGAACATGCGCAGCGGAAACAAGCATACAAACCAGACATCAAATACATGTAAACTAGACAACGCAATAATAAAGAGATTAGAAGTACTAACCTCTTGAAGTAGTTGCACAAATCTTCCAAACAACAAGAATCTGGGGGCTGTAGTCTTCTGCTATTTGCTTAGTAAAACCCTGGACAATTTTGCTATTGAGTGGGCAAGAGCAATACAACTGAAAGGTGAGTTATTAGGTAAAATTAGTCTTCCTTTAATAGAGTTATTTTGGCCAAAAATCCTCCTCCAAAAACGTGTAGGATTCTTCTTCTACAACTAGAATCCTACTCCAACTCTATTAGATGACTTTTCTCCCAAATCACTTTTTACCCAAGCCTTGTCCAGGTTTTTACTAGGTATAGTAGGGACCACAGAAATAATAAGAGGCTACCAATTATAGTATTAATTTGAAATTAGCATGAATTAATTCTTACTATAATAAATTACAATTTATTCCACTAAAAAATGCAATTGAACTCCTCAATATAAATTTCGAAAATTCAGTAACACTTATTTTAACTCCCCATGTTAAGATCTCAAATACCAGTTAATTAACTTAAATCACTGAAAATTTAATTTAATCAACTAATTAAATCCTTTAAAATTCTGCTTAAAACATTTCATGTGACGGATACAAAATTCATCGGCTCGGTTTTCACATGAAATCTTATAAGCTTACATAAAGGGGTATCATCAAACTCAAAACCGAGTTATGGATTCTATCAACTAATTATTATTCACAAATGTTATTCGTTATTGTCCAATCTATTAAGTATACACTAACTCTAAATAGAGTCGTACATTTGATAAATCAAAACAATAAACAAATTACATTGATCATAATAATTATATTAAGATTAGTAGTTGTTGGCCCAAGAACAGGTGAAGTTTTGAAGATTGACAAAGGAACTCATACATAGACCAGGTCCATCTTGTGAAGCACAATCATGATCAACCTGTACATGTGTGATGCAGATGAAGGAGATAAGTCTAACTGATCAAGCAACAATATCTCTTGATCTGACCGAAGAGGTTGCATATTGGATAAGGAGAGAAAGACTCCTTACATGAAGAGAACACAGTTTAGGATGAAGATAGCGTTAGAGTTTGAGATCATCATGAACTCTTCTACGATAGAAGAGTAGCAATTGAATCCCACTCAAACTCTGATTACTAACCTACTAAATGTTAGTGGTGTTCTCTTTTACAGGTAATGCACATAAGCAGAAGTTAAACTTAAATTGAGAGCAAAAGAGCAAGGCGATTTTACAAGCAATTTACGTGTAATTTGAGTGTGCAATCCTGAAGCTACTTGAGTGAGATAGAAGAACTAGTTCCATGTCTATCTTTTATTCTAGTTCAATTGTAGTAGGTGATTTTACATTGTACCTGTCAGCTTTCATAGAAGTAATTGTAATAGGTACCTAGAGTGTTCAAGTTAGAGTTAACTTGAAGTTGTCGCAACAGTTGAGGTTGTGTGCCACAACGGGATTAGAGTTAATCCTTAAGTTTACAAAGAGTTTTTGTAAATGTTGTTTTGGCTCAGTAATTTTAGTGAAAGTTTGGAAAAATCCTACTGAGTAGTAGGTCGTGGTTTTTTCACCTTTTGAGCCAGGTGTTTTCCACGTAAAAATCTCGATGTTCTTTATTTTCTGTGTTTATTATTCTGCAAATAGTAGTAATTAGAATATTGAGAAGGACCAGGTCCTTCCATAGTTCAGTTAAGCGAAAATTGGGTACCACACAAATTACCCCCCTCTTGTATGGTATTGACCCTTAAAACATCAAACAACAATACATGGACCAAGAACAAGTGAAGTTTTGAAGATTGACAAAAGAACTCATACATGGACCAGGTCCATCTTGTGAAGCACAGTCATGATCAACCTGTACATGTGAGATGCACGTGCAGGAGATAAGTCTAACTGATCAAGCAATAATATCTCCTGATCTGATAGAAAAGATTGCATATTGGATAAAGAGAGAAAGACTCTTTACATGAAGAGAACACAGTTTAGGATGAAGATAATGTTAGAGTTTGAGATCATCATGAACTCTTCTACGCTATAAGAATAGCAATTGAATCCCACTCAAACTCTGATTACTAACCTATTAAATGTTAGTCGTGTTCTCTTTTATAGGTAATGCACATAAGCAGAAGTTAAACTTAAATTGAAAGCAAAAGAGCAAGGCGATTTTGCAAGCAATTTACGTGTGATTTGAGTGTGCAATCCTGAAGCTACTTGAACAAGATAGAAGAACTAGTTCCACGTGTCTATCTTTTATTCTTGTTCAATTGTAGTAGGTGATTTTACATTGTACCTTTCAGCTTTCATAGAAGCAATTGTATTAGGTACCTAGAGTGTTCAAGTTAGAGTTAACTTGAAGTTGTCACAACAGTTGAGGCTGTGTGCCACAACGAGATTAGAGTTAATCTTTAGGTTTACAAAGAGTTTTCTAAATGCTATTTTGGCTTAGTGATTTTAGGGGAAGTTTGGGAAAATCCTACTGAGTAGTAGGTCGTGGCTTTTTCACCTTTTGAGCCAGGTGTTTTCCACATAAAAATCTCTGTGTTCTTTATTTTTTGTGTTTATTATTCCGCAAACAGTAGTAGTTAGAACACCGAGAAGGACCAGGTCCTTCCATAGTTCAGTTAACCGAAAATTGGGTACCACACAAATCACCTCCCCTCTTGTGTGGTATTGACGCTTAAAACATCAGGAGTATAAGCTTATTTAGTGAATTAGAGAAAATATTTTATATATTCAGTACAAAAACATCTTTTATCTACTTGGTCCGTTCAATATACACTGAGTATACTAGCACAAGAAGTTGGAGTAAAACTACTCCCATAATTAAGACAAATTATACTATAATCTTGTGCTACAATCATCAAGATCGTTTGTCCAACAATATCTTTGATTGTGAACATAGTTTATTAATTATGAGAACCAACAATTTAATCTTCTGTACATGAGTTAAGACTTTATAAACTAAATTGTTTACTACATAATTAAAAGGACACACATATAACAAATGATCTATTTAAAATAGTACTTTATTGAATTGAATAAATTAAATAAATAATTATTACATAAAAAATAAAATATAATACTATGTCTAAACCGCATGGTTAATAGTATATCCCAACAGGTCATTGGTTAGACTTTAGAGGGATTTAAAACAGTAGATTTGATCAAGTTGCAATGTCTAGATATTATTTCATGGAGTAAGGGGAGCCAAGATATCAAATTGGTATAAATAGAGATATATATTAAGCTATTCTGCTTATTAAAAAATAATCGAAATGTGCATGATTAGGTACTCTTTTTTTGGTCAGAATAATGATTAGGTACTTGGAACTTACAACTTTAATCATTTGTCAACACAAGATGTAACTTATTTAATTGATACAGAATTTGGTCCTCTATAGAAAAATTTCACGTCGCATTTGTAGTTTTAAAATACAACAATAAAAGAAAGAAAGAAAAAAAGGAAAAGGGGAAAACAGTAAATAGAAGAGAAAACAGACAGAAAAAAGGGTGGTTCGTGTGGGCCGTGGCATTGGTGTTCTGGACCCGTTAGCCGCCAGCCCTATTTGACTTGGGCTTGCTATAAACTAGTCCCGAGTGCGGCTAAAAATGTTGGCCACCAGAGTTATTGGTTGAATTGGACTAATCCATTACTTTATTTGTAATTTCAAAATATTATCAATTATTTACATTCGATAGGCGTAAAAATACATAAAATTTATATATTTTTGAATATATATGCAAAAAAGTATATATTTTTCAGCTATTATTTTAAGAAAGACTATACATTGTCATTTTTCCTAGGATATATCTATCGTTAACAAAAGGTCTCAAATTTGAATTTTAAAAATAAAAAAATCCTAATAAGGAGTATTTCCCCTTTAATAAGTTTGCCGAATTAGTCGGAGTAGGTTTGTTACAAGTTCAAACTATAGTGGGTTTCTCGATTCCATTATGATCATTACTACTCTTCTGTTAGTTGCGTGTTAAAAAGAAAAGAGAAAAAAACACCAATATATTGCATATCGACATGGCAAAATAAGTAAATTGGTAGTAAGTTTGTGATAAAAAAAGAAAGTTATAAGTGTAAATATGGTATAAATTGGTGATGGATATATCACCCGTTGACCTCTAATATTTGAGTAAAGCATAAATGGGGCCAAGTACTTCTTCGATTTGTCTATTTTATGTACAAGTTGATCCGTAGAATTGAGATTGATTGTAAAAGTTATATTAGATCGATCACTATCCATAACTAGCGTCATAAAAAGGGAAAGAAAAGCCAACAATTTTACGCTAAAGACTTAAAAGAAAATTGTGATACTTTTAGATTTTAGATTCAATACCAAGCTAATATTTGCCTTGTATTACTTTTAAATTGTACCGACTATATTATATATTCATATTATGTTTTAAATAATTTATTTAGACATAACAACAAACATTAAAAGAAAAAAAATTCGAACGGTGAAGTCAAATGACATCCCTTAATAAATGATGTCTCCTACGGATTGTTTGTTATAATACGACACTTGATAGAAAAATGTGGAAGTCGAGTATTAGGGTTGTAGGTTAGGAGGTAATTGAGTCTTGCCTTATTTAGTATCTCTATGTGACTAGTCTGATAGGATTTATGTCTAAGATAGTTATTGGCAATATTGTGTCTTACTATTACGTTTTTTCAGTGCATGACCTATTTACTACCTATCGCTTTTGCTTTGCATCTTTCTTCTGAATTTAATGTTGTTCCTATTTTTCCTATGATTTATGTGGTGATACTAATATTGTCTCCGTTTTGTCTTTCTATTTTCTTGAGCCGATGGTCTTTCGAAAACAATCTCTCTACTCCTTTGGGGTAGGGGTAAGGTTTGCGTACACACTACCCTCCCCAGACCTCACTAGTGAGATTTTACTGGGTTGTTGTTGTTGTACCTACAAAATAAGATCGCAATAAAAAAGAGATAAATTGGAAAAAATAAATACTGTATGAGAGGTTTAGCAAAAGTCAAGATGGATCCAATATATTTTATTTAACACAAAAAAAATTAGAAGGGGTAGTAGAGTTGCAATCTAGATGATTAAAAAAAAAAGAAAAAGAAAAAGAGAACATAAAAGGTTAAAAGAGGTAGTAGGAATAATCTTCTGTATGTTTGCTTCAGATATATGGCACAACTAGTTTCATATGGCATCTTCATTTCCATCTTTTCCTTTTTAGCAATTCCAACCTAGGCAGCACCCCCTGATGTTGCCCATTGATTCCGGTCCATACAACAAGTTTGTTCCTGATCTCTTTGTATCAGCTACACTCCGTGAACTAGCTAGTGTAAATGTAATTAATTGATATGCTCATCACATTGGCAACAAGTAGCATCATCCACATGAATGTTCATTTTCTCCGTTCTATCCTTTGTTAGTAATTTGCTTTGAGCTACCAGCCATAAAATAACTCTATGCTTTGGTTGCATAACTCCGCACCATATCAAGTCAGCCACATGCATTTTATTTAAAGTCCTTGCAAGGCAACACAACTGTTACTAACTCAGTATGTTTCATCAGGAGTCAATTCGTAATATTTATCTTGTGCATACCATGTTGCCATATCAAGTTTAATTGCATTAAGCTTTTTTCAGTACCAACTGCAATCTAGCGAGGGAGAGTGACTCCATTTATCAGTCTGATTTCTCATGTAGAAGCCATTAACCCATTTCACCCACAACACATCCTTCTTTAAAGTTAGCTGCCACAATAGTTTTCCAACAGAAGCTACATTACAACACCTATTACTTTTGATATTGAGCCCACCATATCTCTTGGGTACATAGACTTTATCCCATGCTACTAAAGCCACTTTCCTCCTTTTAGTTGAGTTTCCCATAGATAGCTCTTACACTTCTGATCTACCTCTTTCAAAATACTCTGCCAACATAGGACACATGCCCAAAATAACTAACATTGATCCTATTGGTGATCTTGTCTACAAGTTGATCACACTCCATTCTACACCATTTCTTTGGGGATAGTGGTAGTCCCAAATATCTTATGGGAAATGTAGCTATAACGAACTCTGTTTGTGATAGGAGCACTAAAATTTAACCACTTACTAGTGCCTTCTTGCTATAATTTTTAGTTCGAAAGTACTACTTTAATTCCCAATTCTTAATAGGCATTTTAGTGAAGAGGAGAAGGCAGAGAAAGTGTGATCCGCAAAAGTGGAACTGCATCCACAAAAGTAAAGTTGCGGTCCGCAAAAGAAGGGATGCGGCCGCAAAAGTTGAACTAAAGCTTCAGAATCTTAGGCGAAAGTGCGGTCCACAGAAGAAAATATGCGGTCGTACTTTGATCCGCAAAATAGTTTGCACTAATGAAATGAATGATCAGAGAATGAGTAATTAGTCGATTCTAAAGCCTCTCCAAATGCGGTCCACAAAATTAATATTGCGGCCACAATGCCTGAAGGGCGACAACAGAACTTCACTCACTGATAGCACAAGCAAAGTCAACCCATCATAGCACGGATCACAAATCTCATTTGACGGTCGCAAACCCTCTTAAGGGTATTTTTGACATAAATTTTGAGAGTCCTATAAATAGAACTTTATAGCTTTTTTAGGGCATCCTTTCATAGTGGCAACTTGAAGTTAGTTACTTTTAGCTATTTTGAGCAAGTTTGAGCTACAATTAGAGAAGAACTTCTACCTTTTCTTTTATTTTAGTTTTATGTCTTTAATTTCATCTTGTATTTATCTTTCTATGCCTTTTAGTATGAGTAACTAGATTTTTATCTAGGGTTGCAATCCAACCCTAGTGTGTGAATCTTATGGCTTATTAATATTATGCTTGTTTATGATTTTGTTAAGTATTATATAGCCATGTTTAAATTTTAAAGTTAAATTAGTGGTAGCAAACATTAATTCATGCCTTTTTTTTACCTTGTTCTTACTTGAGAAAGAGAAACTACGTCTAGGAAAACTTGTCTAACAAGAAATTTAACTATTTGACGGATTGATTTATTTAATTAATGGATTTGAAATAGAAATAGCGATAATCCAACTTGGGCTCATAATCAAATGCACTTATAACTAACCATTTAGACTTGAGAAAACAAAATTGGGCATAGTTACTCTTTAATCGAGAGGTATTGAGTGAGCATTTGAGATTTATGAGTCATAACAACCCCGTCGATCTAGCAAGCATATTATATTCTACCCACTAGATTTATACCTAAGTTAGTACTACAACTCTAGTCTTTTCTCCATTTGTTGCAACTTCTTTGAATTATCGCATATCAAGTGTTTGTTGAATTGTTCCTTAGAAATACCTTAGTTTAATTAATAAATTCACTATACCATCTCTGTTTGAAAGTTAATCTCAGATACATTAAGTTGCTTACTTGAGTGTCTACCTTAATACCATACTAAAATCCTTGTGGTTCGACCCCGACTCTTGTTGCGTATTATATATTGCGAACGACTGTTAGATATCCCATTTTAGGGTGTGTCTTCAGCATGATCAAGCATCTGCTTTGTTTTTTCATCCACATCAACTAGAAATACTAGATTTGTCTAGGTTTGCCTTCAAACCAGTAGCATTACTGAAGTGCTTTAGTGCCTCCATTACTATATTAACTGATGACATATCACCTTTGCATAAGATCATAAGATTAACAAAAATAACAATAACTAGTATAATCCTACAAGTAGGATCTGGGGAGGGTAGTGTGCATTCAGATCTTATCCCTACGTTGTGGGGGTAGAGAGGTTGGTTTCGATAGTATAACAACCCCGCCGGTTATTTTGAGAGTTGTAGCTCCGTTCTCCCATTTACTACTCATTTTATACTTATCAGTTGCTATGTGACTTGATGAGGTAGTTAGTTTGGTTCCGGAGAGGTTTCAGAATGAGTTGAGACACTTAATCTTAAGGTTGAAGTTTAAGTTAAAAAGGTTGACCGGATATTGACTTGTGTGTAAATGGATCCGGAATAGAGTTTTGATGCTTTTGTTAGCTTCGTTGGGTGATTTTGGACTTAGAAGTGTGTTCGAATTGTGATTTGAAGGTTCGTAGTTGAATTAGACTTGAAATGGTGAACATTGAAAATTTAAAAGTTTGATCGAGAGTTGACTTTGTGGTTACCGGGCTCGGATTGGGGTTCTGGGAGTTGGAGTAGATTTGTTGTGTCATTTGTAACTCGTGTGAAAAATTTAAGGTCAATCAAACGTGATTTGATGGGGTTCGGTATCGAATGTAGAAGTTAGAAGTTCAAAAGTTCATTAGGCTTGAATCGATGCGCGATTCGTGGTTTTAGCAATCTTTGATGTGATTTGAAGGTTCGACTAAGTTCGTATTGTATTTTAGGACTTGTTGGTATGTTTGGTTGAGGTCCCAGGGGCCTCGGGTTGATTTCATATGGTTAATGAATTGGAATTTGGACTTAAAAGATGGCTGAAACTGCAGATTTTTGGTGTCCAATTTCCTTCTTCGCGTTTGCAATGGAAGTCCCGTGTTCGCAAAGAGTATCTGGGTTGAAAAATTTGGGGATTTGGTCAAGATTTCGATATCAGATTTGAATAATTTTGGTATGTGTGGACTCGTGGTTGAATATGAGTTCGAATTTTATGACGTTTATTGGATTCCGAGACGTGGGCCCGGAGGTTGACTTTTGAGTTGATTTTTTGACTTTGATTAAGGACTTAGTATTTTCTAATGGAATTGATCCCTTTAGCTCTTGTTGATTGTATCGAACTATTTATGGATAGATTCGAGGCATTTGAAGGCCGTTTCGCGAGGTAAGGGCTTGTCAGAGTAGGGATTTGTACAGTTTGAGGTAAGTAACACTTCTAAGCTTGGTTTTGAGGGTATGAAACCTAGAATTACATGTTATGTGGTTGGTGTTGAGGTGATACACATACTAGGTGACGGACGTGTGGGTGTGCATCTTAAGAATTGTGACTTGGTCGATTTCATGGAACTATATAGTTGATTAATCTTGTTGGTACCTGTGTTTCCACCATATGTTAGAGAAATAGAGCTGCTGTCATGTTAGAAATCATGCTTAGACTATGTGTTGGTACTATAGGGACCCACAGAGGTCGTGTTACATGTTGAATTATTTGCTAAATTGCCATTTTGTACCCAATCATAGTTTTTACTTGCATATTATATCTCAGTCTCTATTGTCCTTTATTGATGCATTATATCATCATTGTTTGGGCTAATTATCATGATTCTTGAGAGCCTGAGAGACTGGAGAGATTGATGACTGAGTGAGGTCTAGGGCCTGATTGTGAGGATATTTATGGGAGTGAGTTCACACCGCATCACATTTATTTGATTCATGCTATGATTGGCTTATTATAGCACTTAGGCTGGAATCGTCCCTCCAGAGTCTACACATCCACAGTGAGTGCAGGTACCTACCGAGTGCGAGTACGAGTGCCGAGCGACTGAGAAGATTTAGTGACTGTGAGGAATGAGTGACTGCGAGGTTGGAGTAAATGGAAGGACTGAGTGATTGATACTCCGAGAGTATGCACATGATTTCATTACTGTTTGTACTTCAATTGGCATATATAACTATCATATAGTTACTGAGATGTGCCAAATCCTATTTCAATTGAACTTAACATGATTTAATTGTTTTGGATTTAACTGTTGAACTTGAAAACATGCCTACTTTCCTGTACTGTAATTCTGTAATTGAACTATACCCGTGAAGCTCATCATTACTTTTGGCCCAATAGTTAGTCTTGTTACTTATTAAGTTAGTTTTACTCACACTACACCCTGCACTTCGTGTGCAGATCCAGGCATTTTCGGACACGGCGGGTGCTGATTATCTGAGCAGCTTAGTCATTCGGAGATTTCGAGGTAGCTGCCCGACATCCGCAGACATTGACTCTCCTTCCCTATTTTTTAGCTTTATGTATTTATTATAGTTTTTCTTAGGCAGTATTTCAGACTTATGTTATATAGACACTCATGTACTCAGTAACAGCCTGATTTTGGGAACTTCCGTATTGAGTTTCAATCTTTTATTCAGTTTATGAGAGCTTTAATCATTTAAACCTGTTTTAGTTCATTTTTTATTTAAAAGTGCCGGAAATATTTGAGTTGTCGGCTTCCCTAGTACCATATTATGCGCCATTACGACATGTTAAGTTTTGGATCGTGATAGATAGACCCTCAACAAATATTAAGTGAGTAAGTCTGAGCACCTTACGTATTGGGTGGAATTTAAAGTCGGGTAGATGGATCATCTTTTAAGAACTCTGGATAAGTACTCTATTGCAAGAACAAACAACAGGGGTGAGATTGGGTCACCTTGTACAATGCCTCTCTTGCCATCAAAATATCCATGCCCCACTCCACTGAACTTTATAGAAAACTTTGGAGCAGATATACATATCGTTACTAGAAGCACAAACTTATCAGGAAACCCAAATTCTCTTAGAGCTTCTTCCATAAATCCTCAGTTGACCATATCATAGGCTTTCCTAAGATCAATTTTCATCAAACATCTAGGCAAAATTTTCCTATTTTAATGCCGAAGCAGATCATGACATATTAAGACATTATGTACTAGAGATTTTTCTTTAATAAAAGCTACTTGGTTTTCAGCAACTATGTACCCAATAGCTTTCTTGAGTCTCTTGTAAATTATTTTTGAGATACATTTGTACACAACATTGCAACATAAGACATGTCTGTATTGACTGGTATTAACAAGAAATTTCGCTTTGGAAAATGAGTGCTATCATTGTAGAATTAATTTGTGTCAACAACTTTCCATTGTCAAAGAACTACAAAATTACTGCTGAAATTATCCTGACCAATTACAGCCGAAGCAGCTTTGTAGAAGCCACTTCCATAGCCATCTGGCCCTGACTTTTATTACTATCTATCCCAAATATGGCACTCTTCACATATTTTACATCGTATTTTTGTAGTAGTTTTACCTGTTGCTACACTATTAATGTGTATTTTTAGCACCCCTATATTTCCCTTGCATCGTGAAGACTCTCTCTTACCCAACATATCTTCATAATACTCTACAAAGATATTTGCAATAGCTCCTGAATCATTCTGAATGATATTCTGATTGTCCTTTAGTTGGACAATAGTCTGCTGCAATTTTCTATATTTTATTACTGAGGAAAAAGACTTAGTGTTGTCATCACCAAGTGTTATCCTGAACTCATGATATTTCACTTGTTCTGCCTATTGCAATCGGTGTTTCAAAGGATAATCTTGTAAGGCCTTTTGAATTGAAATAACCTATCTCTATTCTCTTCAGCTTCTGCTATAATATTCCTAAAATGCTGACCGTTTAGCTCTTTTAAACTCTTCTTCAGAAGTTTTAAGTTTTTAACAACTTGTAGCATCTTGCAGCCCATAATGTCTGTACCGTACACATTCTTCACCCTTTCTAAGAACTAAGGATGGCTTGTCCAAACATTGCTAATTAAAATAGTTTCCTAGTCCTTGGAGGGCCATTTAGTGATGCTATTTTCACTGGACAATGATCACTCAACCCTTCTGGTAGATAGTTAAAACAAGAGGAGCCATTTTATCTATCCATTCATTATTTTAAAAAAAAAACAATCTATTTTAGAGAAACCTTGCTTGTCATTCTAAGTATATGTATTGTATGATCTGGAAGCTCAATGAAATCACAATCTTCAACGCAGTCCTTAAATTCTAGTACCTCATAAAGTGTGACTGGATTCCCACCTCTTCTATCTTTCATATCACAGACTAAGTTAAAATTTCTTAATACCATCCAAGAGCCATTACATACTACTCTCTGTCTTTCTAAATAGTCCCATAGTTCTCTACTTTCATTTTTGTAGTTATAAGCATACACAAAAGTTATATAGAAGCAAGGTTATTTAGCTATACAAATTACCTTACATGTTATTGCTTGGGCTGACTTTGATAAATCTATAACATGATAAATATATGGCCTCCAAACAATACAAACTCTACCATTTTGATGTTGTTCTAAATTGGTAATATACTGCCAAACATACTATTTACTATATTATCAAGTCTACTTTATTTCACTTTGGTTTCCAACATTCCTACTAAGCCAACATTTTGTTCATTACAAAGGAGTTTGACCTCTTATTTTTAGAGGCATTGAGACCCCTGACATTCTATGCTAGTATATTAACCATTAGCTAAAGGGAGAAAATCCCATCCTCCCTCATTTCTGTCATGGTTTACCTGCTGTTGTCCTCTAGGTTCATCTTTTCCCAAAGCTTGGAAAGTATTTTGTAATACCAATACCGAATTTTACTTTGCTAGTTGCAGGTTATGTCTTGCTGAATGTCTATTCACAAGGGTGACTCATCTCAACTATGATGTAGTGGCTTTATCTGTCTATTTGGTTTTGCTCTGTCCATTACCTCATACTCTTATTGTTTCACTAACTTCCACCTATTTCTTACCTTTTGCTTTCTCTATACCTTCTTGTTGCTTAACACCCTTGTTCTCTTCTATAGCTTGATCAAAATGTGCCCTTGCTCTTTTGGCACCACTGGTTTTGGAGCTTTCTTTTTCCTACACTTTTCATCTGAATGTGCATACCTATGACAAAATTTGCATAGAACTGACTTCCAGTCATACTATATCTTTTGCTATGTAATCAACTCTTCCTCATTCCAGATTAAAATTATATTTGGTAACTTGGAGTCCAATTTAACTTTTACTAGCAGCCTAGCAAAATTAAGTCTCACCTTTTTTCAATATTGTGTTCCACTATTAATGGCTTCTCTACCAAACTCCCTATCTTACTAAGCCCTTTCAGACTCCACTACGTGAGATCAAGCCCATGTAATTTGATCTATATAGGTACCGTTTGCAATTCCTCTTTTGTGAATTCCATATCAATACTCCATGATTTAACAATGAACGTGTCACAACCCAAACTGGAGGGTCATGACTAGCACCTGGGCCATATTTACCGAGCACCAATGTACATTTTATCTAACCTTCCTTATTATCTTTAAGGGCCGATAAGATCAATATAAATAGTAGACATGGATCATGAACAACCAACAATGAAAGGTAATGGCATGGACATACATAACATGGGATGATCAGACAACCAAGAAACTATATATAAAGTACGAGCTACCACACTGTCATGGAAGACTATACAACAAAAATTAGTTGACAAGACATACCAAACTATACATGAGTCGACACCTGTCTATGAGCCTCTAAAGGAACATAAGTGCTGCAAAATTGCCGGAACAAGGCCCTGACATACCCATAATATCTATAACAAAAATGCATACCAAGACCACAACAAGTCCGGAGAAGGGATCTCGCTAATAACCGCTGAACTGGACAATCTACTATGGTGGAGGAGCCGCGTCTACCCGTCTATCAGGACCTGCAACACGACATATAGCATCCACAAATAAAAAGGACGTCAGTATGAATAAAGTACTGAGTATGTAAGGTAGAAAATCATAAGTACGAGCAGTAATGTAAACAGGGATAGAGAATATACAACATGTAACATCTGGGTACCTCTGAGGGCTACTGACATGAAATGCATGATACATACATATATATACATAAAATTTTAAAACATATGCCTCTGTAGGCATCATCATCATCATCATATCGTACCCGACCATAATAGGCTCGGTAAAAACATACCCGATCATCATAAGGCTCGGTAAAATTGTACCTAGCCACGTGGAGCTTGTTAAAATCCACCTGATCAGTGGTTGCACAATAGGTGTCGTACCCGGCTATCTATAGTGTGGCTCGGTAGAGTAAAATAAATACATATATATAATGCATGCTGGACTCATTAGAATAATATTCTGAACCTTTCAGAGTGATGTAAGGTCGACATCCTTTGTATACATTATTAGGACTAACTCTTCATCATGAATCTTATAAGAATCAGGAAGTACCAACTACATTGATAACATAAGAATAAGAGAAGCAACATCAACATCAATCGCTCCATAAGAAGGGAAACAATGCAAGTAGTGCTAGATTCTAAGAGTAGAGTATCTTTGGAAGCTCGTTCATTACATTATGTACAATCGGAGTCGTGCAAAGAATGAAAGGGATAGCCTCAGATACCTTGTATATACTTCCCAACCTCAAGCTATGCAAATTTCACGACTCCTTAGTCTACAATAAGAGAAATGACACTATCGTTATCATTTAGGCATCGTAACTATTATGTATCTACCACAACCTATTTTACGAGGAAATGGACATCACCTTCCCTATTTATATGACTTCCCACAAGTCAAAACAATCATCAAACAACCCAAACAACATCAATAATAATCATATTGAGCTTCCCAAAATAGTCCACTAACCAACAACACTACTACCAAGCCTTTCGATATATATTTCACAAGTTCTAGCTTCAACGACTTAGCCACAACTTGGATAATCTTAAATACATGTATAGCAAGAGGTTCCCTAACTTTAAACAGAAGAACAACTCCAGTTTTACCTTAATCTTCCATGAAATATCCCTCCAATGTTGCCACAAGAACAAGGAAGTGAAACTAGCAATCAATTAGGGGTTTTCGGCACTAGAATCACTTTAGAAGACTTGAAATCACCTAGGATTGATATTAAAAACTTGAGGGAGTATTTACAGAACATAAACCACTTAAAAAAACCTCCCACTGAGCTGGAATAACACAAAAATGAGCAACAACAAGAAGAACAAGAAACTTACTAGCGCCACCGGATTTCCGACACTTGATTTGTGTTGTTTGCCCTTTGTTTGGGTCTTGGATCATGAGAGAAACTTGAGAGGATATTTTTAGAGTTTTAAGGTCTGAATACACTGAAAAAATGACTTAAAACGGGGTTGAGACCTCTTTTATATATATCCATATGTCTTAAACCGCCTATGTGAGCCCCATAGAGAGGTGCTTGGCGTAGTCTCGCAAAAATGAATATCTCTCTACTCCGAGATCGTATAGACGAATGGTTTAATGTGTTGGAAACTACACTCATAGATCTTCAATTTTGTGGATAGATCACCCCATAATTCCTAGTAAATTGGGAGAAAAGCTTAGTAACATTTGACCTAAAGTATAAGTAAAATTATGAATGTAAGTTGCGCCAACTTTTGTCGACTTTTGTTTCATAACTCGTTTGACTTCAAGACTTATGATACGGATATTATATGATTAAAATACCTTAAAACACGACCTCTTGAGTATATTAAGCACCTCTAGGTTTACCCAAAATTACGGGTTATAACATCCTTGATTCATTTAACTTCTAATGCTTGTTAACCCCCCTTATACACCCTTGTATCATTTAAGACCAATAGGATTAACTTCTTATCATCTCAAAGATAATCTATTTTCGGATTTACGTTGACTAACTTACGGTATGAACTAACATACGTGAATATGGGTTGTAACAGAACGACTTGTTGTCGAAGTGGTAGATACCTCATTGGAGTACATTATTCTTTCCTACTTCTGCATCAAACCTTACCAGAATGTCACGACCCCAAATTCCCACCTTAGGATGACGTGATGACACCTAGTCTCTAAGACTAGGTAAGCCTAACATACATTGAGAATTGGCATAAATAATGATGGAGATATCATATTAAACTGGTAAACAATCATAATAAACTCAAACATTACAACAACCAAATAATTTTCAAAATTGGTGGAACTGAGTCATAATCTCTAAAAAGTACATTAGAAGTCTCCAAATACAATACCGTTTGATGCGAAAATAAATAGTAGAAAAGACAGTAGTAGAGCAGGTATACCTTGAAGTCTCCAGAATATCTAGTCCAATCACTAGCAGCCAGCACGAGCTGAAGTACCCGGGCCTGCACAAAATGTGTAAAAGCGTAGCATGAATACACCACAACTGTACCCAGTAAGTATTAAACCTAACCTCGGTAGAGTAGTGATGAGGCCATGTCAAAACACCTACTAGACATAGAAAACCTAAATAAAATATTAGCATAATCTAATAACGGAAAGTAAAGAAAACAAATGGCAATGAACAGAATGATGATATAAGACTAACAATGGAAATTAAAGCGATAACAGACAATAAATAAGGAACATATGATAAGAACAACAAGTCATCAAATAGAGTCAGAATATAAGTATAACCAATGATGGGAAGACAATAATTGTTAGAATCAACAAGCCTTTTCAACATAAAATTGTATAACAAGAATCACAATCGAGGCACCACACCTCATATCCACATTTCACCATTTACAACCACAATCTTCCTTATATCACCACACGAGCCTTACAATTATTTTAAAAATATTTTTTCAAAATAGATACACACGTTTTAGCCCCCTTATCTCACTTTGTGACTTCAAGTAATTTCCGTACTAGCAACGCGCGTATAAATCCCACCATATCTCACCGCATGTGTTTTAATACCCACCCTTATATCACCACATGCATATCAATATCACAACAAAATAATCAACTTGCATCATATGTGACCATATGCCACAACATATTCAAATCAACAATAACAATGTTATGACAACACATAGCCTACGACTCAACCACAATATGTACAAGAATCTCAATAACAACAAAATAAATGAGAAACAACTCAACAAGGAAGGATGTCCCAATAATCAACACGACAACTACAGTGTGTTAATAGCTTTTACAACTACCACCTCAATAACTTAACAATGAAGGTATTCCCGTGAAATGACAACTTCCAATTCAAGTACGTAACATGAGCTTTACAATGAAAGAGATAGCATGAGATAGCAACTACGACTAAATGCATGAGAATAACTCAACAATGGAAAGAATGTCATGTAACAACATCTACAAGTAAATGAATATAAGAGTAACTTTGACAATGGTAACTCGAATATGTAATAAAGACTTCAATTAAGGCATGTAAGGATAAAATTGACAACTGAATATAGAACAATTAATAATAACTTTAATTAAGTTCTTATAAGTAACTTAACAACTTGTTTGGATGGTTGTTACCCATTGTATCTTATTGTATCATTTTCCCAGAACGATGTTTGTTTTGATTGTTTAGTTAAAATTGGTTGCATTGTATTGTTAAATCCATTATTCTGAAACAATGAAAAGTCCCATTTTTTGAAACAACTGATTTGGTATGGTGGGATTGTTTCCTATTTTTTTCTAATTATGCACTAACTTATTACTTTATAATTCTATTTTATCCTTTACCTTTTATATTTTAAATAGGTAAAAAGGCCTCCTGGCCACTTAAACTTGCATCCGGTTGTCAAGCCGGTAAACAAACTTATAATTTTCCCATTTGAACACTTTAACTTGAAGGAATGAATACTAATAAAATACTTTGACCATTGACTATGCTTATGTGGCAGTGAGATAGGTAATGTGCACAAAATGTGTGCCAATCACGTAGAAAATGCGCGTGAATAAAATAATCTTATTTAAAATAAATACTAAAAAAATATTCTCTCCCAGATGGTGAGGACACGTGCTACTGGTCAGGGCAGATGACCACCAGTACCACCAGTTGAGGCCAGAGGCCGAGGACGCGGTAGGGATATGGGTGTAGCCCGCACAACAGCTAAGACAACACCTGCAGATCTACCAGCCGCCCCAATTCATGATAAGGTCCCCGTTGCGGATACTCCAGCAAGACCAGCTCAGGCACCGACTGTGCCTATTGTTATTCCGGGTCTTCAGGAGAACTTGGCTTAGATCTTGACCGTGTGCACTAGCCTTGCTCAGGCGGTCGCAGTTTCTACTACAACAGCTACTTCTTATGCCAGGGGAGGCACTCAAACTCCCACCGCCCGTACACTCGAGCAGGTTGTTCAGGGACTGCAGACACCGGAGGGATCACCAGCCCAGCCGGCTGTACCTACTCAGGATTATGTGGCTCCAGTTATGCCTAATGACGAGCAACGTCGATTGGAGAGGTTTGGTAGACTTCAGCCTCTGACTTTCAATGGTGTACAGGGTGAGGATGCCCAGGGTTTCTTAGACAAGTGTCAGGAGATGCTACGTACAGTGGGTATTCTAGAGACCAGTGGGGTCTTATTTACTACTTTTCAGTTTTCTGGAGCTTCCTTTACTTGGTGGGAGGCTTATGAGAGGCGTAGCCCTGTTGGTGCAGTGCCCCTTACCTGGCATCAGTTCTCCATTCTCTTCCTCGAGAAGTATGTACCGCATTACCGCAGGGAGGAGCTGCGCAGGTAGTTCGAGTAGTTGCATCAAGAGGACATGACTGTAACGCAATATGAGATGAGGTTCTCCGAGTTGGCTCGTCATACTATCTGGATAGTTCCCATGGATAGGGAGATGATTAGGAGGTTTGTCGATGGCCTCACTTATCAGCTACGAATTTTTCTTACCAGGGAGAGGGTATTTGGCACTTCTTTTGAGGAGGTGGTTGACATTGCCAGAGAGATTGTGTCAGTTCGCCACTAGGAGCAAGTTGAGAGGGATGCCAAGAGGCCTCAGGGTTCTAGTAGTTTTGGTAGTGTTCCTTTGGGAGGTCAGTTTCAGCACGGCAGAGGCCATCCATTTAGACAAGCTCAACCAGCTCATTCGGGTCACCGTGGTGGATCATCGGGCCATGGTTCTCACAGCTCACATCAGGGCCACTCATCTCTCAGTGCCCTTCCAGCTTAGAGTTCGACTCATGAACCATTAGTTCAAGGTTCGTCTGCCTGGTTCTTTTAGTGGTTATCCCGGTGCTCAGGGCTCCCTTCAGTCCCCACCTCCATTTGTTGGGAGAGGTTGCTTCGAGTGTTGAGATTTGGGTCATATCAAGAGGTTTTGTCCCCGTCTTGCGGGAGGTTCATCTCAGCAGAGGAGTCAGCCTTTGACTTCAGCACCAGTTACTTCCCCACCCGCTTTGTCAGCTCGGGGTAAAGGTCACTCAACTAGGGGTTTCCCTAGAGGGGGAGGTCGATCAGGTGGTGGTCAGGCCCCTTTTTATGCCCTCCCAGCCAGACCAGATGTTATTGATTCAGATGCTGTAATTATAGGTATTGTCTCAGTCTGCCACAAAGATGCCTCTGTATTATTTGATCCCGGTTCCACTTTTTCATATGTGTCATCATATTTTGATCGCTATTTGGATACGCCCCGTGAGTCTCTTGTTTCATACTATTAGGGGTTTGGAGACCCGAGTGGGCCTTCTGTTGCTTTGTATGGTCGCTTTTGATGTGTTATTGGGCATGGATTGGTTATCTCCGTGTCGTGCTATTTTGGACTGTCATGCTAAGACAGTGACATTGGCTATGTCGGGTGTGTCGCGGATTGAGTGGCGAGGTTTGACTGATTTTGTTCCTAGTAGGGTGATCTCAATTTTGAAGGCCCAGCGGATGGTTGGAAAAGGTTGTCTTTCTTACTTGGCTTTTGTGAGGGATGTCAGTGTAGAGACTCCTAGTATTGATTCAGTCCTGATAGTAAGTGACTTTCTGGCTGTGTTTCCTACAGATCTGCCGAGCATGCCATCGGACAAGGATATTGACTTTGGTATTGATCTGGTACTGGGCACTCAGCCTATTTCTATTCCACTGTATCGTATGGCACTAGCAGAGTTGAAGGAGTTGAAGGAGCAACTTCAGAAACTCCTTAATAAGGGGTTTATTCGGCCTAGTATGTCTCCTTGGGGTGCGCCAGTTCTATTTGTGAAGAAGAAGGATGGCACTATGAGGATGCACATTGATTATAGGCAGTTGAACAAAGTTACAATCAAGAACAAGTATCCTTTGCCTCGTATTGATGATTTATTTGACCAGCTTCAAGGAGCGAGAGTGTTCTCCAAGATTGATCTCCGTTCAGGGTATCACCAGTTGAAGATCAGGGACTCGGATATTCTTAAAATAGCTTTCAGGACCTGATATAGTCATTATGAGTTCCTTGTGATGTCTTTTGTGCTGACCAATGTCCAACAACGCTTATGCATCTGATGAATAACGTGTTTCAGCCTTATCTCGACTCGTTTGTCATTTTATTCATTGATGATATTCTGGTGTACTCGCGTAGTCAGGAGGAGCACGCAGAGCATTTGAGAGTGGTAGTAGAGCAGTTAAGGGAGGAGAAACATTATTGAAAGTTCTCCAAGTGTGAGTTTTGGCTCAATTAAGTGGCTTTTTTGGGGCACGTGGTGTCCAGTGAGGGTATTCAGGATGATCTGAAGAAGATAAAGGTGGTTTAGAGTTGGCCCAGACCGTCCACAACCATAGAAATTCACAACTTTCTTGGTTTAGCGGGTTATTACCGTTGGTTCGTTCATGGATTTTCATCTATTACATCACCCTTGACCAAATTAACTTAAAAGGTTGCTCCATTTAGGTGGTCAGATGAGTGTGAGGTGAGCTTTCAGAAGCTCAAGACTGCCTTGACCACAACTCCAGTGTTAGTTTTTCCATCAGCTTCAGGTTCATATACAGTGTATTGTGATGCTTCGAGGGTTGGTATCGGGTGTGTGTTAATGCTGGAGGATAGAGTGATTGCTTATGCTTCTCGTCAATTGAAGACCTATGAGAAGAACTACCCTGTTCATGATCTAGAGTTGGCTGTCATTGTTCACACATTGAAGATTTGGAGTTATTATCTGTATGGTATGCCTTGTGAGGTGTTTACTAATTATCGTAGCCTCCAGCACTTGTTCAAGCAAAAGGATCTCAACTTGAGGCAGCGGAGATGGTTGGAGTTGCTAAAGGACTATGATATTATTATATTGTATCACCCGGGGAAGGCCAATGTAGTGGCCGATGCCTTGAGTAGGAAGGCAGTGAGTATGGGCAGTTTGGTGCATATTCCTATTGGGGAGAGACCTCTTGCAGTTGATGTTCAGGCCTTGGCTAATCGATTTGTAAGGTTGGATATTTTGGATCCCAGTCGGGTCTTAGCTTGTGTAGTTTCTCGGTCTTCCTTATTTGATCGCATCAGAGAGCGCCAGTATGATGATCCTCATTTGCTTGTCCTTAAGGATAGAGTTCAGCACGACGATGCCAGAGATGTGACTATTGGTGATGATAGAGTATTGAGGATGTAGGGCCGGATATGTGTGCCTAATGTTGATGGGCTTTGGGAGTTGATTCTTGAGGAGGCCCATAGCTCGCGGTATTCTATCCATCCGGGTGCCACGAAGATGTATCAGTATTTGAGATAGCATTATTGGTGGAGAAGAATGAAGAAGGATATTGTGGGATTTGTAGCTCGGTGTCTCAATTGTTAGCAGGTGAAATATGAGCATCAGAGACCGGGTGGCTTGCTTCAGCGGTTAGATATTCCAGAGTGGAATTGGGAGCGGATCACCATGGATTTTGTAATTGGACTCCCACGGACTTTGAAGAAGTTCGGTGCTATTTGGGTGATTGTGGATCGGTTGACCAAGTTCGTGCACTTCATTCCTGTGTGTACTACCTATTTTTCAGAGTGGTTAGTAGAGATTTATATCCAGGAGATTGTTCGCTTGCATGGTGTCCTAGTTTCCATCATTTCAGATAGAGGTACTCAGTTAACTTCACAGTTTTGGAGAGCCGTGCAGCGAGAGTTGAGTACTCAGGTTGAGTTGAGCACAACTTTTCACCCTCAAACGGACGGTCAGTCCGAGTGCACTATTTAGATATTGAAGGACATGTTGCGCGCTTGTGTCATTGATTTTGGGGGTTCATGGGATCAGTTTCTATCGCTCGCGGAGTTTGCATGTAACAACAGTTATCAGTCGAGTATTCAGATGGCTCCATATGAGGCTTTATATGGGAGACGGTGCAGATCTCCAGTTGGTTGGTTTGAGCTGGGCAAGGCTAGGTTTTTGGGTGCAGACTTGGTACAAGATGCTTTGGACAAAGTGATGGTGATTCAGGAGCCGCTTCGTACAGTGCAGTTAGGACAAAAGAGTTATGCTGACAAGAAGGTTCGTGATGTGTCTTATATGATTGGGGAGAAGATTTTGCTAAAGGTTTCACCCATGAACGATGTTATGAGATTTGGAAAGAAGGGTAAATTGAGTCCTTGGTTCATTGGGCCTTTTGAGGTGCTTCTAAGGATTGGGGAGGAGGCTTTGCCACCTAGCCTGTCGACTGTGCATCCGGTATTTCATGTTTCTATGCTCCGGAAGTATATTGGCGATCCGTCTCATGTTTTGGATTTCAGCACGGTTCAGTTAGACGGTGATTTGACTTATGATGTGGAGCTAGTGGCCATTTTGGAGCATCAGATTCGAAAGTTGAGATCAAAGAATATAGCTTCAGTGAAAGTGCAGTGGAGAGGTCGACCCAAAGAGGAGGCTACCTGGGAGACAGAGCGGGTAGATGCGGAGCAGATATCCTCACCTATTGAAGCTTCAGGTATGTTTCTTGACTTGTTCGAGGACGAATGTTTGTTTAAGAGGGGGAGGATGTAACGACCGGGCCGGTCGTTTCATGAGTTACCGCTCTGTTTCCCAAATTTTTCTTCCTTGTGTGTTGTTCAACTATATTTCATCATATTGTATTGGTTGTATTGTGTTCGGAGTGGTCATGGAGTGAAATGAGACACTTAGTCTCTTATTTGGAAGTTTAAGTTGGAAAAGTCAATGCGATGTTGACTTATGTGTAGAAGTTCTCGGATGTGAATTCTGATGGTTCGAATAGCTTCACTAGGTGATTTTGGGCTCAGGAGCGTATTCGAAATGTAATTTGGAGATCTGTGATAGATTTAGGCTTGAATTGGCAAAATTGAAAATTTGACACTTTTTGGTCTGCAGTGGAAATCTTGATATCGGGGTCAGAATGAAATTTCAGAAACTAAAGTAGGTTCGTTGTGTCAATTGTGACGTGGGTGCAAAATTTCAGATCGTTCAGATGAGGTTTGATAGGTTATTGGATTGGTTGCGGAAATTGAAAGTTTTCAAGTTCTTAGGCTTGAATCCGAGGTCGATTTGGTGTTTCGATGTTGTTTTGAGTGTTCTGATGGTTGGAATAGGTTTGAATAATGGCATGTGACTTGTTGGCGTGTTTGGGTGAGGTCCCGAGGGCCTCGGGATGATTTCAGATGGTTATTAGAGAGTTTGGAAATTTGGGAATACAGCTAAAGCTGTTGGTTCTATCATAACCGCACATGCAGAGTGGGGCCCGCATGTGCGAGACCGCAGATGTGAAGGAAGGATCGCAGGTGCGGCCAAGGCTGAGAAGAGCAGGAACCGCAGGTGCAGAAGGTGGAGCGCATCTGCGAGACCGCAGGTGCGGTAGGGTGACCGCAGAAGCGGTTCTGGTGGATTAAGTGGAAGTTGCAGATGCGGAGAAATGGGTCGCAGGTGCGAGATGCCTGGGCAGAAAGTATATATGGTGGACTTCACAAAATTTGGTTTATTTCCACCATTCCTATTCGGACTTGGAGCTTTTTGGAGGGTTTTTAAGAGGGAATCAAGGGGGTTTTCATTGAGGTAAGTTTCTTGAACCCAAAACTCGATTCTATAGTGATTTTCAGTTGATTAAGCATAAAATTTGTGGGATTTAAGGGTGAAAACTTGAGAAATTAGGGCTTGAAATTGGTGATTTGAGAGGCCATTTGAGGCCCGATTTTAATGTTCTTGGTATGTATGAACTCGTGGGAGAATAAAGATTCTTGTTATGTGATTTTTATGGAATTTCAAGACGTGGTTCCGGGGGTCGGGTTTGGCCAATTTCGGGATTTTTGAGCCAATTTGATTATTTTCGCTTGGGCTTTGTTCCTTTAGCATGTATTAATGGTATGATAGTGATTTTGGTTAGACTCGGAGCATTTGGAGGCCGAATCGAGAGGCAAGGGCATCGCGGGCTAGAGTTTTGGCTTGGCTTGAGGTAAGTAACGCTTCCAAACTTGGTTCTGAGGGTTCGAAACCCGAACTATGTTTTCTATGATTACTATTGAGGAGACGTAAATGCCAAGTGACGGGCGTGTGGGCATGCACCATGAGAATTGCGGCCTGGATCATTCCATGGAACCGCTTAGTGACTCTTTCTTGCTGATATCTGTGTTGTGATTATGTGATTAAGTTAATGAGCTGTAAATCACACTAATTATCATGTTAAGGCCTCACACCGATACTATTGAGACCCGAGAGGTCGTTTCTTGCTATTATATTATTAGCTTCATTGATATTCTGTACTCAGTTCTGTTCATGCATATTATATCATGCCTCAGTCTCGATTATTTTTATTTGGCACATCATATCATTGTTCGGGCTAGTATCATGACATTTTGAGCCCGTGTGTGTGAGACTGGAGAGTGATGACTGAGTGAGGCCGAGAGCCTGATATTGAGTGGCTATATAGGATCGGGATGCATGTCGCAATGGGATATTGATTATGCCTTCGTTGGCTTGTTATAGCGCTTGGGCTGAAAGGAGCCTCTCCGGAGTCTTTACACCCCCAGTGAGCGTAATTGATGATATTGAGAGATGGATCTTCCCTGAACATGGATCTTGTCCAAAGTATTTATCCCTGGAGATGGATCTTCTCCATAGGGCTAGAATGGCCTTCCTCGGTACTGGATGAATGCGGTCAGTGATGTGTATATATATTCCTGGATGGATATTCCCTGGGCCGGATATCCATATACAGTACCGAGTAATTGAGCACTCGGTACTGTATATTAGTACTTTGTTGCTATTTTCAGACTATTTGATCTTGTCTTATTTTGGAACTATTGTAGCATGACTCATGACTTAGTGACACCTGCGGTCGGGCTTGTATTTTCCGCTTTGTTTGATTTTGACTTTGTATCTTTTTATCAGATTTCAGTTGAAAAATAGGTTTACTTTAGTTTTAAATGAAATATAGATTATTTTGGAAATGGGTTGGCTGGCCTAGTTTCGCAATGAGTGCCATCACGATCGGGTCGGTTTTGGGATCGTGACAATGGTGCTGCTTGAATTTAGCTTCCCTTTGAAGATGGTCAACTGGATAATGGCTTGTGTTACAATTGTCAGCTACTCACTATTGATTAATGGTGGATTTACCATAAGGTTTCAGGAAAAAAAAAGGACTAAGGCAAGGGGATCCAATGTCCCCTTACTTATTTGTCCTGGCTATGGAGTACTTGAACAGATCCCTGAAGAACTTGAAACAAAACCCTGATTTCAACTACCATCCCAGATGCTCAAAGTTGGACTTAGAGGGTGTTTGAATTGGCTTAAAAGGTGGTCAACCAGCTTAAAAGTATTTTTTAGCTTATTTTAGTGTTTGACAAACACAAAAAGTACTTAAAAGCACTTGACTTTTAAGCCAAAATAAGCCAAAAGCCATAAGTCGAACACCCCCGACTTATTGCTTTTTGGCTTAAAAGCTTTTTATGTTTGACCAAGTACTTTACATTCTTATCCCTCATATTTTTTTATAAATCCAAAAATACCCTTCCGTTACTAATTAAAGTCCTGACGCCAATTCTCTTTCCCTTCGTGCCATTACCATTGTCTTTGTTCGTAGCACCATAGTTTTTCTTTCTCCATACCCAAACCCTTCATCACTCATCTTTCCCAATATTTCTCTCACTCACACCAGAAACAAAATGGTTTTGATTTAAGGAGCATGTATTACGTCTGGTTATTGTTATTTAATTTGTTGCTCTAAAAATATTGAAAGTTTTCAGCTTTGTTGTGTGCAAAAAAAAATTATTTACGTATTCAACCACAAAATACAGAGAGAAAAAAAAAAAGAAGATAAATCACCTTGAAATTTTCATTACATGTTTGCTGCAGTACCTTTTTTCGTTCCTATTGATTATACCCTGGAAGGAGTTTTCAGTTTCTACTATTGGAGGATTATTTATGATATTGTTGCTCATGATATTTATACTTTGCACTATTTAAGTATCTATTTTTTTTACTTTCAAACTTTAGTCAAATTATTATCATTATATGTAATTTAATAAATAATTTATATTTACTAAAAATAACATTATCTAGTCAATTTAACTTACAATGAATTAAGACACACAAATTGGTTTGTATTTGAGTTAGTTTCAAATTAGGAATTTAGCAGTAATAAGCATATTTTTTGTGTTAATTGCTTTAAGGTCAATTTTAATCATTTTACCAGAAAGTGAATTGAAATATAAATTATTTTTTAGTTGAATCAATTTAGAATTAAAAATCTTGTAGTAATCAGCTTGTTTATAGTGTTAACAGATTTTAAGGATATTTCAATCATTTTAATAGAAAAAATGTTTATCAGCACTTGTTTATCAAACACTTCAACAACTTTTTTCAGATTCAGTGCTTTTATCCAAACACGTAACTGTTTTTTTATAAAATAAGTTCCAGCACTAATGCTTAAAAGTCACTTTTTTACAGCTAATCCAAACGGGCTCCTAGTACACATTTGTTTTGTGGATGATTTGCTAATGTTCTGCAGGGCAGATAGAATCTCCATCTAGTTCATGTTACAGGCATATTCAATCACTTCTCTGAGGTTTCTGGGCTTAAAGCCAATATGGATAAAAGTTCATTCTATGTAGCAGGGGTGTCCAGTGAATTCAAACACCAGATCATTCAGGAGATGTGCTTCTCTGCTGAGGAAATGCCATCCAGATATCTAGGAGTACCACTATCTTCAAGGAAGCTCACAATACACCAATGTCTGCCTCTAGTAGAAAAGATGATTGCGAAGACTAGATGCTGGTCTACTAAATTCCTATCTTACAGTGCGAAACTGCAACTGATTAAAAGTATCCTATTTGAGATGCAGACTTACTGGACTCAAATCTTTCTACTTCCAAAAAAGATCACCAATATGGTAAGAGATGTATGCAGAACATTCCTATGGACATGTACAAATGAGGTTTCCAGAAAAGCTCTAGTAGTTTGGGAAAAACTGGGCATGCCTAGGTTTGCTGGAGGATTAAATATTCTAGACTTCTATAGAGGAACAAATCAGCAATCTGTAAGCTATTATGGGTTGTTACTCAGAAAAAGGATAATCTATGGGTAAAATGGATTCACTACTTCTATATAAAGCAGAGAGATTTAATATAATTTCCTATTTCCTAACCAAAGTTGTTGGCTAGTTAGGAAGATATTGGAAGCAAGGAGCTGACTAGTGAATTATGGGAACCCAGAGGTACTGTTAAAAAGCTTTGAAATACAGGGAAAGTTCAGCATTAAGAAAGCATATCAATTCTTCACTCCTTAGTTTCAGAAAGTAGATTGGAAGAAAATAGTATTGGTGAAAAATATCATTCCCATACATCAATTCATTCGCTGGTTAGCAATCCAGCACAGGCTATCTACTGTTGACAGGTTAGAGAGATGGGGAATACAGGTTGAAAAAGAGTATGTACTGTGTGCATCTGACATAGAGGAAACCTTGGAGCATATCCTATTTTATTGTCCTTATTCACATCAGGTGTAGAATACTCTACTAGGCTGGTTGGGAATAAGAAGGAACATGGCACTTGGTAGAAAGAAGTCACTTGGGTAACAAGCAGAATCAACAATAGACCAAGGGATCATATTCTAGGATTTTTCTTTGCAGCAACTGTCTATCATATATGGGCAGAGAGAAACGCAAGAAGATTTCAACAAAGGAAGCAAGAGGCTAGGCAGAGAGTGAAGGAAATAGTTAAACAGTTACATGTTAAAGGGCAGAGAAATTGTAAATGGAAGAGTATATTAGATAGATTGAATTGTTACCCAGCATAGATAAATTATAGTATAATTTTAATTTTCCTAGAGAACTAACTCTTGAGTCCAAAAGAGTTGTTGTGTATAAATCTTTACTTGGTTGAATAAAAAATTTATTTTGACAAAAAAAGCGCACTTCCAGAGTCGTCTTCACACAAGTCAACTTATGGTCAACTCTTACAACTTAAACTTCAAACTTAGGGATTATGCGTCTCATTCACTCTAAAACTCTCCCGAGCCCAAAACCAAGCATCCCGACAAGTCAAATAACCACATTATAAAACAAAAGGAGCAATAAGTAGGAAATCAGGACTAATACTCTCAAAACGACTGGCGGGGTCGCTACAACCCCTGTCTAGCCTACTCTTCGTAAATACGATCAAGGTATCTCAAATGCGATACCTAAGGCACCACTGCTATGATCGCAATTGCGATGCTGGTGCTCGCAATTGCGACACCTGAGGCCCCAACACGCCAACAACCTGTAATTGAGTCCAAAACATTTTGAAATATGTTTGAAACTCACCCGAGCCCTCGGAGCTCCAAATCGAACATCTACACAAGTCTAAAAATATCATACAAACTTGCTCGCGATATAAAAACATCTAAAACCACGAATCGAACATCAAAACACATAAATTTAAAAAGAAAACTCAAAAATCTCTAGAATTGCAACCAAGCGTCCTAATCCTATCAAACCAACTTTGAATTACACTAAATTTTACAGACACATTTCAAATAGAAAAACAGACTGATTCCAAGTCCCAAAACAAAATTCTAAATCCCATAGCATCAAAGTCAACATACAACCAAATTTAAGGAAACTTCTAAACCTTAAATTATCAACTTTGGGCAAAACAAGTCAAATCAACCTAGGGACCTCCGAATTCAATTTTGAAAATATGCTCAAGTCCAAAATTATGGTACAAACCTATTGGAGGTATCAAAATACCATTCCAGTATCATTTCATAAAAGTCAAACTTCGATCATCATATCCTACTTAGGCTTCTAAACCAACAACCAAATGGTCCAGATCAACCAAAAACCTTTCCAGAATGAAATTAACCAACCCCGCAAGTCATAAAACCATAAATACACATGTGTGAAGAATCAAAAGGGGAAACAAGGCTCAAATACACAAAACGGCTGATTGTTTTGTTACATAGAATTATACCATTTTTGTTACACCCCATGTTTTTGTACGTGAAAGTATGTCATAAGTCAATTGATATAAGCTCGGAAATGAGATCTTCTTTGAAAGTATATAAAGTGATTTAATATTGTTACACCCCATGCTTCAGACGTCACTGTCATTATAGTATTATCTAATGTAAACTCAAAAAAGGACGAAATCCTTCTACAAGGATAAGAAAGGTTTACTGAAGTCTTAAGAAAGTTAAGATGAATATGAGACTTATTAATCATGATTTAAATGAGTTTAAAGTCAATATGACTATATATGATGTTTGGATATGAAATATAAAGTTTGGGAAAAATCGGATTTAAGTTGCGGAAAGACTGACTAAGGATTTGCCTTGTAATGAAGCATTTTGAGTAATATATTTCATGTGTTATATGAGGTTGTTTGGGGGACATATTATATACCAAAATGAAGGTCTTAGAACATAGTTTCAAATGGTTCAAACCACTTATTCATACGATATCGGGATAGAGAAATATGAATTTATATAGTAGGGTTGCCAAGTCACATCGCCGCACTTCGGAGAAACTAGCAGTTTTATAGGCCAGTTGCGACACAATTTTTTCCCAATATATTGAGAGTTACATGGAGATATTTATATGAAATTAGAGCCCTATGTGTCTAGTTTTCAATGCTGCAAACCGTTTGTCAATATAATGTCGGCTTAGAGAGATACAAGTGTCCGAATTTGCACCGCTCAAACTTCCAAGCAGGAAGCTTACCCACCTACTTGGAGAATTGAGGCGGTGGGCTTATAAGTTATCTTCTCCCTTGTATATCTCGTCATTATAAACAGAAAACTTACACCAAAACACTCTCAATTCTCTCTAAGAGCTGGTCCAAGATCCCAAGAACCAATCTAAAGGAAAATCAACTCAAATCATCATCAAAGGTGTTAAAGACTACAAGAGAATACTTCTATGATGTTGTGGTGTGATTGAGGGCTATTGTGAGCTAAGTTGATATAGGGTTTCAAGTTGTAGATGTTGTCCAAGGTATGTATAACATCTACTTGATTGTGCCTAAGGCTAATCTTGTGTTGGTTGTGTTGTTTGAGTGAAAAACCATAAGATAACACTTGAAAGAACATGAGATATGATTGTCTCTTTGATTGGGCTGTTTTGCGGCTAAATATATGGTTTGTAGTGGCTGGAAATTGTGAGAAATAATTTTATAATGTTGTGGCTATTGTTGTTAAGCTTGTTTAGGTGTTAATTAAGTTGATTGAAGAAGAAAATATGAAAAATAAGTGATTGACGGTAAAAATTAAGGTGCTAGACGTATGGGGTTGTTTTGGAGGGCATTTTATGGATGTTTTAAACTAGAAATAATATGGTACATATAAGTATGATGTTCTGAAGGTTGTAAACTAATTTATAAAATAAGAATTGGATTCAATTCATATCTTGTTATGAATAAAAAGGAGCTTGTCGCTCAGTATGATTGTTAAGATAATCGGAGAAACTCATATTGGATTGCATTGTTATTGTTGCTATTGTTGATTATAGTTGTTATTGTTTGGATGTTGATGACCCTTAGTGGTCTTTGGGATGTATTAAAAATAGGGGAGGTTCTGCCCGATTTTCCTTAAGCCATACGACTAGCCAAATACGATGGTACGACATTATATATTAACGACAATATCATTTCACTTATTGTAGATGCAAGACATTGTGTCGAGCTTGGTTGAGTAATAAGGAAGATATCATGCAAGTATGTTAAGGCTATCCCTTCTTTCTTTTTGGCATGATCCAAATGATACAAATGAAACGAGCAAACGCACAACTTTCATAAATAGCTCTATTCATAGAAGTATTAGAGGTGCCTATGCTCTTGAATTCCCATATGTCTTATTATTACATCTTTTGTTCATGGGTCTCAGAAAAATACATAAGTTGAAAAAAGTTTATTTCATGATATTAATCAGAGGTATAATGGTCTTATGACATTCCGAGAAGTTTTATTAACGTACTTCTCATGCATTGCATTCATTTACATGTGCATTTATCCATGACTCAGACAGCATTATATACGCGTATATATGTATATAGGATATGGGAAAAAGTTAGCCATCGTGACGGCACTTAGTCCCTACGACTAAGTAAGCCTAAAACGCGGAAGATAAACCAATTTGCGGAATAATACAATTCAAAACAGAAATAATGTAATAAAATATCGTTTTAAAAGTGCCACTCGGCATACAAAATATAAATCTGAAATCCAATATATATATCTCTCCCAAAACCCGGAAATCCATGAATCACAAGCTAAGGATATTACATAGTGCTCTAACTCCAGGATAGTCTAAAACAAGTAAATACAGAAGGGTTGTAACTACAAAGGAAAATAGAGAGAGAGAGACTACTCGGTCTGCGGACGCAGCAGATATACCTCGAAGTCTCTGAAGGGTCACCTCGCCTCAAGGATGGTAAGTCTGAGTCAAGGTACCCAGATCTTCATATGAAAAACATGCACAGAAAGGGCATGAGTACACCACAGTGATACTCAATAAGTGCCAAGCCTAACCTTGGTCGGGTAGTAACGAGGAAGGTCAGGGCCCTACTGAGGTTAAATAAAATATAAAGTTCAACATTATAGAACAAAACAGTATAAATAAGTGCAACAAGAAAAGTAACACAAGATATAAAGGGCAACAACAACTATTATAGAGACAAGATAAACACAGAAATGAAATAAGGTCCAGCACCAAATAAAAATCGGGGATCTCCCAGGGTACCGTCCTGTAGTCCCAAATATACATATCCAATGGATCTCCCGGGATCCCATCCTATAGTCCAACTCATAGTGCGCGGGGATCTACCAGAATCCCGTTCTATAGTCACAAATGTAAATACCCAGTACTGGGAAAATCTACCGGGTGCATTCCCATAGTTCCATATAACTGTGCAGGGTACTAGAATCCTATATCCGTAGTCCCAAAATGTAAATAGACAATGGGGAGCTACCGGAATCCCACATCCATAGTCCCTGTCACACCTCCTTTTTCCGCCCCGAGAGGGTACAAGGGAGTTTTTTCCAATTAAAGGACAATCGAAACGAGATTTGTTTATTTATTTTAGAGTCGCCACTTGGGAGATTTAGGGTGTCCCAAGTCACCAATTTTAATCCCGAATCGAGAAAACGAATGACTCCATATTACAGTCTGCGTACCAGAAATCCGGATAAGGAATTCTGTTAACCCGGGAGAAGGTGTTAGGCATTCCCGAATTCCGTGGTTCTAGCACGGTCGCTCAACTGTTATATTCGGCTTGATTATCTGATTTTATACAAATATGAACTTATGTGCAAATTTTAACTTTTTACCGCTTTCATAATTGTTATTATTATTTTCTACAAGGAATTGCAACGTTGTGAAAATATATCCCGAACCGCGTTACAATCAATGTACCCGTGGTCGTCGACACATTTTGACTCTATTGAGATTTGGAATTTGGGCCACATCAATGTGCACCCCAGTTTAAGGAAATTAAATTATTAAAGGCGCGCCTAAAGCGACTAGCGTATTATCTACTTTGGGTAGGGCCGTGGATTTTTGCTAAACGGTCCATCCCGAAGTCTAAGCAATTTTAAAGCAAATATTTACTGAGGGCCCCGCAATTTTGTATTTTTATTCGGCGAGGCTCATCTCATTCTTATTTTTAAAAGGAATTTGCAACGTCATGGACACGCATCTCGAACCACGTCACAATCAATGTACCCGTGATTAGAAACACATTTCGACTCCGTTGAGATTTGGATTTGGGTCACATAAATGTGCACCCGAGTTTAAGAAGGTAAGATTTATTAAGGCGCGTCCTAAAGAGACTAACGTATTGTTATTTTAGGAAGAGGCCGTGAACGTTCATTAAACGGCCAAATCCAAAGTCTAGTCAATGGTTATGTATTTATTGAGGGCCCCAGCGATGTGTGATTTATTTGGCGAGGCTCGTCTCATTTTATTTTAAGGATAAACCTACAGTGACTACATTTCTTCTATTAAATTCGTCTCTAAAATAAAATAAAATCTCTTAATTATTTACATGCTGAAAAACGTAACTTATTAGTTATTAGTTTACGGCTAATGCGAATGGAAAATTGCGATCGAGTTTGTACAAAGAAAAACTGCTTTCATTTTTATATTCTGTTATTTACTAATGCTAGAACATGAGATAGATACACAATAATATCAAAAACAGATTAATTATTCTCCGATTAATTTAAACTAACATTATTAGATGAAGAAATTATACATATGCAACCTCATTACTCATTAATCATTCAACTACATCTTTATACAAAGAAAGAAAAATTATATTCAACCACAAATCTAAACAGGAGGAATTCAAGAGGAACAAAACCTGATTAATATTTCATTTTTTTTGCTTCAAGCCGAGATTGTACAAATGTGTACCTGGAAACAGCAGTACAAGAACAAAAGAAGGAGAAGTCAGCAGCAATAATACCACAGTAACAGCAGATTCGGCAACACCGCAAAACCAGTAACAACCAGTAGAATAACCCAGCAACGGATTGAAAAATCAGCAATACCAAAGTGCAATCACAGTCAAAGCAGAAGAGAGACGGATACAAGATGCAGTAGTTTACTGATTTTGAATAACACTCGAGAAAAGACAAACAGAATTTATTCAAGTAGAAGTTCAAGTTGTCTTTCTCTTTTTCAGTCTAACTCTTAAGTCTTAAAGCTCTGAAATGTAAAAACAATCTGTAAGCTCTCAAGTGTAAAAGTCTCTCAATAATAATCCCTAAGTCCCCTCAATAATGTTCAACTCCTAATCTTCTCCTTTTTTTCCTCTCAATGTTCAAGTCCTTTTCTCCTCTCTCAAAACTTTTTCCTAATTCCCGTCCCCCTTTTTCTCTCAAAAAAAACTCCTCTTCAAGTCAAGAATGACTCTATATATAGCAAGACAAGTCTTCAATTCCCAACCCCAAATTATTCCCCCAATGGCATGTTTTGTCCCACTTATTAATGTTTTCTTTATTTTAAACTTTGTCCCCCATGCCTACATTAAATAAATACATCCACCACAACCCATTACAATTTGTCCCCTATGCTTACATTAAATAAGTACAATATTCCCTCCCATTATGTTTTGTCTTGTCCCCCATTATATTAAACAAGTACATCAAAAACCCCACCCCATTATATTTTGTCCCTCATGCTTAACATAAAGAATCAAAATAATGTTCAATTACCAAACTACCCCTCCGACCTTATTGCAATTACCATTCTACCCCTGAATGCAATGCAATTTACCAAACTGCCCCATCAGCTCTAAACAATAAATTAATCATAACTTAACCAAAAGATAGCTAAGATGACCAATTTCTCAACAATCTTCAACAACAAATCATATGAACACGATGAACAACACAACTCCAAATTAATGGAAATAAATCAACCATATCGGGAACCAATCCTGGTTAATTTAGATCATCAATGGATGAACAAAGAGACAACAATACAAACAACAATATGCATGATTCAAATTAAATCAACAAATCACAAACAAACATAAACTCACATTAAATCACTGGATTTAAACATGAACTTCAAACAAAGATGAACATGAACTAAATCTATTTTTTAAAACAACAAACATGACGGATTAAATGATTCAAACAACATTAATAATTTCTGGAAAATACATAACAACATGAAACAAATTGAAGAAATAATCAATTAAATTTCAATTTGAATCTAACAAACATTAAACTAACAAATATTCACTTAAACAATAATACAAACATGAAATAAACATGAAAAACAACTAATTAAACTTCTATTTTAAAATCTGAAAATTAATTTAACAAAACATATGAACATGAACAAAACCAAAATCAAATATCTACCGATTTTAGATTCGAGAATATCAAAACGAACTACGGACAAAAATAAAACTCAAAATCTACTAACCGGATTGAAACAAAATACGTACTAACCAACGACGAACTCGACTAGGTGGGGACTGTTTTGACGACCATCGACCAAAGCTCGACCAAACGACGAACTCAACTAAAACTCGACCAAACAGTGCTGGCGATGGCGATTTATGGCTGGACGCAGCAGTCATGCAGTAGCCCAAAGCAGAAACAAGCAGCCAGCAGCTCGGAGTAAGGAGGAGAAGCAGCGGCGACGGTGGGGTTTGGACGATGAAGCAGCAGCTGCGGCGACGTCGGGGCAGTAGCGTCGGAGGGTGACGAGGTTGGAGAGGAAAACGCAGCAGCGTCCATGGGTATCGAGCTTGTGACCTTCAACACCACTTTGAACCATATTTGCTGCTGCTTTGCATCTCCACTGTATCGAGTGGGTTCATGTAGACGATGAAGCAGCAGCTGCAGTTTGTCGAGCTCAAACTCGATGAAGAAGATGAGGACTCGATGAAACTCGATGAAGACGCAGCTGGGTGTATGTGTTTGTGTTGTGGTCGGATTTGTTGTTTAACAATGGTGAAGAAGGGGTAAAGGGGGTAGCAGCTATGGTGATGGGTTGACGCGGGGGAGGCAGCCATAGTCGAGCAAGCTTTGAGCTTGACGAAAGAGATGAAGCTATGGTAGCGACGGTGTTATGGTGGGTCGTTGGAGATCGAGGGGCTTGTGTCGTTTGGTCGAGGAAGAAGAAGGTAGAAGCAGCTGGTAGAGGGCACCATGGATGACTTTTGGGGTTCCTTAGTTTTTTGGAGAAGATGGAGAAGAAGCCACAGTGGGGGCGGATGGTTTTAGGTCTTTTTAGGGTTTTTGTTTTCTTATTTTTTTGTTTTGTTTTGTGTTGGACAAAAATGAAGAAGGGATGTTGGGTATTTGGGTTAATGGGGCGGACCGGGTCGACCCATGTGAAGATGGACCGGATCATGGGGAAGATTGGGCAATTATTTGGGCCTGGGGTTCAAAATTTGAAGAAGTGGCCCAATCCGATTTTTCTTTGTATTTTTGTTATTTTTTCTTCTTTTATTTTCTAAAACTAAATTATAAAAATATTTAAATTATTATTAAGAACTAAATTAAGTTATAAAAGCGCAAATTAACTCCCAATAACAATTAACGCACAATTAAGTAATAATTAAGCATAAAATTGTATATTTGGACATTAAATGCTAAAAATACAAAAGATGCCTATTTTTGTAATTTTTAATTTTTGTAAAACTAATTTAATTACTAACAATTATAGAATTAAATCCTACATGCAAAATGCGACATATTTTTATATTTTTTTATTAATTTAACAAATAAACACGCACAGACAAATACAAATAATTATTCAAAATATCACAAAATTGCACACCAAAGAAAAATCATTTTATTTTTGAATTTTTTGGGAGTAATTCTCATATAGGGCAAAAATCACGTGCTTACAGCTGCCCCTCTTTGCCCGGAGACACGAAGGGTTTTCGTGCAAAGATAAAGCGAGCGATTTTTGCCCATCCGAGTACTCCGTGTGAAGCATTTTTTGAAAAAGATTTAACCGAACCTTTGCTTCAAAGGTTTCCTACATATCCCTGGCTAAAGGGGAATCAGGTTAATGTAGTTCGGGAAGTTTTGGTAGCTGGGACTACCATGGGACTGCAATGTTACTGTTGTTGCATGTTGTTATCACTGCTTACCGATCTCCTTGTTACACCGTGCTTAAAAGAAAACAAGAAGCTAGGCTAGACTAAAATTTGTTCTTGTTGCCTTGCTTTCTTGTCGGCTTGTGTTTCATCCGGTGCTTTTCTTCTGTGAATTTGGGAATGATACTGGCCCTTTGCTTTTTTGAATACCAGTTTTCATCATTTTGCTCGGTCCGCTAGGGACATGGCTTTCTTCATCAAGCTTTTCGACTGTTCCTCTGGTGGGTACGACTCTCTTCATCAGACTTGTTATGTTGGGCATGATTTAATGTTCACCAGCTGCTTCTTTCAAAACGCGTCCTTTCTTCCTTTTGACTCATGCGCCTGAATTTGTGCTGGGACCTCTTGTTGCACCCTTTTGCTTCCCGGTGCTGGGGATTTTTATTGTTTCCTGCTGGGGATTCCTGTTGTAACCCTCTGTTTTATTGTCTTCTGACTTGATCTTAAAGTGTATACCTCTGTTCTATGGGCGGGCTCCCAACTTCAACACTTGAAAAGTAAAGACTGGAATGTATTCCCTTGTTATACAGGTGGGCGCCTAATGGTAAAGACATGAAATTTATTTCCGCATTATACTGGTGGGCGACCTAGAACATGAATGTAAAGACAGAAATGTATTCCCACATTATACTGGTGGGCGACCTAGAACAGAAAGTATTCCCGCATTATACTGGTGGGCGACCTAGAACATGAATGTATTCCCGCATTATACTGGTGGGCGACCTAGAACAGAAAGTATTCCCGCATTTTACTGGTGGGCGACCTAGAACAGAAAGTATTCCCGCATTTTACTGGTGGGCGACCTAGAACATGAATGTATTCCCGCATTTTACTGGTGGGCGACCTAGAACAGAAAGTATTCCCGCATTATACTGGTGGGCGACCTAGAACAGAAAGTATTCCCGCATTATACTGGTGGGCGACCTAGAACAGAAAGTATTCCCGCATTATACTGGTGGGCGACCTAGAACAGAAAGTATTCCCGCATTATACTGGTGGGCGACCTAGAACAGAAAGTATTCCCGCATTATACTGGTGGGCGACCTAGAACATGAATGTATTCCCGCATTTTACTGGTGGGCGACCTAGAACAGAAAGTATTCCCGCATTTTACTGGTGGGCGACCTAGAACAGAAAGTATTCCCGCATTTTACTGGTGGGCGACCTAGAACAGAAAGTATTCCCGCATTTTACTGGTGGGCGACCTAGAACAGAAAGTATTCCCGCATTATACTGGTGGGCGACCTAGAACATGAATGTATTCCCGCATTATACTGGTGGGCGACCTAGAACAGAAAGTATTCCCGCATTTTACTGGTGGGCGACCTAGAACAGAAAGTATTCCCGCATTATACTGGTGGGCGACCTAGAACATGAATGTATTCCCGCATTTTACTGGTGGGCGACCTAGAACAGAAAGTATTCCCGCATTTTACTGGTGGGCGACCTAGAACATAAATGTATTCCCGCATTTTACTGGTGGGCGACCTAGAACAGAAAGTATTCCCGCATTTTACTGGTGGGCGACCTAGAACAGAAAGTATTCCCGCATTTTACTGGTGGGCGACCTAGAACAGAAAGTATTCCCGCATTATACTGGTGGGCAACCTAGAACAGAAAGTATTCCCGCATTATACTGGTGGGCGACCTAGAACATGAAATGAACAGACAAGAATAAAGTATTCCTCTCGTTATTCAGGTGGGCGCCTGACTTCGACAACAACTTTGAAAATAAGATCCTATTCGAGGGCAGATGAACCCGACATATCCTATTTGAGGGCGGATGAACCCGACATATCCTATTTGAGGGCGGATGAACCCGACATATCCTATTCGAGGGCGGATGAACCCGACATATCCTATTCGAGGGAGGATGAACCCGACATATCCTATTCGAGGGCGGATGAACCCAACATATCCTATTCGAGGGCGGATGAACCCAAACTATCCTATTCGAGGGCGGATGAACCCAACATATCCTATTCGAGGGCGGATGAACCCAAAATATCCTGTTGGAGGGCGGATGAACCCGACATATCCTATTCGAGGGCGGATGAACCCGACATATCCTGTTCGAGGGCGGATGAACCCGACATATCCTGTTTGAGGGCGGATGAACCCGACATATCCTATTCTAGGGCGGATGAACCCAAAATATTCTATTCGAGGGCGGATGAACCCAAAATATACTATTCGAGGGCGGATGAACCCAAAATATCCTGTTTGAGGGTGGATGAACCCAACATATCCTATTTGAGGGCGGATGAACCCGTCATATCCTTAAGACTTGAAAATATCTTACCTCAAAACTTGCTGGGGATTATTTTGATGGGGATGAATTTTCCCTTTCTTCCTTCCCTATTATGGGTTGTCCGACACTCTTGAAATTTGGTCGAAAATCCGTCGAAGATGCTTCTACATCTCGATGATCCGCTGGGGATAACACTGCTGAAGATAACTCTGCTGAGTAAATATGTTATCTTACTCTTTCCAGAACTACTTCCTTTTGAGTAGGATGTTTCATTCCACTGCAAACTACTTCCCCTTATTATTATTATTATTATTATTATTATTATTATTATTATTATTATTATTATTATTATTATTATTATTATTATTATTATTATTATTATTATTTTATTATTATTATTATTATTTTTATTATTATTATTAGTTTCTTCCTTTGAAGACTAACTCCCTTAAGACTCGTTTTGCCTTTCCCCGAAAGGAACCGCTGAGGATACCGATTTTCACCAAACTTGTGTTGGACTCCTCGAAACCGCTGGGGATAACACTGTTGGGGAATTATTTACTTACCTATTGGGGGTAAAATGTTATCAGCTGGGGATAACGCTGTCAAGGATAACACTGCTGGGGGATTCTGATTCCTTCAGAACTAGTGCTTCACTCTTCGGAAGGCTGTTGGGAATGATGCTGACCTCTTGCTTTTTCTGAGCTCAAGTTTCATCCCTTTGCTGGGGAACAACTTCCTACATTGAAACTTATTATGTTGGGGCAACACTGGTTCTACGACCACTTCCCTTGAGACTGACGTTATCTTTATTCTTCCTCGAATGGGTACCTGACTTCCAGAAAATTTCCTAAATGGAAGGAAAATTTTCTGCCCCAGTTTGATAATATCCCTTGTGCATGCATTTCTGGCATCAATGCCATTACCTTTACCTGTTTCAAATCAAACAAAATTTGTTAGTTTAAAACATGGTGGTTGGTTGTGATACTCCTACTGGGATGACTTTCCCTTTCTCCTTCTTTGCTCTGCGCTCCACAACTTGTTGGGGGACGATATTATTTGCTGGGGATAATCCCTTTCTGCTGGGGATATCCCTCTTCTTTTGTGGCATAGATTGGAAACTGGCATTTCCCCGACCTTTTAGTCTAGTATGGATTTCGCCAAATCATGCTCACTGCTCTCCTTGCTCTGTTCATGGGCCTTGGCCTTGAGGTTTATAACCTTGGTTTTTGCAAGGATATCCCTCTTGACACTCGTCAATCCTTTTGTCAATTCCCTTTTGCTGGGGATATTTTTCTTGACACTGGCCTCGCGCTTGTTCCTTGCTGACTATACCATTTGGATGTACTAGTCAGATCTCATCTTGCATATTTGGAAAGCTGATGGCATATTTTGAAGTCATTGCCCATTGGTTCTGATCAAACAGACTCTAATAGGGAATGTTTCTATGAAAGGAGAAAGATAAAAGGGAACATAATAAAAAGACAAAGGAAAAAATGACTCTTTAACAAAAGAAACTACAAATAAAACCCTATCAAATGCAGATACCGACTCTAATGGTCATGACATGCGCATGTGGCCTATCCTCTACCGCCAAACATCTTTCAAGATCTTCACTTGACGATTCCCTATCTGATTCGCAATCTTATTCGACTTGTAGTGCCCGAAGGGTTTTCACTATCAAGCCTCTCTCGTTTTGGTTTTTCTCTCAACTTTCATCGCCTTATGGTGTCCGTAAAGATTTTCACCGATAAGACTCTCATTTGTATCACTTTCCAGCTGGGGATTTGGAGTGTTGCCGGTATGACTCTCTCTGCTGGAGATTAGAGTCCTTTCTGCTGTGGAACAGAATGTTATGTTCACCGGTAAGACTCTCCATTTGTCTGACTTGACATCTTTTGAAGACTGATCAGAAGGTCTTTCTTTGGACCGTAATGTGGGTTTTGGATAGGGCTAGAAAGAAAGGGTATGAAAGGCTCAAAAATGCATCGATTTTGGGTTATTAATTACAACCTTCGGAACTAGATTTATTTACAACAAACACAATCTTTGCCCCAGTTTCTTGCTTGGGGATATTTTAATTGATTTTTTTTTCATTTTTCAAAATTATGACCGAGTCGTGAAGCGTCTACGTATCCTCTTTAAGGAATCAGGTCAAACGTAGTTCCCAATTCCTCTTTTTCATTCTGACTTTCTTTTGTTTTTGTTTTTTTGTGTTTTATTTTTATTTTTTATCATTTCTTTTCTTTTCTCTTTTTTTTTCTTTTGTCGTTTTGCTATTCTTTTTTTTCTTTATCTTCCATGTTCGTATCTTCTAGTCGTTGCTACTGATTCCGAACGAGGGGTATGAAAGAAAAGTAAACAAGGCTCAAAAGGGGTAACGAAGGATAAAGTGTTTAGGTAGCAGAACAAAATGCCTTCGTCATTCCAGTCTTCAAAACATGCCAAGTGCAAACAACACAATTAAACAATAGATTTATAGTCTCTTCCGATGGTGCTGGACTTGACAATTATGTTAAACATTTGTTTTTTCCTTTGTCATTTCTAAAGCACCGTTGGGCGACACTCTCATTATCATGAATGACCCTCATGCCAATTTGGCGAATCTTGCTTTTAACGGTTTTATTTGTGTTTTACTTGCCCTAGTTCCACATGACTCGGGCTCCAAATAATCTCAAACCGTCTTTATTTCCTTTAAATGTTCTGATCACCTTTTCGAGGTTTTATGATTAACTTTAAAGATTAGGCCCAAAATGTGTGCGCATGTCATGTCATTAGAATCGGCGCTGAACAAAAATGATAGAAGGACTAAACAAAAAGATGACTGAAAATAATAAAAGACTGGCTTTTGTATTAGATTACCGGTGAAATGGTTTGAATGAAAAAACAAAACAAACCGGAATAAAATCCTAAACAACCTGGACAAAACTTGAACAAACCGCTATGACGAAAAATGGAAAGATAAGAAGGTTTGACACAGGACAAAATCCGAATTACAATCCTAATAATCCGAACAACAGAAATGACAACAAAATAAGCCACCAAATGCCTCTTTCTTGCTAACCAAGGAACGGAGCGTCCTCCCACTTTATCAAAACTGGCATCTTAGCCACTGAGCTTTGCATCAGTATTGTCAAGACCATTGCCAGCTTCAATATCATCAACCTCCGTCAACAAGTTCCCAAATAGGATTTGAGTGCTTCTGTTATCAGGCCTGATCCCCGCAGAGTGTGTATCATGAGATGCCAGTAAAGGATTCTGGGTGTCATTGTCCGGCGTACCACAAACCAACCACCTTAACTTTCTTTGCGAAACAAACAGGTTAGAATGGATTCAGTCGGTCCTCATTATTAGCAACATTTTTTTCTCTTTTTTTTTTCTTCTCTTTTTTTTTAATTTTTCCTTTTTCGATTTTTTTTTCATTACATTTTTTCTTTTCTTTTTTTTCTCTTTTTTTTCTTTCTTTTTCGATTTTTTCATTTTTCATTTTTTCGATTTTTTTTCATTTTTTTCTTTTTCTTTTCCATTCTCTTTTTGCTTTTTTTTGTTGTGGTCGAATCTTATGGAGAATTCCTACGTATCATGACCCCGCATGAATCAGACCTTGCGTAGTTCGGACCAATAAAAGATAAAAAATACTAAACACCTTTTTTTTTTCAATTTTCATAGTAAAACAAACTGGGTTTCAAAGGTTTAAAGATGACCTACAAACTCGAAAATCAAACAACCCATATATTCTAATCAAGAGATTTATAAACTCAAAAACAAAAGACTAGCTCCCTTTCTCTGTTCGACAAATGCAATCAAATGGTTATTTTTGCAAATGTGGCCCCTTCCAAATTCCACATGAATTTTGAGGCCAGGGAGAATTATTTTATGACACTTTACAAACTTGTCCGTTCTTTTACGAAAACAGCCTTTCGACAACTGAAAGATACTCTAAGGCTATTTCGGCAAGAACGGTTTAAGATGCGGCCGAAGCTGGCTTGGCTTATTTTGACAAAAGACGGTATTCACCTGACCGCTGACTCTTTGTTTTTTTTTTCTTTTTTTTTAAATTACAATAAAAACCTGGTGTTGCAAACACGGCCCTTCAGCGCCTCGGGGACGAAGATTTATAGGGCTGTGTGGGTCAACTAGACCAAAAATCCTAAACATGACCCAAAAGGTGGCTGTTTATGCAAAGTCAGCCTTCCGGCGTCCCTTTCGGGAACATTCGACTATTTATGACAACACAACATCACCTGACTTATTTATGACTCTTTTTATCGTTTTTCGAATTTAGAAAAGTCAATATTGCAAACACGGCCTTTCCTTGTCTCAGGGACGAAGATTTTTAAGGCTGTGTGGGTCAACTGGACCAAATCTTAAAAATGACCCGAAGGTGGCTGTTTATGCAAAGTCAGCCTTCCGGCGTCCCTTTCGGGAACATTCGGCTATGTTTTGACAAAACAGCGTCACCCGACTTCTTTATGACAAAAATCAAAATTTGACATATTATTATTATTATTTTTATTATTATTATTTATTTGTTTTTGGCTTTTTAGCAAAAGGTGGGGTTGGACCCGAAGAGGGTTGCCTACGTATCTCACATCTGGTGAGAATCAAACCCGCGTAGTTCGGGTAGTCATGAATAAAGTAAATAAATTTTTTTTTTGTTTTTTTTGAATTTGTGAAAGAACTGCTTTAGCAGAATAAAGGAAGTATTATTTTTTTTGGATTTTTGATTGATTTTCTTTTTGAAAGAAAGACTTCCAAGAATTCCTTTTCTTTTGATTTGAACTTTGAGAATTTCAAAAGTAAAAGGAAGATATTTTTTTTCTGAATTTTCATTTGTTTTTTTTCTTATTCTAAAGAAAAAAAAAGAAAATATTTTTTTTTTGGAATTTTACCTTTAATAAAAGAAATGCTTCTAAAAAAATATTTTTTTGAATTTTGAATTTTCTTTTCAATTTTGAAAGAAGAATCAAAATATTTTCGGATTTTTATATTTTTGTAAAAGAAAAATATTTTTATTTTTATTTTTATTTTATTTATTTATTTATTTTAACCAAAAACAATTAAAAAGACTTTCTAAAGAAATCAATAATGGAAAATAAAGATATATATATATATATTTTTTTGGAAATAAAGAAAAACTTTTTGGATTTATATATATATATATATATATATATATATATATATATATATATATATATATATATATATATATATATATATAGATATATAGATATATTTGCAACAAATAATAAAACCACTTTCAACGCCCGACTCTTTTTATTTTTTATTTTTTATTGGCATTTTCATAAAAAAAACTCTTTTAAAAATAAGACTCTTTTTTCATTTTCATTTTCATTTTCATGGCAAGACAAACTATTTTTCTATTTTTTTTTTCTAATAGGACATTTTTTTATTTTTTTTTATTTTCTCAATATTTCGGCAGAGTTTTGACAGTATTTAGGTATTGGTTTTTTTTTTCAAAAATAAACAATCAATTCCCTAACCGCTATTTCTTTTTTTTCAGTTTCAAAATATTATTCCTGATATTCACAAGTCAGTCAACACACAAGTCCGAATCAAATAAATGCGCAAGTAGTAGCAAGTAAGATGCATCAGGATGGTCATTTTCATTTTTTGGTGCACCTGTCCTAGACAGACCCAACCCCTGTGTTGAGCCTCCAAAGTCAAATGCACGTGATGCAAACAAACGTTCCTACTAGGGATCCGGCATGAAGCTGAGTTATTCTAGGTTCATAACCTGGGTATTTGTTCTAGACTGTGTACCCGAGCGGACAACTCGAGTCGAGGAGGGGGCTACGTACCGGGGACCCGCGGGGTCGTCCGGCTTTGTAACTTATCCGGCCTCTTTCTTATTTTAGGTATTGACACTAACAGAATAGGGAGTCTCGACCAGCGAGCTTCTCCCCGGAGGTAAGAAGAGAAGGGTTTCGGCACAGTTTATATGTACAGTTCAAATAATATCAAAGCGGTAAAAGCAACATTTAGCACATTAGGCTCAAACATGTAAAAATCAGATAAAACCAAATATAACAATTTATCTAAGCTCGAATTTCTAACCCTGAACCAGTGGTTCTGGGTTTTATCCCCAGCAGAGTCGCCAGAGCTGTCACACCTCCTTTTTCCGCCCTGAGAGGGTACAAGGGAGTTTTTTCCAATTAAAGGACAATCGAAACGAGATTTATTTATTTATTTCAGAGTCGCCACTTGGGAGATTTAGGGTGTCCCAAGTCACCAATTTTAATCCCGAATCGAGGAAAAGGATGACTCCATATTACAGTCTGCGTACCAGAAATCCGGATAAGGAATTCTATTAACCCGGGAGAAGGTGTTAGGCATTCCCGAATTCCGTGGTTCTAGCACGGTCGCCCAACTGTTATATTCGGCTTGATTATCTGATTTTATACAAATATGAACTTATGTGCAAATTTTAACTTTTTACCGCTTTCATATTATTTTTTACAAGGAATTGCAACGTTGTGAAAATGTATCTCGAACCGCGTTACAATCAATGTACCCGTGGTCGTTGACACACTTTGATGCCGTTGAGATTTTGAATTTGGGCCACATCAATGTGCACCCGAGTTTAAGGAAATTAAATTATTAAAGGCGCGCCTAAAGCGACTAGCGTATCATCTACTTTGGGTAGGGCCGTGGATTTTTGCTAAACGGTCCATCCCGAAGTCTAAGCAATTTTAATGCAAATATTTACTGAGGGCCCCACAATTTTGTATTTTTATTCGGCGAGGCTCATCTCATTCTTATTTTTAAAAGGAATTTGCAACGTCATGGACACGCATCTCGAACCACGTCACAATCAATGTACCCGTGATTAGAAACACATTTCGACTCCGTTGAGATTTGGATTTGGGTCACATAAATGTGCACCCGAGTTTAAGAAGGTAAGATTTATTAAGGCGCGTCCTAAAGAGACTAACGTATTGTTATTTTAGGAAGAGGCCGTGAACGTTCATTAAACGGCCAAATCCAAAGTCTAGTCAATGGTTATGTATTTATTGAGGGCCCCAGCGATGTGTGATTTATTTGGCGAGGCTCGTCTCATTTTATTTTAAGGATAAACCTACAGTGACTATATTTTCTATTAAATTCGTCTCTAAAATAAAAGAAAATCTCTTAATTATTTACATGCTGAAAAACGTAACTTATTAGTTATTAGTTTACGGCTAATGCGAATGGAAAATTGCGATCGAGTTTGTACAAAGAAAAACTGCTTTCATTTTTATATTCTGTTATTTACTAATGCTAGAACATGAGATAGATACACAATAATATCAAAAACAGATTAATTATTCTCCGATTAATTTAAACTAACATTATTAGATGAAGAAATTATACATATGCAACCTCATTACTCATTAATCATTCAACTACATCTTTATACAAAGAAAGAAAAATTATATTCAACCACAAATCTAAACAGGAGGAATTCAACAGGAACAAAGCCTGATTAATATTTCATTTTTTTGCTTCAAGCCGAGATTGTACAAATGTGTACCTGGAAACAGCAGTACAAGAACAAAAGAAGGAGAAGTCAACAACAATAATACCACAACAACAGCAGATTCGGCAACACCGCAAAACCAGTAACAACCAGTAGAATAACCCAGCAACGGATTGAAAAATCAGCAATACAAAGTGCAATCACAGTCAAAGCAGAAGAGAGACGGATACAAGATGCAGTAGTTTACTGATTTTGAATAATACTCGAGAAAAGACAAACAGAATTTATTCAAGTAGAAGTTCAAGTTGTCTTTCTCTTTTTCAGTCTAACTCTTAAGTCTTAAAGCTCTGAAATGTAAACAAAATCTGTAAGCTCTCAAGTGTAAAAGTCTCTCAATAATAATCCCTAAGTCCCCTCAATAATGTTCAACTCCTAATCTTCTCCTCTTTTTTTTCTCTCAATGTTCAAGTCCTTTTCTCCTCTCTCAAAACTTTTTCCTAATTCCCGTCCCCCTTTTTCTCTCAAAAAAACTCCTCTTCAAGTCAAGAATGACTCTATATATAGCAAGACAAGTCTTCAATTCCCAACCCCAAATTATTCCCCCAATGGCATGCTTTGTCCCACTTATTAATGTTTTCTTTATTTTAAACTTTGTCCCCCATGCCTACATTAAATAAATACATCCACCACAACCCATTACAATTTGTCCCCCATGCTTACATTAAATAAGTACAATATTCCCTCCCATTATGTTTTGTCTTGTCCCCCATTATATTAAACAAGTACATCAAAAACCCACCCCATTATATTTTGTCCCACATGCTTAACATAAAGAATCAAAATAATGTTCAATTACCAAACTACCCCTCCGACCTTATTGCAATTACCATTCTACCCCTGAATGCAATGCAATTTACCAAACTACCCCATCAGCTCTAAACAATCAATTAATCATAACTTAACCAAAAGATAGCTAAGATGACCAATTTCTCAACAATCTTCAACAACAAATCATATGAACACGATGAACAACACAACTCCAAATTAATGGAAATAAATCAACCATATCGGGAACCAATCCTGGTTAATTTAGACCATCAATGGATGAACAAAGAGACAACAATACAAACAACAATATGCATGATTCAAATTAAATCAACAAATCACAAACAAACATAAACTCACATTAAATCACTGGATTTAAACATGAAACTTCAAACAAAGATGAACATGAACTAAATCTATTTTTAAAACAACAAACATGACGGATTAAATGATTCAAACAACATTAATAATTTCTGGAAAATACATAACAACATGAAACAAATTGAAGAAATAATCAATTAAATTTCAATTTGAATCTAACAAATATTAAACTAACAAATATTCACTTAAACAATAATACAAACATGAAATAAGCATGAAAAACAACTAATTAAACTTCTATTTTAAAATCTAAAAATTAATTTAACAAAACATATGAACATGAACAAAACCAAAATCAAATATCTACCGATTTTAGATTCGAGAATATCAAAACGAACTACAGACAAAAATAAAACTCAAAATCTACTAACCGGATTGAAATGAAATACGTACTAACCAACGACGAACTCGACTAGGTGGGGACTGTTTTGACGACCATCGACCAAAGCTCGACCAAACGACGAACTCAACTAAAACTCGACCAAACAGTGCTGGCGATGGCGATTTATGGCTGGACGCAGCAGTCATGCAGCAGCTCAAAGCAGAAACGAGCAGCCAGCAGCTCGGAGGAAGGAGGAGAAGCAGCAGCGACAGTGGGATTTGGACGATGAAGCAGCAGCTGCGGCGACGTCGGGGCAGTAACGTCGGAGGGTGACGAGGTTGGAGAGGAAAACGCAGCAGCGTCCATGGGTATCGAGCTTGTGAACTTCAACACCACTTTGAACCATATTTGCTGCTGCTTTGCAGCTCCACTGTATCGAGTGGGTTCATGTAGAAGATGAAGCAGCAACTGCAGTTTGTCGAGCTCAAACTCGATGAAGAAGATGAGGACTCGATGAAACTCGATGAAGACGCAGCTGGGTGTGTGTGTTTGTGTTGTGGTCGGATTAGTTGTTTAACAATGGTGAAGAAGGGGTAAAGGGGGCAGCAGCTATGGTGATGGGTTGACGCGGGGGAGGCAGCCATAGTCGAGCAAGCTTTGAGCTTGACGAAAGAGATGAAGCTATGGTAGCGACGGTGTTATGGTGGGTCGTTGGAGATCGAGGGGCTTGTGTCGTTTGGTCGAGGAAGAAGAAGGCAGAAGCAGCTGGTAGAGGGCAGCCATGGACGACGTTTGGGGTTCCTTAGTTTTTTGGAGAAGATGGAGAAGAAGCCACAGTGGGGGCGGATGGTTTTAGGTCTTTTTAGGGTTTTTGTTTTCTTATTTTTTTGTTTTGTTTTGTGTTGGACAAAAATGAAGAAGGGATGTTGGGTATTTGGGTTAATGGGGCGGACCGGGTCGACCCGTGTGAAGATGGACCAGATCATGGGGAAGATTGGGCAATTATTTGGGCCTGAGGTTGAAATTTGAAGAAGTGGCCCAATCCGATTTTTCTTTGTATTTTTGTTATTTTTTCTTCTTTTATTTTCTAAAACTAAATTATAAAAATACTTAAATTATTATTAAGAACTAAATTAAGTTATAAAAGCGCAAATTAACTCCCAATAACAATTAACGCACACTTAAGTAATAATTAAGCATAAAATTATATATTTGGACATTAAATGCTAAAAATGCAAAAGATGCCTATTTTTGTAATTTTTAATTTTTGTAAAACTAATTTAATTACTAACAATTATAGAATTAAATCTTACATGCAAAATGCGACATATTTTTGTATTTTTTTATTAATTTAACAAATAAGCAATCACAGACAAATACAAATAATTATCCAAAAAATCACAAAATCTCACAAAATTGCACACCAAGAAAAATCATTTGATTTTGAATTTTTTGGAAGTATTTCTCATATAGGGTAAAAATCACGTGCTTACAGTCCCAATGTAAATACACAGCAACAACAGGAAAATACTCAAAAATGTCAAATTCCATGTTAAGGCAAACAAGTAAGTCTATCCTAGTATGCTGCACAGAATTTAGGTAAAGTAACTTGAGCAAATAAGTAATTAAATCACTTAGACGTGCTTTCCTAAGCTAACAACAAGCTTGATAGTGCAAGTAATAAGAACAGGAAAGAAAACATACTAGTAATTACTTAATGAAAATCGGATTTTCAACAATTAGCACAAGTACGCACTCGTCTCACGTACAAGACATTTCAATTAACAATAATACCAAATACTAAGGGGAAAGTCCCCCACACAAGGTTAGGCAAGCCACTTACCTCGAACCGGCTCAATAATTAATCCAAAACCATGCTCTTGCCACGAGTACTCGACTCTAAATGACCCGATTCTATTCAATTCAATTTGATAATGTAAATAACACTTCAAGTAACTGATTCTAAAAAGAAATTCTAAGCAAATACGTAAAATTAGGTAAAATGACCAAAACGCCACTCGGGCCCACATCTCGGAATTGGGTAAAATTTATATTTTCAAAATTCTCATACTCTCACGAGTTCATGCATACCAAAATTAACCAAATATAAGGTCAAATTCCCAATCAAAAGTCGAATTTTAGGTCTAAGAACTTTCTTCCAACTTTTCCCTAGTTTTCATCTCCAATCCGAATTTAAATGATGAAACTAACTATAGATTGATGGAATATAACTAGAAAAGGTTAAAGAATTGTGACCCACTGATCTCCTCTTCAATTTCCTCCCAAAAGCGCCCTCTCCCGAGCTCCAAATTGAATTTTCAACTTTTGAAACTAAACCCTCGAAATTTCATATTTCTGCCCAGCTGTTTCCGCATCTACGGCCCTGGGACCTCTTCTGCGGTCCCGCTTTTGTGGAACACTTGTCGCATATGCGACTTCTCACTTAAACCCATCTTCCGCATCTGCGACTCCCCTTCCGCAGATGCGGTACCCCTCCTGCGGAAACTCTACCGCTTCTGCGGTCTCTGCTGAACTCCCCCAATTCCGCTTCTATGGCTCCGCACATGTGGTCCCCCATTCGCAGGTGCGGTTATGATAGAAGAACAGCTGAAACTGCAACTCCAATTCCAAAAATCTTTCTGTAAACCATCCGAAATCATCCCGAAGTCCCCGGGACCTCAACCAAACCTACCAACATATCCCATAACTTCATTCAGACTTGTTCTAACCTTTGGAACGCTAAAAACAACATCAAAGCACCTATTTTTCATCGGATTCAAGTCTAAGAATTCCAAAACTCTAAAAAAATGCTTTCGATCAAAAAGTCTATCAAACCTCGTCCTAATGACCCAAAATTTTGCACACACGTCACATTCAACACTACAGAGCTACTCCAACTTTGGGAATTCCCTTCCGACCCTCAGATCAAAATCTCACTATCGAATCGGAAACTTAAAAAATTCAATTTTCGGCATTTCAAGCCTAAATTAGCTACGGACGTCTAAAACACAATCCGAACACGCCCCTAAGCCCGAAATCACCCAACGGGGCTAACAGAACCATCAGATTTCCATTCTAAGGCCGTCTTCACACTGTTCTGACTACGACCAACTTTCCAACACTTAAGCTCTCATTTAGGGACTAAGTGTCCCAAAACTCTCTGAAACTCAAAAGAGAACATTCCGGTAAATTAAAATAGTAGAAATAAACTCGGGAAAAGCAGTTAATAGGAGATCGGGGCGTAAATTCTTAAGATGATCGGCCGGGTTGTCACTTTCTCCTACACTTAAACATTCGTTCGTCCTCGAACGAGCAAAGAGACATACCTGAAGTAGTGAAACGGAGAGGGTAATGACTGTGCATATCCTTCTCGGTCTCCCAGGTCGCCTCCTCGACCGGCTGACCCCGCCACTAAACCATTACTACAACAATGTTCTTTGACCTCAGCTTTCTAACCTGCTTGTCCAATATTGCCACTGGCTCCTCAACATAAGATAGATCCTTGTCCAACTGGACTGAACTGAAATCCAACACGTGCGACGGGTCACCGTGATACCTTTGGAGCATCGAAACATGAAATACCGGATGAACTCCAAGCTGGGAGGTAAGGCAAGCTCATAAGCAACCTCCCCAACACGCCTCAATATCTCAAACGACCCAATAAACCTCGGACTAAACTTTCCCTTCTTCCCAAATCTCATAACGCTCTTCATAGGCGAAACCCAAAGAAGAACCCGCTCTCCAACCATATAGGAAACATCACGAACCTTCCGGTCTGCGTAACTCTTCTGTCTGGACTGGGCTGTACGGAGTCTATCCTGAATCACCTTAACCTTCTCCAAAGCATCCTGAACTAAGTCATGCCCAATAATCTAGCCTTACCCGGCCCAAACCAACCCACCGGGGATCTACACCGCCTACCATATAAAGCCTCATACGGTGACATCTGAATACTGGACTGATAGCTGTTGTTGTAAGCAAACTCCGCCAATGGCAAGAACTGATCACAAGACCCTGCAAACTCAATCACACACGCACGAAGCATATCTTCAAGAATTTGAATAATGCGCTCGGACTGTCCGTCCGTCTGCGGGCGAAAACTGTACTCAACTCCACCCGAGTACCCAACTCATGCTAAATGGCTCTCCAAAACCGTGATGTGAACTGAGTACCCCTATCTGAAATGATGGACACTGGAATACCATATAGACGAACAATCTCCCGGATATAAATCTCCGTCAACCACTCCAAAGAATAAGTAGTACACATAGGAATGAAATGAGCAGACTTGGTTAGCCGATCCACGATCACCCAAATAGCATCGAACTTCCTCAGAGTCCGTGGGAGCCCAACTACAAAGTCCATGGTGATACGCTTCCACTTCCACTCCGGAATATCTATCTGTTGAAGCAACCCACCCGGTCTCTGGTGTTCATACTTCACCTACTGACAGTTGAGGCACCGAGCTACCAATCTAACTATATCCTTCTTCATTTGCCTCCACCAGTAGTGCTGACTCAAATCCTGATACATCTTCGCGGCATCCAGATGGATGGAATATCGTGAACTATGGGCCTCCTCCAGAATCAACTCTCGAAGCCCATCAACATTAGGTACACAAATCTGACCCTGCATCCTCAATACCCTATTGTCACCAATACTCACATCTCTGGCATCGTCGTGCTGAACCTTGTCCTTGAGGACAAGCAAATGAGGGTCATCATACTGCCGCTCCCTGATACGATCAAATAAGAAAGACCGAGAAACCATGCAAGCTAGAACCCGACTGGGCTCCGAAAGATCCAATCTCACAAACTGGCTGGCTAGGGCCTGAACATCCATCGCCATAGGCCTCTCCAATGCTGGGTAAATAAGCCAAACTCCCCAAGCTCTCTGCCCGGCAACTCAAAGCATTGGCCACCATATTGGCCTTACCCGGGTGATACAAAATAGTGATGTCATAGTCCTTCAGCAATTCTAACCACCTTCTCTAGCGCAGATTTAGATCCTTTTGCTTCAACAGGTGGTGCAAGCTCCGATGGTCAGTATAAATCTCATAGGGAGCCCCGTATAAATAATGGCGTCAAATCTTCAGGTTGTGAACAATGGCAGCTAACTCAAGGTCGTGAACAGGGTAATTCTTCTCATATATCTTCAACTGTCTGGACGCATAGGCAATCACCCTACCGTCCTACATCAACACCGCTCTGAGGCCAATCCTCGAGGTATCACAATAGACCATATAAGACCTCGAACCTGTAGGCAAGACCAAAACTGGGGTTGTAGTCAAAGCTGTCTTGAGCTTCTGAAAGCTCGTCTCACACTCCTTCGTCCACTGGAACGGAGCACCCTTCTGGGTCAACCTGGTCATGGGGGCTGCAATCAATGAAAACCTCTCCATAAAACGACGGTAGTAGCCTGCCAAACCAAGGAAACTGCGGATCACGGTAGCTGAGAATGGTCCGGGCCAACTCTGCATGACCTCTATTTTCTTCGGATCCACTTGAATGCCCTCACTCGATACCACGTGGCCTAGGAATGCCACTGAATCCAACCAAAACTCACATTTCAAGAACTTAGCATATAACTGCCTCTCTTTCAAAGTTGAAGCACAGTCCTCAGGTGCTTCTCATGATCTTCCCGACTCCGAGAATACACCAGAATATCATCAATAAAAACAATGAAGAACGAGTCAAGATACGGCTGGAACACACTATGCATCAAGTGCATAAAAGCTGCTGGGGCATTAGTTAGCACAAATGACATGACAAGGAACTCGTAATGACCATACTGAGTCCTGAAAGCAGTCTTCGGGATATCTGGCTCCCGAATCTTCAACTGATGGTAACCTGAGCGCAAATCAATCTTAGAAAACACCCGTGCACCCTGAAGCTGGTCAAACAGATCATCAATACAAGGCAAATGATAATGGTACTTCACTGTAACCTTGTTCAACTGGCGATAATCAATACACATACGCATAGAACCATCATTTTTCTTCACAAACAAGACAGGAGCACCCCAAGGTGATACACTGGGCCGAATAAAACCCTTATCAAGCAATTCCTGTAACTGATCCTTTAACTCAGAAGGAGCCATACGATAAGGAGGGATAGAATTGGGCTGGGTGATCGGCAACAGATCAATGCCAAAATCAATATCTCTATCAGGCGGCATGCCCGGAAGATCAGCTAGAAACACATCGGGAAAATCCCATACTACTGGGACTGAATCAACTAAAGGGGTATCAATACTGACATCTCTCACATAAGCTAAATACGTGTCACACCCCTTCTCAACCATACACTGAGATTTAAGAAAAGAAATAACTCTACTAGGAGTATGATCTAAAGTACCCCTCCACCCAACAAGCGGTACACCTGGCATAGCCAGCGTCACGATTTTGGCGTGACAATCAAGAATAGCATAATGGGGTGACAACCAGTCCATATCCAAGATAATATCAAAATCTACCATGCTGAGCAACAATAAATCGGCTCTGGCCTCAAAACCACTAAGAGCAACCAAACACGACCGATAAACGCGGTCCACAACAAGAGAATCTTCCACATGAGTAGAAACATAAACAGGGGAACTCAAAGAATCCCGAGTTACACCCAAATGCGGAGCAAAATAAGAAGACATATAAGAGTAAGTGGAGCATGGATCGAATAGAACCGACGCATCTCTGTGACAAACCAATATAATACCTGTGATGATAGAATCGGAGGCAAAAACCTCGGTACGGGCAGGAAGGGCATAGTATCTGGCATGGCCTCCCCCTCTAGGGCGACCTCTACCTCCCCGACCTCCACCTCTAGCTGGTTGAACAGGTGGGATAGCAACTGGAGCTGTAACCATAGCCTGAGAACTCTGTGGGGCACGCTGTGGCTGAGAAGTCTGTGGAGGTGCACCCCTCCTAAGCCTGGGGCAATCCCTCACCATATGGCGTGTGTGACCATACTCAAAATAAGCTCTGGGAGGACGTGGTGTCTGTGACTAGCTCGGGCTAGGTCTGCTGGACTGACCTATAAAAGCACCCCGTGTAGGAGGCACACTAGAAACTGATGGTGCATAATAAGGCTCCTAGGGCCTAGGAGGAGCTGGAATACCACTGGCTGCTGGAAGAGCTGAATGAACGGGGCGACTCATATTACCCCTACCATGATAACCTGTTGCTGGGGCACGGGCACCAGAATAATGGCCCGACTCTCGAGACCTCTTGGCCTCCCTCTCCTCTCTCTCCCTAACATGCATTTTCTAAATCCTCCTAGTAATGCTCCCCACCTGCTAATAAGAAATATCCATCTCCAACTCACGAGCCATGCTAGACCTGATGCTGGGAATAAGCCCCTCAATAAACTAGCGAACTCTCTCGCGAAAAGTAGAAACCAAGGCCGGGGCATGTCTACCCAAACTAGTGTAACAGACTGCATACTCTAAGATAGTCATAGTACCCTGGCGCAAATGCTCAAACGTTGCGCGCCACGTATCCCTGAGGCTTTAAGGAACATACTCTCTCAGGAACAGATTTGAAAACTGAACCCAAGTTAGTGAAGCAACCTCATCCGGACTGTCTAACTCATAGGTGTGCCACCACTCATAGGCGGCTCCTCGAAACTGGAAGGTAGTGAAGGAAACCCCGCTCGTCCTGATATACCCATGGTACAGAAAATGCGGTAACACTCATCTAGAAATCCTAGAGCATCCTCCGATGCTAGACCACTGAATACAGGAGGCTTGTACCTCTCAAGCCTCAGCTGCTCCTCCTCGGAAGCCGCTGCCCTGCCCTCGGGCTGAACTGGCACTGCAGGCGGTACATGAATAATCTCAGGGACCTACTCAACATGCAATCGCTACTCAGGAGTGCAGGCGGCGGGAGTCTGTGCTCCTCCCCCGGCCTGAGACGTAACTGCAGCAAGGGGAAGTAACCGTGCCTGAGCCAAAATGGTGTATATGCTCATGAACTGTGCTAGAGTCTCCTAAAGAGCTGAAGTAGTAGTAGTAGTAGGCATATCAGGTGCCTGGGCTCCGGCTGGATCTACTGGTGGTACCTCGGCGGTAGCTCGCGCAGGTGCTCTGACTGCACCACGTGCACGTCCTCGACTGTAGTAAGGGGCGCAAGTGCCTGATCATCTCGGGTAACACGTGTCCTCACCATCTGTGAGAGAATAGAAGACAAAGGTTTAGAATTGTGATGTCAAAATATCGCACGACATGGAAATCAAAGGAAGTGGAAATTTTCCTAACAGTTACATAGCCTCTCGTAGACAAGTACAGACGTCTCCGTACCGATCAGCGAGACTCTAATAAACCAGCTTGTGATCTATGACTCCTACGAACCTAGAGCTTTGATACCAACTTGTCACGACCTCGGTTCGCCCTCCGTGAACCATCGTGACGACACCTAATCTCTACGACTAGGTAAGCCTAAAACGCGGAAGATAAACCAATTTGCGAAACAATACAATTCAAAACAGAAATAATGTAATAAAATAGCGTTTTAAAAGTGTCACTCGGCATACAAAATATAACTCTCAAATCCAATATATATATCTTTCCCAAAACCCGAAAACCCATGAATCACAAGCTAAGGATATTACATAGTGCTTTAACTCCAGTATAGTCTAAAACAAGTAAATACAGAATAGCTGTAACTACAAGAGAGAATAGAGAGAGAGACTCCTCGGTCTGCAGACGCGGAAGATATACCTCGAAGTCTCCGAAGGGTCACCTCGCCTCAAGGATGGTAAGCCTGAGTCAAGGTACTTGGATCTGCACATGAAAAACATGCGCAGAAAAGGTATGAGTACACCACATCAATACCAGTAAGTGCCAAGCCTAACCTCGGTCGGGTAGTGACGAGGAAGGTCAGGGCCCTACTGAGGTTAAATAAAATATAAAGTTCAACAGTATAGAACATAATAGTATAAATAAGTGCATCAAGAAAAGTATCACAAGATATAAAGGGCAATAACAACTATTACAGAGACAAGATAAACACAGAAACGAAATAAGGTCCATCACCAAATAACAATCGGGGATCTCCCAGGGTACCGTCCTGTAGTCCCAAATATACATATCCAATGGATCTCCCGGGATCCCGTCCTGTAGTCCAACTCATAGTGCGTGGGGATCTACTGGAATCCCGTTCCGTAGTCCCAAATGTAAATACCCAGTACTGGGGGAATCTATCGGGTGCATTCCCGTAGTTCCATATAACTATGCAGGGGGATCTACCGGAATCCCACATACGTAGTCCCAAATGTAAATAGACAAGGGGGAGCTACCGGAATCCCACATCTATAGTCCCAATGTAAAGACACAGCAGCAACAGGAAAATACTCAGAAATGTCAAATTCTATGTTAAGGCAAACAAGTAAGTCTATCCTAGCATGCTGCACAAAATTCAGGTAAAGCAGTTTGACAAATAAGTAATTAAATCACTTAGACATGCTTTCTTAATCTAACAATAGGCTTGAGAGTGCAAGTAATAAGAACAGGAAAGAAAACATACTAGTAATTACTTAATGAAAACCGGATTTTCAACAATTAGCACATGTACGCACTCGTCACCTCACGTACAAGGCATTTCAATTAACAATAATACCAAATCCTAAGGGGAAAGTCCCCCCACAAGGTTAGACAAACCACTTACCTCGAACCGGCTCAATAATCAATCCGAACCACGCTCTTGCCACGAGTTCTCGACTCCAAATGGCCCGAATCTATTCAATTCAATTTGATAATGTAAATAACACTTCAAGTAACTGATTTTAAAAAGAAATTCTAAGCTAATACACGAAATTAGGTAAAATAACCAAAACGCCCCTCGGTCCCACGTCTCGGAATCGGATAAAATTTATATTTTAAGAATCCTTATACTCCCACGAGTTCATGCATACTAAAATTTTCCAAATCTAAGGTCAAATTTCCAATCAAAAGTCGAATTTTAGGTCTAAGAACTTTTTTCCAACTATTCCCTAATTTTCATCTCCAATCCGAATTTAAATGATGAAACTAACTATAGATTGATGGAATATGACTAGAAAGGGTTAAAGAATTATTACCCACTGATCTCCTCTTCAATTTCCTCCCAAAATCGCCCTCTCCCGAACTCCAAATCGAATTTCCAACTTTTGAAACTAAACCCTCAAAATTGCATATTTCTGCCCAGCTGTTTCCGCATTTGCGGCCCTGGGACCGCTTTTGCGAAACACTTGTCGCATCTGCGACATCTGCACTCCCCTTCCGCAGATGCGGTACCGCTCCTGCGGAAACTCTACCGCTTCTGCGGTCTCTACTGAACTCCCCCAATTCCACTTCTGCGGCTCCGCACCTGCGGTCCCACACTCGCAGGTGCGGTTATGACAGAAAAACAGCTGAAACTGCAACTCCAATTCCAAAAATTTTTCCGTCAACCATTCGAAATCTTCCCGAGGTCCCCGGGACCTCAACCAAACCTACCAACATATCCCATAACTTCATTAAGACTCGTTCCAACCTTCGGAATGCTAAAAACAACTTCAAAACACCTATTTTTCATCGGATTCAAGCCTAAGAATTCCAAAACTCTAAAAATACTCTTTCAATCGAAAAGTCTATCAAACCTCGTCAGAATGACCTGAAATTTTGCACACACATCACATTCAACACTACGGAGCGACTCCAACTTTCAAAATTTCATTCCGACCCTCGGATCAAAATATCACTATTGAACCAGAAACTTTAAAAATTCAACTTCGGCATTTCAAGACTAAATTAGCTACGGACCTCCAAAACACAATCCGAACACGCCCCTAATCCCGAAATCACCCAACAGAGCTAACGGAACCATCAGATTTCCATTCCAAGCTCATTTTCACACTGTTCCGACTACGACCAACTTTCCAACACTTAAGCTCTCATTTAGGGACTAAGTGTCCCAAAACTCTCCGAAACTCAAAAGCGAACATCCCGGCAAATCAAAATAGCAGAAATAAACTCGGGGAAAGCAGTTAATAGGGGATCGAGGCGTAAATTCTTAAGACGACCGGCCAGGTCGTCACACGGGGATGATATGATGGGATGCCCTCAGAGGCTTGATGATGTTATGAACACATGTACCTATGCACGTCATGACATTCATACGCATATGCATGAAACTATAAGTATTTCATGATTTACAGAGTTATCCAAACTTACATATTGAGTCATTTACTCTATATTTCTTCTATGTCTGTTATGACTTATTTATGTGCCTTACATACTCGGTACTTTATTCGTACTAACGTCTCTTTTGCCTGGGGATGCTGTGTTTCATGCCCGCAGGTCCCGATAGACAGGTCGAGAGCCCTCCAAGTAAGCTATCAGCATAGCGGAAGATGTTGGTGCGCTTCAAAAAAGTTGCAACAAATGGAGAAAATCCTAGAGTTGTAGTCCAAACCTAGGTGTAAATTTAATGTGTATAGTCAAATATGTTGGCTTGTTCGATTGACGTTGTTATGACTCTCAAATCTCAAGTGCTCACTCAATACCTCTCGATTAAGAGTGATTATTCCCAATTTAGCTTCCCCAAGTCTGAATAGGCAGATATAAGTGCATTTGATTATAAGCCCAAGTAGGAATATCGCTATCTCTAGTCCAAATCCGTTAATTAAGCCAATCAGTCCCTTAACTAGTTTAATTTCTTGTTAGCCAAGTTTTCCTAGACTTAAGTTCTTCTTTCTCAAGTAAGAACAAGGTCAAAAAGGCATAAATCAATATTTGCAACCACTAATTTCAATTTCAAAGCATAAACATGGCTAAATAAAACTTAACCGAATCATAACAAGCATAACATTAATAACCCATAAGATTCACATACTAGAGTTAGATTACAACCCTAGATAAAAATCTAGCTACTCATATAATAGACATATAAAGATAAAAACAAGATAAAATTAAAGACATAAAACTAGAAATAAAAGAAAGAGTAAAAGATCTTCTCCAGTTGTCACTCAAACTTGCTCAAAATAGCTAAAAGTAACTAACTCTTAGCTCCTTACAGTGAAAAGATGCCCTAAAAAGCTATAAAGTTCCATTTATTGGACTCATGAAATTTCTATCAAAAATGCCCTTCAGGAGGGTTTGCAACTGCTAACTGAGTTTTGCAGTCCAGACTATGCTAGGTTGACTTTGCTTGTGCTGTCAGCGAGTGGAGTTCCACCGTCGTACTTCAGGAATTGCGGCCGCACATAAGGTTTTCTGGCAGTATTTTTAGTTATGTGGAGCACATTTGAGGAGGGTTCAGAATTAGCTAACTGCTCATTCTCTAATAATTTATTTCATCGGTGCGAACCATTTTGTTGATCGGAGTGCAATCACACATTTTCTTCTGCAGACTGCACTTTTGCTAAAAGTTCTAGAATGCACTTTCCACTGTCCTTCTCCTCTTCACTTAAATGCTTAGGATTTCCTTCTTTCTGTGTCATTCTTCCTCCAATGCCTTGATTCCTTTTCAGCACACCTACAATTCAACTATTAGAATTGGGAATAAAATTAGTATTTTCGGATGAAAAATTATAGCAAGAAGATACTAATAAGTGATTAAATTTCACACTTATCAGTGCTCCAAGCACATAGCAAACTATCGCAGTACTCCAATAATCTCTCTCTTAGCTGATATCATCCACCTCAATAGCACAAACACTCGTTTCTCCATGTACTTCCGATTGAAAATACTCCAATTTAAACTCGGCGTTGGAAATTTTGGTAACATTGAAATTACCCCAAATCTATGGTCATTTCACCGGTACTTCTGCTGCCTCCACCTCTTCTGCCTATGAGAGTTTGCGAAAACGGTACTCAACTCCACCCGAGTACCCAACTCATGCTAAATGGCTCTCCAGAACCGTGATGTGAACTGAGTACCCCTATCTAAAATGATGGACACTGGAATACCATATAGACGAACAATCTCCCGGATATAAATCTCCGCCAACCGCTCCAAAGAATAAGTAGTACACATAGGAATGAAATGAGCAGACTTGGTTAGCCGATCCACGATCACCCAAATAGCATCGAACTTCCTCAGAGTCCGTGGGAGCCCAACTACAAAGTCCATGGTGATACGCTCCCACTTCCACTCCGGAATATCTATCTGTTGAAGCAACCCACCCGGTCTCTGGTGTTCATACTTCACCTACTGACAGTTGAGGCACCGAGCTACAAATCTAACTATATCCTTCTTCATTTGCCTCCACCAGTAGTGCTGACTCAAATCCTGATACATCTTCGCGGCATCCAGATGGATGGAATATCGTGAACTATGGGCCTCCTCCAGAATCAACTCTCGAAGCCCATCAACATTAGGTACACAAATCTGACCCTGCATCCTCAATACCCTATCGTCACCAATAGTCACATCTCTGGCATCGTCGTGCTGAACCTTGTCCTTGAGGACAAGCAAATGAGGGTCATCATACTGCCGCTCCCTGATACGATCAAATAAGAAAGACCGAGAAACCATGCAAGCTAGAACCCGACTGCGCTCCGAAAGATCCAATCTCACAAACTGGCTGGCTAGGGCCTGAACATCCATCGCCATAGGCCTCTCCAATGCTGGGTAAATAAGCCAAACTCCCCAAGCTCTCTGCCCGGCAACTCAAAGCATTGGCCACTATATTGGCCTTACCCGGGTGATACAAAATAGTGATGTCATAGTCCTTCAGCAATTCTAACCACCTTCTCTAGCGCAGATTTAGATCCTTTTGCTTCAACAGGTGGTGCAAGCTCCGATGGTCAGTATAAATCTCATAGGGAGCCCCGTATAAATAATGGCACCAAATCTTCAGGGTGTGAACAATGGCAGCTAACTCAAGGTCGTGAACAGGGTAATTCTTCTCATGTATCTTCAACTGTCTGGATGCATAGGCAATCACCCTACCGTCCTACATCAACACCGCTCTGAGGCCAATCCTCGAGGTATCACAATAGACCATATAAGACCTCGAACCTGTAGGCAAGACCAAAACTGGGGTTGTAGTCAAAGCTGTCTTGAGTTTCTGAAAGCTCGTCTCACACTCCTTCGTCCACTGGAACGGAGCACCCTTCTGGGTCAACCTGGTCATGGGGGCTGCAATCAATGAAAACCTCTCCATAAAACGACGGTAGTAGCCTGCCAAACCAAGGAAACTGCGGATCATGGTAGCTGAGAATGGTCTGGGCCAACTCTGCATGACCTCTATTTTCTTCGGATCCACTTGAATGCCCTCACTCGATACCACGTGGCCTAGGAATGCCACTGAATCCAACCAAAACTCACATTTCAAGAACTTAGCATATAACTGCCTCTCTTTCAAAGTCTGAAGCACAGTCCTCAGGTGTTTCTCATGATCTTCCCAACTCCGGGAATACACCAGAATATCATCAATAAAAACAATGAAGAACGAGTCAAGATACGGCTGGAACACATTATGCACCAAGTGCATAAAAGCTGCTGGGGCATTAGTTAGCACAAATGACATGACAAGGAACTCGTAATGACCATACTGAGTCCTGAAAGCAGTCTTTGGGATATCTGGCTCCCGAATCTTCAACTGATGGTAACCTGAGCGCAAATCAATCTTAGAAAACACACGTGCGCCCTGAAGCTGGTCAAACAGATCATCAATACGAGGCAAATGATAATGGTACTTCACTGTAACCTTGTTCAACTGGCGATAATCAATACACATACGCATAGAACTATCATTTTTCTTCACAAACAAGACAGGAGCACCCCAAGGTGATACACTGGGCCGAATAAAACCCTTATCAAGCAATTCCTGTAACTGATCCTTTCAACTCAGGAGGAGCCATACGATAAGGAGGGATAGAATTGGGCTGGGTGATCGGCAACAGATCAATGCCAAAATCAATATCTCTATCAGGCGGCATGCCCGGAAGATCAGCTAGAAACACATCGGGAAAATCCCATACTACTGGGACTGAATCAACTAAAGGGGTATCAATACTGACATCTCTCACATAAGCTAAATACGTGTCACACCCCTTCTCAACCATACACTGAGATTTAAGAAAAGAAATAACTCTACTAGGAGTATGATCTAAAGTACCCCTCCACTCAACAAGCGGTACACCTGGCATAGCCAGCGTCACGATTTTGGCGTGACAATCAAGAATAGCATAATGGGGTGACAACCAGTCCATATCCAAGATAATATCAAAATCTACCATGCTGAGCAACAATAAATCGACTTTGGCCTCAAAACCACTAAGAGCAACCAAACACGACCGATAAACGCTGTCACACCTCCTTTTTCCGCACCCGCATGGGCGCAAAGGAGTTTTTTCCAAGTAAAGGACAATCGAAACGGGATTGGTTTAATTATTTCAGAGTCGCCACTTGGGAGATTTAGGGTGTCCCAAGTCACCAATTTTAATCCCGAGTCGAGGAAAAGAATGACTCCATATTACAGTCTGCGTACCAGAAATCCGGATAAGGAATTCTGTTAACCCGGGAGAAGGTGTTAGGCATTCCCGAGTTCCGTGGTTCTAGCACGGTCGCTCAACTGTTATATTCGGCTTGATTATCTGATTTCATACAAGTGTGAACTTATGTGCAAAATTTAACTTTTAACCGCTTTTATCATTTACTGTTTTTATCAAGAATTGCAACGTTGTGAAAATGTATCTCGAACCACGTCACAATCAATGTACCCGTGGTCGTCGACACACTTTGACTCCGTTGAGATTTGGATTTGGGTCACATCAATGTGCACCCGAGTTTAAGGAAATTAAATTATTAAAGGCGCGCCTAAAGCGACTAGCGTATTTATTTTGGGTAAGACCGTGGAATTTTACTAAACGGTCCATCCCGAAGTCTAAACAATTTTTAAAGCAAATATTTACTGAGGGCCCCGCAATTTGTATTTTATTTGGTGAGGCTCATCTCATTCCTTTTTTTTTTCTTTTTTTTTTTTTGAAATGAATTTGCAACGTCATGGACACGCACCTCGAACCACGTCACAATCAATGTACCCGTGATTAGAGACACATTTCGAATCCGTCGAGATTTGGATTTGGGTCACATAAATGTGCACCCAAGTTTAGGAAGGTAAGGTTTATTAAAGCGTGTCCTAAAGAGACTAACGTGTTGTTATTTTAGGAGGGTTGTGAGATTTGCTAAACAACCCGTCCGGGAAACTAAATGCTTCAATGATTTACATTTAACAAGGGCCCCGCATCTGCGTGTTTTGTTTATTTTCATCGAGGCTCATCTCGTTCTTATTTTAAAAGGACATCCTATAGCAACTACGTTTCTTGTCGTGTTCGTCTCTATCAATTGAAAACGGTAGACAGTCCTAATTAATTACATGATTGCGAGTTTATCTATAACAGAATTCCGAGTGCTTGCGCAAAATCAGAAAACATGGCCATGCACGTGGGCAGCTAATCGGTCATTATGGGCCCAAACCCAGCCAACATAGTATCGGCTGGGCCTGGGCCGCTGCCTTTCTGATGAAAGCCTGCTGGGTTCGTTTGATTCGGGCTCGACCTTCGTGAGGTTGAGAAGTGCAGACTTGCGCTGTTTATTTTAAAGCAATGGTTCGCCAATTATAAGGAGGCAATGAAGTTAACTAACATGGACGGTTTTATGCATTTAAAGACATGTTAAACGCAATTAGATAAAGCCTAGGTACAACCTATTGCATTGGGAATACTTTTATCTATCAACCCATATATACAAACTAACATTCTATCACCACACATTGATATCTACTAGGCATGCAGGCTAGCTTCAGTATCTAGACAAGAAAGTAAGCTATTATACATTACATGAAGTTTAATATAACAGTCTATGTATGAAATAAACATCTTCAGCTCTTCTCTTTTATATTCATGCTCAACTTTCAAGTTACATTGACACTATTAATCGTGTACCTGGTATAGCAAAGAAAAAGAAGAAGGAGAATGGTCAGCTGAGTAGTATGCAGCAAATACAGCAACAGCAGATAAACACCAACAACACAGCAACAACAACCAGCCACAATGATGGAGCTCACAAGTGGTCGAGCAACAAACAAACAGTCCCAGAGGCAGAATGATGAACCAACAATATTTCCCAGAACAAAGAGGAACAACCAATAGTCGAGTACCAAACCAATGAACCCAGAAAAGAAAGATGAAACAACAGCAAACAGAGTATTCAATGCAGCAACACTACCAATTCAATAACCAGAAACAGCTCAACCAATGCAAACCAAGAACTTGGCCAAGACAGCTTGACCAATATGCACTCTTATACAACTTTCAGGCAGTGTTTGGTTGCAGTGTTTATTGGAAACTAACTTATGTTTTTCAGTTTTCTTTGAACTCACCAGACCTCTCTTTAGACTACAAATTTTCCAGCCCTTTGTTTTTCCCTCTCTGAAAGCTAAAAGTCCAGCCTAAGACCCTTAAACTTCAGCCCCTGTTTTAGTTATCAAATGGCCTATTTATAGGCCAAATGCACCATTACAGCTGAGCTGCCCTGCCTGCCAATTGGCAGAATGCCCATACTCTTTAAGCCCATGCTCAGCATGCTTGGTGTCAGCTCCCTTTATTCCCCACGCCTGGTTTTGTTTAATCCAGAATTATGGGCTCATTTGTTTATTCATTTTGAGCCCCCATACCCTTGTGTCTTGTTCCCCCATTGGTATTAGTTTAATCCTAAGTTAGTACCCTTTTTGTCAGCTCACTTAAACTAATTACTTCTGTTCTTTTTAAACACCCCAGAATACCCCCGTTAACCTTGATTATTACTGCCCCTGCCTATTGCAGCATTAGGGCATTTTTGCACTGATGAAAACTCGAACTCAGGACTGCCTAGACTGAACCCTTTTAGTCATTTTTATAATGCCAACAGACCATTTCAAACATTACTAGGTCATCCAGCCAGTGTCCGAGTTTAATTAGTTATGTGAAACTCCTAGCTCCTTCGATCCATTAGTTATAGAAAACTAATCGACGACATTTATCGAGTCGACTATACTAATTATAGCAGGTAATAATCAGTCGCTCATATAAACAACACGTTCGGGGACCTAAAGGGTATCAGACAACTTTTATTAAATTACTGGGCCTATATGAATTAGTTCCTTTGACGATTAATCTAACTGACGATCATGTTTATCACAGAGTGTATTCAGAACAAACAGAAGACAATCGACCAAATAAAGGGTCTTTAACAGAGATGAAAGAAATCTGGAAGAAGTAACAAAATAACAAACAAACACAAAGAGATATGCTGACAACTTATTTGGAAATAAAACAAAAGAACGGAAAACTTACCAAAATGTTTAAACCAAACAGACCCAAATCAAACTCGACTTCGAACCTTTGAGGCCGAACAAACCTTAATCAGGGTGTTCTCACATGAGAACACCTTGGTTAAGGTCTATTAGACCTCAAACCTATGTCAAAACTGGCCGGGTTCCCCAGGTGCATGTGCTTCAGAAGTCTGGATTTCCAGATCTGGATTTTTGGGAGTTGTGGGTGGATTCGGACCAAACCAAGCTTGGTTTGGTCACGAGGAAGGTCAGGAGAGTGTCTAGCATGAAGATGGGGTGGTTTGGCATAGGTCCAGGTTCGACTCAAATCTTCAAACGAAGATTCGAGACGAACGGAAGTGATTCGAGGCTTGTGGTTAGTGGATTCGTGTTCAGGATGGTCGGGTGCATCGGGGGTGTTATTTTGGTGGTCATCGGAACTGTGGTTGCCAGGCTTATGGTGGGAAACCTAGGCTGCTAGGGTTTGAGAGGAAAGGGAGCCTGGGGAAGATGGTGAATAGTGGCCGAGGGGGGGGTGTGGCTTGGGGCGTGGGGTAAGGGGGTTAGGTTTATATATGTATTGAGGGTTTAGATCCTGGCCATTGGATCAATTGAGATCAAGGGCCAGGATCTAACCATTGAGGAGGGACGACGTCGTTCGGGAGATGATAGTGGGTTATGACCGGGTAGGGGATTGGATCGGGTCATGTTGACGGGTTTAGAGGAAGGCCTGGATCCGTTGGATCAATGGGAATGAACGGCCCAGATTAACTTGCCTGAAACGACGTCGTTTCGACTTAGCAGGGGCTGTATTGGACCGTTTGATTGCCATGAATCAACGGCTCAGATTGAGGCGCTGATACGACGTCGTTTGGGACGTGTCCGGGCAGCCTGTGTTTGGACTGGATCTGTGTCCTGGTCTTGGGCCTATTTTGTTTCATTTCTTGGCCCAAACCGATTTTCCCTACTCTTTTGCTTTTGTTTTCTTTCTTATTATTTTTTCTTTTCTTTTAAACAAAATAAAAATAACAAATAATAAGGTAACGGAATTAAACAACAATGCAACATTTTAACACAATTATCACAAAAATATTTACGTAGGTTAGCTAAGAGCCTAGGGCGAACGGTGCACATATATATTTTTTGAATTTTCTTTTACTGACCGAATTATGGTTTAACCATCCTAATACATATATTTTGTATTTTGTTTGTTAATGATTAAATGCAAAAAAAAGAATGGACAGATCCACAAGTGACTAACAACACATGAAAACTCGAACAATTGTACAACGAAGCCATTTGTCACTATTTTTATTTTCTTTTGGAGCGAATGTCCGTAAAGCAAAAATCACGTGCTTACAGCTGCCCCTCTTTGCACGGAGACACGAAGGGTTTTCGCGCAAAGATAAAGCGAGCGATTTTTGCCCGTCCGAATACTCCGTGTGAAGCATTTTTGAAAAAGATTTGACCGAACCTTTGCTTCGGAGGTTTCCTACATATCCTGGGCTGAACAGGAATCAGGTCAATGTAGTTCGGGAAATTTTGGTAGCTGGGACTACCATGTGACTGTATTGCTTGCTGTTGTTGTGCGCTGTTGCATGCTGCTGTAGGATGCTACTGCTCAACCGATCTCCCTATTACATTGCTCTAAAAGGAAAAACAAGAAGTTAAGCTAGAGTATGAGGTCTCATCTATCTCCCACTTGTTCTTGTTGTCTTGCTTTCTTGTCGGCTAATGCTTTCCTCTGACGCCTGTATTTTGTGAACTTGGAGATGATGCTGATCCTTCGCTGACGTTTGAATGCCAGTTTTCGTCACTTTGCTTGACCCGCTGGGGATACGACTTTCTTCTTTAAATCTTTCAATGGTTTCCTCAGTGGTATGGCTTTTCATCAGAATTGTTATGTTGGGCATGCCATAGCGTTCCCAAACTGCTCTTTTGAGACGCGTTCCTTCTTCCCTTTGAATGTGCGCTTGCTTTTGCAGTTGTCTGCTTCTTGGTGCTGAGGATTTTATTGTTTCCCGTTTGGGGATCTCTGTCGTAACCTTCCGTCTTCAGGTGGGGTGACTGATTCCAAAATCTAGAGCTGAATGTATTCCCGCATTATACTGGTGGGCGACCTAGAACTTAAATGTATTCCCGCATTATACTGGTGGGCGACCTAGAAAAAGTATTCCCGCATTATACTGGTGGGCGACCTAGAACTTAAATGTATTCCCGCATTATACTGGTGGGCGACCTAGAACTTAAAAGTATTCCCGCATTATACTGGTGGGCGACCTAGAACTTAAATGTATTCCCGCATTATACTGGTGGGCGACCTAGAACTTAAAAGTATTCCCGCATTATACTGGTGGGCGACCTAGAACTTAAAAGTATTCCCGCATTATACTGGTGGGCGACCTAGAACTTAAATGTATTCCCGCATTATACTGGTGGGCGACCTAGAACTTAAAAGTATTCCCGCATTATACTGGTGGGCGACCTAGAACTTAAATGTATTCCCGCATTATACTGGTGGGCGACCTAGAACTTAAAAGTATTCCCGCATTATACTGGTGGGCGACCTAGAACTTAAATGTATTCCCGCATTATACTGGTGGGCGACCTAGAACTTAAAAGTATTCCCGCATTATACTGGTGGGCGACCTAGAACTTAAATGTATTCCCGCATTATACTGGTGGGCGACCTAGAACTTAAAAGTATTCCCGCATTATACTGGTGGGCGACCTAGAACTTAAATGTATTCCCGCATTATACTGGTGGGCGACCTAGAACTTAAAAGTATTCCCGCATTATACTGGTGGGCGACCTAGAACTTAAAAGTATTCCCGCATTATACTGGTGGGCGACCTAGAACTTAAAAGTATTCCCGCATTATACTGGTGGGCGACCTAGAACTTAAATGTATTCCCGCATTATACTGGTGGGCGACCTAGAACTTAAAAGTATTCCCGCATTATACTGGTGGGCGACCTAGAACTTAAAAGTATTCCCGCATTATACTGGTGGGCGACCTAGAACTTAAAAGTATTCCCGCATTATACTGGTGGGCGACCTAGAACTTAAAAGTATTCCCGCATTATACTGGTGGGCGACCTAGAACTTAAAAGTATTCCCGCATTATACTGGTGGGCGACCTAGAACTTAAATGTATTCCCGCATTATACTGGTGGGCGACCTAGAACTTAAAAGTATTCCCGCATTATACTGGTGGGCGACCTAGAACTTAAATGTATTCCCGCATTATACTGGTGGGCGACCTAGAACTTAAATGTATTCCCGCATTATACTGGTGGGCGACCTAGAACTTAAAAGTATTCCCGCATTATACTGGTGGGCGACCTAGAACTTAAAAGCATTCCCGCATTATACTGGTGGGCGACCTAGAACTTAAATGTATTCCCGCATTATACTGGTGGGCGACCTAGAACTTAAAAGTATTCCCGCATTATACTGGTGGGCGACCTAGAACTTAAAAGTATTCCCGCATTATACTGGTGGGCGACCTAGAACTTAAATGTATTCCCGCATTATACTGGTGGGCGACCTAGAACTTAAAAGTATTCCCGCATTATACTGGTGGGCGACCTAGAACTTAAAAGTATTCCCGCATTATACTGGTGGGCGACCTAGAACTTAAAAGTATTCCCGCATTATACTGGTGGGCGACCTAGAACTTAAAAGTATTCCCGCATTATACTGGTGGGCGACCTAGAACTTAAAAGTATTCCCGCATTATACTGGTGGGCGACCTAGAACTTAAATGTATTCCCGCATTATACTGGTGGGCGACCTAGAACTTAAAAGTATTCCCGCATTATACTGGTGGGCGACCTAGAACTTAAAAGTATTCCCGCATTATACTGGTGGGCGACCTAGAACTTAAATGTATTCCCGCATTATACTGGTGGGCGACCTAGAACTTAAATGTATTCCCGCATTATACTGGTGGGCGACCTAGAACTTAAATGTATTCCCGCATTATACTGGTGGGCGACCTAGAACTTAAAAGTATTCCCGCATTATACTGGTGGGCGACCTAGAACTTAAAAGTATTCCCGCATTATACTGGTGGGCGACCTAGAACTTAAATGTATTCCCGCATTATACTGGTGGGCGACCTAGAACTTAAAAGTATTCCCGCATTATACTGGTGGGCGACCTAGAACTTAAAAGTATTCCCGCATTATACTGGTGGGCGACCTAGAACTTAAATGTATTCCCGCATTATACTGGTGGGCGACCTAGAACTTAAAAGTATTCCCGCATTATACTGGTGGGCGACCTAGAACTTAAAAGTATTCCCGCATTATACTGGTGGGCGACCTAGAACTTAAAAGTATTCCCGCATTATACTGGTGGGCGACCTAGAACTTAAAAGTATTCCCGCATTATACTGGTGGGCGACCTAGAACTTAAAAGTATTCCCGCATTATACTGGTGGGCGACCTAGAACTTAAATGTATTCCCGCATTATACTGGTGGGCGACCTAGAACTTAAAAGTATTCCCGCATTATACTGGTGGGCGACCTAGAACTTAAAAGTATTCCCGCATTATACTGGTGGGCGACCTAGAACTTAAATGTATTCCCGCATTATACTGGTGGGCGACCTAGAACTTAAAAGTATTCCCGCATTATACTGGTGGGCGACCTAGAACTTAAATGTATTCCCGCATTATACTGGTGGGCGACCTAGAACTTAAATGTATTCCCGCATTATACTGGTGGGCGACCTAGAACTTAAAAGTATTCCCGCATTATACTGGTGGGCGACCTAGAACTTAAAAGTATTCCCGCATTATACTGGTGGGCGACCTAGAACTTAAAAGTATTCCCGCATTATACTGGTGGGCGACCTAGAACTTAAATGTATTCCCGCATTATACTGGTGGGCGACCTAGAACTTAAAAGTATTCCCGCATTATACTGGTGGGCGACCTAGAACTTAAATGTATTCCCGCATTATACTGGTGGGCGACCTAGAACTTAAAAGTATTCCCGCATTATACTGGTGGGCGACCTAGAACTTAAATGTATTCCCGCATTATACTGGTGGGCGACCTAGAACTTAAAAGTATTCCCGCATTATACTGGTGGGCGACCTAGAACTTAAAAGTATTCCCGCATTATACTGGTGGGCGACCTAGAACTTAAAAGTATTCCCGCATTATACTGGTGGGCGACCTAGAACTTAAAAGTATTCCCGCATTATACTGGTGGGCGACCTAGAACTTAAAAGTATTCCCGCATTATACTGGTGGGCGACCTAGAACTTAAAAGTATTCCCGCATTATACTGGTGGGCGACCTAGAACTTAAAAGTATTCCAATTGTTTCCCCGTTCTTCCGAGAAAATTTTCGACAATCGGCAGAAAATTTTCTGCCCCGGTTTTTGGTAACTTCCATGGCATTGCATCTTGTTGCCGTCATCAATTCTTTGCTCTCCTGCAAAAGACAAAAGGTTTTAGTCAGTTTTAATCGTGGGGGTAGAGGGTGCCTTTCTGGCGAGCCATTTTTCTCTCTTCCCCTTTTCTTGCTCTTTGTCCCCATAATTGGTTGGCAGGCAAAGTTGCCTGTTGGGGATCTCTAGCCTGCTGGGGATATGGTTTTCAATTTATCCCCTTTTCTGCTTTCTTTTAAAACACATGATGTGGGAGTCTGCTTCTAACTCCCGAAACCACTCCCTTTGGAGCTTACTTCTTCCAACATTTCCGAGCACAGTCCCTGCATCGCCTGGGGCCGGCCTTTTAAGACTGTTTGTATTACCCTGCATTGGGTGAATTTCCCTTCGGTTTCTGGTAGTAAGCTTTGAAAAATCCTTTAAAGAACACTTTTTTAGGAAAAGAAAATAAAGATATGGAAAAGAGAAAATCTTTCTGAACCAATCTTTTGTGGGAGGAGACAATCAAAAGAACTTATCTGGATGACACAACTGGTCCCCGTGATCATGACATGCACCATAGATTCCCGACCCAGTCTATTTGTATCAATTGATTTGTCCGACGGGCTGACTTGCTGGGGATGATAAATGGATGTTCATCTTGTTGCGAATGTGGTAGGTTTCGCTGCTCTATCTTGTCGCCTCATAGTGCCCTTCGAGGGGTTTTCACTAATGAGACTCTCTCTTTTCTCTCATCTCCCGGCGCCTTATGGTGCCTGTGAAGGTTTTCACCAATAAGACTCTCTCATTTCATTTCCCTCATCTTACATCGCCTCTCGGTGCCTGTGAAGGTTTTCACCGATGAGACTCTCTCATTTTATTTCTTTTCGAGGAATCGGGGTGTTGTAGATATGATCCTCTCTTCTGGAGATTCTTTTGACTATCAACTCATTCCCAGTCTTACGATCCTTTTCTTTGCTGGGGATCGGTGTATCATTCTCGGCCTTATTTGCCGGATTTGGCATCTCTCGAACATTGATCGGGAGGTCTTTTGGATGTCGATGTTGGTTTTGGTGTGGGATTGAAGGAAGGCTAAAAAAAAATGAAAACAACTTGGAGGGTGATGTGCTACAACTTTTGGAATCAAACCTTTGTTGGAACTTAAAACATAACTTCTGCCCCAGTTTTCTTGCTTGGGGAATTTATTTATTTTTTACTTTTATGTTGTGCTACGTGCATTACGCACGCTGTGTCTATTATGCATACTATGTACATTATGCATCCTATATTTATTATGATGCATACTATGACCGAGCCGTGAGGCGCCTACGTATCCTCTTTGAGGAATCAGGTCAAACGTAGTTCCCACGGTTTTGTATTTCTTTATGATTTCATCTTCTTTTTCTTCTTCTTTTTCTTTTTTTTTTTTTTTTTTTTTCATGTCCTTTCCATTAGTGATTCCAAAAGAGGGGTATGAAAGGATTACTTAAGGCTCAAAGGGGGAAGCAAGGGTTAAACAGTGTTTGGATAGAAGAAAGAATTGCCTCCGTCATCTCATTATCCATCAAATGCCAAATACAAACAAATAAACCAAAAATTGCCATAATTAAAGAAATTACGCATAATATCTCTTGACTGCATCTGAATTGATAGCCATGTCGACACATCTACCTTCGATATCTGTCAAACACAGAGCGCCGTTGGACAATACTCTGGTCACGATATAAGGCCCTTGCCAATTTGGGGCGAATTTGCCTTTTGCTTCGACCTGATGTGGGAGGATCTTCTTTAACACCTGCTGCCCTACCTCAAACTTCCTGGGGCGCACCTTCTTGTTATATGCTCTTGCCATTCTCTTCTGATACAGTTGACCATGGCACACTGCTGCCAATCTTTTCTCATCTATCAGGCTCAACTGTTCCAATCGAGCTTTTACCCATTCATCATCATCAATCCCGGCTTCAGCGACAATTCGGAGGGATGGAATTTCGACCTCCGTTGGTATCACGGCCTCAGTTCCATACACCAACAAATAAGGAGTTGTGCCTATGGAGGTCCGGACGGTAGTGCGGTACCCCAACAAAGCAAAGGGTAATTTCTCGTGCCATTGTCTGGACCCTTCCACCATTTTTCGTAGTATCTTCTTGATATTCTTATTGGCTGCTTCGACTGCTCCATTCGCCTTGGGACGATATGGGGTGGAATTGCGGTGTGTAATCTTGAATTGTTGGCACACCTCTCTCATCAGGCTGCTATTAAGATTCGCGCCGTTATCCGTAATGATCACTTTTGGGATCCCAAATCTGCAGATGATATGGGAGTGAACAAAGTCCACCACCGCCTTCTTGGTTACCGATTTGAAGGTTTTAGCCTCCACCCATTTGGTGAAGTAATCAATGGTCACTAGAATGAACCTATGACCGTTGGACGCTGCTGGCTCGATGGGCCCAATGACATCCATGCCCCATGCTACAAACGGCCAGGGTGCTGACATCGTATGTAACTCTGTTGGCGGAGAATGAATCAAATCTCCATGTATCTGGCACTTATGGCATTTCCTTACGAAAGTGATACAGTCGTGTTCCATGGTTAGCCAATAACACCCTGTTCGAAGGATCTTTCTTGCCAATACATATCCGCTCATGTGTGGCCCACAAACTCCGGCATGTACTTCCGCCATAACCGTCGTTGCCTGCCCGGCATCTATGCATCTCAACAACCCCAAATCCGGGGTTCTTTTGTACAATACTCCTCCACTGAGGAAGAAACCATTCGACAAACGCCGAAGGGCTCTTTTTTGGTCTCCAGAGGCATGTTCTGGATATATCCCCATTTTGAGATATTCCTTGATATCATGAAACCAGGGTTCGCCATCTGCTTCTTCTTCTATGGTATTGCAGTAGGCGTGCTGATCACGGACTTGGATATGCAGAGGATCAACATACATTTTGTCAGGGTGGTGCAGCATTGATGCTAAGGTGGCTAAAGCATCTGCAACCTCATTGTGAACTCTCGGGATGTGTTTGAACTTCACCGATCGAAATTGCTTGCTCAGATCATGCAAGCATTGTCGGTATGGTATGAGCTTCAGATCTCGTGTTTCCCATTCACCCTGAATTTGATGTACCAAGAGGTCCGAGTCTCCCAAGACCAAGACGTCTTGGACATCCATGTCAGCAGCCAAGCGCAGACCCAGAATGCAAGCCTCATATTCGGCCATATTGTTAGTGCAATAGAAGCGCAGTTGGGCCGTAACAGGATAATGCCGTCCTGTTTCAGAGATGAGTACTGCCCCTATTCCCACCCCTTTTGCATTTGCCGCTCCATCAAAGAAAAGCTTCCAACCCGGTTCCTCGGGTAATTCCAACTCATTTGTATGCATCACCTCTTCGTCAGGAAAATACGTTCTTAAAGGCTCGTATTTTTCGTCAACGGGATTCTCTGCCAAATGGTCTGCTAGTGCCTGGGCTTTCATGGCCGTCCTTGTTACGTAGATGATATCAAACTCTGTGAGCAGAATTTGCCACTTTGCCAACCTTCCCGTGGGCATAGGTTTCTGAAAGATATACTTCAATGGGTCCAAGCGGGATATGAGATAAGTAGTATATGAGGACAGGTAGTGCTTCAACTTCTGAGCTACCCAAGTCAGGGCGCAGCATGTTTTCTCGAGTTGAGTGTACTTGACCTCATGCACTGTGAATTTCTTGCTAAGATAGTAGATGGCCTGCTCCTTCCTTCCTGTGTCATCATGTTGCCCCAGTACACAACCAAATGAATTTTCCAAGACTGTCAGGTAAAGGATTAGGGGTTTCCCGGGCTTAGGCGGGACCAACACGGGTGGATTAGACAGATACCCTTTGATTTGGTCGAAAGCCTCTTGACACTCTGTCGTCCAACCTTCTGCAGCATCCTTTCTCAGTAGCCGAAATATGGGCTCACAAGTTGCTGTGAGTTGAGCGATGAACCTGCTGATGTAATTGAGTCTACCCAGCAAACTCATTACCTCTGTTTTGTTCCTTGGCGGTGGCAAATCTCGGATGGATTCAATTTTGGATGGGTCTAACTCAATCCCCCGTCGACTGACGATGAATCCTAGCAACTTTCCTGATGGAACCCCGAATGCGCATTTGGCCGGGTTAAGCTTGATATCATACCTCCGGAGTCTTTGGAAAAATCTCCTTAGGTCTGCCACATGGTCCTCCTGACGCCAAGATTTGATGATCACATCATCGACGTACACCTCTATTTCTTTGTGTATCATGTCATGAAACACAGCAGTCATTGCTCGCATGTACGTTGCCCCAGCGTTCTTTAAACCGAACGGCATTACCCGATAGCAGTAGGTTCCCCATGGCGTAATAAATGCTGTCTTCTCAGCATCCTCCTCATCCATTAGGATCTGATGATAACCCGCATAGCAATCCACAAAGGATCCGATCTCGCGCCCAGCGCAATTATCGATCAGGATATGAATGTTGGGTAACGGGAAATTGTCCTTGGGACTTGCTTTGTTGAGGTTGCGGTAGTCGACGCACACCCTGATTTTTCCATCCTTCTTTGGGACTGGTACCACATTGGCCAACCATTCGGGATACCGAGTGACCCGAATGACCTTCGATTGTAATTGCTTGATCACTTCTTCTTTGATCTTTACACTCATTTCTGTTTTAAATTTCCTTAGTTTTTGCTTGACCGGAGGGTATGCCGGGTCAGTGGGCAATTTGTGAACCACTAAATTGGTGCTCAATCCAGGCATATCATCATATGACCATGCAAAAACATCTTTGAATTCCCTGAGAGTTTTGATCAATTCTGCTTTGACATTTGGCTCAATGTGGATGCTAATTTTGGTCTCTTGGATGATATCAGCGTCTCCTAGGTTCACAGCCTCAGTGTCATTTAGGTTAGGCTTGGGTTTCTCTTCAAATTGGCACAGTTCTCGATTTATTTCTTCGAAGGCTTCTCCTTCGTCACATTCGGATTCATTATCACAAACGACCTCTTGCATTGTTGAGTCAGATTCAGATTGATTTATTAGACTAGGTCGAAGATCCGCTGTGCATGCCATGTCATTAGGACCAGTAAAAAGAGAACTGTTCAGAAAGAAAAAGAACAAAACAAGAAATTAAAATGGGACAAAAGAAAAGAACTTTATTAAATTCGCAGGATAAAAAGGGTTCACACTTTTACAAAACGAAAGTAAAATTGGGATTACACCCTTGGATAATCCGATCAAACAAACAAACAAACAAAACATTAATCAAAGCCTACTACCAAGACTCCCCTCGGACAGGAAGAGGAGTAACCGTCCAATTGTTGGTCTTGGCCTCAGGCCCCACAAATTGTATCTCTGCCCTGCTGGAACCCTCTCCAGCTTCCACCATACTGACATCCGCAAATAGCCTTTCAAAACTCTGATTGAGGTCTTCATTTATTCCGATCAAAGGTCCTCGAATCTTTGGGATTGCTGACCCCTTGGTACTAGCTTTAACAAAAGACCTCGAGAGGCGTGGTACTGGTTTAGGCAGAAACCAGACTCTCTTCTTCATTTTTCGCGCTTGCTTCCTGTCTGCTGGGGTTGGTTTGAACCCCAACCCGAAAGTTTCCAGATTCTTAGGAAGGGAGACAGGTTGGACTATCCCTTGAAGTTCAACTCCCAGGCCTTTTCCCGGCACAAACCCATTACCCAGCATCTCCGATACCATCATGACTGTCGCGGCAGCTACCCTAGGGTGCGGGATGATTTCTCCTTCAGAGATTTTGTTGGCCGACCCTGTATCGAGAATCTGGTAGACCCAAGGACCCTTGTCATCAGTGGTCTCTATGAAAGGCACAATGGTTCCGCCCATGGTGCATGTTGTATCCTCACCGTGCAACACGACCTCTTGTCTTTCCCACTCGAACTTCACTGCCTGATGTAGGGTGGAAGGCACCGCTTTAGCTGCATGAATCCAAGGTCGTCCTAACAGCAAATTGTAAGATACCGTGGCGTCCAATACCTGGAATTCCATGGTAAACAGGACCGGGCCAATGGTTAGTTCAAGTACAACATCCCCCACAGTGGCTGTTCCGTTTCCGTCAAACCCTCGGACACAGATGCTATTCTCCCGGATTCTTCCACGGTCAATCTTTAACTGGTCCAGGGTGGATAATGGACAAATATTGGCGCTTGAGCCGTTATCCACTAATACTCGGGTTACCACCGAGTCTTCACATTTGACAGCTAGGTATAGAGCTTTGTTGTGCTCTGTACCTTCCACCGGCAGGTCATCATCTGAGAATGTCACTCTGTTCACCTCGAAAATCTTGCTGGCAATGGTTTCCAGGTGGTTTACAGAAATCTCACTGGGTACATGGGCCTCGTTCAATATTTTTAACAGGGCTCGGCGATGTTCCTCGGAATGGAGGAGTAATGACAATAGTGAGATCTGGGCAGGTGTTTTTCTCAGCTGCTCAACCACAGAATAGTCTTGCACTTTCATCTTCCTCAGGAAGTCTTCGGCCTCTTCTTCTGACACTGGCTTCTTGGTTGCCACTGGGTTGGTTTTCCTTAACTCCATCGGAGCAAAACATCGACCTGATCGAGTCAGCCCTTGCGCTTCACAACTGACTTCTTCCACCTGTTTTCCTTGGTACGTTACCAC